>NC_060072.1:58426666-59175833 GCF_922984935.1 Meles meles | reverse complement strand
TCTACCAAACATTTAAAGAAGAACTCATTCCTATTCTCCTGAAACTGTTCCAAAAAATAGAAATGGAAGGAAAACTTCCAAACTCATTCTATGAGGCCAGCATCACCTTGATCCCAAAACCAGACAAGGATCCCACCAAAAAAGAGAACTACAGACCAATATCCTTGATGAACACAGACGCAAAAATTCTCGCCAAAATACTAGCCAATAGGATTCAACAGTACATTAAAAGGATTATTCACCACGATCAAGTGGGATTTATTCCAGGGCTGCAGGGTTGGTTCAACATCTGCAAATCAATCAATGTGATAGAACACATTAATAAAAGAAAGAACAAGAACCATATGATACTCTCAATAGATGCTGAAAAAGCATTTGACAAAGTACAGCATCCCTTCCTGATCAAAACTCTTCAAAGTGTAGGGATAGAGGGCACATACCTCAATATTATCAAAGCCATCTATGAAAAACCCACCGCAAATATCATTCTCAATGGAGAAAAACTGAAAGCTTTTCCATTAAGGTCAGGAACACGGCAGGGATGTCCATTATCACCACTGCTATTCAACATAGTATTAGAAGTCCTAGCCTCAGCAATCAGACAACAAAAAGAAATTAAAGGCATCCAAATTGGTAAAGAAGAAGTCAAACTATCACTCTTCGCAGATGATATGATACTATATGTGGAAAACCCAAAAGACTCCACTCCAAAACTGCTAGAACTTGTACAGGAATTCAGTAAAGTGTCAGGATATAAAATCAATGCACAGAAATCAGTTGCATTTCTGTACACCAACAACAAGACTGAAGAAAGAGAAATTAAGGAGTCAATCCCATTCACAATTGTACCCAAAACTATAAGATACCTAGGAATAAACCTAACCAAAGAGACTAAGAATCTATACACAGAAAATTATAAAGTACTCATGAAAGAGTTCAACCATTACTTATATACAGAATATAACATTTAAAAATTTTTAAAAAATTTTTTTATTAACATAAAATGTATTATTAGCCCCAGGAGTACACGTCTGTGAATCGCCAGGTTTACATTTCACAGCACTCACCATAGCACATACCTTCCCCAGTGTCCATAACCTAACCACCCTCTCCCTATCCTCCCCCACCCACCCCCCGGCAACCCTCAGTTTGTTTTGTGAAGATTAAGAGTCTCTTACAGTTTGTCTCCCTCCCGATCCCACCTTGTTTTATTTATTCATTTCCTATCCCCCAAACCCCTCATGTTGCCTCTCAACTTCCTCATATCAGGGAAATCACATGATAATTGTCTCAGAACATTACATTTTAGCTAAATAGTTAAGACAAATATCTACTAGTTCAGACATTAGTTAAAATTATTATTTTGTTATAACATAGGAACATGTAGTTAAGTTTTAAATTCTTAAAAGTACTTCTGTTACAGTATGTAAAGTACCATTTATTTTGATTTATTTTATACTTCATATTTTTTTAAATTATATTTTGGAAACCTTCGAATATACAAGGTAGACAGAATAGCAGAATGAACCCCTGTGTAGCCACCATCAAGCTTTAGCAGTTATTAAGTCTGTGCTAATCTTGGTTCATCCATCTGCCCACTGCTTCCCTCTCTTGTGAAACAAAGCAGATCTCAGATACCACCATTGTGTATGTAATAATTTCAGTATGTTATTCTTTTTTTTTTTAAGATTTTATTTATTCGTTTGAGAGAGAGTGAATGAGAGAGGAAAGACAGAAAGAGATTGAGAGCATGAGCCCAGGGAGGAGGGGCAGAGGGAGAGGGAGAAGCAGACTCTCTGCTGAGCAAGCAGCCCGATGTGGGGCTCCATCTCAGGACCCTGGGATTGTGACCTGATCCAAAGGCAGATGTTTAACTGACTGAGCCACGCAGGAGCCCCTCAGTATGTCATTCTAAAAGATAAAAACCCTTTTAAAATGTTGTAACCATAATTTAATTATCATACCTGAAAATAAAGTTATTTCTGAGTATTATTAAATATTTAGTTAATATTTGATTTGCCAATGGTTTCATAAGGCTTCTTTTTATATTTTGATTCAAGGTCCAAATAATGTTCTTTATGGTTATTAATATGTATTTTGCTAGATATTGCTGATGATGTCTCTGTGATATAGTTTAACATGTACTTCTCTCCTGTGTATTTTTTATAAAATGATAGAAGGATCTAGAGGTTTAATCAAATACAGATTCCCTTCCTTCCTCCCTCTGTCACTCCCTCCCTCCCTCTCTTTGTTTCTTCCTTCCTTCTTCCCTCTCTCCCACCTCCCCCTCTCTCTTCCCATCTTTCTTTTCCTCCCTTTGTTCCCATGTTTTGTACATGAATGGTATTTCTTCTTCCCTCCGGAGATTTAAAATATATGGTGGTTTTTCTTTTTTTTTTTTTTATACCATTAGCTGTTTTGCCTAGATACTTTAATTCATTAGGAGTTGCAGAATATGGTATTTTAATTTCTACTTTATATTGATTTATTATCTGGAATTGTCTATAAAGAAAAATTCTCCCTCATCTACTACATCTACTATTTGTTTAGCCAATTGTACAGTTTATATTAAGAAGTTTGAGTTGGGGGCGCCTGGGTGGCTCAGTGGGTTAAAGCCTCTGCCTTTGGCTCAGGTCATGATCCCAGGGACCTGGGATCGAGCCCCACATCGGGCTCTCTGCTCCGCAGGGAGCCTGCTTCCTCCTCTCTCTCTACCTGCCTCTCTGCCTAGTTGTGATTTCTCTCTGTCAAAAAAAAAAAAAAAAAAGTTTGAGGTAGGACACCTGGGTGGCTCAGTCCTTAAGTGTCTGCCTTTGGCTTGGGTCATGATCCCAGGGTCCTGGGATCGAGTGCCACTTTCAGCTCCTTGCTCAGTGGGGAGTCTGCTCCCTCTGCTTTCTCTGCCTGCTGCTTCCCCTGCTTGTGCTCTCTCTGACAAATAAATAAAATATTAAAAAAAAAAAGTTTGAGTAAATGCTTGATTCTTTTTTTTTTTTAATTTTTATTTTTATTTATTTGACAGATAGAGATCACAAGTAGGGAGAGAGGCAGGCAGAGAGAGAGAGAGAGGAGGAAGCAGGCTCCCCGCCAAGCAGAGAGCCTGACACGGGACTCGATCCCAGGACCCTGAGATCATGACCTGAGCTGAAGGCAGCAGCTTAAACCACTGAGCCACCCAGGCGCCCCGAGTAAATGCTTGATTCTATATCAGTTTCTTGAGTTTTTATAATAAGTAGCTGTCATTGGGGGAAATTTTGACATTTTCATGAAAAGCATCTGGAGACATGAGCTGAGATCAAGAGTCAGATGCTTACCCAACTAAGCTGCCCAGGTACCCCGATAGTAGATCTTTTTAAAACAAACAATGTGTGATGCTTTGAGAAGAATGCATTTTTTTTTATTATTTTTATTTATTTTTTAAATTTCTTTTCAGTGTTCCAGAATTCAGTGTTTATGCACCACACCCAGTGCTCCATGCAATACGTGCCCTCCATAATACCCACCACCTGGCTTACCCAACCTCCCACTCTCCACCCCTCCAAAATCCTCAGATTGTTTTTCAGAGTCCACAGTCTCTCATGGTTCATCTTCCCCTCTGATTTCCCCCAACTCCCTCTCCTCTTCATCTCCCCATGCACTTTGTGTTATTCCTTATGCTCCACAAATAAGTGAAATCATACAATAATTGACTCTCTCTGCTTGACTTATTTCACTCAGCATAATCTCTTCCAATCCCATCCATGTTGATACAAAAGTTGGGTATTCATCCTTTCTGATGGAGGCATAATACCCCATAGTATATATGGACCACATCTTCCTTATCCATTCGTCCATTGAAGGGCATCTTGGTTCTTTCCACAGCCTGGCAACTTTGTCCATTGCTGCTATGAACATTAGGGTACAGATGGTCCTTCTTTTCATGACATCTGTATATTTGGGGTAAATACCCAGTAGTGCAATTGCAAAGTCATAGGGAAGCTCTATTTTTAATTTCTTAAGGAATCTCTCCACACTGTTTTCCAAAGTGGCTGCACCAACTTGCGTTCCCACCAACAGTTTAAGAGGGTTCCCCTTTCTCCACATTCTCTTCAACACACATTATTTACTGTCTTGTTAATTTTGGCGGTTCTAACTTGTGTAAGGTGGTATCTCAATGTGGTTTTGATTTGAATCTCCCTGATGTCTAGAGATGAAGAACATTTTTTCATGTATCTGTTAGCCATTTGTATGTCTTCATTGGAGTAGTGTCTGTTCATGTCTTCTGCCCATTTTTTGACATGATTATCTGTTTTGTGTGTGTTGAGTTTGAGAAGTTCTTTATAGATCTTGGATATCAGCCCTTTGTCTGTTTTGTCATTTGTAAATATCTTCTCCCATTCCGAGGATTGCCTTTTTGTTTTGTTGACTGTTTCCTTTGCTGTGCAGAAGCTTTTGATCTTGATGAAGTCCCAAAAATTCATTTTCACTTTTGTTTTCTTTGCCTTTGGAAACATTTCTTGAAAGAAGTTGCTGTGGCCGATGTCAAAGAGGTTCTGCCTATGTTCTTCTCTAGGATTCTTTTTTTTTTTTTAAAGATTTTATTTATTTATTTGACAGAGAGAGATCACAAGTAGGCAGAGAGGCAGGCAGAGAGAGTGAGAGGGAAGCAGGCTCCCTGCCAAGCAGAGAGCCTGATGCGGGACTCCATCCCAGGACCCTGAGATCATGACCTGAGCCGAAGGCAGTGGCTTAAACCACTGAGCCACCCAGGCGCCCCGTTCTCTAGGATTCTGATGGATTCCTCTCTCACATTGAGGTTTTTTGTTTTTTTTTTTTTAAAGATTCCACTTATTTATCTGACAGAGAGAAATCACAACAAGGCAGAGAGGCAGGCAGAGAGAGAGAGAGAGGGAAGCAGGCTCCCCGCTGAGCAGAGAGCCCAATGCGGGACTCGATCCCAGGACCCTGAGATCATGACCTGAGCCGAAGGCAGCGGCTTAACCCACTGAGCCACCCAGGCGCCCCTCACATTGAGGTTTTTTATCCATTTTGAGTTTATCTTTGTATATGGTGTAAGAGAATGGTCGAGTTTCATTCCTCTACACCTAGCTGTCCAATTTTCCCAGCACCATTTATTGAAGAGACTGTCTTTTTTCCACTGTGTATTTTTTCCTACGTTGTCAAAGATTATTTGACCATAGAGTTGAGGGTCCATATCTGGGCTCTCTACTCTGTTCCACTGGTCTATGTATCTGTTTTTATGCCAGTACCATGTTGTCTTGGTGATCACAGCTTTGTAGTAAAGCTTGAAATCAGGCAACGTGATGCCCCTAGTTTTTTCTTTTTCAACATTTCCTTAGCAATTTGGGGTCTCTTCTGATTCCATCCAAATTTTAGGCTTGTTTGCTTCAGTTCTTTGAAAAATGCCAGTGAAATTTTGATTGGAATGGCATTGAAAGTATAGATTGTTCTAGGCAGCATAGACATTTTAAGAATGTTTATTCTTCCGATCCATGAGCATGGAATGGTCTTCCATTTTTTGGTGTCTTCTTCAATTTCTTTCATGAGTGTTGTGTAGTTCCTCGAGTACAGATCCTTTACCTCTTTGGTTAAGTTTATTCCCAGGTATCTTATGGTTCTTGGTGCTATAGTAAATGGAATTGATTCTCTAATTTCCCTTTCTGTATTTTCATTGTTAGTGTATAAGAAAGCAACTGATTTCTGTGCGCTGATTTTGTATCCTGCCACATTACTGAATTGCTGAATGAGTTCTAGTAGTTTGGAGTTAGAGTCTTTTGGGTTTTCCATGTAAAGTATCATGTGATCTCCAAAGAGAGATAGTTTGACTTCTTCATTGCCAATTTGAATACATTTTATTTCTCTTTGTTGTCTGATTGCTGTTGCTAGGACTTCTAATACTATGTTGAACAAGAGTGGTGAGAGTGGGCATCCTTGTTGTGTTCCTGATCTCAAAGGGAAGGCTGTCAGCTTTTCCCTATTGAGGATGATATTTGCTGTGGTTTTTCATAGAAAGATTTTATGAAGTTGATAAATGTTCCCTCTTTCCCTATACTTTGAAGCATTTTAATCAGGAACGGATGTATATCTTGTCAAATGCATTTTCTGCATCAATTGAGAGGACCATGTGGTTCTTCTCTCTTCTCTTATTGATTTGTTTTATCACATTGATTGGTTTGCGAATGTTGAACCACCCTTGTAACCCAGGGATAAATCCCACCTGGTCATGGTGGATAATCTTTTTAATGTACTGTTGGATCCTAATAGCCAGGATCTTGTTGAGAATCTTCGCAAAACTGAATCAGGAAGAAACTGACAACCTGAATATAACGAGATTGAAGCAGTGATCCAAAACCTCCCAGGGTGCCTGGGTGGCTCAGTGGGTTAAAGCCTCTGCCCTCAGCTCTGATCATGATCCTGGGGTCCTGGGATCGAGCCCCGCATCGGGCTCTCTGCTCGGCAGGGAGCCTGCTTCCTCCTCTCTCTGTCTGCCTCTCTGCCTACTTGTGATCTCTGTCAAGTAAATAAATAAATAAATAAATAAACCTTAAAAAAACAAGAGCAACAACCAAAAAACCCCCCCAAACCTCCCTATAAACAAGAGCCCAGGTCCTGACAGATCCTCTGGGGAATTCTACCAAACTTTTAAAGAAGAAATAATACCTATTCTCCTGAAACTGTTTCTAAAAATTGAAGCAGAAAGAAAACTTCCAGACTCTTTTTATGAAGCTGGAATTACCCTGATCCCCAAACCAGGCAAAGACCCCACCAAAAAAGAGAATTTCAGATCAATCCCTGATGAATATGGATGCTAAGATTCTCAAGAAGTATACATTCTTTAAGACAGTACATCACTAGGCATTTAGTTCCCTCTTTTCTGGTGAAAAGCATGGATTCGAAAGCCAGACTTCCTGTACTTAAATTTTGTTTCTTAGCTAGTGTAACTTTGGGCAAATTACTGTCTGTATGCCTCCATTTTCTTATTTTTAAACCAGGAATATAATAGAACCTTCATCATACGGTTGTTGCTGAGGATTGAATATGTTAAAACATGTTAGGCTCTGAGAGCAGAACTTAGAACATAATAAATTCTCAATAAATGTTAACTGTTGTCAGTAGCTTTCTTTGCTATTACAGTAAAAAAGGAGGGAGGGAATTTTTGATGCTCATTTTTAATATGTGTCACAGAGTGTTACTTTTGATATATCTTTTCTTGTGTACTTTATATGTTCCAGCCTTTTTAAAGTCACACTTACAACCCTTTCTAAATTAAAGTGTCTTAAGCATTGCACATCAGCATTTGAGAGACAACCAAATACTATATGTCTCTTACTTATACCTCTATTATACAACTAAATAGTGTTAAAATTTATTTATATATATGGTGGCATTTTCTGTTGAACTGTGAACTTTTTGAGGGGAGAGACTTCACACTATTGTATCTAATATAGTGCTTGGTTTTAATTATGTGGTATAAATCCTCTGTATTTGCTCATTTAACTACATTCGCATCTCATTTATTAGGTTTTACTAGTAATACCCCTCTCAGATTCACAAACAAGTACATTTCCTAGCTATCTACTTCTTGACTTAAAGTATAATTCTTTATTTTTTATTTTTAAATTTATTTTATTTTTTATTAACATATAATGTATTATTTGTTTCAGGGGTACAAGTCTGTGATTCATTAGTCTTACACAATTCACAGCACTCACCATTGCACATACCCTCCCAATGTCTATCACCCAGCCAGCCCATCCCTCCCACCCCTCAAGTATAATTCTTTACATATTAGAATTTTTTAAATTTATTTTTAAATTATTAATATAGTAATTTTTCTTTCCAGTATCAAGTACTTTCTTGTCTTCTCAAATAGAATATGATTTATCACTGTGCATACTCTTTATTTGGATTATAATATGGGTGTAATATAGTGCATGGTCCTGTGATTCTATATCAAATATTTTCAGGATGCCTTATGAATTTTTTCTTCCCATCATATGTCATATTTCTCTTGTTATTATAATCTATCAGTTTCTCTCTGCTCTTTTCTTTATGTACCTCCAGCAACCCTAGCTCCCCAAATTCAGATTTAATGAATCTGACTAGTACTTCTAAACTGCTGTGGATTGATTTGATTTCTAACTTCATTTGAACTTTTTCTAAAATAAGATTTTAAATGATCTAAACTGAGCTGGAGGGCATTTTCTGAGTAAAATGGAGAAGTTTAACACATAGACTTTGTGGCATCTATTTAACTAGCCGTGTAACTTTTTAATTTACTCTGTGACATTGCTGAGGTTGTCACTGATGTGTGGCCTCTAGGCAGGTGAGATTAGATTATATGAGGATCTGAACAGAAGAATGAATTGCTGATCTTCAGTATTTCCATGCTGTTATAGAGTTGGGATTCAAATTCGAACTCCTGTACTCCAGAGTCCCTTTTCATTGCTCTTAGAATCATGTGACAAAGAAGTCCATGCTGCAATTATTAGTTCTTAAGCATTATACGGTATTAGTGATTGTTTTGATTTTTTAAAATTTAATTAATTTTTTTAGTGATCTTTTTTTATTTAAAGCACAAACTCTTTGTCTTGTTATTTAACTTTAAAAACATTTTCACACATACGGATTCTTTATCTAATGGATAGGTGCCTACTTATAATATATATTACAATATTGTAAGTTACACAAATATGTCATTTAAAAACAGGCAATCACAGTGTGGGTCTGCCTTGTAAATACCTAGGTTACTATGTGTGTTTGTACACCTTGAGCTGAATATACAAGTCTAATTATATATAGGAATAAATTGAATATTCCTATTCTATAAATATAGTTTGTGAAATGCTAGATAAATGTAAAAAGATGCAAAATAAAGTAACTGAGGCATGGGTATGTTCAGATCCTAGTTAAGTCTTAGAAGTTTAGTTTGTTTAGAAGTTAAGTACTTCTCAGAGTACTGCAAGGATTCATCAGATGGCATGTTAGTGTGCTCATTGCAATATTTGATCCTTTATGACTTCTTTCCTCTTTATCTTTTCCATCCATTAAATTTTTAATTTACATAAAAAGAGAACAAAAAATTTAAGTGAAAGAGAACAAATATACATATTAAACAAGAGCAGATACCATGCTTCAAAATGAGATTTTATTTTTATTCGGTTATTTTTATCCACAGGTCATTTTTAACACTGCTCTCATTGGACTGAAGTAGAAGCATAAGAATTGGAGCATATTTTCATTTTTAAGGTGGGTCCATTTGTAGAAAAATTTAGCTATTTAAAACTATCTGCTGTTTCTTAGGAAGTTTTGACATTTGCATGTATTTTGAGAACTACTACAGTTATCCGTGACATGCCGTTAGTGTGAATTTGTGGGAGAGCCCCAGGCTGAATCAGGAGCTCCCCACCTTCATGCCCAGTCCTGGTTACCTGACTTCTCTGTGCCGGTTTGCCTATTTTTTTTTTTTTTTAAGATTTTATTTATTTATTTGACAGACAGAGATCACAAGTAGGTGGAGAGGCAGGCAGAGAGAGAGAGGGAAGCAGGCTCCCTGCTGAGCGGAGAGCCCAATGCGGGACTCAATCCCAGGACCCCGAGATCATGACCTGAGCCGAAGGCAGAGGCTTTAACCCACTGAGCCACCCAGGCATCCTGGTTTGCCTATTTTTAAAATGGGAATGATGGGCTTATGGACTCTGCTTACCTTCTAGATTACATGTTATGAGAATAAATTGAGATCATGGATACGTAAGTGTCTTATTAAGAAAAATGTAAGGTGGCGATATTAGTACTATGAACTGTCAGTATGTTAAATGGGAATTAACAGTTATGTGCAGAGAATCTGTGTAAGTATGAAATTTTTGGATGTAACTGTCGCTTAGCCACCAGAACAGTAGGAAGACTGTGCTGTCTTATATATTGTTTCTGAGAGAACTGGCAAGCACAAAAGAAGAGGGGAAGTAAGAGGAGGAAGAAGTGGCAGAGGAAAGAAAGTCAAACCAATTAGATGGCTCTGAAAGTGTTGACATTTTTAGAACTAAAAATTTCTTTACTTATGAGGATGTATTTGAAAAGATTACTAATCTATGGATTACCAAAAAAATGCATTTTCTATTGAAAACCTATTACATTGGGGCACCTGGATGGCTCAGTTAAGTGTCTGCCTTCGGCTCAGGTCATGATCCCAGGGTCCAGGGACAGAGTCCCAGATGGGCTCCTTGCTCAGCGGGGAGCCTGCTTCTCCCTCTGCCTGCCGCTCCCCCTACTTGTGTCCTTTTTCTCTCTTGCTTTCTGACAAACAAATAAAATCTTAAAAAAAAAAAAAAGACAACCTGTTACATCTTTTCAATACTTTTATATTCAGTATTTTACTTTCTTGCTGTGGGAAGAACATCTAATTCTGATTTTTCTCTTCCCTGGAGTTTTAGCCATTCATCTGATGCCTTAGTATCTGAGGCCTGAATAAAACGGAATAGGTGTTTATTCTCACTCCATCAGTTTTTGTTCGTTTGTTTTGTTTGTCTTCTTAATGTCCTCCATTTGTCTTGTTTTTCTTCAGCTCACCCGGTCCACGTCATGTCTTACCTCTTTCTGGGCTTCAGTGTTGGCACATAACCTGGTATTCTGGGTCTCCCCGATTGTACCCGGAGGCTTTTCAAAGGTGCCAGGATACTATTGAGCAAATTTGATTACTGTATTTCTTTCTAGTAACTGTGTTTTTTTTTTAAAGATTTTATTTATTTGATACACAGAGAGATATCACAAGTAGGCAGAGAAGCAGGCAGAGAGTGGGGGGAAGCAGGCTCCCTGCTGACAGAGAGCCTGATGCGGGTCTCGATCCCAGGACCCTGGGATCATGACCTGAGCCGAAGGCAGAGAGAGGCTTAACCCACTGAGCCACCCAGGCGCCCCTCTAGTAACTATGTTTTGAGAGTAATTTACTTATGTCTTGGGAGAGAAAGAGAGTAGTAAATCGGGAAAATGGTAGTAAGTTTCCTGTCTTCCTGCACTCTGTCTTCGGGTGTCATGGATTCTGGTGTGATGGTCATGACTGTAGCTAGATGATTTGGTCGAACGTTGCCACTGCTATCTCTGGGTCTTGGTCTAGAAGAAAATGTGATGCTTTTCTCACACAATGGACTTACTCATTTCTTTGCAGAGTGACTGAGGAGGCGGTATTCAAGGTCCTTCCCAGCGATCAGGGATTGTCTCTTAATCTCCAGTGCCAGCTCAACAGTTTTAATTCTCCTGCTGCTACTTTCGCCTCTAATTTATTGTTTGGCTGAGTCATCTGGCAACTACTTCTGTGTTCTCTTAATACAGTTGCAAGGCATATTCTTTTGTATTTTGTTTCTTACTTAGTAAATGAGTGGTTTATTTAGTTCTACTTATAAGTCATTTTTTTGGTTTCCCAGAAGAAGCAATTGACCAGTCTAAAGAAGCGTAATTGTAGGGGGATTTTACCAGTTGCTTTTCTTTTTAGATGGTTGGTGTAGGCTGTAGGAAAAAGCCTGTTCATAGTCGTCACCTTCTGACGTTAATAAAATTTTGTAAAGTGTCCTCTTGAGCCTCAGACTTTGTGGTTGTAAAATGGGTATCCTGTTACTGACATTATAGGATGGTTAGGATTAAAGGAGATAGCATGCAGAAAGTGGTCAGGACAGCTGCTCCTGGGGCCTCATTCGGGGAAGCCTCTGACTCTTAATTTTGGCACAGGTCATGATCTCAGGGTTGTGAGATTGAGCCCTGCATCTGGTTTTTTGCTCAGTGGGGAGTCTGACTGAAATTCTCTCTCTCCCTCTCCATCTACTCCCCACTCCCGCTCCGTGATTTCTCTCTGCCTTTCTTTCTAAAATAAATAAGTAAATAAATCTTAAAAAGAAAAAAAAAAGTGCCCACTGTGGTATGGAGCACAACTATGTGCATGGGTAATTATTGTCATTGGTGATTTATCCTCTTCCCTCAATTTGTTATCATTGTCATGGTTGTGAGATAAAGCCCAAAGGGACTTATGGACAGGTTAGCTTGTAATGGAATGCAGTGTTGACAGATCAGATCTCTTGTCGAAGTTGTGTGGAGTTGTGGATTCTTCGAATCATTACAAGTGCAAGCTTAGAGATAGGTCAGCATGTCTGACTCAAGTTACTGAGATGGTTAATTGGTCACTATTGAGCTGTTTTGGAGAATAGTGTTAGAGTTTTCTGAAATGCACAGTTTAGCTTCGGATTTAATTGCTCTGAGAGAAGTACGCAGTCATTTAAACTATTTACCTTTGCAGAAACAACACACAAAAAAGTAGTAAGCACTTAAAACATTTACCTTTTCAGTGTGTATTTCTGTTTTATGGATATGATGAAAAAATTCTACAAAATCAGATTTTATTTTATATTTTTTGAAGATTTTATTTATTTGAGAGAGAGAAAACGAGAGAACACAGAGGGAGAGGGAGAAGCAGACTCCCCACTGAGCAGGGAGCCCGATGCGGGATTTGATCCCAGGGGACTCTGGGATCACAAACTGAGCTGAGGGTAGACACAACCTACTGAGCCACCCAGGTGCCCCCAAAAACACATTTTAAAGAACAGAGATATATAGTGATTAATCATTCATTTTCCTTTTGCCTACAGAGTGGCACGCTTTACTTTCTGTCTTTCATCTTAGAGTGTGAGCATACAGGCCATAGGGAGTAGAAAACAAACAGCACACCCAGTGACTTCTTGCTGTCCGTTTGAGGATGATTGAAGACAGTGATGCTTACATAGAATGCAGTGAAATCTTTTTATACAAGAAAAAAGATGTTTCTATTTGGAAAATACCCTAGCTCTTTGAATCTTCAGTGTAAAGTTTGCATGAGGTGAAAAAGACCTGAGTGAGTGAAATATGTAAAATGGTGAAAAGCGGGGTGCCTGGGTGGCTCAATGGGTTAAGCCTCTGCCTTCGGCTCAGGTCATGATCTCAGGGTCCTGGGATCAAGCCCCGCATTGGGCTCTCTGTGCAGCAGGGAGCCTGCTTCCCCCTCGCTTTCTGCCTGCCTCTCTGCCTACTTGTGATCTCTGCCTGTGAATAAATAAAGAAAAATCTTTAATTAAAAAGAAAAAATATAAAATGGTGAAAAGCTTATCTTAAAAGTTTTATATTCTGAATTTAACCCTTAAAATGTTTTGAAAAGAGAATAAATATTTCCGAGAGGACAAAGATTCTGTTTAGGGGATTTGATTAAATCAGTGGAAAAACTTGAATAACAAACATTTTGATTCTTCTATCCAAAGAAGATTTAATAACAGATGATGTAAAGATATGCCTTTAAGGTCCTATAAGACATATTGTTGACTGAACTTTCTCCTTCAGATGCATTTCTGAAATGAGTAACTGGAATATTGAGATGTCATATGGAAGCTTATCATTTGTCATCCATTTTAAAAAAAATACTTAACATCTAATAGGTCTTCTGTACTATTAAACGTTTTCTTTAAAAAAAGATTTTTTTATTTACATGTAGATAAGGAGCTCATGTGGTTTCTATTTTTTTAGTTATGTGGGAAATGTAATTATTTTCTGAGGACGGGCGACGGAAAAGTAGAGCCGTGCTGTATTATAACTTGAGAGTATGGTTACTATGGAGAATTTATTGTGGAATCAACAAGATAATAAAGTGTTGATAGCCAACAGTCAGAGACCATCTAAGACTGATAGAGATTTATAGAATGTCTGACTGTCAAGTTTATAATTCTCCTTAGTAACCCAGGAAGCATATGTGAAGAACGTTGAGTAATGACAGGCCACAGTAAAGCCTCTGCCCTCAAAAACTTCATAGTTCCATTGACCAAACAATGTTCTGTTTTAAAGCGTCTGAGTTTCTAAGCTCCCTGTAGACACCAACAGCTGAGTTCTAATTTATCTTATCGAATCTGCGTTTTTCAGATCATCTCCAAGTACCTAGCCCAGTGTTTGGAATATATATTGGTTAAGTGAAACTGTCAATATGGAATCAAGTGCCAGAGGGAAAGGCTGTGCTTTTATTCTTAAGAGTGGCTAACAGCACATGAAGTAGTTACCTATAGAGGAATTGCACTGGTTTCCTCTTCAAAAACCATGTAGGCACGAGGGGAATAGAAAGTGAAATACTTAAAGTTATGGGAAAACCACGCCTCCAACCACCAACCTAGAATTCTGTATCCCCAAATTATCTTTCAAAAATGAAGGAGACATAAAGAATTTCTGAGATAAAACAAGGACCATACCAAAACATCTTAAAAAAAAAAAAACCAAGAAAACAACAACAAAAAAAACAAGGACAGTACCTCACTGGGAATTTGTCACCAGTACACTTGCCTTGAAAGAAATGTTAAAAGACAGATGATTTGTAAATATTCCAGTCCATGGCTTGTCTCTTTATTTTTTTAATTGTGTTTTTTAGCATATTTTTATTGGCTTAAATATTTTGCTCCCAAAGCTTGATGCCAAAATATATTGTGCTTTAACTATTTCTGGAAATCTTATCTTTGAAATGACTGGCAGTATCGTAGCCAATGAGGTTTATCCGAGGCGCGATTATTGCTAATTGAAATGACTATTTTCAGTAAAGCTTATTTAAAATCTTAGATATGGCATGAGTAGGCAGGGGGAGAAATCAGGTTACATTGTAAAAATCAATGACACAGACTGCAGGCAACCACCTTGAATTTTGGAGCAAAAATGGCCTATAAAAGTTGTCCTGTTACTGGACTGAAATGGCCAAGTATCTATACCCCCACCTTGATCAGTCCTTGGTTGTGGGGCTCCCTGGGAAGGGTGTGACCTTCAGCATGGTGACTTGCTGCCCCTGAGGCAGCCCTCAAAAGGCTGATTGCTCAAGGCTGTTGTTGACTGTGCTGCCAGACTCTCAGGCAACAAATCATTCCTTTTTTTTTTTTTTTTAAAGATTTTATTTATTTATTCGAGGGCGAGAGAGAGAAAGAGAGGGAGCATGAGTGGAGGGAGGGGCAGAGTGAGAAGCAAACTTCCCACCAAGCAGGGAGCCCAGTGCAACTCGGGGCTCCATCCCAGGACCAGGAACAGTAACCTAACTGAAGTCAGATGCTTAACAGACTGAGCCACCCAGGCACCCCAACAAACCACTCCTTGAAAGGGGTATCTGGGTGACTCATCTCCAGATTCACCTCAAATCTATAAGCCTGGGGTCCATTTTGTGGTAAGAGGCCCTATAAATAGGGGGGCAGAGGGCTGTAATGAATCTGTGTATGTGGACAAACCTGAGTTTCCTTACAAGAGCCACCTGCAAAGCAAAGAGCTTGAAAGCAGAGCTCAGGGGAACAGGTACCAAAAAAAATAACAAACATATGAAGTCTTAGATTTTAAGGTTCTTTTGTATTCAAGTCACAAAGTGTAAATATCAGACTTGTATTTTCATGCAGAAGGTATATGCTGTCCTCAAGTAGATATGGTACTGTTAGGAGAAATGCCTGACCTGTTGAGTTCAGTTAATGACTCCACACCCTGGAGAATGCCCCTGATTATTATTGTGTTTTTGTAACATCTGCTATGGTTCTTTGCCTGAGAACAGATTACCTTTCTATGCATTAGCAGTCAATATTATTAAAAGGGCCACTGTTGTCTTAAGCTTCATCTCTTGGACTGTTATGAGTTTGGCACAGGGTACTGTATAAATTATATATGTATGTTCACCCCCAAATAGCTCTCTAGTTTGAAAATGGAATCTATGAATTGGCTTCTGTGTCTTTTTTAAGAGTTATTACCATGGGGATGAATAGTCTGCTTATTAGTTCTGTGGTTGGCGTAATTCTTCCAGTTTGGGTCACCTGAGTTTTCCTATTACCCGTTGCCCACACTTTAGGCAGCAGTTAAATTTTCACCACTAAAAAGCAAGTAGTTAGAATGCAAAACTAGTTGTTTAGTAGAATTAGTTACATCAGTGCTTTTAATCTGTTGATTATTTCCTTTTATGCTAACTAGCAGGAAGTTTATTCATTTCACAGTTTTAAACTTTTCCATTGCCATCAGAACTGTGGGGGATTATTATCCTGTACTGCAGTTGTTAACTTTTCATTATTTGTTGAAGCATTATGGGGGAGAGAGAAGAAAACCAACGGAAACACCATGATGAAGGAAACTAGGCTTATCCATTCTTAATTTTACGGAGGCAACATTGCATGTGCTGCGTATAGTTTTCTTTATTTACATAAGCAGGGAATCAGTTGTCAGAAACCTGTAGGTTTCTACAGACATTAAAAGAAATGTTAAGGTGTTGCAGGTAGGTTTACAATACAACACAAGAATGAGGAGGGGTGAGTACAGAGCAGAACAGTGAATGGGGGTAGTGATTTGTTGATTGGAGATGGATACATGTACACACACACACACTCTCTCTCTCTCTCTCTCTGACCATATTTTGCCAAATGTCCAAACTGGATATAATGAGGATTTCCTACTCGGGGTCAGTGCTTCTATAGCAAACCCAGCTTTAGGTGTTTAGAAGTTAAATCAGCCCAGAAAATAGAACACAGATGCCACAGGCTTTGTGAGATTTAAACAGTAAAACTACTTACTTGTGTGTAATTCAGATTTAACTATACAAATTACAAGATTTCCTGAATGGAATGATGATTTAAGAGAGCTTAGTAAATTTCAAACCCTGAGAAAAACATCACTTACTGAATTACAGTCTTTCTTATCGATTTAATAATTTAAATCTAAGGAGTCATAGATGCAACAAAGTTTAAATTAGTTCTGGTTATGATATGTCCATATGTCCTCTCTAACCCATAACTCTCAGTAATCGAAAAGGTTTTTCATTTAAGTAGTTTGAATTGAAGAGCTTTTCTTTCTTTCTTTTACTTCTACCTTATTGATCTAATTATAATAATTTCTGCTCCTAGGAGGACCGTGTGATTTCATTTATACCGAATGTAGTACACATTACATACTAGGCACTCAGTAAATATTTATTTGTTTGTTCTTTTAGGAGACAGGAGTGGCAGGATGATTAATCACCAACTTATATTAAATAAATTGAAAGATAAAGCTTTACATTGTCACTTCAAAACCTGCCTCTTATTACCATTTCACTGTTGGGAGGAATGCCTACTGTATCACTAATGTATCCAGCAAGAAAGCATCGTGTGTGTGTGTGTGTGTGTGTGTACCGATGTACATACATATGCACTTCTCTTCACTCATTGCTGTCACTCCATAGACAAACAGGCTTTTGACAAAACCTGGCACTTCCCTCTTGGCTGTTTTTCATAAATCCACCTGGCACGTATCACTGTAGAACTTTTGTTCAAGTTCTTTTCCTGGACTTTGGCACATATTTGAATTCTACTGAGCCAGTGCTGCCTTCTCCAGGTGATTTGTTTTTAAGATGTTTTTTTTTTTCCTGCCAACCACAGGGACTGAAGTTTATATCCCATAGGTGAATATGAAATTGTCAGTTCCCTCTCAGAACCCATCATTCTGTCATCCCGGGCAATAAGGATCCCTCTTGTTTCTTGCTGTTTTCTGTTTGTATTCTTTTCAACTTGTCTTTCGTGTGACAGAAACAATCCTTCTAGGTTTATCAGGCTCCTTAATTTTTATTGTGGCGTTATCTTCAGATAATCAACTTCCCACAAAGCCTTTCTGTCCTTACTGGAAAAGAAGTGGCAGTTTGCTTCCTGAAACCTTTCTTTTTATTCAGTTTTTATGACTGACTGACTCTTCACTGGCTATCATCTTAAAGGCTTCTGACCTTTTATTTATACGTATGTATGATTTTATTAAATTTATGCTGCGTTCAATGTCTATACATATACCTGTGTTACTTGTATGCTTTTACTATATGTATATGGATCTGTAATACAGATTAACTTCAAGGGCAAACTCTATTTAGTATGTGTATCTATATCTCTAATACAACCTAAAGGGAGAATTCCCTATTTTTTATGAACCAGTCAGCCTATTGAAGGGTTCAGGGCAGGCTGCCCCAAAATATGCTGCTTTGGCATATTGATTATTGTGAATTAAAGTCACTTAAGAAATAACCCATGCAAGAAGGACACTGACTCTCTTCTCTTGCTCTGAAAGCAGGAAACAAATTCCCCATGTGACTAAGGGTACCCTCCCTGCACCTGGAGGGCAAAAAGCATCCTTATTGCCAAAGAGAGGGAATTCAAGTCTGAGAAGGCTCCATAAACAAACCTTGTTACTACTTCTTTACTAATTTCCTATCCTAAGCCCAAACCCCTTTGTCTTATCACTTCCTCACAAATACATTCTTTCTTTGTCTAAAAGATATAAAAGCTGCCTGTTTCTGGTTATTTCTTTGAAACTCTTATTTCTGTGAGCTTTCTTATGTAAGAATTAATTTTGTTATTCTCCTGTTCATCTGTTTTATGCCAGTTTAATTATTAGACCAGCCAAAGAACCTGGACGGGGACAAAGCAAAAGTTTTCCTTTCCCCTTCACTACTACGTGAGGCGAACTTCCAACAAAAGTTTAAGACACTGTTGACAGAGCTTATGAATTTTTAAAATTCATAGTTTCCCCCTCATTTGTATTTTTCCCCCTCATCCATCTCTCTGTTCTTTGGTGGTGAGTCAGTGAGCTGTTGCAGTGAGATTTCTACAAATCTGATTCCAGGGTCAGTACCGATTAGTGGTTGAGGCACCCTATGACTAAGAGTCACTAGTGTAACCCCATTGAATAATTTTTGATAAGGTAACAAAAGTACAAGAATTAAGAATAATGCAAGTGAAAGTGCTATGTAAACTATAGCATGTGTGCGTACACACACTCTCTGGGAATGATTTCAGTCCTTGCAAAGCTAGTGGTAGGGATGAAACATGTTGCTGCTGTAATTACTGACAGTTCCCATAAATGAATACAAATTGGTCTAGAGATCTAACATGCAAGTAGAGGATCTGCTGGCTTATCATAATTTATTGGCATGGATCCTTGGGCTAGTGGTATCCTAACTGAATGCAGAATACTGTTTGTTCTTGAAGTGAACAAAGTATTTTTCATTTTCCCTAACAGGATACCTAAGCGATCTTTTGTTTCAATATTGAATTTTATTTCATTGTTAAATGAATCAAAATGATACAAATGGAATTAAAGACTCATTATTTTAATGCACTTTATGCTATTTTTAATTTTGGGGGGACCTTGAGGATTAGATTAATAGGTTCTAACAAGAAAGCAATATCTATGACTTGCAGATCCTGAGTTGTCCGTAAACAAGCCCCTTTACAAAATGGAGCAATGCCAGCAGAATCTGTGTGGGAGTTATGTGTATGTATGTGTCTTTCTAAAAAAACTATAAAAATCTGAAAATCCATGTAAGTGACTTTTTAATATGTACTTACTATAGCACAGCAGCCAAATTTTAAAATAGAATTATAGTTGACTTGAATTAATTTTTGTATTTAAAGATATAGAAAACTTCTGACAAAATTTATTAACAAAAAAAGTTGTCTTGTTCTTTCTGCATCTTAGCCTTCCCTACTGTTGAAGTCCATTAATGGAGACTTTTTGGTGGGATTTAAAATATATCTTGTACGTCAAGTGCACAGTTGATCCTGGGAGTCTGAGATGTGGATTAGATGTTGAAGTCAAGTTCTGAAAGTTTATAAACCTTATGGACTGATTGACTTATGGGTTATATTTTGATTTCTTATTAAGAAGCCATAGAACTGGGGCCTCTGCCTTCGGCTCAGGTCATGATCTCAGGGTCATGGGATCGAGCCCCACATTGGGCTCTCTGCTCAGCAGGGAGCCTGCTTCCCTTCCTCTCTGCCTGCCTCTCTGCCTACTTGTGATCTCTGTCAAATAAATAAATAAAAATTAAAAAAAAAGAAGCCGTAGAACTTTTCTGTTGTGTGAATGAATACTGTAATACTCAAAGTCAATAGGAAATAAAGAAAGAATGATAATAGGAATCCTTATATAAATGAATTGATGCTTTAATACTAGCATAGTCAACATATTGTCTTAAAAACTGAATTCTGTGTTTGCGGTAAAAATTAAGGTGTTCCCTCTTTAAGATGGAAAAGGTAGCATTAGGTTAATATGTAAAACGATCTTAACTTGGGAGTTACCCAATAGGTACTTTTGGTTTTGGATTAAATGTAACTAGAATAGGGGTGCTTGGGTGGTACAGTTGCTTAAGTGTCTGACTCTTGATTTTGGCCCAGGTCTTGATCTTAGGGTCCTACGATGGAGGAGTCGGGCTCTTCACTTGTCCTGGAGTCTGCTTGAGGTTCTCTCTCTCCCCCTCTTTCCTGCCCTCCCTCTCCCCACCATGCATTCTCTCTCTCTCAAATAAATAAAGCTTAAGGAAATAAGTATAATTAGAATAATCTAGGCAGGTATATAGAAAGTATTGACATGTGTATCAGATTTAAAAAAAAAACACATATGTGGTTGTTAATTTAGGGACTAATGTCTGACATTATTAAGAGTACTGACAGACCTAACCTGCTACTTTTTTTTTCTTTTAAGATATAGCTTTAGAATAGGTCTACATTATGTTTTCTAAGTTAGAACTTAACACTGACAACATAAATGCAAGGTGTATGTTTATTTTGGTCTAGAGGAAAAATGTATGTTTATGCCTTATACAAACACAATAAAAAATCTATCCTGACAACTAACAGAATGAATCCTGTTGATCTAGAAGAAAAAGGTGAAAAATCAGCAAGAAAAATTTGAAGTTGTGGGCAAAGGGTTTTAATGAGGGATCCCTGCTAAACTAAGAATTGTGTAAAAAGAATTTCTCTGTGAAACTGAGATAGATTTTTACAAGTGATATACATGCAGCCTTGGTGACAGTGAAGTGTCACATCTGTGGAGTGTAGGGGCGGAAAAAGTTTACCTGAACCTACTTAGGGTCTCTGGCTGGATCTGCAAATTAAACTGACAGAGATTAATAGGAGAAAAGGACATAGATTTACGTAAGAAGTTTTTCATGAGGTAGGAGCCTTCATAAAGAAACGAAGTAGTCCTGAGTATTTTAATCTATGTTTGGTGAAGAGTGGCAAATCATGGAGGAATATGCTAGAACAAAGCATAGGGGGTAAGTATAGTAAACTGGGGGAAACTTAGCAAAACCTGTTTGTTCTGTTTCTCAGTGTCCCTTGGTCTTCAGAGATAAGGATACTCCTATCTTTCTGGTGAATGGAGGGTATCTTTGACATGAGGATTTTGTGACTTGTTTCAGGAGAGAAGCACCAGGGAAGGTCAGAATGACCATCCTGTCTCAAACCCCTTTACCTTAAAATATTCAGTTTGCCGAGGTGCCATATTTTGGGGGTGGTATGTCCTGAACCATGTCATTTGTTCCCGTCTGAAACTTTGCCAACTTCAATCTAAAAAATGATATAGTGTATTATCCTGTAGCCCATTGAACCAGTTTCTCCATCCTGGCCCTTTCTATGGAGACACAAGAGAAAAAAAAGGTTAATGGTTAATGCTAAGAACAAACTATAAACATGGTTGAGTCCAGAGGGCAGTTAGTCATGAAGAATATTTATAGATATTTGACTCAGAGCATCTATAGATAGCATGAGGGCAGATGGTAGTAATCTGGCAGGTTTTCCTGGTTTGTAGTGTGAATGCCTCTGTGATGTTATCAGGTGCTCTGGTGAACTTTCCGAGTGGCCCATAGAGCAATAGTCAGGAAGGTTGTGATTTCTTTGTCCAGCTTCAACTTGCGGGGCTTTGGGAAAGAGGCAGTTTTAATTTTTAGTGATTCTAAGAAGGGCGGGAGAAAAATTGGAAGCATTAGTTTGGAGAATTGTCGTTAGGAAACTGGAAGAAATAAGGGTCTGACACCTTTTAGATAGATAACAAAACCTTAAAGACAGTGACGAGAACTAGAATTTAATACCTGTGGGGATGTACCCTAGTTTTCCATTGAAACTTAATTTTCATGTCTGCAGTCACCCCCATTTCAATCAAAGATAATTTAACAAGACCAGTTTGCAAAATAAGTCTCATTTCATTAACTTGACCTGGTTATTTATGTCAGTGCTCAAGAAGAATGATTTCACCATATATGCTTTTTAAAAGTCATATTTGCTGGAACTTCTAGTGAGGAATCCAAGATGATACTTTTAAGGCACGTGTTGCATGGAGTACTGAGTGTGGTGGATAAACAATGAATTTTGGAACACTGAAAAAAAAGTAAAAAAAAAAAAAAAAAAAGAGCCTCTTGAGGCTAGGAGACTAAGTCAATGACCCCTCGTCAGATTTTGCCTGCAACACTTATAGATGTGGGTGAGTTCCTCTCTTCTTGAGGTCCCCCAAATATCTTGAGGTTCCTAGATTCTGTTAGGAAGTGACCTTCCTTACTTTCCTATTAGGTAGAAATCCTATAAGTAAGCCACTGGGCAGTTTTTAGAAGGGACGCTTTACAAGCTTTGGTTCTTTAATGCCAACCTTACTTCCTTAAAGCTGTCTAGTCGTATCAGATTCTGCACATGCCATTCTCAAATATGGCATTCCGGTAAAAGTCTTTCTAATATAACCAATGTTTACAATGGTTTTCTGTTAAAAGGAGGAAAGGCTCTTATTGAACTTATGCAAACAACTATATTGCCATGAAAATAAGAATAAGATGTATCTATAAACATATAACCGGTGAGTGTTTATCACATTTCTTTTTTGACAGTCTTTCCCATGTAATTTACCATACCAAATAAACCTAATTATATTAACATCTCTCTTTTGTAAGAGGAGACATAAATCCTTTGAGATTTTCTGAGGGCCCCCTGGGAAACTTAACCATCAATTTGACCTCAAAGACTTTGGGAATTTTGTCAAAAATACCAAAAGGTTTGACTAAATGGGATCACAGATGACTGTAAAATAATACTTAGTTATCTATTTAACAAAAGTGAAAAAAGATTTTAAAAACAAATACAGAAAGTTTCTCCATTTTAAAATGGAGAAAACTCAGTTTTCAAGTAATCAAAGACCTGATAAAGACAACATGAAGCACAGGGAATTATTCTAAGACCACATACAAGATAGATTACTTAAAAGGTAAAGAAAACTCAAGAAATACTGGTGTTTTTTTAAGCTAACTGTTTATTACTTAACTGCTTTTTTATACTATGCTGTGTCCTGTACATGCGTTATTTCATTCAGTGTCTCTAAAGAAGAAACTATTATTTTCATTTCGTAGACAAGCGAACAGACTTCGTGGAGTCACTTGGCCAAAGTCGTATTGGCTGTCAGTAATAGCACTGGTATTTGTACCAGTTTTACATATGAATCTGAGTTGTTGACAACTATATTCCGTGGCCTGCATTAAGGATTTGCTTGAGGTCATGTGACTAAACTGTAGAGGGGGAGAGAAGTTAGGCTTTTAGGTTTCCAATCCGTGGCTCTTTTGACCATCACATTTAACCTCTTGACACAAGTTTATTGGCTCTGTTTTCCATGGCTCCATGTCCTGAATACAAAGGAATTAGATACTCGTGTTGGAGTTGTCACTGCAAGGTCTTGAAACTCCACACTAAACAAAGATTGACAACAGGCTTGGAAGATCAATATTTTATTCACTGAAAATAAACTTGAAAGTAAGTCTTAGTATTTTGCCCAACCAGGGTAAACTTTCATTGTATTAACTCTTCAGCCAAAGGTGCCATATCGTTACATATTCTTTTGCCTGTGCACACTCCAGTCCCGTGATATTTATCAAGTTAAATCACTTTTAAAATGGATATAGCCTCTGGCCATTTCCTATCCGTGTATCACTGAGACATTCAGCTTCGGATCCTGCTGTAGGTTTGCTGCAGTGTCTTGTCTTTCTATGACTGCCGTTCCATGTGCAGCCTGTCTGATGGAAGTGTCCTCTGCCACCCCCACTTATCGACAATATGTGAGCTTCAAGGATCACTGGATGTGCAGATTTAATTGCAGGTTTTATTTTTGAAGGATGACAGAAGCTATGTCATTCTAACAGCTATTTATACAGCTTTTTCTAAACTGCTGCTCTGAAAACATGCATTTCATTCTGTCTATTGTCTTGCTTCCCGATTTAATTTTTCAAGGCAGCTTTCTCAGTTAGCTTGCTCAAGTGTATATATGATGATTCTTCGCAGTATTTCAGTAGGTAGAAGCTTTGAAATTAAACTTGGGCATTTCTTCTGATTTTCTGATATGATAGTACCTTATGAGTGTTTGGAGTTCATGTTCTGTATTTGCTGATTTGCCCCCCACCTTCCTCCGTGACTTTCTTCCCAGTGCTGTAGCACATGATTGTACTTTTTAGGAGAGGGTAAGTCTCATTACTTAGCTAATGTGATAATTTCTTGACTGTATTACAGAGTTATGATAAAAAAAAATACTCTGGAAAGGATTAGTAGTCTTAAATGAAATGCCTTTTTCTTTCCAAATGGCACTTAAGATCGTAAATCCAGAAGCAGTCCATGATTTTAATAAAACTAAGTAGTCCTCTCATTTGTTTCTCTTTTTGTAGAGTTTGACTTTTTGTGGACAGCACAGGTTTGGAAGATGATATTTTAAAAAATGCTGTTTTACAGGGAACACCTGTCAGTTTTTTTTTTTTTAACCATGTATTTTTTTAATTTTATATTTTATTTTATTTATTTTTAACACCTTAATTTAATTTTTTTCAGTGTTCCAAGATTCATTCTTTTTTTTTTTTAATTTGTTTATTTTCAGCGTAACAGTGTTCATTGTTTTTGCACCACACCCAGTGCTCCATGTAGTACGTGCCCTCCCTATTACCCACCACCTGGTTCCTCAACCTCCCATCCCCCAGTCCCTTCAAAACCCTCTGGTTGTTTTTCAGAGTCCATAGTCTCTCATGGTTCATCTCCCCTTCCAGTTTCCCTCAACTCCCTTCTCCTCTCCATCTCCCCATGTCCTCCGTGTTCTTTGTTATGCTCCACAAATAAGTGAGACCATATGATACTTGACTCTCTCTGCTTGACTTATTTCACTCCGCATAATCTCTTCCAGTCCCGTCCATGTTGCTACAAAAGTTGGGTGTTCATCCTTTCCGATGGAGGCATAATACTCCATCGTGTATACGGACCACATCTTCCTTATCCATTCATCCGTTGAAGGGCATCTTGGTTCTTTCCACAGTTTGGCGACCATGATCATTGCTGCTATAAACATTGGGGTACAGATGGCCCTTCTTTTCACTCCATCTGTATCTTTGGGGTAAATACCCAGCAGTGCAATTGCAGGGTCATAGGGAAGCTCTATTTTTAATTTCTTGAGGAATCTCCACACTGTTTTCCAAAGTGGCTGCACTAACTTGCATTCCCACCAATAGTGTAAGAGCATTCCCCTTTCTCCACATCCTCTCCAACACACGTTGTTTCCTGTCTTGCTAATTTTGGCCATTCTAACTGGTGTCAGGTGGTATCTCAATGTAGTTTTAATTTGAATCTCCCTGATGGCTAGTGATGATGAACATTTTTTCATGTGTCTGATAGCCACTTGTATGTCTTCGTTGGAGAAGTGTCTGTTCATATCTTCTGCCCATTTTTTGATATGATTATCTGTTTTGTGTGTGTTGAGTTTGAGGAGTTCTTTATAGATTCTGGATATCAGCCTTTTATCTGTAGTCATTTGCAAATATCTTCTCCCATTCCGTGGGTTGCCTTTTTGTTTTGTTGACTGTTTCCTTTGCTGTGCAGAAGGTTTTGATCTTGATGAAGTCCCAAAAGTTCATTTTCGCTTTTGTTTCCTTGGCCTTTGGAGACATATCTTGAAAGAAGTTGCTGTGGCTGATATCGAAGAGGTTACTGCCTATGTTCTCCTCTAGGATTCTGATGGATTCCTGTCTCACGCTGAGGTCTTTTATCGATTTCGAGGTTATCTTTGTGTACGGTGTAAGAGAATGGTCGAGTTTCATTCTTCTACATATCGCTGTCCAGTTTTCCCAGCACCATTTATTGAAGAGACTGTCTTTTTTCCATTGTATATTTTTTCCTGTTTCGTCGAAGATTATTTGACCATAGAGTTGAGGGTCCATATCTGGGATCTCCACTCTGTTCCACTGGTCTATGTGTCTGTTTTTATGCCAGTACCACGCTGTCTTGGTAATCATAGCTTTGTAGTAAAGCTTAAAATTGGGTAACGTGATGCCGCCAGTTTTGTTTTTGTTTTTCAACATTTCCTTAGCAATTCGGGGTCTCTTCTGATTCCATACAAATTTTAGGATTATTTGCTCCAGCTCTTTGAAAAATACCGGTGGAATTTTGATCAGAATGGCATTAAAAGTATAGATTGCCCTAGGCAGTATAGACATTTTAACAATGTTTATTCTTCCAATCCAAGAGCATGGAACGGTCTTCCATCTTTTTGTGTCTTCTTCAATTTCTTTCATGAGTGTTCTGTAGTTCCTCGAGTACAGGTCCTTTACCTCTTTGGTTAGGTTTATTCCCAGGTATCTTATGGTTCTTGGTGTTATAGTAAATGGAATCGATTCTCTAATTTCCCTTTCTGTATTTTCATTGTTAGTGTATAAGAAAGCCACTGATTTCTGTACATTGACTTTGTATCCTGCCACGTTACTGAATTGCTGTATGAGTTCTAGTAGTTTAGGGGTGGAGTCTTTGGGGTTTTCCATATAAAGAATCATGTCATCTGCAAAGAGAGAGAGTTTGACTTCTTGCTTGCCAACTTGGATACCTTTTATTTCTCTTTGTTGTCTGATTGCCGTTGCTAGGTCTTCTAATACTATGTTGGTCAAGAGTGGTGAGAGTGGGCATCCTTGTCATGTTCCTGATCTCAACGGGAAGGCTGTAAGCTTTTTCCCATTGAGGATGATATTTGCTGTGGGTCTTTCATAGATAGATTTTATGAAGTTCTTTTGATGTGCATTCACTGAGCCAATTGGAATGCTGGCACCTTCCGAGTCAGGTGAAATGAGGAAGCTCTGAATGAAATCTTAATAATGATAGGAAATACTGGTACAATATGCTGAAAGTTTTTATTTTTCCTGCCTCCCAGAAATTCTTTTTACTTACTGTGCTTTGGCAGAGTTCGTTTAAATCAGAATTTTTCAGCATAAATCGAAGTTTCTATGAAAAGTCTTGTTTCATAATTTGTGATGTGAATTGACAATGTCCTCATAAGCAACTAATACTTTTTCCCTTTTTATCATAGATTTCCTGACTATTCGGTGATTTTGTTTTTCTGAAAATTTACCATTTTATGTTGAAAAGTGTAAAACTGCCATTTACCATGTTTTAGCCAAAATCTAATTAAGTAGATTTTCTGTTTTTAACTTTGAACTATGTAAATGTTCTAGAATAGACCTGAATGAGAGCTTACAAATTTGTCTCACTGATCTCACCTTTTTACAGGTAAGGAAATGGAGGCCAAAAGAGGTTAAATTACTTGCTCAAGGTTACAGAGCTATTAAGTGGCAGACTTGGTGCATTAAACACCAGCCTTCAATTTCTTAGTATTGAGGTCTTTAACTTTTCTACTTGTCTTTGGTTATAGGACATGAATAGAAATGAGAAATCACTTTTTTTTCACCACTAATTTTTTTTTTTTTTCTTTTTGAATGTGATTGCCAAATAAGAGTGTGAGTTACTGGAACTGTGTGGTAAATCCTGGGTTGAAAATGACATTTAAAATCCATAAACAAATGAATTTCTGTGGTGTTTCCCTGAGTATAGACCTAAATTTTGCCAGTTTAAGGTGAAACTACCATTTACCCTTATTATATCTAATTTTGCAGTTCATTTTTCTCAAAATTAGTATTTCCCTAACTTAAGAGACTTAAGCCATCTGTAGGCTTGAAAATTTAATTATGCTACCACTCTTCTAAATAACTTATGTTAAGAATGAATATTGTTGGTCCTACTGTGTATATTTATTCATTCCAAGATGTGTCCATTATATTTTTTTCCACCTTTAATCCAGATTGTGTCCAAACAGTAGCTCCAAAATGATAATGACTCATTCAGTCTTTTTTCATAAGAACAAGTTGGTTTTTCATCTCATTCACATGTCATGCATATTTGTTCTATTGCCTATAATATATTAATAATTTTATATTATTCTCACCAAATATGAATTATATTGCACTGCTACTTCATCTTTAGGCAATTTGTTAAAGCTTTTGGTTGATTGTTCTACCCACATGAATTTAGCTAGCTTAACTTGTATGTAATCAAAATTTGGCAATATGCAATTTAGAATTTAGAAACTTCTTTTGGATTCTCATATTAGTAACATACTAGTTTCTTTTTTCCATTAAAAAAGAGTTATAAAGTCAGAAGGAGTAGAAGGAGTGGTTTACAGAAGACGAAGCAGATGGTGGTTCTTAGGAGAGGAAGTAATGAAAGACAGACGAGGAACTGTGATTGAACTGAAGATGTACAGGAACTGCGAATGAAGGAACTGAGAGTGAAGTTCTGCCATATTTCCAAGGTGAATGTATTGTGACACTGTTGATCCATTCTGCTTGCCTGCCCTAATAACATATGTTAATGACTTCCTGTCATTGCGGATCCAATGGTCTTACTTGATACGTTTTGCTAAAGCTTATCTTGTCTGCCTCTGTATTTGTGGTTACAAAGTGTGGAATGTAGGACAAGGTTACCAGTAGAGAGGTGTGGGTGTCCAATTTCCAGCTTCCTTCAGTAGTTACAGGGAAACTTGCAGCAACCAAATCTACTGTGTTCCAAATATATTTCTCATAGCCACGTCTGGTAAACGGCCCTATTGTAGAAGGGTGAGACAATCAACAAACACTCGTGAGCCTTGCTTAGACTGGTCCCACGTCTTTGGCATCCTCGGTGTGCCTATGAGTGAATGTGGTTTCAGTCCATTTAGTTTTTTATTAGTATTCTTTGTAATGGTTAGTTATATACCAACCTGAACCAGATTGATCTTTTATAAAGCTGTCATTAACATCTTTACTGATGGTTTAGAACCAAAAGGTATATCAAAATTCTGTTACTTGGACCATGGGACAAATACAAACAAGGCTCTTGGATATTTGGTGATTCCCTCACCGTTCTGAGAGAGGAAATTTACCAGAAGTAGCCATAAGAAATATTATGTATTTCTTATATATAGATTTGGTCATAGATTTGGTTGCTGCACATTTTTCTAGGACGATTGAAGGAATGGAAATTGCATACATACATCTCAACTGGTAACCTTGCTCTCCAGCTGGGAATTAAATGTACCACTTAACTTATTATTAGGAAAATGATTGTCTTAGAAGTATCAATGGCCTGTGTCTAAGCAGCAACATATTTGGCATATAGCAAACCCATGGACCTAAGAAATGATATCATTAAAAAATGGGTCAGAATCGGGATACCCCATAGGATCCCTGTTGGCTTTCAAGTTCAGCGAGACAATTGAAATGTGCTAGAATTTTGTGATTATAGTGTTCATTTTGAAAAATACTTTCCCTTGTGCTGCTGATCGCACCAAACAGATATTAGCACTTTTCAGTGTTCTCCCCATTGGTTTCAAAGCTTTATTATTTTTCTCTTCTCACTCCTTTAATAGTGCTGCCCCATATCCTGTCTTTTTGTTTATGATGCTCTTCTGTTGCAGTCTGGGGTCCTCAGGATACAAACTCTGAGATGGAAACTACTGTGCTGGAAGTTTCTTAGAGAGTGCTCTTTGGGAGCACCTGGGTGGCTCAGTGGATTAAGCCGCTGCCTTCAGCTCAGGTCATAATCTCAGGGTCCTGGGATCGAGCCCAGCATCGGGCTCTCTGCTCCACAGGGAGCCTGCTTCCTCCTCTCTCTCTGCCTGCCTCTCTGTCTACTTGTGATCTCTCTCTCTGTCAAATGAAGAAATAAAATCTTTAAAAAAAAAAAAGAGAGTGCTCTTTGGATCACTCCTGTGGAGAGGAAGGGAGAAACCAGTATTGGGCAGAAGGAAAGTTAGGCTTTTGTGCAGATTTTTTTTTTTTTTTAATTTTTAAAATTTATTTGTCAGGGGGAAGAGAGAGAGAGAGAGAGAGAGTGCACAAGCATTAGGGGCAGCAGGCAGAGGGAGAAGCAGGCTCTGCATTGAGCAGGGAGCTTGATGTGGGGCTCAATCCGAGGACTCTGGGATCATGACTTGAACCAAAGGCAGACGCTTAACGGACTGAGCCACCCAGGCGCCCCTTTTGTGTTGGTCTTCATGGAGATCTAACCCAACAGAGAGTTCTGAAGCCCAGTGGCTATTCACCACTATCTCCAGTTGGGGAGACAGGGCCAAGTCTTTATAGTCCCCATGTCAACCAGTCTTTGGATGTGGGCTCCATGGGAAGGGAGCAAGGGTTTCTGTGAGGAGACTCTTTAGCCCAGACTGTTCTCAAGAGAGCTGATCGCTGAGGGCTGTCTGCTGGCAGCTGTACGGCAGGGGAATAAATCATTCAGTCCTGAAAGGGGATCTGGGTGGCACATCACAGTTTCCACTCCATCTTTTTTGCAAGGGTGCTAGAAATGGTTCACAGTGGCCTGGGGATGGGTCAGAATTTCCAGCAATAAGGAGTTGCAAGGGCAGAGTGGTCAGAAATAGCAGAGAGGGAAAGTTGGTATGGAATCGTTGCTACCATATAATTGAATTCCTGCATTGATTATTGTTTTTCTATGTAAGTCTAAAATTCTATGTATCTGTATCAACACTATTCTCTTTTTAAGTTATAAAACTTAATGAGAACTCTGGTGCTCCATGCAGAGAATGTGTATATCTTTGCACATAAGTTCTGTATGGTTTTTGTAAAACCTACTTTTTTTTAGTTTCCTATTCCTTATAGGCTTTTTTCCCTTCCTTCATTTCTTACTAATAATGCTTTGTTTTTTTGTCTTCGTATTATAAAATTAGTTGAGTGCTAAATTTTCTGTTTTGGTATACTTGTTAATGCCCAGTCACAGGAAATCATTTTCTTACATATTTTGTAATTTCTAAATTATAGGCTCATCTTTAGTGGGGATTGTTTTTCGGTTTTGGTTTGGTTTGGTTTTTCTAGCTTGTTGAGATCCCATGTGGCCTTGTTTATGGAGTGTTACTCTAAAGTGGTTTCATGTTTGTTTCTTCCAGATACTCCAGGGATATCACAAGCACAGAACCCAATTTTATCTTAATTTCTTAGCTTGAAGATTTCCATATGAATTCAGACTTCAAAACTGTTGTGACACAGACATAGGGATTTTAATTCCTGGTTGTAGCATTTCCCCTGCACTTCTATCCAGATTGTCAGAGACAAGTTCCCTTGAAGTCTTATTAAGACGGTGGGTGGATTTGTTCTGTTCTCCTCATCATTTTTTAATGTGATTGCAGCCTTTTGAAAATAGCTCTGGTTTTATGAGAGGGACCTCACCATCGACTTTATACCTTGTGTGCCTGAGATCTCTTCTTCTGTTCATACATGGCCACTGAAGTACAGTTGGGTAGGTTGTATCCCATGTTGAGAAAAAGTAGGGCCAGAAATCTAGCCTAACTCTTCTCCTGAGAGAGTACTTTCTTCTGAGCTCCTTACTTGAGGGGGCATCTCCTTACCAATCTCTGTTAGACTTGCATACTAAAGAGACAGCCATGATCCTTCCTGTAACTGGCTGTAACCAGGCTGTAACTGGCGATATTTGCTTTTGTGCATACCACTTTGGCCATTGGTTCTAGATTTGGTTTAGTACCAGCAGATTTTCTTTATTGTAAGTAAAGCTGTGTATTTATTTTAAAATTTTGTTATACTCATTTTCGTCTTTTTATGTGTCTCCCGTGGGAGGTCTTCTTCATTAGCTCATTTAACCATATTGCCGTATCTGAAATTCCTACAAGTTACTTATTAACCACGATTCCTGAGATTCCTCCTCTTTACAGTGGGCATAATAATAGTATCTGTGTATTAGTAGTATTAGTTTGGAACACCTAATAATTTTTCAGTTAGTGTTAGCCATATTATTTGCACCATTTAAAGCTTTATCACCTTAGGGAAGAGTTGGACATGCAGTAGTGGTTGCGTTTACTTAGTTAACAAGAAGAGGAAGTCTTAGTTAACGCCCTAGAGAAACCAAAGGAGAAACTTTGTTTGCTACAGTACAATGCTGAAACTGAAGCTTAGAGTCCCACCCTTTCTGTTGATATGCCGAAGGTCACTTGGCACCAAGAGGGAACTGAGAGGAATGTCCTCTCAGTATTGCCTGAAAGATCGCTTAGAGGAGTCTTGCCTGGATTGTGTGAGTAGGTAAGTTGAGTTTGTGAATATTTACTTTGCTAAGGAGGGCTCTCAAAGGCATAATTATTACAGAGGATATTTGTAGACCTTGAAACATGCAGTAATACTTTTAGTCTCAGTTAGCCTTTTGACAATATTTTAAATTCCCTTTTGGTATTCCAAATGGATTCTGAACTTGTTGAAATTGGTACCTCAGCTTCCTCAGCGTCCTGCCTCCTGCCTCCTGCCTCTTGGGGCTTTAAAGGATTTCCTTCTCTTAGGTCATGTGTTTAAGACAAAAACTCCCCTTCCCCCCTAGATTATAGGTATGAAGAAAGCTGTTGACTAATAATAGTTGGGGAAGCACAGACATAACATATCAAGTTTTCTTGAAATTACTTTTAAATTACTCTGATATGCAAAATACTGTGATTATGCTATAAATCTTAACTGCTTTGGATTACTTATACAATGTTAGTTTTACTATGAGAATTTGCTTATTAACCAAGTTCAGTTTTCTTAGGTTGTTATTGGCTTTGAGTCCACAGACTTAACACTGCCAAATTTCTGTGTAAACATTTTGCTTGGTGAATATGTGTATTTAAAGGTTTTTTTTTCTTCCCCAAACCCACGTATATTAATGGAACTTGTAAACATTTAAATAGTCAATTAATGGAAATTTTTAAGGAACAACTCTTTTAAAAAATTCAATTACATAATTATGTTGTTTTAAATATAAAATTTGAGCTTAGCGAGAAATTTACATAATTCTTATATAGAGATCTATTTTTTGTAGCCTTTATAGATTTGTTACATTTAATTTTACTCAGGAGGAGTCTTTCCTTGTTCTGTTACTGGTGATTAAATGAGAGGTTAAGATTTATCCTATTTAAAAACAAGAGTTAATATTGTATCGTAATAAACTAGATGGAGAACAAAAGTAAATAACTGGTTACATTCTGATTTGGTGCTGGGGAATGTAATGCATTCTTGAATTCACATGCCATGGTTATGCCTGCATTGATCCTTTTTGAAGTACATTCTTGGAAATGTTGATTTTCCTCTAATGTGTCTGTTATTGTATTAGGACTATACCATAAGGAACATTATTAATTCATACCAAAAACTACCCATGCAAGCATCATGTACGTAGCTGTTTGGTAGCATACATAGGTGAGGTTCCTTGGAATGTTTATGGCTTGAGTTATTCTTAACCCTGTTGCCTTGGTCAGCTTTGTAGGCAAAATTCTAAATCAAGTGTCAGTGTCGGGTTCAGTGTAAATCTCGTATGTGCTCTGGGAATGGTATGTATTTTGTCCTTTGACCTATTCTCACCTTAAGGAGGATATCCGTGCATCTCTTGTACCTGGGGTGTTTTATAAGTGGTTTCTGTTTTTCTACAGATAGGCTTGGAAACACTTTCTTCTGTTTAAGTGAATTATATATATGAGAAAATGACTTTGGAGAGGATAAGACGTTTATACTCATTTTCTATATAATTCTGAAATAAATTGTATAGAGAAGTTTCCTTTTCAATTTATTTTTCAGTGAAATCATCTTTCTTTAATTCATCAAGCTACTGCCTTGGAATTTTAAGTGGACAAAAGTTAGCTCATTGTATTTTAGATTTTAAATAATAGTTTACTTGAACTGTGTAAAATTTTTGTGCAGATGATATAACAAAGTAGATTTTTTTCTTTTTCTTTTCTTTTTTTTTTTTTTTTTTACAAAGTAGATTTTCATATAGTCTTTTGATCATTTTCCCTGTAGGATAATTCTAATTTAGTTAAACAATTATTCTTTAAAAATTCTTAACTATTTTAAGCATGCCTGGGTGGCTCAGTCATTTAAGCCTTCAACTCCTGATTTTGGCTCAGGTTCTGCCTGATCTCAGGGTCCAGAGATTGAGCCCCACTTTGGGCTTTGTGCTGGGTTTAGAGCCTCCTTAAGATTTTCTCTCTCCCTCTCCTCTGTTCCTCCCCATTTCCCTGCCTTGAATCTTAATCTCTCCCTCTCTTAAAAATTTTTTTTTCCTTAAATTTTAGATTTTAGGTTTGTGTATGTATTTTTAAATTTTTCATGAAACTTTTTTTGATTTTTCTGCTATATGAAAATATATATTTTTTAGTTTTTAAAAATTTAATTTGTGTGTGTGTTCCAAATTCACTGTTTATGTAACACACCCAGTGCTCTATGCAATACGTGCCCTCCTTAATATCCACCACCAGCCTCACCAACCCCCCATCCCCCCTTCCCTCCAAACCCCTCAGTATATTTCTTATTTTAGTTAAAATTTGTGACATTTCTGTCTTATGTATAGACTTTATTAACTAGATTTAGAAAAAAAAAACAACCAAAAAAAGTAGTTTCGGGACTATGATTAGAAGAAACTTGTGGTAGTTTTAATTCTTAATATAGTTTCTAAAAATTTTAAAGCGATATGTGAAATACTATCTCTTTGTAGTTAGCAAGGTAAAATCTGATCTGCAATGGAATGTATATTTCTTAAGCTTGCCTTAGACCTTATATGAAGATTTATCCAAGAAGGCCTTGCTTTGGGGAGCATTGGTATACGGTTTCTTTAGGGTTAACAATATGTTGTGTCAGCTATGTAGATGTAATTCATAACCAAATTATTTAACTTTCCTAATTACATGATCTTAATGATCAGATTTAAATATCTGATAATATTATTATTACTATTAGATTGCCTTCTATTCTTTTATTCCTTCATTGTTTCTAAAAATATACTTCCCTCTGATTTTGCAGGTAATTTCTTTTTGTTCCACTATTTTATATAATTTGCCAGACCAAATGACACAGTTAGGATCCATTAAGTAGAGCTGTGAATATCAATCTTGGACACAAAGCTGAGGATTGTTGTTAGGGAAAGCCCTCCTGCTGCTCTTGCTTGGCATTCCAAAGACTCTGAATGAAGTCTCTTAACTTATTCAAAGCCTGGATTTGTGAAAGCCAGTTGGGCTCCCTTTTACCCATTCATAACTGATGTTGTACTCTTCTGGTTTAAAATTGTCAGTGGCTTTCCCATTTCCCATCAGATAAAATTCAAAATGTGTTATGTAACTTATTTTTTTAATATTTATTTTTATTTTTTTAAAAGATTTTATTTATTTGACACACACAGAGAGAGATCACAAGAAGGCAGAGAGGCAGGCAGAGGGAGAGGGAGAAGCAGGCTCCCCGCCAAGCAGAGCCCAGTGTGGGACTCTATCCCAGGACCCTGAGATCATGACCTGAGCTGAAGGCAGAGGCTTAACCCACTGAGCCATCCAGGCACCCCCAAAGTATGTTATATAACTTATTATTTGTAGTTTGTAGTCGTGTATCTTAATCCCTGAGCCGCTTGATCTTCATGCTTTTATATATCTCACATTTTCTGCCTTTTTCTTTATTCATGCAGCAATTAGAAAGTCTTTCCTTCATAATCAAAATTCACATCATCCTTTAGGTCTGCTAATCACCTCTGTTAAATTTCTCCTGGTTCCTTCTGACAACATTGAAAGTAATCTGTTTTTTTTTTCTACATTTTCTTAAGGTGCTTCGTATTATATCTTTTGGAAGTTATTTTTACATATGTTACTATATATATTTAAAGATTTTTATTTATTTATTTGTCAGAGAGAGAGAGAGAGATAGAACAATCAGGCAGAGGGAGAAGCAGGCTCCCCACTGAGCAAGGAGCCCAATGCGGGACTCAATCCCAGGACCCTGGGATCATGACCTGAGCCAAATGCAGTGGCTTAACAGAATGAGCCACCCAGGCGTCCCTGTTATATTTTTTAAAGATTTTATTTATTTGAGAAAGAATGAGAGAGAGAGCGAGAGCATGAGGGGGAGGGAGAGAGAATCTCAAGCAGACTCCCCGCTGAGCTCAGAGCCTGATGTGATGCTTGCTCTCCCAACAGTGAAATCGTGACATGAGCAGAAACCAAGTGTTGGACGTTTAACCAGCTGTGTCACCCAGGTGCCCCAACACATGTTATAATATTTTACAACTCCTGTATAACACTGCCTGACTTTAAATGTTCCACTGAGTAAAGGCTCTTACTCTGTTACTAAGATGGGTGTAGCTGGTTTCGTCACATTTCTCCTATTTTTCCTTGTATCCAGTAATGCTCGTAAATATTTGGTGACTGAATAAGTGGAATGACATGACAGTGAGTTATTGACCACCAGACATTTTATTGCTCTGTTGGTATGGACATGTGGGGAACAGGGAGAGCAGTTAGGGGACTAAACAATTATGGCAAGGCTGTCTGAATCTGAGCTGTCCCCGGAGCAAAAGCTGATAAACCTCAAAGATGCAGTTAAGAAAAAATTTAGATCATGTTTAATGGCTCACTACTGATAAAACATTGAAAAAACAATCTTTTGTAGATAAAGACTTTGGGTTGATAGGAAACTGAAGAGTAACACTGACCTTGTAGACCATGACTACAGTTCTGAGTCAGAGAACATCTGTCACGAGTTTGTAGTTTGGGAATGCATACAGTCAGTTCAACTTTAATGCTTGTTTTGAAAATGGGAGTTTCTTCCTACGTTCTGGGTACTGGGGAACAATTTGAGGATAATGTAAATTACACGTTTGTTATATGTGATTTTATTTGAGAAAGAGGAGGTGACAGAGAGTGCTCCCTGGTTGGACTGAACCTCATAGGAATACATAAAATGCGTATGCACAGACCTCAGACATCCTCCAGCCACCTAACTTCATTTCACATTGTGAGCCACAAAGACCTCTATCTTGTTTTATAATTTTTCCTCCACTTTCAGATAACCCTTTATCTACCCTTTCACAATAACTAACAAGCTTTAACCCTTGGACAGCCAATTCCACAGGCAAACTTCAGATCTTTTTCAAGGTCAGATGCCATGTTTATTGTAGTTTTTACTGATTGTCTAACTACTTAACACATGTAAAACTGTGTTGTGATATTTATTAGGTTCTTTTCTTTTTTATGAAGTGTACTGATAAGAGTTTTTGAGTGTTGTGCTTGTAACCCCATTTTGTCCATAAGCCCTGTGATTTTTAATGATGTGATTTTTGTATAGCACCATAATCTTTAGGAATATGTATGTTCATTAAAAGAGAACTGGCTTTACTAATTATTAACATACAGAATGTGAACTGATGGCTCTCTCTGTCTCTCGTCATTTCCACTCTTCCTCTTCCCTCTTTTTTGATTGTGGAAGACACTAAATTGTCCCTGTAAGGAGAAACACAGCACAACAGAGCAAAATGCCAAAGGACTTAAAAAAAAAAATGGACATAAATTTACTGGTGGAAATAACTGGATAGCTTCAGAAGCATGTAGAGACTAAGAAGTAAACATAAAACGCCTGTGGGTTCTGGGTGAAAATATATCTTTACTTTAAATAATAATAATTATGTTTAACATTTTTTGAGTCTTTACTGTGTGCTGGGCACTATGATAAGTACTTGACATGGATTATGCCATGTAATCCTCATAAAACCCTATAAAGTATGTTATTACTGTATTTTACAGATGAGGAAAATGAAACTTAAAAGGGTTAATTATCTTGCCCAAGGTCGATAACTCATAAATAAATATGACAGAGCCAGTTCTACAAGCAGGTCTGACTTCTGAGACTTACGTTTTAGTGGTCTTTCAGAGTGCTTTATAGATGATAAATTAATAACTTCTACAAGTGTTATTTCCTCGACACTTAACTGTGTCTGATTGGCATCCCAGGCTATTTCAACCCCTGTAATAAATGAAGAAACAAATGTACCCAGGCTAAAAAATGCACAGATTGTCAGAGGCAGAACAATAACAGAAATTAATTCCAATAACTAATTCAGGGTTTTTTTTCTGGAACTTATACATAAAAAGGAGAAAATTTTGATAATTAACAGCAAGGTGAACTGAGCTGAATAGGAGAAATGATTGTGTTGGAAACTGGAATAAAAGGGGGTGAGTTTATAACATTATGTCAGAATTGCAAGGAGGGAACCTCTAACTGTGGTACAGAGACCTCTAACTCTGTGGTACAGAGACCTCTAGCTCTGTGGTACAGAGATCTCTAACTGTGGTACAGAGACCTCTAACTCTGTGGTACAGAGACCTCTAGCTCTGTGGTACAGAGATCTCTAACTCTGTGGTACAGAGACCTCTAGCTCTGTGGTACAGAGCTCTCTAACTCTGTGGTACAGAGACCTCTAACTCTGTGATACAGAGACCTCTGACTCTGGTACAGAGACCTCTAACTGTGGTACAGAGACCTCTAGCTCTGTGGTACAGAGATCTCTAACTGTGGTACAGAGACCTCTAACTCTGTGATACAGAGACCTCTGACTCTGGTACAGGAAGCCCAATCAGATTCTCATAAAGGAGCTAAAACTAGCACCAATTACAGTACAGGGTTATAGTATGAGAAATCTGAGGTCATGAGCATAAACGGGTTATACTGTAAATCCTGATTAGTAGTATGCTCAGAAAAAAAAATAAAACAAGAGGGAAGAGAGAGGTGACACTAGAGGAGGAATTCCAAAGGCTTTATTCTGGAGGGGGTGGGAGGAGAGGCTTTATTTGTACTTCTTTTATTGCATGTCCTGAATCACTTTTTGTTTAGATGGCCAGTCACCTCATAGGGCTTTACATAAAAACAACTAAGTAAGTGTTTAATTGATATTTGTTAAACAGAAATGTTGATCAATAGTAGAGAGAGTAGTTTTTCAGTTGAGTGTTGATTAAAAGCTAAATATCATACCAGGTAATAGGATAAATAAGGGTGGAACTGATGAGTATTTATGTATTTAGAGCAAGGGATTAGCAAATTCTGGCCAGTGGGCTGTTTTCTTTCTACAAGCCAAGAATGATTTTTACATTTTTAGTAGGTTATTAAAAACAAAAACAAAAATGAAGAATATCAGCAGAGACCATATGGGACCCACAAACCTCAAATATTTACCACTTGACCCTTTACAGAAATTTTGTCAACACCTGACCTGAAATACTGTCCAAAAAAAAGTTAGACTTGTTCTCTGAGGAAATCAGATTTGGTCATGAAAACTGGTATTATATTTCATAGAGGGCTACATTTTTCAACTTGTGCTTTTCTTTCCTTCCACATGTGGGAAGGAATTGATATTTACTTTATATATTTTGCTAGGGGTTTGTATACTTTATATTTATTTCTCATACCCTTGAAAGATATTACAACTGCTTTAAAATGAAGAAATGAGGCTCATAGAGGCTTAAGTAATCAAAAGTTTCACAGTTAATAAATAGTGAGATTCATATATATATTTGTCTGGGTCTCCCAGATAAGAAAATGGTAAAAGTTGTGTATATATCATTCAGAATTCTGGCTTGAAAATATCTAAACACATATCATATGTAGACATTTGTAGTAACTTAAGTTAGTATCTAAAAATATAAACAAAACATTTAAATTTTGCATACAAAATTAGAATTGGTTGGAGAATTATAATTACAAAATTTTCATATGAAGGAAGATGTTTGGATAAACTGTGGAGTTACAAAGATAAAGTATAAAGAAAAAATTCAGGACTCTTGTTAAAAACTAAAAATAATATTCACCTAAAAGAAAGAGGAGACTTAAAATGTTTTGAATAGAAAGTAAAAAATAGGAGAGTTTATTCTGCTTCTGTAGAAAGTGCACCAGGCAACAATTTCTTTTTGAAAAGCCCATGTTAGACAAATATTAGCCCATATGTTAATTATAAAGGCTTAAGAAGAAGAAGATTTCAAGGTTCTGTGAAATCATATAATGAGGGATCTAATAGTATAGATTGCAAGGTCAGGACAAGACTTCCCAGGAGGGGTCATTTAAGCTGAAATATAGGAGTTAGGCAAAGACAAAGAGGATAATTATTCCAGACAGATAATGATAGGCCTTGAGGATGGTAAGAGCTTGGGATATTCAAAGAAATATCAAAGAAGGTCATTGTATCCCCTAAGAACTCTGAGGACGAGAATTGTATCTGCTTTGTTCATCCTTGTATATCCAGCCTCATGCATATAGTATCTCTGGCACATAGAAAACCCTTGGCAAGATTTATTGAACGGACAAAGAATGAATGGAAACTTCACTGGGAAATTCATGGTATAATTGTGAGTACAGGGATTGCCCAGATGAAGGCTGCTACCCTCTCTGAAGCCTACCTAATTACATTAAACTACTCAGATTGTTGGTAATTCAAATTACCCTAGGTCACTTGCAGCTGAGGTGTCCCAAACCTTGGTAACCACTGCAAAATATCTGACTGGAGCTTTGATCTAGAGACAGTCTGCACAGAAAAGGCAGGAAAAAAGAACATGGACTGTTCAAGCTGGATGTGATCCTGAGAAGGAAAGTGAATTTGTGTTATTACAATGCCAGGAATGAATCTGAGGTGGAATGAACATAGCCACTTTTTAAAAAAATAACCACCTGAAGGGAAGGGTGTTTTGTCCTAGAACATACAATCCCTGGTTCATGAGTGGTCACTGGTGCCCAAATAGCACATGAGCCTCAGGCTTTTAGGTTTAAATTAAGAAGTTAAGTACTCAAATACTTACTATTTGTGGAGAGTATTTCTTCAAACTCATATTTGGACTTTTAGATAATTTCACTTATCGGTTTGAGCACATTGAGGAATTTATGAAATAAAAAGAATGAGGAGAGGATTGCATATTTGCCAAGTCTGTGAAATAAAGTTATAGCAGCTATGGAAGGACTATTTTTACAAAGTATTGACTCTACAATGGAAGTGAAATAGAGGCTTGCAACAGTCAAGGGAAGAGAGAATAACTTTAGGTGGGAAGGTAAATGAGAATTGGACAACAAAGAAAGAAAACATTTCAGGGTTTTTCATGAATTATGGTCTTTGAGTTAAAAAAACAAAGTAGTCTAAGTGGTAAAAACAACATACATAGAATTGATTATACAAGAATTTAATAGTGATACTTGTATATGCTTTACTTAAGCTTACACTTCAGAGGACTTCCATCTAATGGTGTCACATTGTTGGAGATTTCCTGTGAAGTTTGAGGAATTCCTTACTGGATGTCATAAATCTATTTCCTTATAAAAAGAGTAATACTGGCCAGCAGATGAGGTAAGTATTTACCAAGGGCTCTAAGTTTTGTTTCTGTCATTGAGAAAAAACAAAACAAAACAAAAACCTTCTCCTTGCCCCCCTGCAGTAATATATGGTTTTCCAAGGGTGTGTTTGTAGGGGGGGTTGGTGGTCCTGGCATGTGAAAAACTCTTAGGTGTTTATTTTATTTTATTTATGTACTTATTTATTTTAAGATTTTATTTATTTGAGAGAGAGAGAGAGTGTGTGTGTGTATGTGCAATCAAGGGTAGGGGCTGAGGGAGCAACAGATTCTCCACTGAGCAGGGACCCTGATGCAGGGCTCAGTCCTAGGACCCTGAGATCATGACCTGAACTGAAGGCAGACACTTAACCGACTGAGCCACCCAGGTTCCCCCTCTTAGGTGTTTATTTTAAACAGATTCTTTCTTGAGTATTGAAATTAGTGAGTTAGATATTTGTATATATTTACACCCTTAGGAATACTGATGTATTTTATTTTGTTCAATGCATGTTTTCCTCAAAGTTTCTTTGCTCTTCAGATTTTAAAAGCTCAATAAAAAAGTGAAAAATGCAGAGAAATTTTAAAGATTTCTTTAACCTGTTTCATAAGTCAAATGATCCTTTTGTAAGGAACATATCTATTCCAAATTATTTTAAATTTTAAAAGTAATTGTATGTATACATTGTCTTATTTTATCCCCTCTGGATACTGTGAGATTGTGTGTAGGATAAAACATAGATACTCCATTTGACTGGTGAGAAAATGAAGGATCAGTGAGAAATGGTATTTGCAAGAGAGACTGCCAAATAATGTTAGAGATGAACCTAAAATCAAGAATTGGTAAAATCTTGATCAGGGCTCTTGGTTTCCCCCCTAATTCACTGTTTTTATAAATTAGGGATTTTGTGTCTTGATCTTTACTAAAGTGGAGTATATGATCTAGTTTATTTCAAATTAAAAAATATATACACACACATTTGTACATATGGGTAGGTACATAGACACAAATATAAGACTGTAGGGATGGTTTTAATTTTAATTTTTTAACGTGTGTATTTGTTACAGAAATTCTTTATGCATCCAATACTCGTCATTGACAGCTTTCACATTGGACCAGGTGGTCATACTTGATGGGCTTGCAGACATTTAGTAGTCCATTCATGCCTCAGTTATTTTTTTTATTATCATGGTAAAATATACATGATATAAAATTTACCATTTTCATTGTCTTTAAGTGTACATTTCATGAGCTGAAACTGAATCCATTCAGTAGTAACTGCCCATTCTTCCCTCCCCATCAGCTTCTGGCAACCACTGTTCTACTTTCTATTCTTAGGAGTTAGACTACTCTAGGTCTTCATATAAGTAGAATCATACAGTATTTGTCATTTTGTGATTGGCCTGTTTGACTTAGCATAATGGCTTTAAGATCCATCCATGTTGTTGCATGCGTCTGAATTTCCTTCCTTTTGAAGGCCGAGTAATATTCCATTGTGTGTATATGCATTTTGCTTATCTATTTACCTGTCAGTGGACACTTGGATTGCTTCCAGCTTTTTCTATTGTGAATAATGCTGCTGTGAAAATGGAGTCTAGGTATCTGTTTAGGTCCCTGCTTTCAGTTCTTTTGGGTATATACCCAGGAGTGGAACTATGGGAATATATATGGTAATTCTGTGTTTAAGTTTTTGAGGAACTCTGCCATAGTTCTCCACAGCAACTGCATCATTAAAGGAATGTTTTTTCACTGACAAACAAAAAACTACCTTCAATTCTCTTACTTTCTGGATTTTTAAAATGAACTTTTCGAAAATAGGATGAATATCGCTTCAATGGATTCCTTATGTAACCTGTAACTCTAGAAAATGTGGGCTGTGTCCTTGTAAGTTATTGGTAGACACATTTTAGTTAAACTATCCTCCTGTTTCTCTTTGGAGAACTCAGAAATTATGACATAGGTGAGTCTTAGTTTTTCCAAAGAATATGTAGAGCAAAATACAATTGGGATACTTCCCATAGGAATGAAAGTAACCAATACAATTTTCTTAAAATTAATTAACTTTGATACCTTATTTAGTCTGCTTCCAGTATGCCCTCATAATTATTTTATTAAAAATTGGCAATATGACTGTTAATCCCACTGTTGGTTTACTGTTTGCATAAAAATTAAACCCAAATTTCTGTACATGTTCTATAAGACCACTCATATTCTAGCATCAAGTTTTTCTCAACCACATTATCTTTTTATATATGCTAGATTGCGGCCACACTGAGTATCTCACTATGCCCTGAAACTCATGTCCTTCCATGTACTACTCTTTGCATATGCCTAGAATGCTCTCTCACTGCCCCCCTTATACCTACTGATTGACACACTGTGTCTTTTACCTGGTTCTACTGTTACCTCTTATATGAAACCTACCAACAGTCTACCCTATGTGGATGCTTCCATAGCACATTGTTCATACCCTGACCATAACGTTTACTAAGTTGCATTGTAATTACGTCTTTGCTAAACTGAATGCTCCTAGGAGAGAGCAACCATGTTGTTTATATGTCCTTGCTGTGAAGTCCACCACCTGGTAGGTGTAGGCAAAAAACAACAACAACAACAAAAAAAACCTAGATAACTTTCTTAGATGGCTTTGCTGGCTATATAGGATGTTCTCTCGGTAACTACTCGGTTACTACTGCTCCATTTCTGTACAGATTTCTTACATTAATGGACACACTGACTTCATAGCTACTCTCATATTACTTTAAATTCCTCCTATCCTAGTAGAAAGTATCTGGTAATTCATACTTATGTCTCAATAGTACAATATATTTTTACTTCTAGTAGTGCTTGAAGTTTAAAAGTAGTTCTTTGGGGGTAAAAACACTTAATTCAAACTAAGAAATTAATTTCCAGTGGTAGAATTTCATTTACTGTGTCACTTGGGTAAATGATTCACTTTAATAAAGCAGGATGACCCTATCTTGGCCCTAAAATCACCCTGGGCAGGCCAGCTGCCAATAGCACCTCTATCTTCATAGAGTGGTGTTGACCCTGGGAATATTGTATTTCCATAGGCTGCTGCTGTAAGGACTTCACACTCTGGGATAAATTGGCCCTTCTTATACTGCTCCTTAATAATCTGAAGGGCAGTGTGGAGGAGCTTTTTTCAAAGTGCTTATTCTGCCTCATTAGCTAACTAGGAACTTTTTTTCAACTGTTTAGAACTAGAAATATGCAGCCATTTGGTATTTAAACTATGTTCTGTGAACCAGGTATAGATATGAGTGAATACATACTAGCTGAATTGGCATCTTAAAAGATGGTCTTTCTACTGAAAGCAAAATACTGCGAGAATCAGATATTTGAACTCTTTCCAGTCTAGATTACTCAAGAGGAAACAAACAGCAAGATTCAGTTTAATTGCTTGTTATTTTGAAATAGGAAATGTTATGTGTATTTTTCTTCCCCAAGGGCTGTGTCCAGGACAGTATCATTTTGGTGTTTTTGTAACTCTGTGAGATGTTTCCAATGTTTTAGAAATAAAAAACAAGTGAGAGGGACATAAATGTATCTGGACAGTGCAGTGTTTCAAAGCTTATCTAGGTAATTATTCTTCTAGGTAAAAGACTGTATCATCGATGTAATAGTTACGTTAGGCATTAAAAACCAGTGAAAGGACATAGGAAATTTTGGCACAAATTATGTAAATGAGCTGTTTATACAGGTATGTATATGTTTACTTATATGTGTGTGTTGTGTGTGTGTATGCTAGAATGCTTACCAAGCATTCTAATGGAAGACGTGTGGTCACACGCACAGACAGCAGAGAAAGAATTTGGGCTCTTGAGTTGGTCTAAAGCCTATTTGAGGCTTTCCTATGTACTAGGTGTCATGGGGCAAAGTACTTCATTGTTCTGTGTCTCAGTTTCCTCATCTGTAAAACTGAGATAATAATTGTACCTACTTCTTAGAGGGGTTGTGATTATCAGTTGAATTAATGCATGCTAAGAACCTATAACAGTGTTTGGCACATATAAGCCTTTAATAAGTATCATTTATTCTTTTTGTAAATTATTATTAAATATTGGCCACAGAGTTGATTCAGAGAGGGAAAAGAATTACCTTGAAAAAAAAATGATTGTTTTGAAGCCAAAGACATTAGTTAATTTTGTGGATTAAAATCATAAGGTTGTTTCTTTATCATTAAGAGATTATGGTATAAAGAGGGATATGTATACGTAGTCAGTGATTTATTCATTGTAATATACCTGGGATTATCCCTTTTTGACTGTGTTTAAAAGCTTCCCTTTTATGACCAGATAATATATGTTTATGGAATGGTCTACTTTGAAACTTGGTTGGCTTTGGAAAATACATGTCTTTTTGTCCATTTTGTGTTAGACTTCAATTTTGTCTAATCAGTGTTTGAATGAAATGGCGCTTGTATAGACTTCCTTCCAAGAAAAACATTGGGTGTTTCAGGAAGTGGTCTTGATGAGTCAGAGGATAATACTTTTTCCTCTGAGTCAGTTCTAAGCCTCCTTGATATAAATAGGCTTACTTTTACCAAAAGTTCTGCTTTTTAGATCATGTGTTAAAATCATTGATACATGACCACACCAACACTAGTACTTTTATTGGTATTTCCACTCTTACATAATTGTAATTATTGAAATTCTGTTAAATAATGTTTTTTTAAAAAGTTCAGTTGTTCCCATGCTTCTAAACTAGTTTTTATTTTGCATCAGTTTTACCTCAAGACTCATTTGTATCAGGTAGTCATGTGTAAATGTGTAAATGTCTTTGATCACTACAATTCCAGGTCTGTTCTTTTAGCACACATTTGACTTTAGTACAGCATTTACTTTGCAGAAGATTGTACTAATTTACCACACCCCAGAACTGTGTCAGAGATACAAAGGAACAAATAGAGTTCTTCTTCGTAACTACATTAAAAAATACTAAACATGATAAATAGTTGTCAAAGGACTAGATACTGTTAATGTCTGGTCTGGGAAGACAAAAACGTAGGTACTCAGAGTGGAATTGAGCAGTTGCTAGAAGGGGGGTATGAAGTGGCAGGAAGACCATTTAAGGTAAGAGCAGAGGCCTGAAGGTGAATCCGTGCAAGATACACTCAGAAGAGAGTGTGACGAAGTGAAGGTTTATAGGTGGGAGTGCTAGAGAATATGGAGGACTGGAGAAATTATTTAGGACAGAATGTGTTGGGCCTGGAATGGTAAGCAAAGAAAATTTCTGTGTGTGTGTGTGTGTGTGTGTGTGTGAGAGAGAGAGAGAGAGAGAGAGAGTGAGTATGTATTTGGTAACATGTTTTTGCTCTGAGGATCTTGTATTTCTCTTGAGTTGTATTTGATTGGAATTGGTTTTTACTTCAGTGAATCTCATTTTCAAAAGTACGTGTTTAAGAAAACCTCTCCATTTCTATTTCCCTCCAATATACATTTCTTCAGGAAAATAAAGAACTAAGAGATGTAGCCATAGGTAATAAATCTTAGGTGACCCACGTGTGCTTTTTCGTTTCTTCTATCTTCGTGGTATGCTCTTTTCACTGTCCCATGGTACCACAGCACAAACATTGGAGTAAGTTTTGATTGTTTCCAGTAGCTCTGAAATAGCGCCCCAAAACCATTTTTTTTCTTGGCAGAAATACTATTATTATTTTTTAGGAATTGGAACGTGGTCTTTGGATGCTGGGGAATTGCCTTATGCGCAAGCTTGCTCATGCCCTCCGAGGGTGCAGGGGAGCAGAAGTGCTTTGTTTTCTGAGTCAAGCATTGCCATTTGAGGCTTTGTAAGCTTGGCAAGGGCAGCCAAATCCATGCTGTGGATCACCTGTCCTTTGCCCACTTACCTCAGTAGATTATTAGTCCGTCATTTTTCACTTCTTCTTTCTTAAGCGTCTGGGCCTAGATCAGGTAGATTCTTTGATTTTCTGTCTTGGCACCTACAGCTGCTTCTGGAGTAGGGCCACTTAGCTTCATCCTATTTCTTTCATGGCAGGGAAGCAGCCACATGGCTCTTGGCAAAACTAGCCTTCCCCGAGGTGACAACAGTGTCAGTTAAGATTAAGTTCTACTCTTGTAAGCATATCATATCTCATAAAATTCAAACACTTGTTTCCTAGAAACATTTCCTTTTTAGTATCCCAGAATAGAGCAGCTTCGGTTCTTGGGAGAACAGGGACATTCATCTTATTCTTCCTAGCTAACTGAAGTTGGAGGAATGTGCTACTCAGTGCTGCTATGGGCTTCTTACCAGCTAAACTGTAAAAAAATATATCAATTTATCTACAGACATATAGATATACCTATATCTATATATACCACATGCTTTCTTTGTAGGCAGTGTAGGCAGGCTTTAGAGGTTGTGAGGGTAACGTATATCAAGTCCTCAAAGTTACGATGTGAACTCCCCCTCAGCTCTCCCCAACACCATGAGAAGATACGATACTTTCTTCCATTTCTGTTTTGTCAGGTGATTCTTAGAGGTGAATTTAGTTGACAAGAAGTACACTGAGCCGGTGTGCTAGTCTCTGTGACTGAATGCACTAGACTTTAGAGCTGCAGAGAACTCCTGGAAATACCCTAATTTCCAGCTTAATCAGTACTAATGAACATCCCATGAGTTTAACATGTCCAAGGGCCCAGAGTTAAGCATAGTATTGACAAAGCAAGGAATAGTATTAACTTTGGTGTTCAGTGTTTTCTAATCTCACAATAAACCTAAATCAGGTTGGCATCTAGGATGTCCCAGTGGCAAGTCTAGGAACAGAATTTCCTCACACTCGCAGAAAGTGGTTAGATTCCAGTAGGACTGATACCATCAGACAAGGGGCAGAATTGCAAAGGTGAGAGGATATGGTTAGATGAGGATTTTTTTTTCCTTTCCATTTGGGAAAAATAAGGAAGGTGGCTGGCGGTAAGTGAAGTCAAGATGGAAAGGCAAGAGGAGGGAGATGTCTATTTTACGGTGTGGACAAGGTAACTTAGAGGTATTTGCATAGTAGTGGACCATGCTTGCTGTTTTCCTTGAGTGGCTTCTGTTAGAGGCTGTTGGTGCTAAATATTGTCTGTTTTTAACTCTTGACTAACTAAAATAGTTCCTGTCAGTTTTTCTTGCTTTTAGAACACAGTTTCACTCTGTTTTTTCTTAATAAGATTTGAGATAAACATCTTAATTTGGCCAAGTAAAAAAATAATTGTTGGCATAATGTTTTTCATTCATTGGATACATTTTTACTGAGAACTTACTATGTATTAGAAACTCTGCTTCACACTTTGTGTTCAATAAAATTATTTAGCCCCTGCCCTCAAGAAACTTCCAGTCCTGTATACAAACAACAAAAGTAGGAAGTTACTGTAGTATGCTAAGTGCATCTTCATGTTAGTCTCAAATATAATGGGAACACATGAAAGAGGCATCTCTCCATCCTACTTTACAGACATCAGGGAGGACCTCTCTAGATCTGAAATTTGACTAGGAGCTGGCCAGATGAAGGTGGCAGGGAGATTTTTGGGTGAGAGAATATTCCAGATAGAAGATGTTACTTGATGGCAAGAATCTTCAAAATGATGTATAGTCTGCCTCTGCAAGTATGGGGAGGGTTCAGGGTGGAGAAGTGGTCTGGGGTGGAACAGGGTGGCAGGAAGGCAGAAATGGTGGAAAGGAAGCTTTATTTATTCATTTATTTTTAAAGACTTTATTTATTTATTTGACAGACAGAGATCACAAGTAGGCAGAGAGGCAGGCAGAGAGAGAGAGAGAGAGAGGAGGAAACAGGCTCCTTGCTGAACAGAGAGCCCGATGTGGGCCTTGATTCCAGGACTCTGGGATCATGACCCAAGCTGAAGGCAGAAGCTTAACCCACTGAGCCACCCAGGTGCCCCAAAAGGAAGCTTTAAATGTATAAAAATCCAGATCAGAAAAGAGTACTATGCTAGCTAATTGAATTGGATGCTTTCTGGAGAGCAGTGGGGAACCATTGAATAAAAATAATAAATTTAAGGGGCGCCTGGATGGCTCAGTGGGTTAAGCCACTGTCTTCGGCTCAGGTCATGATCTCAGGGTCCTGGGATTGAGCCCCGCATCGGGCTCTCTGCTCAGCGGGAGCCTGCTTCCCTCTCTCTCTCTCTCTCTGCCTGCCTCTCTGTCTACTTGTGATCTCTCTCTGTCAAATAAGTAAATAAAATCATTAAAAAAAATAATAATAAATTTAAGTTTTAGGAGGCAATAATATTACATTGATTCAAATTTTATCACAGAAGCTTCTGAAATGATTCCAGTTTAGCTCATCTAATGATCACTTAAGGGGCACCTGGGTGGCTGTCAGTTAAGCGTCCAGCTCTTGATTTTGGCTCAGGGTTGTGAGGCTGTAAAATCAGGCCAAGCCCAGCATTGGGCTCTGTGCTAGACGTGGAACCTGCTTAAGATTCTCTACCTCCCTCTGACCCTCTACCCCCTGCCCCACTAAAAAAAAAAAAAAAAAAAAAAATCACTTAATATCCTGGCAGTCCTCTTATTAATAGATTTTTACTGCTTACATGATGCAAATATATGGAGTTTGAAAACTACTTTAAGAAATAGTACCAAATATAAAAAAAAGTTTTATCAGAAATAATCATGTATTCTCTTACAGTGTAATATATTGAAATGAGTTTGCTGAGTTTAAGCTATGCTTACACTTAGTTTAGTAGCTTAAGGAAAACTTAACTCCTTTCCTCATCAAATTCAGTAAAAATATGTAAAATTATGTTAGGAAAATCAGCAAATGTTTTTAAGTTGATTTGTTGAAATTTCTGAGAAAATATATTTTCCAAAGAAGTTGGAGGAAAATCACCCACTGTATATACTTCTGCTTAATAGAGATAAAATGGATTATTTCTATATTTTCATAGAGCCCTTTTATTACCTTATTGCTTTATTTCTATTATAATAATTCATATGTTACCATGTTTGTAAAAACATATGCTATCCTAAAGTTGAATATAAAAGTCAATTCTAGTTTTATTGATTGCTATTACACAATTGGAAATGTGTTCCCATAGAAAAATATTCTTTTATAGGCAGGGATTTTGCTGATCAAAAGTCAAGGTGATGCCATGACCTTTTGGAATTTTGTAATCATTTGAAACTCTAGGTTGCATTCCTGATTTTGTCTTGCCTTTACTTCATAAGCATTCAAAGCCATTCCTTTTCTTTCTTCTTTGTAAGTAAAGTTACACTGTTAGTTCTTTTCTCTACAAATGTATGTACTCTTATTATAATAAATTTATAGCAACACAAAAAATTCTTTTAGTTCTGTTCAGATGCTATGTGATCATGTGATTTTGGGCAAAAACCAACTCTCTGAGCATTGCTTTCTTCTGTGTGGTAAAGTGGTTAGATTTTATTCCCTATCTACTCCCTATTAGCTTTGACATTGGGAATTTTTTTTTTAATTAATTTCTTTTCAGCGTAATAGAATTCATTGTTTATGCACCACACCACACCACACCACACCACACTCCATGCCATATGTGCCCTCCATAATACCACCAGGCTCACTCAACCTCCCAACCCCCACCCCTTCAAAACCCTCAGATTGTTTTTCAGAGTCCATAGTCTCTCCTGGTTCATCTCCCCTTCCAATTTCCCTCAACTCCCTTCTTCTCTCCATCTCTCTATGTCCTCCATGTTATTTGTTATGCTCCACAAATAAGTGAAACCATATGATACTTGACTCTCTCTGCTCGACTTATTTCACTGAGCATAATCTCTTCCAGTCCCGTCCATGTTGCTACAAAAGTTGGGTATTCATCCTTTCTGATGGAGGCATAGTACTCCAAACTGTATATGGACCACATCTTCCTTATCCATTCGTCCGTTGAAGGGCATCTTGGTTCTTTCCACAGTTTGGCGACTGTGGCCATTGCTGCTATAAACATTGGGGTACAGATGGCCCTTCTTTTCACAGCATCTGTATCTTTGGGGTAAATACCCAGCAGTGCAATTGCAGGGTCATAGGGAAGCTCTGTTTTTAATTTCTTGAGGAATCTCCACACTGTTCTCCAAAATGGTTGCACCAACTTGCATTCCCACCGACAGTGTAGGAGGGTTCCCCATTCTCCACATCCTCTCCAACACACGTTGTTTCCTGTCTTGCTAATTTTGGCCATTCTAACTGGTGTCAGGTGGTATCTCAATGTAGTTTTAATTTGAATCTCCCTGATGGCTAGTGATGATGAACATTTTTTCATGTGTCTGATAGCCATTTGTATTGGAGAAGCGTCTGTTCATATCTTCTGCCCATTTTTTGACATGATTATCTGTTTTGTGTGTGTTGAGTTTGAGAAGTTCTTTATAGATCCTGGATATCAGCCTTTTGTCTGTATTGTCGTTTGAAAATATCTTCTCCCATTCCGTGGGTTGCCTCTTAAGCTAGGGACTGACATTGGGAATTTGATTAAAGTCAGTCCCTAGCTTAGTTCATCTGTAAAGTGAGGATAGTAATGGTCTTTACCTCATGAGGTGGTTGTGACAAATATATTTAAAACACTTTGAACTGTGCCTGGCATATAGTGCTATCCAAATGGCAGCTCCTGCTTCTCCTCCTCCCATTGCTGTTAGCACTTATAGTGGTAGTTCAGTTCTCTTAGTGCATTGATTTTATAAAACAGTTGGTTTAAAATGGTAGACAGCAATTATGCCAGCTAAATTACACCTAGTTTATTTTATACAGAGCTGGAATTAATTGGGGAATTATTTAGAATTGCTAAACTTGTTCTTCTTATGAACAACACATTTCAACTAAATCAGGTCATGCTTCTCCCCCAGTTTTACTTATCTCAGTCTATAGACTATTCTAGTAGCTTAGAGATGGGAAAGATGGGAAAGGAAGAAAATGCAAATGTGGCATTACTTTTTTTTTTTAATATTTTATTTATTTGACAGAGAGAAATCACAACTAGGCAGAGAGGCAGGCAGAGAGAGAGGAGGAAGCAGGCTCCCCGCGGAGCAGAGAGCCCGATGCGGGGCTCGATCCCAGGACCCTGAGATCATGACCTGAGCCGAAGGCAGAGGCTTTAACCCACTGAGCCACCCAGGCGCCCCAAATGTGGCATTACTAGTGCTTGTGCTAATACCCTCTTCAAATTTCCTCTTCCCTTTGACTTGAAATAGCCTACTTACCCAAACAAATCTATCTTAACTTCCCAAACAAAAATCCATACAATATGATCCAGGAACATGAAGGTATTTGGTGATTTTCCCTTCCTCTGCTGATCCAAGCACCTCTTTTTATCTTATTAATTTAATAGAGTTCTGTTTGCTCTATTACATTTCCAGGTGCTCAAATCTAGGAATGTAATTTCCAGAAAAACTTTTCTTTCTTTCTTTCTTTCTTTCATTCATTCTTTCTTTCTTATTGACACTGGCCCAAAAAAGAACTTGTTGCCATAAAAAAGTTCCATTTCTTTCCAAGTGGAATAGTACTTCACTTGTTTTTCTCTCACTTCCTGCTCCCTCAAATTCAGATTCTCAAACTTGGAGTATCTAAAGTTGGCATTTTATAGGTTTTACTGTTTTATTTTTTGATTTCTCTTTCCTACTTTCTTTCAGTTTATTTTGTTTAAATTCAGGTTGTTAATAGGATAAAAAGAAATTATCTTTACTGAGAATTATTTGTACATAGATTTCTTTACTCACAGAACACTGTTTCTGTGCATCAGTCTTAAAACATTGAAGGCACTTTCAAAAAAAGGATCAGCTCTTTGTTTCAGTGGTTCACTAATTATCCTGGACTTTATTTATTTATTTAAAAAATTTTATTTATTTATTTTACAGACAGAGATCACAAGTAGGCAGAGAGGCAGGCAGAGAGAAAGGGAAGCAGGCTCGCCACTGAGCAGAGAGCCTGATGCGGGGCTCGATCCCAGGACCCTGGGATCATGACCTGAGCCAAAGGCAGAGGCTTTAACCCACTGAGCCACCCAGGTGCCCCTCTCCTGGATTTTAAATGAGGAAACCCTGAAATAACATTTTCAGCACGAATCTCTTAATCCTACAGTTTTTAGACGTTCATTGCTAGATGTAACTGAGTCTGACTTTATATCGTTATAAATACACCCTTTCTATTCTTTTTCTTCCAAGCCATTAACAGGAACTGTAATATTTATAATCATTCATGTTGGCTTTCTCACTAGACTGTGAGCTCCATGAAAGTGGGAACCATGTCTGCCAACTGGGCACTCAGTATCTAGAGCTCTCCTGTCTAGTATGATAGCCATTGGCCAAATGTGGCTATTTATATTTAAATATAAATTAATTTAAGTTTAATTTAAAAAAAACCCCAACAATTCCATGCCCAGTGTGGAGCCCAACATGGGGTGAGAACTCACGACCCTGAAATCAAGACCTGAGATGAGATCGAGTTGGGTGCTTAACCAACTGAGCCACCTTGGTACCCCTAAGCTAATTTAAACTTAATAAGTTAAAAATTACAGTTTTTCAATGGTACTAGCCACACTTCAAGTATTCAATACTTGTGCTCAGCTACTGTATTGGATAGTGACGATGTCACATATGTTCAGCATCACAGGAAGTTTTATTTAATAGTGCTCATCAAGATCACTGATGGACACATAATGGTTACAAAGTAAATGTTTGTTGAATGAGTGAATGATTGATAAATTAGTACCGGTATTGGCTGGTGACGATTACTATTGAATGGATCTTATTTGAATTTACAAAGGTCATTTTGGCTTTTAATTAATCAGTGTTGACATATCCCTGACCAATTTTAAAATACTGGATTTAACAATAGTTAAAGGGAAGTATGCGATAGTTAAAAGCATGACTTGGTAAACCTTAGCCATGGTACGTGGATGTCATGGCCAAGTTATCTTTACTTATAACTTTTGTAAGTCCCAGATTCCTCATTAACACCGGATAATGATGAGGCAGGAGGGAAGGGAGACTAAAGAGACAAGCTGACCAAAGTAAAGCCATTTTGGTTTTAGGCTGACCCTTAACCTAAAAGTAAGTATCGTAAACAGAATTACAAGATTCAACTCATGGAAAACTATGAGAGCCCATTCCCTCCAGGAATAAAAGCTACAAAAGGTGGACATTCTTAAAAATGCTCACTGTGGGTAATTCCATAATCCTAAGACAGTGGAATAACTAGGCGCCTGGGTGGCTCAATGGGTTAAGCTGCTGCCTTCGGCTCAGGTCATGATCTCGGGGTCCTGGGATCGAGTCCCGCATCGGACTCTCAGCGGGGAGCCTGCTTCCCTCTCTCTCTCTCTCTCTGCCTGCCTGTCTATCTACTTGTGATCTCTCTCTGTCAAATAAATAAATAAATTATTTTTAAAAAAAAAGACAGTGGAATAACTAACCACCTAACATAAGTGCTAAACCCAAAGTTAGAGTAAGCCCCTCCCTGTAGGCTAGCTAATTTAAAAAAAATAAAAAAACGAAAACCTAATAAAATCCTTCATTAGAAGTGAAGTGGAGGTCCTCTTTCTTATGTGGGTGGAGAGACCGCTCTTTTGTGAGGTAGCTCCATTCTTCTGAACTTAATAAATCTTTGACCTTTTTCTCTAAAATACTTCCTCTTGAATTCTTCTTCCCACAAAGCCAGGAACCCTCTTGGTGAGGAGTCTTGGCCTGTCTGATATCAGTAAGCCCTTACAACCTCATAAGGTAGATAAGAATTACGTAAGATAATGTATATTAAGTGCTTGCACAGTAACTCACACACTAAAATGCTTAATAAATTATCTTTTTTTTTTTTACAGTAGCAAACAGAAATATGTCTAGATTTATCCCAGTTCATGGGTAATTTGAGGCTTATGAAGAACTGTGCTCCTATTTTTGAGTGCTTCTGTTTTTAGAATATAGTAGACATTTTTCAAGGTTAGTATTATCCATAGCCAAAGCTTATATTTACTGCCTTTAAGTATGAAATTTAGTAGTGTCATTTATAATTTTTTTCCCATTGGACTTAAAGTTTTTTCTTCTTTAATTTTTATTTATTTATTTATTTATTTATATTTTATTATTATTTTTTAAAGATTTTATTTATTTATTTGACAGAGATCACAAGTAAGCAGAGAGGCAGGCAGAGAGAGTGGGGGAAGCAGGCTCCCCACTGAGCAGAGAGTCCGACATGGGGTTCGATCCCAGGACCTTGAGATCATGACCTGAACAGAAGGCAAAGGCTTAACCTACTGAGCCACCCAGGGGCCCTCTTCTTTAATTTTTATGACTATGTAAATATCTAACCTCCTAATAAAAGAGTTTCACACTACATTTATGGGCAACTTGATTTTAAAACTAATGCACAGATATCTCTGATTTCTCTTTTGGGGAACTGACAAAGAATTCATTCCCACCTATATTCACTAAATAAGGCTTCTTGGGGTGCCTGGGTGGCTCAGTTGGTTGGGCATCTGGCTCTTGCTCTTGATTTTGTCTCAGGTCATAAACTCAGGGTCATGGGCTTGAGCCCCATGTCTGGCTTTGTGGTCAGCAAGGAGTCTGCTTGAGATTCTCTCCCTCTGCTCCTTCTCCCACACACTCTCTCTTTCTCATAGATAACTAAATCTTTAAAAAATAAATAAATAGGACTTCTCTTTGGAAGAAAAATCTGAATAATTTAAGTCACCGATTATTTATCTAAGTTTCACTGAGTCATCTAACTATTGTGCATTTAAAGGTATGACTTAGTTTCTAGAAAAACAATTAAGGCATTTTTTAAATTAACAATAATCCCTGATTTAGTTGGGGATATTGCCTTACTTTTAAACACTATAATTGTTGTTTCTTTCCTGGGATTTGAAAATAGCATTTGTTGTTACATATAACAACAGGTAGTTAAACATACACTACCAAAATATCAGCTGACTTTATGTTAGGTAAAATTTCTTCATTTTTGTGTTGCTTTCCCTCTGGCTCTCCTAGTCTTTTTGTTTTTAGTATAAACTTGTGCTCATATTTCATAGTCCATCTTAACCTCTCAAGTTCATAGTGGAGGTGACTTGAATTTTTCTCCTAAGGTTTTCATTAATACATATTTGCCAGTGTTTTGACACTGAAAATATGTTACAGGAAAAGACAGATCAAACACAGATTTATTCCACTCCTTCCAAAAACAGTGACAGCAAGGGGATTCAAAACCTGTAGAAACCCAGTGAGATAAAGTGACTCTGGAAAGCCCATGGGTGATGGTAACTGACCTACAAGTACTAAGAAGCTGGAACCTGAGCTGCTAGGGAGAGACACTTTCAGAATCTTAGAAAGGCTTGACAATGAGAGTGACATGGAAACAGTAGTAAGTGTGTTTAAAGTGAACTTAGACCTCAGATGCCTCCCCACACTCAAGCAATACTGGAAGTCAATTCTCTGGAGAATGTGAGCTAGAGAACTCTTAAGTGGGGGATACCAAGGTACAGAAGGAGGACAGGAAATTAAATGAAACACTAAATAGTGAGATGCCCCCAGTGCACATTCTCCTATTCATCTCTAAAAATTTGGCAGTCAGTTTTATATTCTCCAGATATTCAGTTGGAAGATGCTTCTTTGAAGAATCTGATGCTTCTGTGCAAAAGACATGTGGATACCAAGGGTTGGTGGTCTCCCAGTGGAATAGCCCAAGGAGACTGTTCCACAGTGAAGCCTACCTTTTGGCAAGCCCCACTCACCTACACAGACTTTCTAATTGGCCTTTTAGTGTTTCATCTTCAGTGTGAGTGGTAACCAATGATCGCTAGACATTTAAAGAAATTTGGAGACCAAAACAAGCCTGGAGAAAACATAGAAATTGGGAACAATAGACACAAAGGAAAAAGGAGAATATTATCTTCAATATTTTCAGGACGATCAAAGAATATACTGTAATCTGGAAGTAAGAACAAGTATTATTTTTTAAGAAAGGCATAAAAATGTGCTCTTGGAAATTGAAAATTGATAGAAGATTTGAAAAATTGGAAATGAATTTTTGGAGATAAAGTTAAGGAAACCACTCAGAAAGTAGAACAGAAATACCAGGAAATGACAAACAAATGTGAAAAGGCAATAAGATTAGAGACTCAGTCCTCAGAATAGAACAGTAGAATTCTTTAGAAAGGCAGAGTTTTAGAAAGTGTCGTGAAGAAATGCTCAAAGAAATAATTCAAGAAAACTTCTTAGAATTTAAGGACAGTGATTTTCAAATTTGAAAAGACCTCTTGAGTTTCTAATATATTGAATTTTTAAAAAACAGCTATAGTAGTATATTCATGAGATTTCAGAAAAATCAGGGGGAGAAAAGTGAAGATTCCCAAACTTCAGAACTGCAGAAAGAAAAAAAAAAACAGGTCACTGAGAAACAGAATGGCACCTAACATCTCAGCAGCAACACTGAAGACAGATCAATGGCTTCAAAATTCTGGGGCAAAAATAATTTGCAATATAGACCTGGAAACCAGGACAAACTACTGGTCCTCTGTGAAGGTTAAATTAAACATGTTTCAGTCATGTAAAGCTTTAGAAATTAGCTTTCTTACACTCTGAACTATGTGCCCTCCCAAAAGAGAAAAGTAAAAGTAAAGAAGAGGGACTTATGGGATCCAGGAAACAAGGATCTGAGACAGGAGGAAGTGAAAGTAATGGGTAGGATAGTGTTGATTTGGATACCACACTGAACACTGTGCATGAGGCAATGCATAGAGGTCAGGGAGAGATGCCTGCAGAAAGACAGAAATGAAAGTGGAATAGATTGTGTTTAAATGCATTGAAAGGAAACTTCACTCCTGGTGCAGAGTGAAGGGATGACATTAATGGAAAGGAAAGAAAACTAAGGTTTGAAGGTAAGATGATTATTCTAAAGATAAGCGATTATACAAAGAAAGAAATGTAATCTTAATATTTATTGTGAATAGCAGTTACACAGACAATGGTTAGTAAACATGGATTTTTGGTCTAACAAAATTTGATGTAAATTAAGTTTGCCCCCTGTGAAAGGCAGTGCTGTTTTAGCTCCCTCATTATTTTCTACCTCTTAAATTATTCTTCAGTGACCCTGAACTGCTGGTGGTTTCCTAAATGTACCATGCTGACTCTTTATCTTTGCTCTTCCCAGCTTACTCAGCCCATGCATCACAGCCTGAAGAAAGGCTTTTATTAACTGAATGCTCTCCCATTCCGCCCCAAGCATAAGGTACCCACTTTGCATTTCTGTCTTTCTCCTTGCCATATAGTACTAAATGATCCTGATGATGGCTGCCTCCCCTCCTCTTTTATACATTTCTAAAGATCTTTATGTTGCTTTCTTTGATTCAACCCTTCTCTGGGGGAGATTTTCTTTTCTAGACCCACTCCTAGTCTAACTTCCCTTAAACTTGATACTATGCTGTCCTACCACTGCCTGTAATGTGCTGTTTTCCTAAATATAGCTTTTCTTTCTTTCTTTTTTAACCTAAAATTTACAAGTAAGATGGGAAAGTTTTCAAGGAAGATTTTGTTAGGATTTGTTTTCTTGGAGCAGTACTGACTGACGATCAGTTATTTTTATATTCAGCCAAATGTAGATAATTACTGGAATTGATCTTTGTTTTGTTTTGACTGTACTTTGTCAAATCACTTTCTAACAGCATATTGGGACTGCCTCTGTTTTTGAAGATAAGTGAAGAATAGTATTTTGAAAGGAACCCATTTTTATCTTTGTCAACAAAATGTTAAGCAGTGTGGAATAATAGGAAAAAAGGTTAGTTAAGAATGATTGAAGAATTTTACCTTCTTAGCCGAAGTCATCAACTTTCTGTTGACTTATAAAGTTATGGATGTTAAACCTGATACACCTGCCCCCATATAACCATTATGCTCACATTTGGATGTCTAAAACCATATCTTGAGAAAAAAAGAACAAATTGAAATAATGAGTAATTATTGGTATGATACCTCTATGTCCTCTTACCAGAATAACCAATGTTTGAGTAGTATGTCAGACAAAAAGAAATGAGCTTGAGATGAAAAGTAGCATCTTTTAATAAAAATATCTGGGAAACAATTTGAGGGTGATATATATTATAATACAGTAGAAAGCTTTATTTAACCTTCATTTAAACAGAATTGCATTGCCTAATGTCCTGTATAGTTTAGAAATTAAGCATTTATTACTTATAACCATGAGGGGATGTATTTATGATTTGGAAATGCAGGATGAATTGAGTATAATCATTTCTTTAAGGTGACATTCGCCACTGTGTAGGTTGTAACCATTTACTATAACAATATGTTGTACAGTTTGTAAAACCGTAGATTGCCTTGAGGAGCTGTACTAAAATGCAGAGTAAAGCACCAGCAGTGTTTTGTTTACCTCTTCATGTCCTTTGCTCGAGGTAAGACAGAGAAAGGTAATCATGTGGCAAGAGGGTAGTTAAATATTAAAATGTTATATCTCATCCGTGGGTTAAAACTCTTCTCACTGTACCTGTAAGGTTTTATGATTTACTATTTTTAGAGGCCATTTAATACATCATAATAAAATTTGAATTCAAGAGTTTCCATTTCATAAAGATGATTTCAGAACATAGTTTTCCTTCTACCAGGTTGGGTCATGTCTGGCCCACATACTCTATCTGTTTGCCTCTGTAAGATATGTTGAAATGTGCAAATTTAGCTTGTGGCACTACTATGGAAAAACACTGTCTCACAATAAAAATACTCCTATGAGATCCTCAGTAGCTTTTGTTTTGCACTAGTCAGTGACACAAACTTTCATTTTGGAACCTTTCCAAAGGGTTCATAGAATGTCAATGAATACTAACCCTTAAGGCTAATTTTCAAAAAATAGAGATTTGAAAAAAAAAAATTACTAGGGGGGAGGGAAGAGGTGAGGTAAGTGAGAGGTTGTCTTTACTTCTTAGTCCCAAATGTTCCCTGATATGTGTTTGTTTGAGAACTGATCTGGCAGGAAAAGCTGTACTTTTATTCTTATTTTGGAAGAAAATGCCCACAGGAGATATTCTTCTACCTCTTCGGAGAATCTGCACTCAACAGCTTTTTGCTTCTGGGAAGATCTGAACTTCTTAGATAATGTCTACTTTTTAAAATTCCCATTGTCTTTTGGTGGTGTTAGCCAAGGTTTTGTGTTAAAGGCTATGATCTCTGTCATGCCTCAATTTCTCTCTTTCTTTCTCTCACTCAACACTGTGCTGTACCCAGTGCAGAATGGAAGCCTAACTCAGATCTCATCTGAACCACCTGAAATAGGATGAACAATCAAGAGTTTCTATTTGAGAGTCAAGTATCATATGGTCTCACTTATTTGTGGAGCATAACAAAGAACACGGAGGACATGGGGAGATGGAGAGGAGAAGGGAGTTGAGGGAAATTGGAAGGGGAGGTGAACCATGAGAGACTATGGACTCTGAAAAACAACCTGAGGGTTTTGAAGGGGCAGGGGTGGGAGGTTGGGGAACCAGGTGGTGGGTAATAGGGAGGGCACGTATTGCATGGAGCACTGGGTGTTGTGCAAAAACAATGAATACTGTTATGCTGTAAATAAACAAATAAAAAATTTAAAAAAAAATTTAAAAAAGTTTCTATTTGATGAATCAGATCCTCTTTTGTACAGTTTTCTATCATTTCTGTTAACTAAAAAATAGAATAAATAGGTAAATAGTGGAAAATACACAAAACTCCCATACAGAAGAGTTCTAAATAATTCATGCGGACATTCCCTCTCTAAGAGGTGGAGCTTAACTCTCCACCATGTAAGTGTGGGCTACCTATAGTGACTTCTTCCAAACAGGTTTGTAGATTGGTGGGGAGGGAGGTCCCTTGATAATGGGGAGACATGACACATGCTGCTGTAGTCAGTGAGCAAGGCTAGCATAAGCAGTGTTGTCATAGCTAACAGCATGGACTTTGGATATGATATGGTGAGAGTGGCACATATCTTTATGGTCTTCCTCCTCCAAAGCTGTAACTCCAGCTTAATCATGAGAAAAACATCAAACAAATCCCAGTTGCGAGACATCCTATAGAATATCAAAATACAGTACTCCTCAAAAGGCAATCAAGGTCATTACTGCAGGTTGAATTGTGTCCCCCAAAAAGATATGCTCAAGTCCTCCCACTCTGTACTTAACAATGTGACCGCATTTGGACAGGGTCTTTGCCAGTGAATCATAATGCGGTGGCCTTATGAGAAGAAGGAAATTTGGAGATAGGTAGACTCCCAAGGGAGGCCATATGAAGACAGAGCAGAGATTTGAGTGATCCGTCTACAAGCCAAGGAAAGCCAGAGATTACCAGCAACCATCGGAAGTTCGAAGAGACAAAGAAGGATTCCTTCCCTACAGCCTTCAGAGAGAGCTTAGCTTCATTTAGGACTTCTAGCCTCCACAACTATGAGAGAATAAGTTTCTGTTGTTCGAAGCCACCCAGTTTGTGACACTTTGTTAGGGAAGCCCTAGAAAACTAATACAGTCTTCAAAAACAAGGGGCATATGAGAAATGATCACAGTGGAGAGGAGCCTAATGAGACGTGAGGACTAAATGCAATGTGGTATTTTGGACAGGATTCTGGACCAGAAAAAAAGCATTACATAAAAAAGTGAAGGAAGTCTGAATAAAGTGTTGATTTTAGTTAATAATAAAATATTGATATTCTCCATTAATTGTCACAAATACATCATGCTATTGCGAGATGCTAACAATAAGGAGATAGGGTGCAGGCTATGCAAGAACTTTGTGTTCTATTTTCACAACTTTTCTGTAAATATGAAGTGCTTCAAAAATAGAAAAGTTGATTACAAGAAAATGTAAAAACCCCAAATTTAGCTGCAGTTTTAATGAGCCCTCCATGACATGTGATGGAGTAGATGACAGTCTGTTTAGGGGTGTGGCCATGGTGACCAGGCTCTGAGGGCTGTGTTTGCTGATTAATTATGTCACAGAGTGATTAAATCAGGAACTTCCACTGATCAAGTATATACTCCTTTAAATGTCAGTTTATTGCAGCAGTCATTATATAAGGCTAAGTGTAAGTCCATTATGAATTGTGGAAATAATACAATCAGGGAGATAAACATTTTGATAAAAGATTTTTTTCAAGCCTATGTAGACAAGGTATATATAAAAAAGGAAAACTCATACATAAATAAGTATGTGGAGATTTCAGTTAAAATTCCTCATGTCACTTATGAAATTTAATGGACACTTTGCTGAGAAACAGTTCAACAGTTAATCCTACCACCATTTCTCCCAGAACTCAACCCCAAGGTATGCTTCAGTGGGATGGGGATAGGGAGCCTGGTAATAAAGAAGGGTTAAGACAGTTTCCTCTCTCTCTGAATTTTGTTCCCTGTCCTACTGTATTTTTATTTTTGTTGGAGGATTCCAGCTAAATTGGAGACTTATTTCTCCCTTCCCTTAATATGTGTTTAATTATAATGGAAGAAATGCAAATGATACCGGTAAATATATGGGTATCACGTGCTATTTACATGTGAGTAAAGCACTCAGAAGACCTATTTTTATACACTTGACCCATGAACAACATGAAGTAATTAGGGGCACCGGACCCCTCGCAGTCAAAAACTATCACATAGCACTTTTGACTTCCTATTAATAGCTGATTGTAGCTTTGACTTACCTGTTAATAGCTGATTGTTGACCGGAAGTGTCAGCGATAACATAAACAATTGATAAATATGTATTTTATATATGTATTATATACTCTATGCAGTACAATAGATTAAGCTAGAAAAAAAATGTTACTAAGAACATCATAGGGGAGAGAAAATGCATTTACTGTACTGTACTGTATCTGCATCTAAGTGAACCCGTGCATTTCTGGTTCTAGCTTCTTGTGTTCCCACCTGCGCAGGTGTCTTAACTTATTTGAGACCAACATCTCACCTAAAAATGGAGCTAATAACTATCTCAAAAGGCTGTTCTAAGGATGCAATGAGATGAGGTTTCTAAAATGTCCTATGAAGTGGGGCTCATCAAATGTCATTTTCTTTCCCCCTTTTTGTTCTCTGCTTATGATTATATCTGATAAAGAAACTTTTTTTTTAATGATTTTATTTATTTGAGAGAGAAGAGTGAGTGAGTGAGCAAGAGTGGGGACATTAGGGGGGAGCTGGCGCTATGAGGCAGAGGGAGAAGCAGAACCCCCCACCCACTGGAATTACAGCAGGGGGCCCCATTCTGGGTGATCCCAGGACCCTGGGATGATGTCCTGAGCCAAAGACAGATGCTTAACTGACTTAGCCACCCAGGCACCCAGAAAGCACGTTCCTCTCTAGTCATTCATGGATCTACATGATTTTTTAAAATTTCAAAGTCACATGCAAATGGCCTGTACTCTCTTGAGATCAATGTCTTCATCTATAAAATGAGAATGGAAAATAGTACTTCATCAAAAATTAATGTGAATATTAAACAGGATAAGGGCTAGAAAACAATACTTGGTACAGGTTAAAGTGTCAATAAATAACAGTAGCTGTTTTTTAAAATCAGCATATTTTCCCAGATCAGTAAAGTATCGACCATGTTCTTGAACTGAGATATTAGTCATTTCCCATGTATAAAATCAAGCAGTACATGTGCTCTGATGATGGCCGCCACAGCAGCTAGAGTTGGAGGGAAATACTCAGAAAGCAGTGATAAGGTGTATATATATATGGCTTGTCTGTATATTAGGCGTTCTTATGAAATCTATCACAATAGCGTACATACAGTTAGTACTAATGTGCTTTTTAGTTGCTTATTAAATTTCTGCAACAGGTATTTTTCTTCATCTAGTTGTTAAGCCAACAACATTCTGGATTGAATATAGACTGGCTGCCAAATCGTCCTAATTTGTAAGCAGCCTAAGAATTTTCTCTGCACTATTAAAGAAAAAAAGAAATCAAAATAATTATTTTAAGTGATTACAATGTATTGGTTTAAAGGTACAGAATTACTCTTGATTGATATTGAGAAAATACTGTGCTTCTATTTTAGTAAGACTTGAAGTTTCCTCTAAACTATATATATGGGCTACATAGCTATAATTTGGATCTGTCTTTTAAAAGCCTGAGGAAAAACCAGGCATTCGTAATTGTTCTCTTTGCAAGGTGTGCACTCTAATTGCTATACTTAAATATTTGAAAACTCCATATTGCTACATGAGCATGTGACAGGTGACACTGTGATTGCCAAATAGGAAAAGTTTCTATATTTAAAATTCAATTTAGCAAATTGACATTTTCTATTCCCTTTTCTAATATTCTCTTATTCTGACAGATCACTGTTTTAAAACAAAACACAAACCACGCATTTATTTGACTGTCATGAAGAATTAAATATGAAAAGGATGAGATGTGTGGCTATCACTTTTCATTAAAACCAGCTGTTGTGGTTTTAAAATGCAAACCAGATCAAAACCAGTACAAACCCTGGGGGTTTAATTTATATACTGAACGAACCAGCTTGTTTTGAAAGAGTGCTTTAAAAAAAACTTGAGAGGAAACTTACACATCCATCTTTTGATTTTTCACTAGCCCTGTGAGTTAGAAAGACCCAAGGATTATCTCTGTTTTACTGTGAGAAAATTGAGACAGAGGCTTAATTGACTTGTGTAGCTAGTTAGTGCCAGAAGCAGACTTCCAGGCTTCTGTGAATGACTGTATCTAGCCATGGGCTCTAGATCCAGATTGCAGTGATTGCAGGCCTCTGTCCTAGCCCAAATTCTAGAATAGAACAATGATGTGTTCTGTTTGGATCTTAACAGGTGAATGAGAACCATTGTGAGATATTTAGGAAATTTGTAAGCCGCTGTAGAAGTGTTGCTAGCTTGAGATGAGCCATAGTGGAAATATTTATACTATAGAAGTCAGTAAGCACTACAAATCAGGATTTAATTTTTCCCCAGAGAACTGGTTTACCTGCCTATAACTGATCATATCCAAGTATAAACTGAAGAACAAACAACAATAAAAACAATATAACAATGTAATATAAGTGTAATGTAATTTTGTAAATGTAGTAATTTGTGAATTAATGTAATACTTGTAATTTGTAAATCAAGGGGAGAGGTATTTCTTTGTTCCTTAATTTAGAAATTTGCTTCTAAGCTGTGAATAAATATGGGCAGGACTATTGGGAAATCTTGAATTAAACTTGAGTGTTTTGAGGACCTTTATAAATCTTCAACTATTCTTTAAGAACTAGGTCAGGTCTCACCCCTTCCAAAAATTATGGCAGTCAGCCTGGCTTTTCCCTTTGAATTTCTAGTTGATTTAAAATCACGCCACACACACTGGGACTTATCTACTATGTGTTCCATTTGAATTAATTTTGTATTGTTAAGAATGCAGTAAAGTTTTTCAAAGGTGGGATCTGGACTTCCTTCTCTCTCTCTCTCTCTTTTTTTTCCTTTCTTTGAATAAATATTTAATTAATACCTATTCTATGCCCTGTACTGTTCTTACTGCTTGAGAAACAGCATTAAACAAAAGTCTCTGCCCTTCTAGAAATTCTAGTCCAATGAAGAGTCAGGAATTAAACAAATGAAAAATTATAACTGTGATAAGTACTTTGAAAAATTGTTCGTAGTTGGGAAAAGTACTTCGAAAAAACTAAAAATGTTTATAGTCTGAGAATGTCTGATAGTGGGCTTTTCCCTACTCAGGTCAGTTAAAGCTTCCCAGAGGACATTGTGATTGAATTGAAAGCTGACAAATGAGAAAGAATTAACTTGAAGTTACTGGCTTTGAATATAATTTCTTTCTGTAGGCTTTCTATGGCCTTCTAATCTGAATGAAGTTCCCTTTCAAAATGGCCCCCCATATCACCTTTCGTAATAGAAACAATTTTTAATTTCATATTTATTCACTGAGTGACTGTTTTTCACGGTAGACTATTGGCCCAAAGCTGGGACTGTGTTTTGTTCACCGTGGAAGTATCCGTCGTATTACTGACACATAATAGTCACTCAGTAGTTACTAAATCTCCTGCTCCCTCTGCCTTTGTCTTCTAATAGCGCTGGCATGTGCCGTACCAACCTTTTCGTTACTGAAAAGACATAGTAATGTAATGTATACAAAGAGAAGATAAGATCCAGAATTGTGTCACAGAACACAAGAAGGAGGAAATGTCCAAGAGTAAACAGAAATAAATCAGGTGTGGGGCTCCTGAGCGGTTCAGTCAGTTAAGGGTCTGCCTTCAGCTCAGGTCATGATTTCAGGATCTTGGGATCAAGTCCAGTCTGACTCCATGCTCAACGGGGAGCCTGCTTCTCCCTCTCACTGCCTGCTACTCCCCCTGCTTGTGCTAGCTCATGAGCCTGCTGATTCTCTCTTTGTCAAATAAATAAATAAAATCTTAAAAAAAAAAAATCAGGTATAAGCGTATTGTCTCGGAGAACAAGGAAGGAAAAGGCCATTGGATATAACAAGAAGGAAGTTTTGCTTATCATCTTGTTTGAAAGAATTTGTTCAGTTTGTGAAACATTAAAAATGTTTTCTGAAGTGAAATATCTGGTGGTAACTTTTGAAATTGCTTTCTCACAAAAGGTAAAAAGAATGTGTAAATGGATACCTTCTTGGAAAAAAGGTGTATCTAGGTGTGTGTATACACAATGTTGTCAAATGTGCTTTGAAGGAGGGAGAAAGAATAAAAGTAGATGCAAGAAAAAGACTGGAGGGAACTAACAGGATTGATAAATGATAGTGCTCTGGGTACTGCTTTTCCCCTTTGTTCTTTTCTGTATTTTGCACTTTTCTCAAGTTTTTAAAGTTAATAAACCTATAGTACTTTCATAATGAAGCAGTAAACAAAGTAACATTTCATAAAACTGAGAATTGTTTAAGGGTTTAAGCAGAATATACAATTATGCCTTCTATATGTAGAGGACTCAGAACTATATTTTAGATTTTTTTTTTACTTGCCTCAGTTTGCTTACTGCTCTAATACATTAATGTTAAAGGCCAGTTGAATCTTTGTTTATATGTCCATCTGCACTTCTGGCGCTAGAGCTCTTTAAGGATGGAGATCTTTATCTTTGTGTTTCTGTCATCCCGGCAGTGACATGTGTATGTTGAATGCATAACTTGAAACTGAAATGTCTTGACCTTTTTATTACCTTTAATCTATGTGCCTTTCTTTTTTCAGAACCCAGGACTGGAAACCACAATGAATGGTCATATTTCTAATCATCCCAGTGGTTTTGGAATGTATCCAGGTCAAATGAAGTAAGTTGGAAGGTTTATATTTAATTTGTTGGGGTTCTTTTTTTATGATTTATATATATATATATTTTTAGAGAGAGAGGGAGAGACAGACAGTGCATGAGCCGGGGCTCTTGGTCAGGGGTGGGGGTGGTTGAGGGCGAGGGTGAGGGCGAGGGAGAGAACCTTAAGCAGACTCTGCTCTGAGTACAGAGCTCAGCGTGGGATTCCATCCCCAACCCTGAAATCATGACCTAAGCCAAAATCAAGAGTTGGAAGCGCAACTGACTGAGCCACCCAGGTGCCCCTGTTTGGGTTCTTTTTGGATTTGATTTGGTGGTTTTGTTTTATGTTTTGGCTGAAAAGATTAACTGCCAGTTCTTTATGTAGTTTATTCTTCATTAATATAAAATTTCTTTCTAATTCTAAGCTATGATTGTATTTAAAAGTTTACTGTGTCTGGAAAGAAAAAGATGGTTAAGTAATATCCACCTCAAGGACAACGACCTACTAGAAGGCAGTTTCTTCTGTTATTTTATGTATTACTGCTTTCCATGGTGGAATGTGTACTTCTGAGATTTCCGTTTCTCTGGAGTATGCTATTACTTTTATTTATAAAACACTGGCATTTGAGGAGAGTTAAATGTCTTTCAGTCCAGTCTGTCGAGATACTTTTCACTGTGTAAAACAAATAAAAAGTCAGGCAAGCAAACAAAGCAATCCCTGTGGCTCCAGGTGGAACTTGAAATCAGGTCCCTGACGTAAGTGGCCGTCTGCTTATACATTGTGGGTAATATTGTAGTTACTTTATGTTGGCCATGGTAGTCTGGAGTTCACTCATCATTTTTCAGAATTCATAGATTATTCACAATGTAAATTGTGTCTTGTCCTTAAGTTATTCAAGCCAGAAAGTTTGGCCACACCCTCAATCTTCCTCCCTTTTCTTAAAATAAATATCCATTTAGTCATGAATGTGTAACATTTTCTTCTATAAAGGAACTCTTGTTTCTGTCTCTTCCTTCTTTCTGTTCTAATTCTATGTAGGGCCTTTTTCCTACCATAATTTTTGCAGTACCCTCTACCTGGCTACCTTGCCATTTGGATTATTTTCTTTAAAGATGTTTTTGATCATGGCATGTCTTTGTGTACAATTATTTGCTGCATCTAGAGAATAAAAATTCAAAATTCTTATACCCTCTATTTGCCTTCCCTATGTCTGAAGCCATTCCTCTCTTCTAGGCATGCCCCATCAGATGCTTCGTTCCCTTGGACAACGTGCTAGTCACTGAGCCAGTTCTGCACACCTTTTCTTTGCTTAATTCTCCACCTGTCTGTAGAACTTCTTCCCAGTCTTTTCTGTTCTGTGGAAATGCCAACTTGGCAGTGAAGTCTTTCTACACATCCTGATAAAAATAGAATCCTTCTTTGATCTTACATGTTAATCTGTTAGTTTTATCCAGATATCACCTTCTGTTGTAACAATTTTACTTACTTGTTTTATTAACAGGATCATTTCCCCTACCATATTCCTTATTCTCACAGATTTTTGGGTTTAATAAATGTTTACTGAATAATTTCTTTTTTAAATTCAAGTGATATGTTTACTCCACCTCCCATTATTAGTAGCAGGAGGCTAGAAATAGGGTAAAGCGGGTCAAATTAATGATAAAGTGTTATTTTACCTTTTAAGTTTTTGTGAAAATAATGTCTATTCCATGATAGGTTCAGTCATCGAGTACTTTTTATGACTGGATCACTGCTCTCAACTCAATTTAGTATGGCAAACTTAGACTCTTCTGAGATAGTTTGAGCCTTATTGACTTCCTTCTTATGAAGGTTCTGACTTGGAGTTTGAGAGGAGGCTGTGATTTGCACCTACCTCAGTCCACACAGGGGGTAGTGTGGTTTATATTCTGTTTCTTGACCAGAGCAGGATCTGTCTCATTTTGACAAACCTAGGTTATGTTTTTTAAAAACACATGGTGATTGTGGTACATTGGAATTTTTATTTGTAGTTTTGAATTTTTATTGCTTACTTTGGACTTTAACCGAGCATAATGACCTTTATTTATTTATTTTTTTAATTACAGTGGCTATGGAACATCACCCACCTTTTCCCAAATGGACAGAGAACACAGTTCGAAAACAAGTGCAAAGGCCCTTTATGGTATGTGTGTTTATTTGACAAGGTGTAATTCTGTGTCTAACCACATTTTACAAATTATGTATTCAGATTCGTCATTTGAACCCATGCCTTGTTTATATTATTTGGAGTGACATAGTGAGAGATGAGGATTGTTTAAAAAAGTTTTTATAAAAATCTACTAAGATAGGACTTCTGCTTACTGTTGTGTGATTTGGAACCACAGATGTATTGCAGTGTTTTCCAAGGAGTCTTTTAAATGGAGTCAATTCCTTAGGTGGATTTTCCTAGCTAATTATTTGTGATATAATTGTTGATCTTCATGAATGATCCATTTCATTGTGGGCTGACAGTTCACAGGAATTCTTCCTTATAGCTCTTGAACTTTAATAGTGTAATAGTATCATTTCTTTCTGTACTGCAAAAGTAGCAGGATTTCTCCTTGATTCTTCTTTAATTTCCCTTGTTCTCTCTAGATTGTCTCATGTGTAAATAATGTATTTTTAAACTTTAGTATAAAATAGAAGTCATTACTAAAAAGAAGTTAAGGACTCCTGAAATATACCCTATATGTCTGGAAATGCATTTTCTTCATGGGGTCTGCATGGGCTTTGATTATTGTACAGAGATTAAGAATAGTATTATGGTTAAAAGACTCAGAACAGTATTGTGGTTAAGAACAAAGACTCTGGACACAGACTTCCTGGGTTCAAATTCAGTCCTATCATTTACTGGTTGAATGATCTTGGAGAAGATTCTTACACCTAATTTTGCTTGTCTCTATAATGGGGATATTTCATAGAGTTGATATAATAATTAAATGAGTTAGTACATGTAAAATGCGTCATGTAGTGGCTAGTAGTGCCTGATAATCAGGAAGTAGTGTATACATTTGTTGTTATTGTTGGGAGTATCCTTATTATATGTCATAAGAACTAGCACCCTTTTATAAATGTGGAATTCCCCCCCCCCCACACACACACACTTTTTTTTTTTCGTTATCTGGATCTACAGTGTCTTGGCTGTGGTAAGATGGAACAATTCTAGGGTTTTGTGACTCTTTCTGCCTGTGTAGTGAGTGACAAGGCTTTAGGACTCAAATCATACCTTTATAAAATGGATTTTATACCATACACGGATAGATTTTCATATGGCTTTGTCTGTCTGATTAGTGTTAGTTTCACTTTTTTCCAGTACTATATTAAGACATCCTTACTGTGTCCTAGTAGTTGTGAATTGTAGATCCAGAGAATATATCCAACAGATGCTTATTTTGTAGATTAATATGTGCACAGAATAGAGCTATAATATGTGGTTCTTGACTGTAACGGACTTGCAGTCTAGAGAACGACTTGAAGAAACTGAAAAAGAAGAAAGTTGTTTGGTTTGATTTGGTTTTAAAAAAACAAAATGATTAATTCCTTCAGTCTTTCATTTCTAGGCAGATATTTATTAAGTACTTCTGTGTGCCAGGCCAAAGTCTTCATAGCCTCTGTTTTCATGACGATCTAGTCATTCCAAAGATAAAGAAGACATGGTCCTTGCTTATGCACTGGTTTGGTGAAGTAGACTAGTAAATGCGTTGTTATAATAAAGAGCTACATAAGCTTGGATGGCAGTTCTGAGGTGCAGTGGGGACGGTCAGTTCTGTGTGGTGGGGCTGGGAGTCAGACAGGATTTCATAGAGGAGCTGAACATTGAGCTCAACTCTGTGGCAGGCATTTGGGAGGTTGGTGGGTGCTGTAAAGAGCAGTATGAACCCTTTATAAACTAGACTGTGAGCTCTGTGAAGTTGGGCCATGTCTGCCTTGATTACTTCAGGATCCCCCAAGCATAGCACAGCACAGTGGCTAACATATAACATACGCTCAGTAAATACTTGCAGAATGAATATATAATGAATGAACGAACTGCACAGTTTGGTCTTAACTCGAGGGTGCAAGGTGGTGCTTTGGGAAAAAGATTGGAAATCTAAACATGGACCACAGTGGGAAGAATCATACTAGGGAGTTTGGATATCGTTTGCAGGAAATGCCTAGCCATTGAAGTTTTTTAGTCAGGGGTATAAAAGGTCTGTTGTTTTGGGTCACTCACAGTAGTATTGAGTTGTGATGAGTTATGATGAGTATGAATGGAAATAAGGCAGTCAGACATCTAAGTAATAGCCCCAAGACTTTTGTTAAGATGAAAGAGTGTCGATCATCTCACAAATACCATAGATCCAAAAATCTGTTTTCAGAGAGCTAAGAAAAGGGGTAAGGGATAAAAAGTAGAAGTCATTTGCAAATATTAATGTTTACTTTGTGTTAAGGGCGTTTTCAGAAAATCATAGATCTGAGGATTGAAGATCATCAGCTTATAAGCAGGAAATTTCTGTTTTCCCCTTTTTACATATAGAACAAGCTGAGGTTCCTTTCTAAGGTGAGATGATTTGCCCGAGTCACATAACTTTACAAATCTTGATTATAAGAAAATGTGACAATTTTGTATAGTCACAAAAATGAATGGTGTATTGGTAAAACAGGATACAGAGAGGGAAAGAAAGGGGCAAATCCAAGAGACATTTATTAAGAAGAAAGAAGACTTAGCAAATGTATCTGGCTGAGAAGCAAGCAGGTCTTAAGTTCCTTGAAGATGTAATAATGTTTCATTTCTCTTTGTATCTAACATCCCCCTTCCCTCCCAAAAGGAACTCTCAGTCAATGCCCATGGAATGAATGGTGTGAAAGATAGGGAAGAAATACATCCAGATTTTGAAAGAACCTTTGTAGTAAGCAAGTTGTAGTTGAAGTTCCAACTGTAGTTAGTTAACATTGAGTGTTTAGCCTCCCAAGCTTGCTTCCTTGCTTGCTTTCTTTCTTTCTTTTTCTTTTTCTTTTTTTTTTTGCTAAGGAATTGGTAGAGATTTTTAGTGTAGTTTATCACAGTATATCCATTTTCTTTAAAATTTCTCCTTTCACAATGATTAAACCAGTTGAATAAATCTTTCGAGAATGAGTTTCTTTCCTGGATGGTACACGAACTTCTTTGGTATGTGAAGATACTATTTAGTGCACTGGAACATGAGTTTTATGGTAATGACCATTGTTTTTTATACACTGGCCACAGGTTCGATACTGACTGCCTCTAGAGTTTCACGCAGTTTGTCTTTTTCATGAGAATGCTTTTCAGGTCTGACACCATCATGTCCCCCCCACATTGCTCCAGTAACTCAGTAACTTCAGTCTCGGAGAGGCAACATGGGTTCTGGGAGCCAAGCAATTTCAGGTTGAATTACGGCCCTTCTATCAGAGGACTGCCATTTTGGGCAAATGATTTTACCTCTTGGCCCCAGTTTCCTCATCTACAAAATAGAAATGATAATAATATTGTGGTGAGTTTATATGAGAAAATAGAAGTAACGAGTCTGTCATGGCATTGAGGAAGAACATAGGAGAGTCACTTTTTGTCTTTGGTCCTCAGATTAATCAAGGCCCTCAAATTTAATATTTTGATGTTACCTCCAAATGATGTTATATATGTAATCTCAGTGATGCTTAGACAGGATCAAGGGTAGTCTTCATCATATTTTTAAGCTTATATTCCAGATATTACCAGAAATATTTTTTGTACTGTGAACTCTACAATTATGATGTTCTATTTGCTTCTTTTGGGTATTTGTTCATTTATTCAAGAAAAGGAGCTAAAATATACTGCAGTTTAATAACCCTGTTTTGTCATTTCTTCATTATGATACAAGAAATTTCAAAGCCAGGATGTGAGAGGCTCTACATCACCAAAGTGCTTGACAACATAAATAAATAGAGAATAAATATTAATTTCATTTTCCTCCACATACCTCATGACAGTAACATTTCATTTGGCTACTGTTATTGAGGAGTTGAAAATTTTGTATTTTTCTCCAGCGAGCCTGCTTGTCAAAGTCTTTAAGCACTTAAATTTAATATCATTTTTAAGGAAGTACTTGTAAAATATATTAAACCCTCCCTTCCACCAGGGTGTGTTGCCTGTAGTCTCCCGTCGATGACTCAGATGGTCATCAGTGCACATGAGCACGTGTGCTGTGATGTGCTCAGAGGCTGTATTCTCTACCTTTATACCAAATCATTCAAAATCTTTTCCCTTTTGAATATTTGTGGCTACTTTTTCCATGTGGCTACGTCCCAAGCCTGTTACTTTTGCCTGTTGTCAACGTGCCTCCTTCTAGCCTTGCTTCTGATATGTACAGGCTGAAAAACTAGAAGGAAAATCTTTAGTAGAATAAGCTGTAAGTGGGGAATCAAGAGTTCCATTAAAGTCTGCATATTAAAATGTGCAAGTTTCAATGTACAGACTTGTGACATCGGTCTGCCACTCAGAGGACTTATTTAAGTGTGGGCTCTGCTGTGTTCTGAATAGCTGAATTTCCTAGAAGAGTAACTTCTCTGTAAATTTGATATTGCTGAATTTGTAATACAACCATTCATAATAATCAGCTGTTTAAAGTCATCCTCTATCCAGAAAAACTCAGGTTTCACAGACTTACCAGTTAGCTGTATATATATATATATATTTTGTCATTACTGACATTTATAGTAACTATGAGATTTGTTTTGTTGTATTGGTTAAATGTGATAGACAAGTATTCTCTTCATTCCTTAAGTTTGAACTTTTTTTAAAAAAAGATTTTATTTATTTATTTGACAGACAGCGATCACAAGTAGGCAGAGAGGCAGGCAGAGAGAAAGGAAGGGAAGTAGGCTCCCTGGATCTTGACCTGAGCCGAAGGCAGAGGCTTTAACCCACTGAGCCACCCAGGTGCCCCAAGTTTGAACTTTTTTGTGAAGCCAGGAAGGAGGAAAATATATTTGTGTTTTTCCTGTTTTTCTTTTTTCTTCTCAAGGAGGGACTAGTATGAATTGAGTATAACTAATCTGTAAACCATACAATTCATTTCTATATAATTGACTTTACAATAAACTTTTCTTTATTTTTACACAGTGCTTGACTTATCTATAGGAATAGTCCTGAATATAGCACTTTTCTTAATAGATATGGACCCCACATTTTATTTACTTATTTTATTTATTTATTTGTTTATTTTTTTTGTACCTCTCTTACTTCTCTTCCTGTCCCTTTCTCCATCTTCTGAACTTGGTTGGGAATTAATCTCTTTGTGTATTGTCAGATTTGGAGCCCAAGCAATCTCTTACACATATAGGTGGCATTCAGGAATTAAAATCCATTTCTCTTTTCTCTATCTTCATTTACAGTGAGTATTTTACTGGAGAAAACATGTAAATCTTTTTTTTTTTAAGATTTTATTTATTTATTTGAGAGAGAGAGGGAGAGAGAGAGAGACCATGAGAGGAAAGAGGTCAGTGGGAGAAGCAGACTCCCTGCCAAGGAGGGGTCCTAATGTGGGACTCGATCCTGGGACTCCAGGATCATGACCTGAGCTGAAGGCAGTTGTTTAACCAACTGAGTTGTTTAACCAACTGAGCCATCCAGGCGCCCCAAATCTTTTTTAAGAACAATTTTTTTTTAATTCTTAAGAAATAAATGGCCGATGATTATACATTATCAGGCAGTTAGGCCATGTTAGAGTCACAGTTCAGCTTCATAGAATGTGCTGGTGTTTTGTGACTCAAGAAGACTGGCGGTGTTCATACCTTACCTGAAAATTTTAAAGCTTCTTTTCTCATGGGATAAGCTGTCTTAACAATTTGTTGAACAGGCAAGTAAAATTAAGTCTTAAATAATTTAGTTTTGTAAAAATGACCTTGTTTGTTTTTAGAAACAGTATCTTGGTTTTGATACTGATTTGTCAAACTGTGATTGTGGCGGCCTAGATAATGAGAGGCTGTTCTTACCTCTCAGTGCTCCCCTGATTCCCATTAAGCACCTCACCTCTGTGGAAATTACACACTAAAACAGTGGGAAAGGAATTCTCTTTTACTGTGCTTGAAAGTCTATAGTAATAGGAGCAGTAGCCCATTGTTTTATTTAGAGAGAGAAATAAATACGCAGCAGCTGCTTTTACGTTACTTTTTCTTTTTAATTGCAACATCCTTACTTTGAAGCTATGCTTTATTTTCAGAGAAAGAGAAAATAAAATTATCTGAATGTTAGCTCTTTTTTTTTTTTAATGATTTGTTCATTTATTTGAGAGAGAGACAGAGTGTGGGGGAGAGGGAGAAGGAGAATCCTTAAGCAGACTCCCCGCCGAGCACGGAGCCCAATATGGGGCTCTGTCTCAGGACCCTGAGGTCATGACCTGAGCTGAGCTGAAATCAAGAGTCACACGCTTACCCAACTGAGCCACCCAGGAACCCCAAAACATACATTTTTTTTAAATTAAGACTTGTAGTTTTAGCTTCATAGCAAAATTGCAGGGAAGCTAAAGGGATTTCCTGTGTACCACCTTGCACACATATAGCCTTCGCTATCAACAGCCCGCACCAGAGTGGTATGTTTGCTATTACGGTCGGTGAACCTACATCGATACATCACAGTCCCCAAAGTCTTCTGAAACCTGCATTTAATGCTCCCAATCTGGAAGTGAATTATCACATTCCGCAGCATCAATCCAATAATGCGAAAATAATCTGTAAAGGATTTTCATCGTTGGTTACTGAATTCACCTTATTCCATTTCTTTGGGTTTGTATATTCTGGTCTGTGGTATAAAAGCGAGTAGGAAAAATCAATTCAGATTGAGAGAGAAAAGAAGATAGAAAATGAGGCTTTTGTCTGAGCAGTTGAGCAGTCTATAACATGAGAAATCCAGAACTCTGCTGCCAGATTTCTTCAGTGATGAGTTAATACACAATTTGACCATGATTTATGCTCTTAATTTGGAAAGAAAGATTTTCGACTTCAAGGAGTAACATGTAGTAGATGAGTTGGCGTTTGTACAAATTTTGGACCAGTGGTTTTCAGTCCTGACTGCACGATAGAATTGGCGTTTATAAATTCCAGTGCCCAGACCTCATCCTGAACCAGTTACGGTAGAGTCCTTAGCAGGGGGGAGCCAGGCACTGTTTCTCCAAGTTCACTCTAGTGTGTGGCCCAGGCTGACAACCATTGTGGAAGTAGGGAACGTCATTAGAGGCTTTATCTTGAGTATCACTGAGACTTCATTTAGATTTCTCATGCTTTTTTAAGGCTTTTGGTGAGATTTTCAGCTTAAGAGCATAATTACTATTTACAACTGTGCTTGAGAGTACATATGATTCTCATAAAAAAGAAATGTACCATAATTACCTCTTAGGAACTTTCTTTCAAAATTTTCATATTAAAATGTTAATATTAACCTTTATTTATTCATTGGCTTAAATCACTAGGACTACTAGCTTATTTATAAATCCATTTTATGGCATTTATATACTGCTAGGATCTTTAAAAGGTAATTTCTTGTAACACATGCCTCTTATTTATTGGGCAACATTGGAGAGAAAGCAGGTTAACAGTTTCTAAAATGGATTCTGCATTTGGAATATTAGAAATAACACGTATCTTCTAGGCATTCAGTGATCAGTGAATGTCATGTTCTTTACAAAGACTATCAAATAGGCAGTGTTTTTCTCTTGTACTTGTAAAATACGTTTCTATGATATTAAGAAACTGTATTAGAAAATGTGGGAAAACACATTCTTACTACTTCATAATGAGAATATTTAATTACAAAACATACAGTTGAGCTTCAGTTGTGTTTACTGGTCACTTATCTGAAAGACTCCGTGAAGCATTTGAGTGTCCTGGGGTTTCCATATCACAACTGGCTACCGTGGCAACCACGGCCATTTCTCTTGCTGTGCCAGTCAGACCACAGGAAACAACCACCTCCATGTGCTGCGTCTGCCATTGAAAGCCGTGCTGGAAAGTGATAGACCTGTGATCCCGAAATAGTGATTATTTCTCAAGGTACTTTTGTCAGATATGTTCCTCAGTTTTATATTGTGTGTCAGTGGTTCTCCTGAGAACAGTTTTCCATTTGTTACTTTCTCACACAGATTAATGCTCAGCTAATAATCAGAAAAAGTCATGGTTGTTTATGGTTTTTTTCGGTATGTAGAATACAGTCATGTAAATGAAGCTTACATACGTTTTGTTATGTTGAAATAGAAAAATTTAAGGTGAAACCAGATCTTTCTTTTTGATCACATTATTTTGGTAGGAACAGATGGATCATACTTCTTCAGGTCATCATCCAAACAAAAGAAGAAAGGTAGAAGATACTGAATTTTGTAGTGTGTCTGTTTCAGTTACAAAACTTAATGCTGCAAAAGCAAAATAGAATATATAGGAATAATATCAGACTGATAGGAGGGATATGGATATTTTTCATCTAAGTTTTAAGGTAACTATAAAAGATGATTACTACTGTATATATTGTGAAACAATACTATATCGGAGTTTTCAAAAATTCTGTTAACATTCCGAATCTGTATATATACTTTATATATATATATATATTTTTTTTTTTAAAGATTTTATTCATTTATTTGACAGAGAGAGATGACAAGTAGGCAGAGCAGCAGGCAGAGAGAGAAGGGAAAGCAGGTCCCCTGCTGAGCAGAGAGCCCAATGTGGGGCTCAATCCCAGGACCCTGGGATCATGACCTGAGCTGAAGGCAGAGGCTTTAACCCACTGAGCCACCAAAGCACCCCATACTTTATATTTTTATACTTGCTTTGCTTTCATGCTCCGGAGAATTTTCAACTTCTGAAGTTGTAAGAAGATCTGAAAGTTTCTATATTAACTGAAAGAAACATGTTTATATTTGAAAGCAGTTAGATATTAGGAAAGCTGAGGAGCATGCACACAAGTGTGCATGTGTGTCTGTGTCTGTGTGGGTCTGAATGTTCGTGCTGTGGGAGTCTTGAGGTCTGATCTTATTTCACTGTTTCATTTTACAAGCGTGCGCAGGTCCAGAGCGAAGTGTCTTGCCGTAATTTAGCATCCTCCTTAGTGACAAGCCACAGAGTAATCTTCTGGATCTGACTCAGGGTTCTTTTTCATCATACCATTCTGTTTTAGAAAGAATAGGCAGCTCTGACTAGAGAACCACAAATACAAAATACTGCCTCCATGCATTTTATATTTTGGTTTTGCAGCATTTTACGAAAGAAAATAAAGGTTTATTTTTGCTTTTTCTTCAGTGTGGTGCAGTCACTTTCTACCTGACTCTCTTATTTTCTAAAAGCCAAATCTACAATTCTGAGTATCACGTTTGTTTATTCTGTAGCTGTGTGGAAACTGTTAACATTTAATGGTAATCAGTATGATTAAATCATGTTTTGAATCTCCTCTGACACTCTCTATAGCTTGGATGTTGTGAAAGGAGATGTTCCTTGTAGTGGCCATTATCTGGATAACGTTGTCTAACTCCTAGAATACAGTATCTATGACAGTATTGGGCAATTCCATTTTGTTCTCTGCACACTAAGAGAAAAGAGTTATAAGCCAGTTTTTATCTTTTTTACCAAAGAGTAGGTATCTGATGAATAAAACCCATACACTAAATAACTCTTCTTCTGACAACATTGATAATCTAGATTTACTTTTGGGATTCTGAAAATTTGTATTGGGTCAAATTGTTCTTGCATATCATTTAAGCTTTCTGTAGGCTTTTTCATTTAATGTGAATAATGAGTGTTTTCAGATATGCCACACAATGGTGACTTGTCAGATACTGTATTTATATGTGAGATAGACTCGTTTTAGAGATGGCCACAAGACACTAATACATGAACTTCAGCCTGTTAGTGGCTAAATAATGACTTCTTCAACCTCTCTTTCAGAACAAAGGAAGAATTATGCTCGGGACAGTGTCAGCAGTGTGTCCGATATATCCCAATATCGTGTCGAAGTAAGATGTTTTGATGTTTGCTAAAATTTAAAATGAACCCTGAGGGACATAAAAATTAGGTAGTAAAATCAGAATTATGTTTTATTTTATTCCTGTGATGTGCTATGAGTTGTGTTGACCTTTTTCTTTCCGATTTTTGTAAAACTGAGATGTAAAATAACGAAGTATCTTGTTTGTCTGGGGTCCATTTTCATAGAGAATAAATTAACCACTCATTGATCATCGGCAGCCTTATTTTTGTTAAAAACAGGACAGGTGCTTCTGTTTTATATTTTAGAATCTTTTTTTGAAATAACACCTTTGATTTCACCGAGTGGTTTAGTTTTAGTTTTAGTTTTACCTAAAGTCATGATTAGACCTATTTAAACAACGGTTTTCTTGTTTGATTTTTCCTGTGTAGTTATCTTTTAAGATGTATTTGCTCTTGATTGGAATCTACGTAGGTGACTTTTGCTTCCGATAGAACATATTTAAGTAGGAAGTAATTTTTAAATTGCTCTTATTTTCTGTTTTCTACCCATAGCAAGCATGCTTCATGAAATGTGAGGTTTTGTTTCAGTACCGTGGCGAGTTTGACAGTTACTACAGTGGTAGCTGACTACCTGTTCCTGTCTACCCGTGTCTGTTTCTAGCCACAGTGCAAAGGGCCTGTTGTGGCTCAGCACCTAAGTAACCAGCATGGAATGAGGTGGGAGGGATCAGTCTTAAGAGAATGCTTTTTAAGCTGTTCAGAATTTATGTTCTGTTTATGTAGCTCAGCATGGCTCAGTATTAAACAGATTTAGCTATTTTATGACTCAAGGTACCCTCTCCTTAATTCACCAAAAACCTGCTTAACTTTCTTAATAAGAGAGCTACGAAGTTGGAGGAGACCTTGTGTCGGCTTCTCCCTGCTCCGCTCGCTGACTTTGGTTAGGTCACTGTGGCTTTCTTTCGGAAAACGTGCGCTAAGAGAATATGTGTGTTATAAATACTTTTCTCCTTCTTGTCAATCGTAAGCACTTGACTACCTTTGTTCTGGATCGGAAAGATGCTATGATAACTGTTGATGATGGAATAAGGAAGCTGAAATTGCTCGATGCCAAGGGCAAAGTGTGGACCCAGGATATGATTCTTCAAGTGGACGACAGAGCTGTGAGCCTGATTGATTTAGAATCAAAGGTAAGTCTGTCAAATTTAGATGATTTCACTTCCAGGAAAGTTCCACAGGTATTTACGTTGGCACGCAGGTCATATTGTTTAAAAGGGGATGAAAGTTTGACAAAATAAAATATTTGTCAGTGAATTTAAAGAAGAAATATACTACTGCATAGACATTATGCCCACAAAAATCAGTTCCTAAAACTAGAGATAGAAGGATACGTGTTTTTTTTTTTTTTTAAACCACTAATGATGAGATGGAGGAAGTGAGAAAAAAAAAATTCCTAACACTGAAACAAGGCCCCAGTGGAGCCTTATTCGTTATGACATATATTAATTATATACTAGGCAAACCGTATCCCAGTCGCTGAGTAACCTGGGATGAAGGGGTTGTGTGTGTGTGTGTATTAACTTTTCATCAGCCCTAAAGCAGGCACCTTTATTTTATACAACCACTGGTAGGTACTATGCTGGAGCTCTCAATACTGGACTTTTCTGAGCCCCATCATCTGATAAGCATTTGAGTTGCTAAGATAAAGAAAACAACCGTCCTTATCATCTTAGACTATTGTAAAATCTGCCCTTCGTTTTCTCGATTCCATCGTACACAGTGAGAGAACAGCAACTGAGTGCTTCTCTCATCCTCATCATTTTAAGTTATTATATGTAAAGGAAGGATAGTACTTAATTTACTTTTTCAAAGAAAGAAAATCTGTTATTTCTGGTCCTCTGATAAATTACATTTTATTTTGATGGAACTCAAATTTGCCTTTGCTGGACCTCAGGGAATCAAAAGTTAAAATAAATTCATGGTGTGCTATATGTGTGTATATGCTATCTGTAATCAAAGTTGCTGCTTTTTTCCTTTTATTTGTTCTTTATTTAACTATTTTCATTTATTGCAGATATTGTATTTTTTTTTAAAGATTTTATTTATTTATTTGACAGACAGAGATCACAAGTAGGCAGAGAGGCAGGCAGAGAGAGAGGAGGAAGCAGGGTCCCTGCCGAGCAGAGAGCCTGATGCGGGGCTCGATCCCAGGACCCTGGAATCATGACCCGAGTCGAAGGCAGAGGCTTTAACCCACTGAGCCACCCAGGCGCCCTGCAGATATTGTATTTTCTTTACTTAAAAAAATCAGTTTCTCTCATTAATTCATTATGATCCACTCACTATTTGTATAAAGGCATTAGTTTCACAATAAGCATTTGAAATATATCTCATTAAGTATAGAATTCAGAAAGCTCATTAAGTGTCTGTCAGTATTTTATTTAGGTGGCTGTTTATAGGTTAGAGAATATCCACTTTTATACTAACAAACATGTTAATTACTTCGAAGAATGTATTTTTTAATGAGAACCTTCTGGCCCAGCTGTTTAACATTTTTGGCTAGAATGAATGAATATATATAATGAATTTTTTTATCTGAGAGAGTCATTGAAATAAAAAAAAATGTGGGGCACCTGGGTGGCTTAGTCCTTAAGCGTCTGCCTTCAGCTCAGGTCATGATCCTGGGGTCCTGGGATCAAGTCCCACATGAGGCTCCCTGCTCAGTGGGGAGCCTGCTTCTCCCTCTCCTTCTGCCTGCCACTCTTCCTACTTGCGCTCTTACTCTCTGTCAAATAAATAAATAAAATCTTTTTAAAAAGTATAAATGATGTATTATTTTTAGCCTAACATTTGTGATTACTGAAGGTAGAAATTAAAAGAGTATGACTGTTCAATGTTCAAGTAAAAGGAAATTCTGACACTTTATAGCCAGAGGGGGAAAAATGCCATTTAAAATGGTGAATCATTTTGGAAAGAGGCCTCACTTTACTTCTTTTTCTCTTAAAAACATTATCTCTACTCCACAACCTGAGGAAGTCAGTAATGCTAAATTCAGTATTTCTTCTGTTTATTAAGAACATAACTTCATTCCTCTGCTAAATATTTCCTTTTTATTGCTCTTTCTCCCACTCACCTTCTAGCCCCACCTTGTTTCTCTGTTGCCACCTTATATCTACTTCTCCACATCTGCAGGGTTTACTAGTATCACCGTCAGTGTGGGCTTCAGACTTCAGAAATTATTTGTACAGTGTCTAGAGCTCTTTGTTCAGTAGATTTTAGATATACAATAAAAATTATGACAAGTTATATTTTTACTTTGTTTACAGAATGAACTAGAGAATTTTCCTTTAAGCACAATCCAGCACTGCCAAGCTGTGATGCATTCCTGTAACTATGATTCAGTTCTTGCCCTGGTGTGCAAAGAGCCAACTCAGAACAAGCCAGATCTTCATCTTTTCCAGTGTGATGAGATTAAGGTAAAAGAATGGCAAACTTTTTTCCCCTTTCAGTTAGATGTTCTGACAGCTTATTGGATTATCCACTTCAGTCACATGACCAGTGGATTTCTAGATTCTTAGGATTTTGTAAGGAAAACAAATACCTTAATATCTTTCTTGGAGTTCTAGTAAATAAAGAGGAAATAGAGTGGTATTTTTAAAAAGAAAGACGCATTCTATTAATTAAAAAAAAACAGGCGTAGGTAATATATTAAATTCTTCATTGAGTTACTTGGACTTATGTAATTAAAAATTGATTCTTCTAAAATCATGCTTTATGGACAATAAGTAATCATGCCATCCTGTTTTATTCTGCACTAATCACATAACATGGATTATTGCAATGAAACCCTTAGACATTTTCCATGATACAGATTTAAATCTCACCATTTAATTACGTGACTTGAATAATTGCTCAGGATAGGTAATCCCTAAGTAATAATGTGAAAGTAGTTAAGCACAGTTACCAGTAAAAACACGCTATATCCTGAAGACTGGTATTCAGAGTACACCGTAATTTTCAAGTGCTTATCACTTGTGGTGCTTTGTTGGATATTAGAAATTATCATCAACCTTGAATATTTTTAGGTGATGAGTTGATTTCTCCAAAAGGGAAATCATTTTGGGTTGGTTGGTGCTTTGCCAAACCAGTGACTTATCACTGTGACTATATTATAAAACATACAGGTAGCTTTTATTTTATAAAGAAAGGCTGGGAGATTAGCATGAAGTGTCATTTGATCTTTTCTGTATTTCTTTGACATTAAAATATGATAGATTAATTAAGATTGACTGTCAAGAGTCTATTTCATAATTTTCTTTTTCTTGCTTTATGTATAGATGACTTTCTAAAAATTTTACTTGAAAATAACTATGGTATTTACATAGTTTACATAGTGATGTTCATCAGAATTTTATGTAGTACATTTTGAAAGTCAGGAAAGGTATTAAGAATTTTGTAAAGGGGGCGCCTGGGTGGCTCAGTGGATTAAGCCGCTGCCTTCGGCTCAGGTCATGATCTCAGGGTCCTGGGATCGAGCCCCGCATCGGGCTCTCTGCTCCGCGCGGAGCCTGCTTCCTCCTCTCTCTCTGCCTGCCTCTCTGCCTAGTTGTGATCTCTCTCTGTCAAATAAATAAATAAAATCTTTAAAAAAAAAAAAAAAAAAAAAAAAAAAAAAAGAATTTTGTAAAGTTAGATTTGTTAAGTATTAAATAAGTATTAATGTGAATTTTTTTTCTGAAAATATATTGAAGTTTAATTAAAATATTTTTAAAACAGAGGACTAAATTAAAAGACATTTTAAATCTGGTGTTGCTTCAGTGCTCTAAAACTTACCATGAAACTAAGAGTTACTGTGCTGAGTAAAGTTTCTGGATTTCAATGTTGAGAATAAAGGGCTTGTTTTATCTGATCGGGGATGGTGGTATTGATGGGTCCGAAACAGATTTACTGAATTACTGTTTTGTCTAAAAACTCAAATAACACTGTGCAGCTCTGTGTTTTTGCTCATGAGTGCTATGTTTCACATGAGACCTTTTTTTTTTTTTTTTACCCTTGACACATTGAAAATATAAACACAATGAAATATGATGTAGTTTCTTTTATATGGGTCACATCGCAACATCACTTTTGAGTTTTGAAGTTTCTTTATTATGGGGTTTTATACAACGCTCCTGCCCACCTCTGTAGTAAAATTTTCCTTAGAAATATGAGCCCAGCAAGTTCAGCATTCCTAAGCATCTTCAGTTTCATTTAATACCGCACATAACAGAGTCTTTGACATGAAGTTCATGATGTCTTCCTGAAACTAAGACAGTTTTACAGAAGTAACTCTGAACTAGGGTGCATTAGCCCTCACATTTAATTAGGAATGTGACCTTGGCCAAGCCATTATATGAGTATTCTTTAGTTTCATTAATTATAAAGCAAAGAGGACAGATTAGAAAATCTTGACGTTTCCTTTCAGCTCTAAAATGTTATGATTATCTGTGCTTATGGTAAAAGAATATACAGTGTACATATTTGAGAAAAACATACATAATGACAGAGAACAGGCAGGAGCAAAAATAGAAAGTAAGTACATCCCAGCAGGAATTTAATATGCAATAATAATCACTGGCTATAAACTTCATACCAAACAAAATAAACTTAAGAAGCTGCTAACTTTGCATTGTTTCCCAAGAAGACCAAATCAAATATTCTTGTTGGAAAAGTATTAGAGAAGTTAATTGTTTGGAGGACGTTAGCTTTTACCTGAAATGACAAAATAAAGTCGATATCAAAGACCTAGGGTTGGGGTTCATCCCATGATTATATGTATTTGTCCCAAACTGGGAGTGTCTGCTGGGACTGAGTGATTTGTTCCAGTAGGTTAATGGGTGCCCCCTCCTGGAGCCTGAGGATGAGAAAGGGGAAGGAGCTCTGCTCTACAGATGTGCACTTCTAACCCCTCCATTTCTTTTTAGGCAGACATTTTCTCACAGTTACATTTTCCACATATACTTACATTTCCAGCATATGCAAATCCTTTTCTCTTTGGCTGTATGCAGAGATACCTTTTGTCTAAACTAATGGGATCTGGATTAAATAATCTTTGAGAATTTCTTCAGTTTTTGAAATTTGTCATTATAAAAGTCACCACCAAAAAACTGCCAAGAGTCATGTTTGGAAAGCACATTTTCAAAAAAGAACACTTTTCTTTTGCATCAAGACACTTACTGATTCAGACAGGGAACATAATCCCTTTTGTTGTTGCTGTTTGAACCTATACATCAAGACAAGAAAAATCTGTGACCTCCCAGGTAACTTGTCTTCCATTGCAGGCAAACCTCATTAGTGAAGACATTGAGAGTGCAATCAGTGACAGTAAAGGAGGGAAACAGAAGAGGCGGCCAGAAGCCCTGAGGTAAAAACATTAAGAGAAATTAAGGGGTAGAATTGTTTTAAGGTTTTTTTATTTGTGTTTTTCGGGTTTGTTTTTCTTGTTGCTGTAAGGACTTAGAAAAATTATCTTTAGTGAAGATCTGTTTTACAGAATACAGCCTGTGATTTCAGCTCATTCGCTCTTCCAAGTTTGTCCAGTACACGTGTGCACCTTTCTCTGTGTGTTTTCTGGTCTTTCTCTGAGAAGCCTTTGCTTATATGTGTAGTCAGAGTCAGGACAGATGAGTGGCAGTTTAAGGGAAGGTAGCCTGGGGGAGTACAAATAGGTATGAGGAGAACTCTCCCAGTCACGGGAGACCCAGAAAAAAATTAAACCTGATGTTCAGTTGAATTAAAAATTTTCTGTGTTTTTGTATTTCATATACATTTATAAATATACATAATATGAAATGGTTAGGAAATCCTTTTTGTCCTCCCCCTTGACATTGTTCTTAAGGTTGAAGAACTAATACCATAAACTGAGAATTGATAGACATGGAGATGGTAAAAATTCTATTTTTTTCATCTTTTTTAGGATGATTTCCAAAGCAGACCCTGGTATACCACCTCCACCAAGAGCTCCTGCCCCGGTGCCCCCTGGGACTGTTACCCAGGTGGATGTTCGAAGTCGTGTGGCAGCCTGGTCTGCATGGGCCGCTGACCAAGGGGACTGTGAGTATCTCTAGGGACTGCTACTTATTTAACATTAACTTTGGGTTGTGACATAATTCTTGCTCTCAAACTCGGATACTGATTTCTGAGCTGAAGCTTGAGGTTAGCTTTTTTTTTTTTAATAAAAAAATACCACACTTAGATGAAGGAAATTTAAGTGTTGGACACTGTAAGACTATTGTATATGAGAGTTCAGATCAGTCATTTAAATAAATATGGCATTTTTTTTATAATGCGATCAAAGATAGGAAGTTTGACTCAGCTAATAAAAAGATGGTAATACATTATATACCAAAGAAGAGACTACCAGATTTTTTTTTCGCAAAGACTGTCCTTCAAAATTCTTTCCATTGTTATTATCTTACCACTCTCCTGTTTGGAAAATTGTTGTGCTTACATGATAAAGGCTATCAGGGCAGTATTAGGACAAGAGTAAAAGCACCTTCTTCTTGCTAAACTTGTCAAAGGGGCCCTCTTTGTGCATCATTTTACTTTGACATTTTTTTTCAAAGACAAATAATCCTAGCATAGAACTTAGCATAACTTTTTACATGTAAGAATGTTGGTTTTATTAATTTTTTTTTTTACCAAATCTGATTTTTTTATGACTGAAAATGCCTTCATATATGTTTGGTCCAGTCTCTTCATTTTGAGTAAATAAACTGTGATCTAGTGAGTTTGAATTTGATGAAGACTAGAGCATCACTCTTTTGCCCTATTGTTCACTGGACTTAAATCACTTATCCTTTATCTAATAAGGCATTATTCATGCAGATAACTAACAATGTAGTTAAAAAATCGAACTTGGTGGCCATCAGTGAGTGACTCTGGACATTAAGTCTGCTGAGTCCAAGGCTGGACCCTGGAGTAAGACCAGGATCTGCTGTGTAATAACCTTGGACAGTATTTCTGTGTGTTTCAACCTCACTTATAATGATTCATGGCTTGCTGTGAATCTGAAAACAAATAATGTCTACAACAGTCTCTACTGCAGTGTAATACACACAACGTGTGTTTCGTCTCATTTTTGCCAAATCAAGTTTTTTATTTCTGAATTGCTTTCCATTTTACTTAGATTTTTTTGTATCCTTGAAGTTATTTTTAGAGATTTACACTTAAGTCCAGCTACCAATCAGATGAAAGAAAGAAATCTCTGAAACATCTCTTTATCAAAAATGAAGTAGCAGAATACTTAACTTAATAACAATTTATTTTTAGAAATCATACAAATTTCTGTTGATCCATTTGTTTTCTGTGAAATTTTGTGTTTAAGAAAATTGATTGCAGTTTATAGTGTTTCCTACTTTTTGTGTTCATATGGTACTTTTGTAGAAGAGATGTGGGTTTGGGGAGGGATCAAAATAGTCTTCCTTGAAGCTGAGGAAATACTTTAAGAGGAGTTTATAAATATTCTGAATAAATTTGTGAAAACATCTGTAAAACCTAATTTACAAGAAAGAGAAAATTTTGTTTCTGGACTGTAATTAGATTTTGTCTAAAAAATGCTGTGCAACCTTACCTGCTTAAATGAGAGTAAGAATTTTCAGAAATTCTTATTTTCTACTAGGCCAAATATAACGTAACACTTATCATGTGAGGCTCTGTCTGGATCCAAGCCAGTTTTTGGTTGGAAATCCCCCCAAAAGGAGTATCTTTTTGGTCCCCCTGAAGACTCCGGCTAACTCAGACTAAACATTTCCTTTGAATCCTTGACATACCCTTACCCTGACTTCCAACAGTGAACTCTGTAGAGTAGTGGCAGTGGGTTCCTAGTGGTGCCACAGACTGTGAGAAGGTCTTCGAGATACTGCATCTTCCATTACCTCACCCTCCAAATGATATTTTGGGGCTAATCTGGAATTCTTACTAGCTGTATTTCAAGTTCAACATGTTGCTTTCTGTAGTATACTATACCCAAGGAAGCCGCTAACTCCATGTAAAGCAGCATTTAACTGGCAAGATTTCATAAATATAAATTCTAATTATCTTAAAGTACTTAAGAACCACTAATTAAGTTTCATAAGACTCCATGATTTCTTCTTTTGGGGGCCTGTATTCCATTTGTAGGGAAAGGCATAGAAGAGGTAGAGCAATACAGAATTCTCACTATTTTTTTTGTAGTTTTCTGTATTGAACATCATGAGTCATGATGATGTAGTATGAGTTTTTCCATTATTGATCTTACATTTTTCCTGTTTCATCTGTACAATTTTTCTTTTATTTAATCTACTGTGAAATATTTGTAGAAGTATCTGTTTAATGGTAGTATTAACCAGAAGGGAGTTCATTATAATAACTTTATGATTAACATCATGCTTTAGCTGAGCTAACTTAACATCTTGAATGCTCTTAAGATATGTGTTACTTAATTTGCAAATCCTGTAGGTATTTATACTTAGAAAGTGTAAATCAGTGAGCCCAAAACTGTGGGTTTTAAGCTTAATGACAACTAGAATTTTTAAAAAGTACTTTAATGTCAGAACCCCCAAAGCTTTGTTGTAATCACAATGGTGGAATGTATAAAATTGGGAGGTTGCATTAGAAGTTAGTTGACCACTTTTCGGGGAGCAGGTGCTTAAATGTGAGTTTATATTTCTTTCTTGTGTGGGAATTATAGGGTGAGAAATTAGGGTTTGTTCTACAGGCAGCTGTCATTGAGAAGAGGGAGAATAGGGAGGGAAGTTACAGGGTAAATAGACATCATAAAGGTTGAAGGCAAGCATATCAGCCTGGCCAAGCGCTTCTTAGTGAGGGCAAGGATGCATGTCATTCATAGATGATGAGCAGTTTTGATTTTGTGTCCAGTGAAGGTGTTCCCTTTTGCAAATGGCACTCTTTTCTAGCTACTTTTCATGTTTCATTACCTGGATTGATCTTGCTTAGGTAACAGGTTGAAAGACTTGTGATTCTTCTTTCTTCAGTTGAGAAACCAAGGCAGTATCACGAGCAGGAGGAACCACCTGAGATGATGGCGGCCCGAATTGACAGAGACGTGGTAGGTCCAACATTCCTCTTTAGGCCGTTGCCTTTTTTTTTGAAGAGGAAAAAAATACCAGCAGAGAAAACAAAGTTGATTTAAATAAAGATGTTTTGTGGATACTGTATTTTCTCTTTCCATTGGTGGTTATGCCCTTTGAACTGTTTTTTTCTTAATGATTTTTGCCTTTAGGCCAATATTTAGTAGGATAGGGCTCTGGTAGAAGAACTAGCATATTAATTAGTTTACAAAGGAATTTAAGCTAAATTATTAGATTTGGGGAATTTTAACTTTTTTCGTAGTTTGTAATTCATAATTGAAATGTCTGCTAAATATCTCTTCATGACATTTATTAAAAAATGTTTATAATGCCTGAAACATAAAAGTTAAGTGGAATTTTTAAAAAGTAGATATGCAGATTTTAACTCTTTATAAAAGATAAAGCTGTATTTATTTTTATTAGCAATAAAATAGTAATTTACTTAACAGAATGACAGTACCCTGTGATGTAATAATAAAATATGATCTCAGTATAATTCCCATTTATGTTATACACATTCCTAGCTTGTTTGGAAACAAATACAGGAATTTGAAGTTTGGGATTTAATTTTTATATTACGCCGTTATTTATTATACTTAAAAGTTTATTTAATCCCAGTCTCTAGTCTTTTAAATTAGAAGAATGTCAGGTTTCATACATACTTGAGAAAGTCACCTAAATATGTCACCTGAGTCACCTAAGAAAGTCACCTATAGTATGTGAGATAATCAAAACTGATCCAAGATTCAAATCAAAACCACATTGAGATACCACCTTACACCAGTCAGAATGGCCAAAATTAACAAGTAGTAAACAACATGTGTTGATAGGATATGGAGAAAGGGGAACCTTCTTACACTGTTGCATGTTGCATGTAGTACATGTAGTGCATGTTGGTGTAGCCAGTTCGGAAAGCAGTGTGGATTCCTTAAGAAATTAAAAATAGAGCTTCCCTATGACCCTGCAATTGCACTACTGGGTGTTTACCCCAAAGATACAGATGTAGTGAAAAGAAGGACCATCTGTACCCCAGTGTTCATAACAGCAATGGCCACAGTTGCCAAACTGTGGAAAGAACCAAGATGCCCTTCAACAGACGAATGGATAAAGATGTGGTCCATATACACTATGGAGTATTATGCCTCCATCAGAAAGGATGAATACCCAACTTTTGTAGCAACACGGACGGGACTGGAGGAGATTATGCTGAGTGAAATAAGTGAACACAAGGAATAACACGGAGGACATGGGAAGATGGAGAGGAGAAGGGAGTTGGAAGAAATTGGAGGGGGAGACAAACCATGAGAGACTATGGACTCTGGAACTAACTGAGGGTTTTGGAGGGGAGGGGAGTGGGAGGTTGGGTGAGCCTAGTGGTGGGTATTATGGAGGGCACGTATTGCATGGAGCACTGGGTGTGGTGCATAAACACTGAATTCTGGAACACTGAAAAGAAATTTAAAAAATAAATAAAAATTAAAAATAAAACCATTTAAGGAGAACAAAAACTGATCCAATAATCCCTGAAAACAATTCACCATGAATTCTATTTTACCACACGGAAACTCTTATTAATAATGATTCTAGATTATCTGTGTGTTTATTTGGTTATCACAACATTCTATAAACCTTTAATTCCATGAAATAATATTGTTGGCACATTTATTAGAAAAACAAAATTTCTCATTGCTCTTTTAACAAGGTGTTTCTTCAGATTTTTCCCCCTAAGTTTATGTGGGAGAACACCATGAGAGAATTAAAGTAGTTGAAAATAATAATCTGAATAGATATTGTGAATGCTTTCTTTATGGTATTGAAAATAGAACAAAATTAAGCTAAAAAAATGTCAGACTTTAGCTGCACATATAGGTATATTTAGTTCATTTCTTTTTCTTAGAATTAGTGATAAACTTGAGATTTGCATGTGGGAGGTATTTCTTTCTTTCTTTCTTTCTTTTTTTTTTTTTTTAAAGCTTTCTGATTTTCCTTTACTGACTAACAGTATACAGTCAAGGCAAAAATGGTTTTATTTTGGCTATATTTTATTCTATGATTTCTAATTCCAGCAAATATTAAACCATATTTTGGATGACATTGAATTTTTTATCACAAAACTCCAAAAAGCAGCTGAAGCATTTTCTGAGCTTTCTAAAAGAAAGAAAAGTAAGAAAGGTAAAAAGAAAGGACCAGGAGGTGAGTTGGATTTTCTTGATCTTCTAAAAACCATTCAGAAGTCCAGTGTTAGGCAGAATTTCTGCCCTTGGGAACTGCTTAGCAAAACTCCATTGAGAGTGGACCAAAAAATACCTTTTCTAGTGTTGGGATTGCTCCTGAGATTTAGGCAGAGACTAAGCAGAGTCCAGGGAATGGTCGGCTTTGGTTCCAAGTTGGCTACAGTAAGAAAAGACTCTAGGATACTTAACCTAAATCACAGAGACTCTGAGATTGAGCCAGTGACTCTCTCGTTAATGTCTGTTAAAATCATAGCTCTGTTCCTACCATATTTTGATTTATTTTATTATAGAGAACCTCATTATTTTGTTAAAAGGATTGATTTTTCTCATTAAAATAGTTAACAAATATCAAAAGATTTGAATTTTTTAATCACATAACTCCCAAACAATATATCAGGTCATGTGCAAGCAGTTTTGGGGTATGCTATAGGTAGCTATTTAAAAGGCCTCAAAATGTATAAACTTATAATTGTGGAGCAAATAAATTACATCAAAGAATAGTAAGTAGATATCCCTTTCATGACACATGACCTCCCAGTCTTTCTCTAGCTCATGTCTACATCCTCAGCATGTGACCTGTAAACTTTTCTTCCAGATGTGTATATCTGGATATACCTCACCTCCCTATAGTCTGAAATTAAGTATTATTGCTTCCTTATGTCTCAAATACTTATTCCTGCTGTATTCTGTGTACTATCTGTGTACTATATTCAGTGTACTATCCTCTTGGTCATCCAGATTCAAGACCACAGATTCTTGCATGATTTCATTCTCCAGTGTACAGCCAAAATTGATTTTAGTTTTTCAGTGTGGTTTTTTTTTTTTTAAGATTTTTTTTTTTTTACTTGACAGAGATCACAAGTAGGAGAAAGGCAGGGAGAGAGAGAGAGGGGGAAGCAGGCTCCCCGTGGAGCAGAGAGCCCGATGTGGGGCTCGATCCCAGGACCCTGGGATCATGACCTGAGCCGAAGACAGAGGCTTTAACGCACTGAGCCAGCCACCCAGGCGCCCGTTCAGTGTGTTTTATATCCAGTTGTTTCCCTTTTCATTTTCATAGCTAACGTCTGCTTCAAGCTGTCATCATTTTTTTACCAGCTCTCTGAGAGTCTTCAAGCCTCCAGTCTTTTATTCTGGGAGGACAGTTGTCTTCAGGCTCTAATGTAGTCACTTCATTCTTCTGAACAGCATGTTAATTCCATGTTCTATTGATTTAAGTCTACTCCAACCCCCTGATTGTCATGGTCACCCCACAATCCAACCTTGGTCTACTTTCCCGTTCTCAGGTTTCTGTGCTTTGGTTTTTTGTTTCACATACATGCAGTTTTCTTTCCCCATGTTTTTTTTTTTAACTGATGCTGTTATATCCAACTATGACATTTTCTTACCAAATTGCCATGCAACATACCTTTCAGATACCCTTTTAAAAGCTACTTACCCCTTGAAACATCTTTTAGGTATCCATTTTTTCATCTACCAGCCTGGTGCATCTCTTTCTACAGCACTTCCTTGGTATATCTTTTTACGTACCAATTCCTGTCTTCTAAAGTTTTTAAGGCCCTTCAGAGCGGGGTTTATAACTCACACATTTTTATAGTCTTTGTGATGATAAGCATAGACATTGGGACATAAAAAGGATACAGCATACATCTATGGAAATGGTGAAGAATTAGTAGTGCCTAAGGGGAGAAGGTTCCTTTTGAAATGTTGGATTGTCTTAGTTTGTTACAGTGAGTCAACAAGATGCAGTAGAGTAGCTAAGAAGCGCGGTATCTAGAATCATCAAATTTTACAGACACAAATGTGGCTTTTTACTTTTTCATTTAATAGATTTTCTGACAACTTTGCTTTCATCTGTCCCGCTTCCCGTTTATTTCTTTTAGAGGGTGTTTTAACGCTGCGAGCAAAACCTCCCCCTCCTGATGAGTTCGTTGACTGTTTACAAAAGTTTAAACATGGATTCAACCTTCTGGTAAGTGAAATTTGTTTGTATATAATTAAAAGAAACAAATGAAAGAGATCGAATTCTAGCCAGGCTTTTCCTGATTAAATGAAGAGATAAAGTTGTTGTAGATTTTTGCGGTATATGTGTCTCAATTTGCTTTTAATTAGGACAACAGATAATACAACCTGTGTATCCAAGTGAATTATCAAAAAAGAACAACTCCTGGGGTGCCTGGGTGGCTCAGTGGGTTAAGCCTCTGCCTTGGGCTCAGGTCATGATCTCAGGGTCCTGGGAACGAGCCTTGCATCGGGCTCTCTGCTCTGCGGGGAGCCTGCTCCTCCCTCTCTCTCTGCCTGCCTCTCTGCCTACTTGTGATCTTTGTCTGTCAAATAAATAAATAAAATCTTTAAAAAATTTTTTTTTAAAAAAGAACAACTCCTAACTTTTTTTGAAACTAAATTCTTTTAATCTGATTTACCTAGGCTGATTTGTATCTCACAAGTGAAACTAGTAGTAAAGAACTCTTGCTTTGAGTCTATGTTGGACCTTTATGAGCATCTGTTTTTTGCTTGATGACATCATAGTAATCTGTTCATCTGTTTTCTTAATGCTACAGTCCAAACTGAAGTCTCACATCCAGAATCCGAGTGCTGCAGATTTGGTTCATTTTTTATTTACTCCATTAAATATGGTAAGATTGTTATTTTAAGAAATTGTCACTCTTAGTATGATTTTCAACCCCAAGTGTCTGTCTGACGTATCTCGACGGTTTTCCTTCATTACCTTGCATGGTTATGATTTCCCTTGGCATCTATGTAAGCATCGAGAATATCCAGTTTGAGAGTTTGAAAGAACCTTAGAAATCATCCTGTTCAAGTGCCTTACTTTATAGCTGAGGAAACCGATAGCTGTGACAGAGCAAGGAAGATGAAAAGAAACATTTATCAGATGCTTGTGTTTCAAAATATACTAGGATATAATACAAATGGCTATAATAATATAGAAGTTTTTCTCTTTCTCCCCAAATAGGCTAGGCATGAGGGGGTACTGGTACTGTATGGAGGGCTTTGATCATTTATTTATTCATTCAGAAATATTCATTTAGAGACTATTATTATGTGCTTAGCATTATTAGTAGCTTATCAGGAATAAAACAGACATAAGTTTTTACCCTCTGGGAACCTCTTATAGTATGGCGGGGCAATCAGTAACCTGAATATATGCATAAATAGTACCTTTTGCTAAAAAGAAGTGTTATTTGACAAAATACAGCAGGGACACAGAATAGGGAAGATTTCCGGTGTCTGCTCATGCAAGCATACACACACGTGTGTGAGGTGGAGTATTAGCCTTTTTGAATAGGGTTAGTTAAGGTGAGAAGGTGTCATTTCAGCAAATGAAGTGAGGAATGAGTCATGCAGATTTCTGAAAGAAGAGAATTCCAGACAGAGAACAACTATTGTGAGTGCTCTGGGATGGTAATTGCAAATCGTGTTCTTGGAATAAATAAGTATTGTGACTTGAATAGAATGAGGGAGATCTTAATTAGGAGATGAAGTCAGCAAAGCAACAGGAGATCATATTTTGTTGGTCTTTATAAGTGATAATGAAATCTTTTAAACTTTTGGAATATTTTCAGCAGGAAAGGATTGCTCTGGCTAGAATACTTAGAAATTTGGGGGGAAAAGGGACTAGGGTGGTTACTAAAATAATCCAGATCGGGGATGATGGTGTTTGGACATGGTGGCATTAGAAATTGTACAAAGAAGTCAGATTTTGATTATAAAACATAGAGCAACATTTGCTGGTCGATTAGATGTGCTATGCAAGAGCCAAGGGTATCTCCAAAGGTTTTGGCCTAAGAGTGGAGCGACGGACTAATTACTAATTGAGATGGGGGAAGACAATAGATAAAACAGATTTTTTTGGAGGAAGATAAGGAATTCAGTTTAAGACATGTCAAAACTTTGTTACATCTAGATGGAAAAGTTTGATTTGGTAGTTGAATAGATTAATTTGGAGTTAGTGAAGAAATCAAAGCTAGAGATACATATTTGAGGATCATCTGTATATAGAAAGCATTTAAAGCCATGAAATTATCACCAAAGTAGTAATTATAATTAAGAAGAGGAACAAGGACTGGTTGAGCCCTGGGCAATTTCAGTGTTAGGAGAACAGAAAGAACCAACAAAGAAAATTGAGAAGAAGCAGTTAAGTCAGGAGAGGAAACATAAGAATACTATAGTATTCTGGAAACCAAATGAAGAAAATGTGACCAAGAGAAGGATTGAGCAACTGTGTCAGCTATCTCTATGGAGGAAGCTGATTTACCTCTGTGGCCTTGTCATAGCTGTACAAGGGCAAAGAAAGGTGATTTATCTTTCAGGAGGTGACTCTGAATTTAGATAATTTCTACCTTTGCCCATTTGGCCTGAATGCTTTCATGGGGCCATACTGAACACCAGAGGAATATAGTCTTTAACTGTTCGGCTGTAGGTTCATCTAAAATGTAGGGTCTTCTCTTTCTAGAAGGAAGAAGAAGAGAGTGGACACTAGGGAACAATTCGTAGTCTTTAGCATGCTCACTCTATGCCAGATCGAGTGATATACATATAATACATTTTTTCCCCAGAAAACTCCCTTCTCATACATGTGTATTTTTACCTAAGGTATAATTTTGAAACTAACAAAAGGGTGTGTTGAGAACAATTCCCTTTGTGAAGGAGTTGGAGGTTCCTATGAGTTTATCCAGCCAAAGTTTATACCTCTTGTGCCATAGGCCAGGATCCAAGATACACATCTTCATTTTCTAAATTTTCAATATGCGGCTATGTTCTTTCCTTATATAGTATGGTAATATACTTCCCTTCCCATTATATATTTCTTATATCTGCAGATGGTGTAATAGCAACTTTTCTCGGCTGACATTATGAACAACCATCTTGTCCTACAGGGCAGTTGGGAGAATTTACTGGAATATTTAAGAGAACACAACAAAAGAGTACAGGGGTTTGGGAAAAGTGTGCGCAGAAGGTAGATGGAACAATTGTTGCCCTCACATACAGACAGATCTGAGAAGAGAGTAGGTGACAAATCACCCTTTTCTACAATTCCACCAATTAGGTCATTCTGGTTTTTGTGGGAGGACGAGTGAGTGAAGAGTGGGAAGAGTGGAATCTCTTTTGAAAACTTCAAGGAGGGGGCGCCTGTGTGGCTCAGTGGATTAAGCTGCTGCCTTCGGCTCAGGTCGTGATCTCAGGGTCCTGGGATCGAGTCCCACGTCGGGCTCTCTGCTCTGCAGGGAGCCTGCTTCCTCCTCTCTCTCTGCCTGCCTCTCTGCCTAGTTGTGATCTCTCTCTCTGTCAAATAAATAAAATAAAATCTTTAAAAACAAAAAAAAAAACTTAAAGGAGGACAGAATTTCCTACCTTCTGGGCGAAAGCAGGCATGGGTGGAGTGGTTGTGAATGGCTCTCCCTGTCAGAAGAGCAAATGATTGCTTTGTAGGATGACAATAGCAGCGATGATAATTGTTAGTAAAGTGTGATTATCCAGTGTATTATTTCTGTGTTTTTTTTTTTAAAGAGTAAGAACTGTATGAAACAGATAAATTTCATTAATTTTGGTTTAGGGCATAGGAACACTATGGTTTAAGTACTCTAATATTTATCAAAAATGGAGCAAATTCAAATGCATTTCCCATAGGTTTTACTTGATTATCAAAAAAAAAAAAAAAAAAAAGAGAGAAAGAAAGTCCAAGTAACAAAAGGGATAATAAGTCTCCTTCTTTTCCCAAGGGCAACTAGACAAGACCTGAAGTAGAATATAAAATGAATATTACCTTACCAGCATAGGAAAGTAACAGCAGCATAAATGTCAGAACTGGGCAATAAGAGATTAGAAGATGAAAGTCCAAGACTACATCAATAATTTATGAATGCTTCCATATGTTGTTGCTACGTATAGAACACCAGATTTCTACTTGTCTAGTTACTGTTGAATAATTCTTTCTTTATAAGCTCTTTTAAAAATTAGATCAAGGACATTCATATGCAAAGAAGCCCATAGTAGCTAATTAACAAAATTTATATTCCTTATTCTTTGACACATTTCATACTGTCTTAGTTTGAATATTAGGAAGTGTTGAGTCTAAAGCTGTTTTTGCCACCTCCTCATTCTTGGCACACTCTTTCACACATCATAAGTAGATATGTAGTCATTACATAAAGCAGAGCTATAAAATAATGGGACTGGTTTGGTTTCCTTAAAATGTAGAAATTAGCCTTAATGATCAAGCTGTGTATCTGAAAATGGGATTTTCTTTTTCCATCAGAAATGACTCCTTATTCATGGTCTCTCCAATCAGAATATATCTGTTGCTCCTTTTAATGTTCTGCCTACAGAACCCCAGACATATTACTTGGACAAGAGACATGGAAAGGAACATTTATTTAGGGCCTACGACCAGCCACACCAAATCTGTGGTTTTAAACCTTGCAAGACCCGCCCTGTGCCCTCAGCATCTCCACACACAAACTCACCCACAGTGTCTATATATGCATATGGGCTTAGCATCCATTCTCTAGGGGGAACTACATCTTAAAGCTTTTTTTTTCTTTACATTTCTATTTCATTCCCTCTTCCTGCTGTGAAGCCAAAGATTTTAAAGTTCCTCTACTCCTAGATTTTACTCCTGTACTTTTCCCTCTTAATCATCCCTGCATATTCTCCAGAAGTGCTTATAGGACTTGGACGCAAGAAACTTACTGTACCAGGGGCGCCTGGGTGGCTCAGTGGGTTAAAACCTCTGCTTTCGGCTCAGGTCATGATCCCAGGGTTCTGGGATCGAGCCCCACATCGGGCTCTCTGCTCTGCGGGGAGCCTGCTTCCTCCTTTCTCTCTGTCTTCCTGCCTACTTGTGATTTCTGTCTGTCAAATAAATAAATAAAATCTTAAAAAAAAAAACAAAAGAAACTTACTGTACCAGGCTATCAGGGTAAATTTTGTTCTCAAGTAAGACTCAGCCTCCCTCCTTATTTCTCATCTTTTCTTTCACTGATTCTCAGTCATCCCCCTAACACTATGTCTTCTGCAATTGACTTGGTCCAAGTCCTCACTGGAGGGAAACATATGAATAATAAGCCATAAGTTAAAATGTAACATGTTACTTATATGCATAAATTGTTCCGAGGATACTGAGGTGCCTTAGAGCTATGGTTTGGGATTAAGGAGGGCTTCTTGGAAGAGGTGGTACTGGAGTAGAGTTCGGAGTGATAAAGGAAGGGCCTTCTGGGGAACTGGGAAGCAGCACATGCAGATACACAAAGGCATACAACAGCACAGTGTGCTCATAACACTTGGATGACCGGGGAGAAACTGAGAAACTGATTCTTGGTCTGGAGCCATTCAAAAAAAAGAAAAAAATCCCTTTTTTCTTGTGCCATATCTCTGGGAAGGTGAGATTTTTATAAAAGGGCTCTGGTTTCTGCTCTAGGAGATAACTACCATTCTTTAGCCAGGAAATAGCCTCTGAGAAGTCCATTTGGAGCAGTTTCCAGACATGCACTTATCATCATTTTGTTTATCAGAGAGTTGCACCTGCTTATTTGTTTCTGCTAATCATTAAATTACCCATTTTAAATCAGGACAATTTCCTAGAATTAAATTCTGGAGAAAAATATTATAGATTCAGAGTACCAGTTCTTATTCATCGCTCACTTTTCTCTGTGGATCCTTTTATTTTTGTATGTCTTTATAGGCACAGCCATAGACCATTAAGTTGAGCTTTATTTCTCTCTGTAGTATTCATTTATAGAACCATATTTTTCAAGCTTGGGATAATAGATTTGCCAGGAAAAATACGTGTAATTTTTTAAGCAAAAAGCAGAGATAGTTAAACCACCTGACTGAGAATTCTCTGGATAGCCATTAGTATTTTCCAGGGAAAATACAGTTCTGTGCAGCCAATAGACAGATCCTGTGAAAGTTGTTAAACTACTGACTTTACATTGTAGGTTTTTAGTCATGATTGGGCTGGGCAGGTTGACTTAATAAGCTGTTTTTCATTCAGGAGTACACCGCACCACATCCAGATTTGAGTCTATAAAATATACATTAATCATTATCTTCTTGCTAAAAAATGATTTATCGTCATTTTAGGTGGTGCAGGCAACAGGAGGTCCTGAACTAGCCAGTTCAGTACTCAGCCCTCTACTGACTAAGGACACAATTGATTTCTTAAATTATACTGTCAACAATGATGAAAGACAGCTGTGGATGTCCCTGGGAGAAACTTGGATGAAAGCCAGGTAAACGTGTAGGAGTTTAATACCTGTAATACTTCAAGTATTGTTCTTTGTTATTACTTGAATCTTACGAGACATTTATTTAGCCTTCTGCTTATAAAAGACTAGGCATTACAGATGAAAAAGCCTAAACTCTTGAAAAGCTAGTCTAGTGGAGAAGATATAAAGTATAAGGGATATTAAGTACCAGGAGTAACTCATAAACTGCTAATGTTTGGCAACGGGGAGCCATGAGGAAGAAGATTTGATGAGGGGGTTGGGGGGTAGTTACCTTTCAAAGAAGAGCTGGCATTTAAAATCAATAGATAATAATACTAGTCTATTATGTAATATATATATACAGACTATACAGATAGTGTTTGCCAGGCACTCTTCCATGGTTTACATAAGTACTGCTGTTATCCCTATTTTACAGATAACAAAACTGAGGCCTTAGAGTGGTTAAGTAATTTACTCAAAGCCATGTAAGTCTTTAATGGCAGATCTGCGATTTTTACCTGGCAGTCTGGCTCTGGAGTTGATGTTCTTAATTATTTCGCTGTACTGCCTTTCAGCAGGATGAGTAAGATTTCCACAAATACATAGTTGGGAAGGGGCCTTCCTAGTAGAAAGAAAAGCATGAATGAGAGCATGAAGCAGGAAGTCAAGAGAATGGAGAGTAAAAAATGGGTTTAGCTGGTATATCGACTTTGGGTAGCAGGCGCTGGTGGGGAACGGGGCAAGGAGGGATGGTGTTAAATGAGGTACATGAAAATAAGCAGGTGGACTCTGGAGAACCAATAGCTTTGTGATGAGGGGATCATTTCAAAAATTCATATTTTTCAGTAAAGTGATTGTGGAAGACAAATCATTTACATTGATGGCCTCATTTAACATTGCAGTGTTAAAGTTTCCTGAGCAATGCAAAAAAGAAAATATTTCCCATTTTATGATATGTGAATAAATAATTTTGCCTTCCTAACTTACCCCGATCATTTTATTTCTCTCACTAGTTAGAGTGGGTCATTCAGTGTGGTCACTTAGAAGCTTTTCTTCCTAATGCTTTTGAATGGGCTAGCCTGAAAGTAATGGATCAATTCACAATTTTTTTTTCTCCTCCGTTTCTTCTGTTGAAACACATATAAACTGTGTTTATATACAAAATATAAAACTTATATTTTGGACTTAGGCAACAGCTTGTGTTGGAATACGATTTACATATTGAATGATTTACCAAGCAAAAAATTATTTAAAAGCACTATAGTTGCTTTTATATTGAAAACAAGATTTAAATTTATTTACATATTAATATAACCTACTGTATCATGCTATTTGTATATTATACTTGGCTAAATAGATTTCTTAAATCTATTGGACCTTCATAGTTTATAATCTAATGATAAGCCTAGGGAGGATCTTTTTGTATTTTCCCATGAAACTTACTAAGTTAATCAGATCTCCTACTATAAAAAAAGCTCAGACTTTCTAATTTCTTAATTTTGGGTCATACCTCAAAATGAGAAAATAAATGACTATTGGAAAAACTGCATCAAAAGGAAATATATTGTTAGCTCTTGACAAGAGAGAAAGTAATTTTAAAATCCTAATTGTTAAGAGCATTAGGAAATGGATATATTGATTTAAAAATTCATAAAGATAAAAAGATCATGAAGGTACATAATAATCTGAATAAAATGGCTCATTTCATCATAGTAGAAATATAACCTGAAGAATTAATCTTTCACTTGTGAAAGATAAAACAACACAATATAGCAGAAATGAAGCTATAATTTCTGTCCCATTTATTTTTGTGGTTCATGAGTGATTAGGAGCTTGTACAAATAAGCCTCACTTAGAGTCATTAAATAATGAATGGGTAATGATTGCGATTTCAGATTAGTCCTAACTTGATTTTACTGATTAATGGCTCGCTGATAAATTTAATTTATAAAATTGGTAATGTTTCACTTAGGGGACTTTATAACTTAAAAAATCATAAATGTTAAGAACATTCTCTGTTGTTTTCTCTTTTGAAAGATATATCTTGATACCAGGAGCATTCATACAGTTGGGAGGGAGGGAAGAGAAAGATGAGAATCTGAAACTACTTTAGATACAAGAGAAGTTCATGTTCTAAATACTTTTAACACTTCTAGCCTCATGCTCCCTTTCCAAATGTTCAAAACCTGTATCCATGTTACGAAACTGAGTTAATGGAGAATTGAGGCAGTGTACTGAAAACAGGTCATGAAGCAGAATTCAATCTCTCTTTCCTTTCGTTGGCATTACAGACTATTATAAGCATGTCCATTTTCCGTTTTTGAGTGGAGAGAGGGCAGATTAGGTATGCTTTGTTTTTGTTTCTTGCCATGTTTTTGTTTTCTGTGGCTAACCTTGTTGAAGGTAATTTTGAAAATGGATACATTTCTTAATTTTGTGCCTTCATGTCCCTCTACAGAGCAGAGTGGCCAAAAGAGCAGTTCATCCCACCATATGTCCCACGGTTCCGCAATGGTTGGGAGCCCCCCATGCTGAACTTCATGGGAGCCCCGATGGAACAAGATCTTTATCAGCTGGCCGAGTCTGTGGCAAATGTAGCAGAACATCAGCGCAAACAGGAGACAAAAAGATTATCCACAGAGGTAGTTTTTTAGCACCACTTTTTGTAGAGCGTGCAATAACCTGTGCGTTCTCTTGTAATTCTGATTGTGAGTTATCATTTTATTGATCTGAAGATTGTTCTGGAACTAATGAATAATCTGTCTTGCTGCCATTGGTTACCTCTCACTTCTCTGTCATTGCCATGACAGTTGTTTTGTTTCCGTGTGAAGCCTAATGCCAGCCTTAGAATCCTGTTAGCTCTCACCCCTACCCACCTGCTGGTGTTCCCTGAGCCCTGGTGATTTCGTCTCAATTTTTGAGTGCCTGCGTTCTCCCCTTGTAGAGAATTGTCAGACCCTTAAGACAGCTCCCTGAACCGAGGTCCCTGAAGCATGCCCCAAGCAGCTCTTTCCCAAATGTCCCATTTCTTCCCTCCTTCTTCCTTCCTTCCTGACTTACCTCTTTCCCTCCTTCCTTCCACCTAGTTCTAAATTCTGAAACCTTCTGCCTGGCCCTAGAAGGCCAGAGTTTCTTCTGGACTTAATCCCCAGGCTCAAATATTCATTTATAACACTAACACAACCTGAGGAGATCACAAAATTTATTTTGCCTTTTAGGTATTTTAGTAAGCTTTAGAGTATAACCTACATGGGGAGCAAATTGAGGCATTGAAATTAGGTAAGTTTTCTCTGCACATTTCTTAAAAACGATTTTCCTGTGACTCTTCTTGTCCTGTCAGAAAAGAAAATTGAACATTGCTTAAAGCCGAATGAAACCAAATAGAAGGGTCAGAACCCAAGGAATTAGATGAATGAGGTCTAGTTTGGAAAAGAAACAGTAAATGATGACTAGATCCTCCTTGAAGTCCGGTTCATTTCCTTTATTTAATTCCATAGATTAATTTTTCTCAGCATGCTGTGGGTATTTGTAATAAGGCAAACATGATATGAAGGAATGATTAACAAACCAGAGTAAATCTTCACTTTTAAGGAAAAGCACATAAATTAATTTTTTAAAAATCAGTCCCTTGGATAGTAACCATAATATTATAGAAGATTGGTTAGATTTTGAAACTTTAGAGATAAAACAAATGTACTGCTTTGAAGATACATATTTTTTCTAATGTAATTGCTTTTTCCTCTGGCTCATTGAAGGGTAGAGTCTCTAACTGCTGTTTCTTCCAAGTGATTAAGAAGATGACCTCACAGCCTTTGCAGTCGTTGGCAGTCCCTCTCTGGACCTTAGCACTGTGGATTTTATAGTTCAGACCTCATCACTGTGGATTTCCTTTCCTCATAAGAGGGCAGCTTTACTAGAGGAAAAAAAGATGTAATTGAACATGAAATTATGACACACTTGTTGCTATAGTTACAGCCAACTATTTTGAAATCACAGAAATTTCTAGCTTACAGTCCTATATCTTAATGGGAAAATACATTCACTTAATAATGTATTGCCTCAGAAATTCACTTTCATACATTCTTTTTAAAAAACTTATGTATTTAAAGAGTGAGTAATGTTTCTGGGCTTTCTAGTGTAGAAGTTGTCTACCCTCATCAAAGAAGTAATTTTAAAGGAAGAATTATTGAGAATCTTTCCTAGAAATGAGTTGTCACTTTCCTGTTGTAAACTGTTTTCCATTTTATGGCCTAAGTACTTATTCAGAGGTTTAAAAAAATGAAATGAAAAGCGCCTGCTAGCTGTTTTAGGGGATTTTTATGCCTTAAGAATTTGTTGGAAGAGAGGCCAACTAATGGTGATTTAAAACACATAAAAAAATGCAATCATCCCCAGAAGAGGAGCTTTATTATACTTTATTGCTACTAAAATAAATACACTCAGGATAAGACCTGGATGATTCAGGATCTGGTGGTTTTGTGTAGAATTGAAAGACATAGGTGACATGGTGTGTCAAACATTAGTGGCAATACTCAACTTCTTTCCTTCCTCTGAACGAGCAGCAGACCTAAACAAGCTTATGTAGTCATCACAGTTAGTCACTCGTCATCACTCCTCTCCTCCCTTGCAATAATTCCGGTCACTGTCAGGACCCGGTGATCTCATGCTGACTGACCACATTCTCTTCTGTTCAGAGTTAGCCAAAGGTGAGGGTGATTCTTGACAGGTTCTTGCACTCCCACCATCTATAAAACATTGCTAACCATCTAGGGCCTCTCTTCTCAACTAGGAAAGTGAGAAACTGAATTAATTAAGCTACTTATTTGTCATTCTTAATTTCAGCTTTATTGAGGTATAATTGACAAAATCATGAGATATTTAAGGTGTTCGTCTGGTGATTTGTAAGGCATTGTGAAGGAATCCCCCCCCACCCCCCGCCATCTCGTTAGTTAGCGCATTGACACATCTGTCGCCTCACATATTTATCTGTTTTTCTTTTGGTGAGAACACTGAAGTCCTGCTAGCAAATTGTAATTACACAATATAGTGTTATCAGCTATATTCACCATTTCACATTAGATCCTCGACCTTATTCATTTATAGCTGAAAGTTTGTACCTTTTTACCAACTGCTCCCAATTTCCCCCAGCCCTTGGCAACTGCTTTTCTACTCTCTGTTTCTATGAGTTCAGCTCTTTAACTTTTTTTTTTAATTTCACATATATGATACTATGCAGTATTTTCCTTTTCCTGATTGGCTTATTTCACCTAGCAGAATGCTTTCAGAGTTCATCTGTGTAGTTGCAGATAACATGATTTGGTTCTTTCTCATAGCTGAATAATATTCCATTATATATTAACCATATCTTTACCCGTTCATCTGTTGATGGGCAGTTAGGTTGTTTCCGTATTGTGAACAAAGCTGCAGTGAACATGGAGTTGGAGATATCTCTTCAAGATCCTAAATTCATTTCCTTTAGTATTTACCCACCAGCGAGTCTGTGGAATAGTATGGTAGTGCTAGTTCTGATTTTTTGAGGAACCTCCATACTGTTTTCTTTTCTTTTTTAAATTTATTATTTTTTTAATAACAGAGAATCCCAAGCAGACTCCCTGCTGAGCACAGAGTCAGACACAGGCTTGGTCTCACAATGGGGAGATCATGACCTGAGCTGAAATTAAGAGCTGGTTGCTTTAACTGACTGAGTCCCCAGGCACCGCCCCCCTCCAGACTGATTTCCACAGCAGCTATACCAGTTTACATTCCTACCAACAGTGTACATGCGTTTTCTTTCCCCCCCACATCCTCACCCACACTTGTTTTATCTTGTCTTTTAGATGATAGCCATCCCAACAGGTGTGAGGTGACATCTCATTGTGACTTTGATTTACAGTTCCTTGATGATTAGTTATGTTGAGCACTTTTTCATGAACCCTCTTGTCCATTTGTATGTCTTCTCTGGAAAGATGGCTGTTCAGTTGCTCTTCCCATTTTTTGACTGGATTGGGTTTTTTGTTTGTTTTCTCTTGAGCTATATGAGTTCTTTATATATTTTGGATTTTTAGTCCTTATCAGATTCATGATTTGCAAATATTTTCTCCCATTCCATAGTTGCTTTTTCATTTTGTTGATGGTTTAAGCCAAGATATTTAAATGGTGGAAATTGTTTCTTTGTATTTATGTGTTAAGCCTATTCTAAAGGAGTAATAGAGTGTGGGTATTTTGACATCCACACTAGCCCATTGGAGAAACCTTACCTACACATCTGTGTTTAAACACATCCATACCCCTGCCAACTCTGTCATTAGGATGAACTATGGTAAACATGTATCTAAAACTTTTCTAAAACATTTCTGGTTTCAGATATTTTGCCCCAATGAGTTCATAAGCAATTTAAATAGCCAAGGACTTCCAGTACTTCATGGTCTGTTGTGCCTTCTCCATACTTCATTTAACATAAAGAAACAGTTATAGTCTTTACATGATTCTTTTTTTTTTTTTTTTTTTTTTTGTCTCTGTTTCTTTGTTTTTTTCCCCATAGCTTTGAAACCATGGTGCTCACTGAGGCCCATAGACCTCAGTTCCCCCTCCTGGTAGCTCCCAGTGGGCTCATGTTGAAATTAGGTTAACTACAAAAATGAATTACTTCAGCATTGTCTGATCCTGTATTAACTGTTAAGATCAATGTGTTTCTGTCTTTCTGTATTTTCTTCTTTCTGTATTTCCCTCAATAGTAATCTGATAATAGTGGCTGCCATTTTTTTAAAAGTAAAAAAAAAAAAAAAAAAGATCTGTGTACCTTTAAAAAATGAGATTGTAGATTGTAGTATGATTTTAATGCACAGAGGTTAAATGATTTTCATGTGATATTATTTACTTTTCCAGAGTGGTAAGGGTCTGTTTCTTAAACACAGAGAGCAAGTGGGCAGAGTTTTATTGTTGTTTTTAAACCAGTTTTATTTTATGTAAACTGTTAAAGTCTACGTACTACCAAAACCACCTATTACTGAAGTTCCCGAGGAGAGAATTTATTGCTTGTATACCCACTTATTTTCAGAATTATAATTTAGCTTTTGTACTAATGACTTTTCCTGTTATAAATAGGTCTTTGACAAAAGTGTATCACCCCCATTTCATAACTTGTTAATAATGGTGAAATACTTGAAAATGAGAAACATCAGAATCTGGTGGAGGATTTTGTTGACTAATATTAGTTGTCATTCCAATAGTCTTAGCAACTTTTTAATCTCTCTTCCTTCGTCTTTCAGCAGTCTGGTGTGTCAGAGTATCCTCCAGCAGATGGGTATGCGTTCAATAACATGTACACAAGAGGGCCCCATCTGGACCAAGGGGAAGCAGCTGTGGCTTTTAAGCCAACTCCTAATCGCCACGTAGATAGGTAACATTTCATGGTCACCACGTGAAGAGCGGCCGATACCTGTCTCTCATTTAGACCTCAAATAGAGGTCCCACCATCCTCATTGTTCACTACTTCTTTAAACTTTCCATCTGTTAATTGTTTAATGAAGTTTCAGTTGTTCCTTTATAGAATTATCTTTGATAAACACAGCCTCTAGTCTATAATTCTTACTGGAAAACCTCCAGCCTATAACTCTAATTTAGTGCAATGCCTTTGGATGACTTCCCCTTTTTAAAAAGATGCTCTGACAAAACCTGTGAATTAAGAAGAAAAAAGAATTGTTTTGAAACTCTCCATTAGTTTATACCAGATGGTCTCTAAGGATCCTTCTAGCTCTGTAACTTTTAAAGGAAATGATTTCCATCTTTCTCTCCCCCCCAACAAAAACAAACCTTCCTGTAGACAGAGCTGTTTCTAAGTATAAACTAAATATTTAGAAGGAGTCAGTGCCTTATTGGCCATTCTTGCTATTTCATCTTATTATATTGTATTTTCACTTTCCAGTTTTATATTTCACTTATTTTCCCATAGTTTCACTCTTGAAAAAAATTCAGTGTGGGCAGAGGTGGAGATTGGAGATGGGGGAGAAATAAAGGCACTTTGGAGTAGCTTTTTCTCTTCAGTCTTGTTTTCCAACCTGTGAATGAAGTTGACCAACCCCTCTACATAAAGGGAAGAAAATGAAGTGAAAAACATGCAGGAGACTGGCCATTCAGATGAAGCAGGATAGAGAACTTGCCCGGCTACCTTCCTACCTCAAAGCCTCACTCACCATGAGTGTTGTAATCCCTTTCCTTCTTCTCACTATACTTTTTTCTTAATAGAATCTAAAAAAGATGGGATCTAAAATGTGTGATTTTTGTTAGGAATGATAACAGGTAATATTAAGTAACTGGTGTGGAAATTTCACAGATATTACTCTAAGGACACCTGTAACATATTTTATTGAGTATAAAGTCAGCAATGAGTATCAGCAATGAATAATACATTTTGAAAATGCCAACATACGAAATAAGTTTTAATTGTAGATTCAACTTTTAGTAGATAATACATGAACATTATTTTCAGAAGTTTGAAAATTATTTCATTGAAATTCTTCTTGACTAACCTATTACTCATCCTAATATTTTCTTTTTCCTTTTTTGGAATTTGCTTTTATAATTATTTTTATTACCCTAAATTCTGTCACATGCCTGGAATGCAGTAAATGCCACATGAAGTATAGTCACTCTGCTGTGAAACTTCCCATGCCATTAGGTAAACCGCCTATTGAATATAGAGCCCTCACCACTGAGGGATTATAGTTTACTGCTATCCAAAAGCAGTTTCCGTTTTAGAGATGTCTCTGATCATTGCCAACTCCACGTCTGCTCTCTATCAAGTGCATTTTTAAAAAATTTTATTTTTTTTTTCAGTGTTCCAAAATTCATTGTTTATGCACCACACCTGGTACTCCATGCAATCCGTGCTCCTTAAGACCCACCACCAGGCTCAAGTGCATATTTATTACTTCAAAACCATGCGTTTTGATACAGTATAAATCTCTTAAGAAATTTCATGTATCTGAAAAATTACAAAATATGATTTTCACATTGATTACTGTGGTCCATATCATAGCTGCATTTAATCTGTGAAGGACGAGAAATTGAACCATGAAGACTTGTACATTCTAAAGCAATTTACAAGACAAACCATAAATGACTCTTAATCTCACAAAACAAACTGGGGGTTGCTGGGGGGAGGTGGGATTGGGAGAGGGGGAGCGGGCTATGGACATTGGGGAGGGGAGGCGAACCATAAGAGACTATGGACTCTGAAAAACAACCTGAGGGTTTTGAAGGGTCAGGGGTGGGAGGTTGGGGCAACCTGAGGGTTTTGAAGGGTCAGGGGTGGGAGGTTGAGGGAACAGGTGGTGGGTAATGGGGAGGGCACGTTTTGCATGGAGCACTGGGTGTTGTGCAAAAAGAATGAATACTGTTACGCTGAAAAAATAAATAAAAAAAAATAATAAAATAAAAAAAAAATAAAGCAATTTACAAAGTGCAGTCACCTCTGAGATACTCAGGATCACAAAGACGTCAAGAACTACAGCAAACTTTTCTTTTTAACTGGCTGGTTCAGATACACAGTGGCAGCGAGTTACTCTACCTTTGTTACAGTATATTCAACTCTATTATTAACAGCGATTGTTTTCTAGATCATGGAAGGGCAGAACTTGAGGAAAGAGAGATAGGAGACTGAAATTACTGCTTTTCTGACTTTTGAAGTAGTTGAATTCTTTATTCCCCAAATTAAATCTAAGTAGAATGTAAACATATAAACTAGGGAATAGGGATGGAAAGCCCATGGAACAGTTTTTAAGTTATTATTATTATACAGTAATTATTTGGCTGTAATGTTACTTTTCTCCCTTTTTCCTATTTTTTTAATATATCAAAAATGGCCAATTGGTAGCATAACATAGGGACCATCTTTTTCATTGTCCCTTAGCTCTTCTGGAGTTGCTAAGAGGTTGCAGATCACCTGTGACCACATGATACATTTTGTCCACAATTGTAATGCTGACCATGCGGTGATTCCAGAGGACCTGGTAGGCCACTTGACAGGGGACGATGAACAAACATCTTTAGTTCCTTTCTGCTTTTTCTCTTGTAGAAACGAGTAAGGAAATGTGGAAAGATAAGTGAAGGAGAAGAGGGAGTAAAATTAATTTTAAAAAAAACCCAGTTATTTGATTATTGAAATGAATAAAGTATAATAGCCAAGTTTTATTGTATTATGTGTAGAAGTATTTCTTAAATTATGTTAAGTCTATTTATGGTCATTTAATGATTGAAGGAACTATTTGGTTCTTTAAGGAAGTTTTCTTTTTTAAAAAAACAAATGATTCTTGGACCTGTTCTTACTATTAAAATAAGTTTATAAGGAATTAATTAACTAGGATGTGTTATTAGTCTTATACTTAATCTATACCTTCCCTTGCAATTTAGGAACTGGACAAAGCTTTCCTAAAAATTGACACTTAGTCATAATTTTTTAATATGAATTGAAGATATGGCTTGAATTAGTGAAATCAACATATAATTTAAATTATCACTATGGAAATTATGTTCTGTCTCCTTTAATTTTATAAAAAATCCTAACATTGATCTTTGTCCTAGTTCTTCCATGGTAGAGATGCTAATTAACAAAGCAATACCCCAGTATATTTAATGGACAAAGAATTCATAGATTTGCATTCTAAATTCGCCTTAGTACCCACTAACCTTGTGATTTTGCATTATTAATTTTTGCCCTAGGCATAGTATGCTCATTTTAATAGAAGGACTCCAAAGTTGTTGTTTTTTATTTCTTAGTTCTCATATTCTATGTAATGTGATAAACTAAACTACTATAGAAATAATTTGTCAGGATGTTTTCTGATAGGAATTAGCTTGCCTGGATATTTTACTTCTGTTTTCAGCCTATAGGAAGAGCTAGCTGAATGATATTTTCTCTTTCTTTTTATAGAAATTATGAACCACTCAAAGCACAACCCAAGAAATATGCCAAATCCAAGTATGACTTTGTGGCAAGGAACAACAGTGAGCTCTCTGTTCTAAAGGATGATATTTTAGAGGTAATAGAATTTTACTTTTTTAATACTCTTAATAAAATGGATTTATTGTATTTGGTATATATCTAAACCTTCCTCAAAGAAATGAGGAGATCAAGAAATTATTCTTCAGTGTTATTTTATCAAGGATATAGGTATATTATAGATGCCTATATCTAACTAGGAGGGGAGCTGCTTTTTCTTATTTTCTGTTCGTTGGGTTTTTCTGGGGGAGGGGGTGGAGGACAGAAATGGGGATGTGGAAGACAGAGGCTGGATTTCTTGGCTTACTTTGTCCTCTTTCTTCTTCTGGGCTTTATGCATTTTGTAATCAATGCTAGTTATGTAGATGCATCATAATATTTTAATAAGAACACTTTTTTTTTTCTTCCTGTCCTAGTACCCTTGAACAAATATACCCATCAGTGAGTAAGCTAATGATCCTGGGAGTAATTTACTATGATTCCCAAATCTCTTTCTTAGGTCATAATGGAGAGTTCCTCTTCTATGGTAAATAATGTCAGATAGTCACATAGTTTTTGTGAAAAGTAATGGTTTTCATACTGTTCCTTCCTATTCAAAGGATACAGACCTCTCCAAGCAAGTCATCTTAGTCATCTATAAGTACTTCTGGTAATGCCAATAGTTAAAAATTCTTGGCAGGTAATGAGAACCTCAGGTATATTCATGAGAGTGGTGGTTCAGTGCCTGTCCTATACTAGTGATCATAATTATTAGTGTAACTCCTGGGAATCATTCAAGCCACAATATGTTGATAGTAAGCCAGTTTATTGTAAGTGAAAAGAGCATCTTGGTCTAAGGAATAAAAATTGAATTTCTTTCATAGATTGGTTTTGGTATGGAATGATGTCTCTATCTTTTTGCATGATGACAGATCCTTGATGATAGAAAGCAGTGGTGGAAAGTTCGAAATGCAAGTGGAGACTCTGGATTTGTGCCAAATAACATTTTGGATATTGTGAAACCTCCAGAATCAGGATTAGGGCGTGCTGATCCACCTTACACACATACCATACAGGTATTTATGACATTTTGGCAATATTTAATCTTTATAAACTTTCAAATTCATCACTTTTCCCTGGGGTTTAAATACCTTTTGTGTAGTAATTATTTTGAGATTTAATTTGTTGTACAATTTGTATAGATTTTTTTCCTAGGGTAATTGGGGAGCAATGGTTACAGATATAGGGAAGAATTATATATATTTTTTTCCTGATGTATTTCTTCAGAAAGTTGCTCAAAATGTTTACCGGTAAATGTTTCTCTGAATGCTATTTTTCCCCATCCTACAATGCCTCTGACATGTGGAGAAGTAGTATTTCTGCCTCTTCACTCTTGCCCAGAGCCTTCCTATCCAGTGGCTTCCTCTTGATAGAGGGTGGCACTGTGACAGTGGCTGGAGTGTCCAGCAAGTCATCTTCACCATCTTTTGCCCTCATTCTCTTAAATGTTCCATCCCTGACTAACCTTGAACTTGTACTCTTCTCACCTTACACTAGTGCATGAGTATTCCTTTGAACTATAATATTTTTCCTGTCTTGATTTTATGATTAAAATATACTTATGATATAGGGTAGCAGGTTGTCTCTCCTTGATCATAATTGAGTTTTGAGTGATATGCCACATTTTCAGGACTTTGGTGACCCTGGTAATCCCATTAACCCTGATATCTGAACTCACTCACTATTAAACCCTTGGGAATTTTGACCTTTGGCAGGACCTGCTAGCAGAGGCAGAATGGAGGGAACATCTCGTATATAGCCTTGAACCTATGGTAGCTTCTATACTGTGCCCTCAGGAAAATTTTAGTTTTCAGAATCTTGAGCAAAAGACCACAAATGACCCCATAATAATGTCATAAGTTTGAGTAGAAGCAACATAGAATAAATATGCGGTGAAATAGTTCATTTTCGTGCCAGGTCTCGGGTTAGTAAGATACAGATTGACCAAACCTAGAATTGTGATCATACTCCTACTGCCATGACCATTCATTAAGTTACTTTAGGCTCCTCATAGCATTTGAGTTGAGTCCCAGTCCTCTACTTACCTAGAGTGATCCTCAGCCTTATTAGAATCCAAGAGTCAAGCAAATTTTAAAAAAGAATTCCTGTACGATTTATGTTTCTTGATAGCTTACAGTGATGGCAGTGGGAATTCTGTTTGCTTATTTTAGCTGGTCTGATGTGTGTATGTATTATGTACTTAATTTATGTTCATCATTTGTCATTAGCTGTTGATGCCAAAGAAGGAGTTTGAGTTATTCAAGGTATGGTCTACTCCATTCCCTGTGGATTTTTGAAGTGAATTTTCTAACTCAGCCTGAATACCTTTTTGTTTCCTAACTTCTTTTCTGATTTTGAGATGTGGTTACCTGACATAACATAGGCTCCTGCCTGGTTTATAAATGCTGTTATTTACATTCTTTCCTGTAGAGATTTAGACCAAATGCCTTCAACAGTATTAAAGAATATATGCTTGAAATATATGCCTTAAACGGTATAGAGTATATATCCTTTGAACTTATGGAATATTTTTAACAATTAACTTGTGAGAAGCAATAAGAAACACTGTTCACAGAGGCTACCCCTAGATGCTGCATATGAGCAGGAGCCAAGATTTATATTTTAGAGTTAAAAACAGTTACTCAAGTTTGGGGTGTGTGTGTGTGTCTGTGTGTGTGTGTGTGTGTGTGTGTGTGTGTGTGCACCGTTGCTAAGAATAAGCAAATCCAATACAGACCTAAAACTTGCAAATAATATCAGTTCTAAGGATTTTCTCCCACCTGAGATTTCCTAATGAATTTAACCTCTTCTCCTTCATCTATTTATGTACAGTCTTATCTTTATCTTCAATTCTGACCCTTGGCCTGAGCCATCAGTTGACATTTCTGTTTTTTTTTGTTTTTTTTTTTTTCTCATTTTATTTATTTTTTCAGCGTAACAGTATTCGTTCTTTTTGCACAACACCCAGTGCTCCATGCAAAACGTGCCCTCTCCATTACCCACCACCTGTTCCCCCAATTTGTTCATTTGACAGAGAGAGAGATCACAAGTAGGCAGAGAGGCAGGCAGAGAGAGAGGAGGAAGCAGGCTCCCTGCAGAGCAGAGAGCCCGATGCGGGGCTCGATCCCAGGACCCTGAGATCATGACCTGAGCCGAAGGCAATGGCTTAATCCACTGAGCCACCCAGGCGCCCCGACATTTCTGTTTAATGATTGCTTCTGTTTAAAACTGAAGCAAAACTATTAATACACATCCAAGGTAAGGAGAGTACTTTCTGAGAACATGAACTCTATCCCTCCTTCCTTGAACAGAGCCTCATCTTATATTTTCGTCAACCTTGGCACAACCAAGAAATTTTTTAAGTGCTCACAAGTTTCAGGAGTTTGTTTTGCTACTTTATGTAAATAGAAATGTGTGGGTATTGCCTGTTTGGGCTGTTTTCTTTTAAACTTTTCAACACTATTTGACTGTCTCCTAAAAATTTCTGGATGCAACTCTTCATGAATACAGTGGAATGCATGTGGAAACATTATAGAAGCTGTGTGTGTATGTGTGTGTTTAGGGTAAGAGCCCTACTTTTAAAGGTTTTATTAAAAACAGTTTATTTTTTAACAGCTCCTGAAAACTTTGGGCTGAGCCCAACAAAACTGCCAAAATCTTGTAAAATTTTAATAAGTAGGTTTGACAATCTGCTATCTGGCATAAATCCTACTCTAAAAGAATTCCTGTTTTTCAAAGCATTTGTAACAAGCACACAATGACTAGATTAAGGAAGCTGGAAAAGAAGGACATCCTTGGAAATACATGCCAATCTGTTACCTTTATCTACACTATCTAAAGGAAAACTCTGTGGCTTATTTCGAAATGATAATAAAGGTCCCACAATATCTATGTCGATTCCAGTGATCTAACTCCCTGGCCTTTGAGAACTCCACTGGATTACAAACAAAACAAAAGCAATTCTGTGTCTTACTCATCTTTTCATTCATTCACCTCCCAAATATTTATTGAGCACCAGGATCTTGCATTTGATGAAAAGGAAGACAGAAAGCCTAGCACTGAAAAGCTTACTGTCTGGAATCAGAACCTCCAACCCATCTGTCACAGCTTTGCTCCTTTGTGCTTGGAGTTATGACGAGCAGTGACTCTCTCCTTAGAAATGGATGACATACTTTCCCCCTGGTATCTTCTATTCATTGAGATCAAAATTTGGAAGGAATTTAAAGAAACTACTTCTTGCAAAAACATTTTAGATCCCTGGACTGGGCTGCAGAAAGATATGTAGTGGTTAATTGCTTCATTTCAGGAGGTAATGGTATTACCTCCAAAGTAGAGCGTGCCAGGGGCCAGTGTTCGTGCTGTGGGCGAGGCATTGTTTAAGGACTTCACAAATACTCATTCATTGAATTCCCACCACACATCTAATGAAGTTAGGTACATTTTATGGATGAAGAAACCGAGGTATGGAAAAGTAAGTCACCCACAGTTACACAGCTGCGTGAAGCCAGGACTGGGACCCAGAACTCTGGATTCAGAGCCCATGGGGAATCAGGCTTGGAAAAGATTATTTTCTCATTTTATATATACATATGGTTCTCACTACATGAATGCTTCAGGGACATTTCCTCAGAATAGTTTTACCATACATTGTACTGTTACAAAAGTTAATCTGATAGTTACCATCCTCAGAATGGGATTTCTGCCTTACCCATCAATTCCTTGGATTTCATCAATTCTTCCTTTTTTTTTTTTTCCCATCATTTAGGAAAATAATCCAAGTTACACAGTTTACTTAGAAACTAGACATTTTTTGAGTGGTGGGAATAAGGGAATTAGCTGTAAATTGTTCCATGTAGCATCGACAAGTCACCAGCATTTTGGAAATTCACAGTTGTGACTCTTCCTTTTTCATACCCGCGTGTGTCCTGTGAAGGTTCATGGCTGTCCCCGGGGTGGCGGTGGGAGGCCACAAGAGCAGCACTTGTCTTTGTTCACACACTTTGGGTTGGAGATTCTCTCCTGATAGCAGGGATGCTAGTCCTGGCAACAGAAGCCAATAGGTGTTGAATTGCCACCTGAGGTCCCCGAGCTTCTAGGTTATTTAATATCCTCACATTTGGAGTGATTTTTAACAGCTCTGTAAAGACTGCCATTCCCACTGAATGTGTTTCCCCCATGGGTTCCACAAAATTTTAAAAATGAAAAGGAGGAGGTAATGAAGAATTTATGAAAGATATGGAACATTAAAAAAGATTTAGTGAAACCACAGGGAAAGGGAAGTAGGTGCTTATGAGAGATTATGGAGAAATGGAGATAAATGACATACCTGCTGATAACATTTTTGTTGTAGAGCATTCTAGGACTTTGTTGTATTTTAGCTGGGCAACAGATCGATATCCAGGGTGCTTTCTCCCCATCTGGAGTCTAGTTGCCACATAAAGTTTCCTGATAATTCTTTTGACTTGACTCCCAGATCTCTGGCACTGTGACTGTTGAGCTGCTAGAGTTACCTTTTCGCCCATGCAGGTTCTCCGCTGTATGGAAGCAGAAACTGACCCCTCCCTGCTATTATTGCTGGTGTATTCAACGCCTGGACTAAAGAAGTCTTTCATTTATTATTATTAAGTCTGTATGCTTATTATTATTGTAGATACTCTTACTCTACTAAGGGGCAAATAATTACGATTATCTGGTCATTACGGTCCTGTGAATTAACAGAAAGCTTCTTGTCTTCTCTGTTTTCTAGCAAGAGATACTGTGATAATATGGAAAAAGACCTAATCTAGGTATTGATAGTCCAGGATTCTGGTCCTAGGTTCTGTCACTGGCGAGCTTTGTGGCTTTAAAGAAAACACTTTATTTTTCTGTGCTCCGGTTTGCTCAGCTGTGACATGGAGGGGGTCAACAACTTTCAATCTCCACAATCCAGTCTAGATATAAACCTTCGGTATTTTTCTCTATGCATGTTTTAAGTAGCCCTAACTTAGAAATGGAAATATTTTCTGTGGGTGAATTTTAAACCACTAGCGGCACTTAACTTCACCCCATGTTATGAATGCTCTGTTTTTCAAGCTCAGTCTGGAAATTCAGACGTTGCTGGACAGACAGGGACCATTTTACTAAAGATGTTTCCGTGTTCATTCCAGCAGACCAATTTCCTGATAATATTCATTCAGTTCTTTAAAATGTGTTTATAAAAATTAGGTCATGTAAAAAAATTTACCTTCTCAGTGATCCATACCAAAATACATACAGCTGAAATTAATTGATGTCAAAGATTTTGTTTTTAATTTGACAGAGAGAGACACAGTGAGAGAGGGAATACGAGCAGGGGGAGTGGAAGAAGAGAAGCGGGCTTCCCACCAAGCTGGGAGCCTGATGCGGGGCTCTGTCTCTGGACCCTGAAATCAGGACCTGAGCTGAAGGCAGACGCTTAGTTGACTGAGCCACCCAGGTGCCCCTCAAAGATTTTCTTTAAAATAGCCTAGCAATAAAAGAAAAGGAGGGGAATAGATAAAAACAGATTGACAAAATGTTGGCAATGAGTATTCATCACAATATATGGTGTACTATACTATATGATGTACTATATATTTTATATTAGTATATTTTTAAAATTTTTCATAGTAAAAAGGTTTTTTTTAACCCCCCAAAATGTGTTTTTAAAAATTAATGTCAGAACATTCTATTCATCTATTAATTAGAAGCGCAGTTTTTAGATAAGGATGCTTACTCTTCTTCTGCCTTACGTGTTGACATTTTCCCAAGTATTTCTTGTAACAGTTTGAATAGTCTTCTCCCTCTCTGTCTGTTGCGTGCTCTCTACAGCTCTGTATGTGTTATTAGGTACAGATGACCCTATATGGTTACTATTTGTATATAGTAATGCCTGAACCACATGCACATGTACAAAATTATAAAATCTTATTTATACCGCTTACAAGCTTAAACCTAAAGCTCACTAAAACACACCATCATGTATATTTCCTTTTGTAAAGTCAGCTTTTAAAGAGGAATTAGCCTTATATTTAATCGGCTTTAATTGTATTCTTTTTAAGTTGTAAGAGTAAGATGAACCCATCTTAATATTTTAAAAATACTCTAATATACAAATAGTTACTGAAATACTCTATAGTGTTTATACTGTAGCATGATTCTATGTAATTAGTTTCCATGGCTAGATAGGAATGATGGAAATTAATTATATATTTACAAGCATCTTCACTGGTTGATTTGCAGGCAGGTAATTTTACTGTCAAAAACTAATTGGCTCATATGTTCTGATATCTCATATGAACTGTAATTGATATTATTTTAGTTCCATCTCCTATGCTAATTTTCTCATTTGATGTGATTTGCTCCATTTTCCTAATAGCAGTTACTTGGCGAGCTGTCAGAGGTAACCCACATTTGTTCCCTGATGGCACTTCTTTTTAATATCATATTTTGGATTCAATTTCTGGACTTAACACCCTCCAAATGTTCCAGCTGTGCCTTTTTTTTTTTTTCCCACTGCAGAGTTCCAAAGAAACCAAATTTAGAGGAAAAATGTTAGGTTAAATTTTTAAGAACAGTTCCATTTCAATGGCTTTGTTGGGCTTGCTTGCATAACTCCCCTCTGAAGCAGTATCTTGAATGAATCAAGAGCTTATCTCTTAATAACTTTCTTTAATCCTTGAGAATTTCAGCTTCAGTGGCTAAAGAAAAGTGACTCATTCTACCTTAATTATCAATAAGAAAGTACATTTGCCATGAGGTCTAGTAATTCTGACTCCTTTCAGAGAAACAGAAGACAAAGAGAGATTTTATTTTAAACAGAACTTTAAATATATTTCCAGGAAATAAAAGGCAAGAGTTCAGAGGGTAACAGTCCCTGTACAGAAGTTGGTCCCCGTCAAGGTGACAAGTCATGCCAGTTTGTTTACAGCTGAGGGCTTTTAAGGATGTGGAATTTTCAGTGTAATACTTGGAAAGTCCTGGGCAAACCAGGAAGAGTTCAGTCAAGATTTGGGGGGATCAGGATTTAGAGCTTCAGCACTCGGTTCAGGAGAAGAAAGTTCAGGGTGTAATTCTGCTCTCCAAGACTTCCCATATATTGAGGAGCCATCGATTTGGATCTACCTCCAACCAAAAATAACCAAGAGACACATAATGAAGGGGGGGAGCAGTAACTGGGTGGAAGGCAAAGGGGAGTGAAGGATTGGGAGGGACACAGAAAAGTGATTTCAAGAGTCCACACTGACCTGCTTCCTCCGTGCCGAGAATGAGGAATCAGTTTCCACAGAAAAGCCTTGGTTGCTGTTTCAGGGCAGGTTCTAATGATTTGAGGAAACACTTGCCTCCCCCTTTCATTCCATGGGCTGGAAACATGAGGCAGGAAGAAAGGACCAAGAAAAGGGGAAAATATGCAAGTAAATTTGTGACAAGTTTTCATATGGTTTCTCTTTAATCAAATATGTATGTTTTAAGCCTCTTCTTCTCTTGGGTTACACAGCTAAAATTGCATGATACAGCAATGCCCAAGGAATGAGGCACAAGATTTGGTGAGCCTGTCTCGGGGCTCAGTGGTGACAGTCACACACAGCATACCCCATTTTTCACAGTTTTATTGATGGATGGCAGAACACTAGCGGCTCTTGTTTTTATGAATGCAGGAAAATTGGAATCCTATCATGGAGTGCGGAGCTGCTGGCATTGTTTGCTTAAGCTCTAAAAACAATAACTTAAACGGACCCTTTTGAGATCCTAATGTGAGAATTCACTAACCTTTTATGAAATTACATATGCAAAGGATATTCTTGTCAAGGGAACATTGCATATACATTAATCAGATGACTTTGGTGTGTGCTAAGTATGATATTTTGGTGATCTTTGCTGTATTTTGGTTGTTTTTAAATATCTTATTGGCCCAAATATAGGAAAGTTGTTTTATGGGAAGTAATAATAATAAAAGTCTATTATTGAATATATTAGAAGTGTTTGTAGGCCTCCAGTGCTGTGGGGGTCAGTAGTCTCTGTTTCTATCCCATCTAACTTCATGGAGAACGCTTAGGAATCTTACCCTGTATTACTTCCCTGCCTCTTCCCTTCCCCCTCCTGTCCTCCTCTCTTCAATATCTAACATCATTAGAAACCCTTCTTTCACTTCTCCTCGTGCCTGCGTCTTACCTTTCCGACTTTCTTCATCCACTGGCTGGCGAGTGGTATTTTTTAAAGAAACAGCAGAGAAGAACCAGGATTTCTTCCCATACCGGTTTCCACAGGTGTTACTCATTTGCTGTGAAGACAGCTACAATGATGGTGTGATTTTTGGTTGTTTTTGTTTGTTTGTTCTGTTTTTGAGTAATGATTTAATTTTAAAATGGTGTGTGTGTTGTGTATTTTTATATTTTTCATCTCTGTGGAAATTGGGGAGGCATCTTCTAAAATCAGTGTTACCTTATATTTGGGCCAATTTAGGAATTAGAAGAAAATACTGTTCTAACGAAAGGACCAGATTACCAAAAGGCCTGTTAATTTTGAATATTAGCATAACTAAAATTGTACTAGTGCTGCATCTAAATTTCACCTAAATTATAAGTCATTGTTCTGTATATTTGATACTACCAAAAAAAAACCACCAAAAACAAAAAATAACCAAAAGCTGCCTTTTGGGAATTTGGAACTTGTTACAATGCAATTATCTATCAGTTAAAATTATTTTGTTTGAAGTTTTAACTTTTCTGTGGAGTTTAATAGGGAATATACAAAGATACAGTTTTCTAATACCCTAACAATTGTGATTTAAAAATTACTGAAAGTTACTGTGTATTTTGACAAATTCACCTTTCAGAAAGTGTTATGACTTGAAAAAATTAATAGCATTTAAAAATTACTTATTTATATTAAAACATAGTCCTTTTATCTACTGAGATATTATCCTTTTCCTTAACAAACTACGTGGAAATAGCATAATTAAACATTACTTAATCTAGCATACTTTAAAACTAAGGAGTAAGTAATGCTTTGTTAGTGACATTCAAACTTCCAGTGCAATTAGAGGTTAATATTGATGGAAACTATAAAATAATCATAATCTTTTGACCTACCCTGGTCTTATGTGATTCCAAGTTCAGATTTTTTTTTTTTACATTTATTACTATTACTAATACTACTATTTGCTATTGATATATCTTTTGACTTCTTTTTTTTTTTTTTAAGATTTTATTTATTTATTTGACACACAGAGAGAGATCACAAGCAGGCAGAGAGGCAGGCAGAGAGAGAGAGAGGAGGAAGCAGGTTTCCTGCTGAACAGAGAGCCCGATGCGGGGCTCGATCCCAGGACCCTGAGATCATGACCTGAGCAGAAGGCAGTGGCTTAACCCACTGAGCCACCCAGGCGCCCCTCTTTTGACTTCTTAATTTACATTTTGAATTTGAACAAATATGTAGAATATTTAAAAGATGATTTTTAATGATCATTGTATCATAAAAGATCAGAGGGTGTGTGTGCACACACACACAAATTATTATGGGTTTGCAGGTGAGTTTACAAATAAATAGCCAGCAATGTCCTGTCAAGTATATACTGTTTCCTAGCCTAGGTTTTATAATTTTGCAATTTCAAATTAATGATTTGTCTTTATAGAAACAAAGGATGGAGTATGGTCCCAGACCAACTGACACTCCCTCTGCTCCATCACCTCCTCCAACACCGGCTCCTGTTCCTGTCCCGCTTCCTCCTTCCACTCCAGCACCTGTTTCTGTGCCAAAGATCTCGGCAAATGTCACCCGTCAGAATAGCAGTTCCAGCGACAGCGGCGGCAGCATCGTGCGAGATAACCAGAGACACAAACAACTTCCCGTGGACCGTAAGTTTCCCAGGGAGGCAACAATATGCAGTTTCTCCCGTGAATGAAAAGCACCGCTAAGTAAAATATTGTTGGTTCTATGGGTACTAAACATTATTAAATATAAATACTGGTCCTTTATACCTGCACTCTACTTCATAGATTGCAAACACTTTCATCTAGTTTCTTGTCCTTCAGGTAATTCTAAGAAGCAGGAAGTTCTCTCCACTGTTTAATTGTGTATATTCCTACACATATTCCAATCTATTGTGGTGGTTGAATATAGATTCTGGAGCCAAACATACTTGAGTTTGTAGAGTGAAACACCACTTAGGGCCACTGACCTTCAACAATTTAATAATCCTCTCTCCACTTCCATGTTCGAACAGTGAGGGCAAATGATGGCATCTTCTTCATAGGATGATTGTGAGGATTTAGTGAGGTATAGTACATATAAATCATTTAGATCAGTCGTTCTCACCCAGAGATGGTCATACTGCCTTCCCGGAGGGAACATTCGGCATTGTCTGGAGGAATGTTCTGTTCACAGCCGGGTGAATGCTGCTGGCATCTAACAGGTAGAAGCCAGGGCTGTTTAGCAACATCCTACAAAGAACAGATCAGCCCCCCACAACAGAATTATCTGCTCCAAAATGTCAATGATGCTGAGGTTGAAAAACTCTGATTTTTGACCAATATGACCAATAATGAGCAGTTCAAATATTTGCTGCTATCATCATCAGAATCATCATCATGGTTTTCCTGCTCCTCTTCCTCATATTTGTGACACACACACACACACACACACACACACTCACACTCAACACAATCAGCCTGCCAGTACCAATTTCAAATTTTCCCTCCAAATTCAGGTTTTATTTGATTTAGACTTCAACTTCGTATGTTCATAACATTAAGTTTGATGTGTTACATAAATGATTTCTGTGAAAACCAGATTTTAGAAAGCTGAAAGAAATGACACTGTGGCAAACTTTGGAGTATCCTTGTTTATACTGTTGAACAGCAGTGTAGGAAATTTGAAATTTGAAGGGAATTCCAAGACAATTTTTCTTATTTAATCTTCAAATTATGTTTGTATATATATTATAAAATTACCTTGCTTTACCTATCCTGGACTTGTAAACATTGTTGGAAAATTAGAGCCAGGAAGATAACTTCTTCAATACGTGTGTATGCACGTGAACGTGAGCGTATGCATATGTATAAAGCATGTCTTTCTTTCGGTCTTTCAGTGTGGCGTCTCCTAGGGCTCATTTCTGGGTTCTTCCCTCCATGTAAACTTACTTTTACTGTCAGTGATCAATCTATTTCCATCTCTTTTAATATTGTCCATATTGGTAGAGAAGGAATGACTCCCAGATTTGTCTTCTTATCAAATCCCATCTCTGCCATTCAAATACAAGTATTGAACTATTTTTTTTAAAGGTTTATTTATTATTTTAGTGAGGGGAGGGGTAGAGGAAGAGGGAGAGAAAAATCTCCAGCAGACTCCCCCTGAGTGCAGAGCCTGAGGTGGGGGTCGATCTCCTGACTCAGAGGTCATGACCTGAGCTAAAACCAAGAGTGAGCTGCTTAGCAACACACTTAGCTACCAGGCACCCCTGAACTATTAACTTTAAAGCTGACATTGGATGGTTAGATTTAAAAGTAAATACCGAATCTTTTACTTCCATTTTCATCTGACGTTTTTCTCATCTCAATAAGTCATAACTGCATCTATTCAGTTGTGGTCATTTTTTGATAAATTTTTAAATTTTAGAAGAAGATACATCTATTACTGTTTAGTTGTAGAAGTTCTGGCTAAATGCAATAAGCATTAGTCTACTTTTATACCTTATTTTCTTCTCTGAAATAGAGCTGATTTACCATCTTCTTATCCATATCCTAACCTTGCCAGAAAGTAATGGAAAAGTGAAGCTTTAGAGAAATGATAAATTGTGCAGCAAAAACAACTGTGTGTGTGAGAATGTGTAAGTGTGTAGAAGTATGCTGTGCTACTAAATTTTCTTAAATGTTTGTGTATTTTTTTAAAAGATGTTTTGTTTTTTTCAAAGACACTTAAAGACATAGTTTTGAGATGAGAAGGTTCTATAAATATTTTTATTGATTTCCCTAAGGAAAATTTCCCTCTCAGAAATGACTGTTCTTTTTTTCATTTTTACCACAAGTTTATAACATCTCTCTTCCTTGATACGTCAGCGCAGTAATCTTTGACACTGCAGTACTCTTTCAAGGCCTAGATCAGAGTTCATAGGCATCTAGTCCCCCTTTGGAACAGTCTGTGGGTTGGGACAGTTTGTTCTTTGTCCTAGTCTAAGAAACTAAGAATAACCTAATGGGAAAGGGACATAGTTTGAATACTTCAAAGATAGAGAACTCTCCTGATAATTGTGACTCATCATTTTTGAATCTGTTTTTCATAAGTAAAAGGGTATCATTGGTATATAAAAATATACATCTCTCCCTGAATTAAATCTATACTTGTTTCTTTGTAACAAAAAATTTTACATTTCCCTACACAAAGTTCCCTTTTAAAGATAACTCAGAAGCATAGTTTCATATTAACTAAAGTATTTCTTTTTATAAAATGCTTATTTTCATGATAGCTTTTTCCTGAGCAAGCACGTTTTTGGAGAACAGTTTTTCTAAATGAACATAGGGGCTTCTTGACAGTCTTTTAGAACCAAACAGACATTTAAATGTATATTTGTCAATTGCCAGATTTCTCTCAAAATAAGCCTTTTAGACTTCTTACATTCTCTGCTTACTACCTAGACTTCTGGTTAAAATAAAATGGAAGGAACTGGAAAGTGATACTTACTCAAAAAAAAAAAAAAAAAAGTGATACTCCCAAGAAAAGAGTTACCAAATAGCCTTAAGAAGGGAAAAAAGGCAACATGCCTGTTTTTTAAAAGGTAGCAGGTAGGGAGAGAGACAGGCCTATTCAAACTGGCTGCTTGGAGCCATGAGTCATATAAGCTATTCAAATTGGTTTATCACAGGATTCAAAAAGGTTCTCATCACTTTTGAAGATACCAATGCTTCAGGTATTTTGCATTTCTTCCACTTCCTTTGAAATGTTAGTCCTTTTATTTGGGTTTAATCTTTTGTAATCAGAAGTGTTATTTCAGAAAGAGGTGTAAAGTCAGTCTGATTTGTTATTGTGTGCTAGAACATTGCAAATGGAAACCAGAAGCCCAGAGCACAGCGGAGGAGGGTTTTTTACTCTTTGGAAAGTTATGCTGTGAACTAGAGGTGATCATGCAGTGTCTAAGTTAATAGATAAGAAAATAAATCTTTTAGTGTGGTGATACTCTGTCCATTTTACACCTTTGAGACATCCTTGTATTCTGTGTGGCAGTTTGAAGTGAATTAAAAAAGCGAACTAGTGGAATGCATGCTGTGTATTACGTAAATGAACCAATCGGCAACGTTCCCTCTCAAGGTCTCTCGCCCCTTTGCTCGTCCTCCCTCTCACCCTTCATTTCTCCTCTTGCTGTCTTTTGACTTCTCCAGGTTTCCTGAATACCTAAGGCTTTAAAAAATTAGACTGAAAGAACTATTTGGTTATTTCACATTTTTATTTATTTCTCAAGGACACCAAACACTCAGAAATATTCTCCCTGAAAAAGAAAAGAAGGAAAGAATGAAAAGAAAAAAGACAAAAAAGATCATAAAAGCGTAGTCACAAAAAGCTCCCTTAGTGGCCTGGTCATTGCCACTTGCCAAATTAATTAGTTAACTGAATTACTGTATCAGTTTTCTACTTAATCCTTAAAGATTATATACAAATAATGTATCTATATGTGTGTGTGCATATATGTAATAAGTATATTACATATGTAATTATATATAATGTGTATGTGTGTATATGTTTTTAAATACACAAGTACATTATTCTTTTTCCCCTACATTAATTTCTTCCCCATTTTTCTCATAAAGATATTTGCATATACACATCTTTCCCATAAGCATAAAATGGGTTGGGGAGAGCAATAACGTGTAAGTTGATTGAAGGTAGTTTCAGTCATAAAGCAGCCATGAACTGAGAGTCAGGAAATTGAGTTCTAACTAAATTCTGCTAATTAATACTGTGATTTCAACAGATCCCTTGTGGCCTCCATTCTCTTAGCTCTTTCTTTTAGGGTTTTGTATATGATGCTTTGCAAAGTCTCTCTCACTGAAAACGTCAGCAGAATGCCTTAGTCATTCATTTATTCAGTGAGTATTTATTGAGTACCTACTCTGTTCTAGGTACTTCAGGTAAAGCAAACAAAGCAGCCACAAATCTGTTTTCTCTTCAGGTATATATTTTGATGCAAGGAGAGAGGTACATGATTGAGTTGATAGAGAATATTATAAGTGATTTTGGAGAAAAATAAAGCCATGTGGATAGGAAAGTGCTGATGGGGAGGGGGTTGCAATTTTAAATGTGGAAAGTCAAAGGAGGGGAAGAGTGAGTCAAGTGGATTCGTAAGGGGGAAAGCATTCTAGGTACAGGCCCTTAATTTTGAAGAGCACCAAGGAAGCCGTTAGCTAGAGCAGAGGTCTTCAAGAGCAGTAGAGTTACCTCAGAAAATGGTCATCTAAGGCCTTTTATTGGGAGTACTTTGTATGACTTGGAAGGGCTTAGAGCCGGAGAGTTGCAATATCTGACATACATCTTAAAAAGATCACGTTAGCTTTTCTATTGAAAACAGAAGACAAGGGCTGCTGTGGTCGAGAGTAGAAGGAATACCACCTGTGACTAGGCCAGTGGCTCAGACTGAGCTAGTCACAGAAAAAATGGAGTAAAGTGGCTGGGTTTTTGGTATGTTTTGATGATAGGCCTAATAGAGTTTGCTGATGATTGGGTGTAATAGAGGCCAAAGAAGTCTAGCAGAGCTCCGTGACATTTTTCCAGAGGAACTGAAGAAATGGAATTACTATCAACCGAGTTGGGAAATATAGCTTAAAAGCAAGCTTCAGGAAGTGGTTCAGATTTGGACACGTTCTGTTTGAGCTATCTAATAGACACCCGAATGAATTTATCAAGTAGACGGCTGGCATATATGGGTTAGAGTCCTGAGGAACAGTCTGGACTGGAGAAATAATTTGGGGAGTCATCAGCTTTTAAACGGCAGAGTGATCATTAATGGAGTGAGTGCTGGCAGAGGGGAGGTCCAAGGATTGTGCCCTTACTGGGCAGAAGAGAAGAATCAGAGAAGAATACTGAGGAGAGGCCAGTGAGACAGGAAGAAAATCAGGTGAGCATGGTGTCCTAGAGGCCACAGGAAGAAGGGATTTTAAGGAACGATCACCTTCGTCGTATGTTGCCAGTAGGTTAAATGAGATGGTGACTGGGAACTGACCATAGGAATTTAGCAAAATGTGGTGGAGGATGGGGCCCAAAGCCCATTTTTTTAGCCACGAATTCAAGAGAAAATTGGAGAACAAGAATGGGAGTTAGCTGGTATAAACAACTTTTCATGGAGTTTAACAAGAAGGGGAGCAGAGAAAGGAGCAGTAGCTGAGAAGGACACGGGGTCAAGAAAGGGCTTAAAGGGGAGAGGAAAGATATCAAAATAATACAAAATATGTTTGCATGCTGATGAAATGATTCAGTAAAAGAGGAAGATGGATACCCGAGATAAGTAGAGAAATTACTGTTGAAGTATTTAAATAGGCAGAGGAGATGGGAAATATGCACATGTAGAGGGGTGGGCCTTAGGAGTGTAGAAACAGTTGATTCATAATGTAGTAGGAAGAGAGGGAAGGAAGGAAGAGGAGGGAGGCAGAGTGCGTGGAGAAAGTGCCAGTAGTCGAGGAAAACCGCTAAGGGAACTTAATGGAGGTTCTCTTCTAACTTCTTTATTTTGTTCGACATTAGGAAAGTGAGATCATCAGTTCCAGGTGGGAATTGGAGAATGAGTGTTGGAGGTTGGCAGACAAAGAAGAGAGTACATGCGCATCTAACAGTGGGCAGCTATGTGGTCTAGGGCTGATTCTCGACCTGAGTCTTGCGGACACAGGGCGGTATAATTCTCTGTGGTAGGAGACTGGCGTGTACCTCATAGAATGTTTTATGCAGCCCCAGCTTCTACCTACAACATGATAGTTGCATCCCTTCTCCTCCTCCCCTCTACTTGTACCATCCAAAAGTGTGTCCTGCCATTGGCAGATGTCCCTGGGGTCAAAATTACCCCCACTTGTTACCATGGACCTAAGGAAATGCAGTCTGATTGTCAGGAAACAGCAGCCTGGTTGAGGTTCATATTCATGAATTTAACATGAGATCATTCAGCATTGTTGTGTTATACTCACTGTGCAGGTGCAGGCACAGAATAAGCAGAAAGTTCGATTTAACAAGGGTTGGCATTTTGCCAGGTGAGTACAATGAAGAGAGAGGAGAAGAGCCAAGGAGTGATTTTAATAATTGATCATGGAATTTGTTCTGGGTGAGGTTGACAGTGAGGCAAGATGGTAGGAACACTAGATTATAAGTTCTTTTGGGGTCAAAGGATTTGGGGCATTGGGATTCTAGCAAGTGTGACACATGCTACCGGTTTTTGAAAATAACCACCCCGTGCTGGTGTGCAGGAAGGAAATCTCAGATGGAGGAAGTGCAGGACGAGCTCATCCACAGACTGACCATTGGTCGGAGCGCCGCCCAGAAGAAGTTCCACGTGCCACGGCAGAATGTGCCAGTTGTCAATATCACGTATGACTCCACACCAGAAGATGTGAAGACGTGGTTACAGTCGAAGGGGTTCAGCCCTGTGTAAGTCTCTCTGGGAGGGCTTCGCATTTCTGTATGTAACATATGCTTTACTTTCAGTTTGGTGGCTAAGATGTCACACATGACTCTTTAAAAATCTGGGGAGCCCAGACTGCATTTGTTCCATGCTCAGGAAATAACTATACGTATTTGTAGCTTAAAAAAAAATGGGGGGCGCCTGGGTGGCTCAGTGGGTTGAGCCACTGCCTTCAGCTCAGGTCATGATCTCGGGGTCCTGGGATCGAGTCCCACATTAGGCTCTCTCTCAGCGGAGAGCCTGCTTCCTTTCCTCTCTCTCTGCCTGCCTCTCTTGTGATTTCTCTCTGTCAAATAAATAAATAAAATCTTTAAAAAAAAATGGAAGAAGCAGATGTAACTATAATTTGGTGTTACCCTGTTTTCTAGTTAATAATGACTACTTACTGGTGGTCCCTTAAGCAAACCATCAGGAGCTTTGAGGCAATAGTGTTCTTTCCCCCTCATCTGGTCACTCAGGGTAGGACTAAGGTATTAGCTGGACTCCCCAGATGTTAGAGGGCATATAGCAGAATGTTCTGCTGCAGGATATAGATTCTCAGCCAAATAAAGAATAGATAAATTACCTATCATATATAATAATGTAATAGAGCTTTTCCCTTAGTAAGCCCATGGCAACAATTCAATTTATTTATAATCTAAAAATCTGAAAATACTTTATTTGTATTTGATACAAGGAACTATTTCAATCATACATATTTAAGAGAATTTGATAAACTCATATACCCACATGACTGAAAAATTAGATATATTGATTAGTCAGTTGCCTGGTTACTAGAAAGTTATGTGTTCCCCCTATGAAACACCATATTTCAGGGAATTGGTACTCCACAATAATGATACTAAATACAATTGGCTCCTTTTGATACTTCATAATCATCTTCTATAGCCTCAGGGTCATCATCATGAAAGTCCTTTGTCACTGCTCTGAATAAGCCCTGTAGTACCATTTTATAAGAGTTTTGTTATTTGGAACACTTAGAAAAGAGAGATTATGGCAGGACCAGAAACTTTCTTCCTTTGTTTTATATATATATATATATATATATATATATATATATAAAACTTTTATTTTGCGAGAGAGAGCATGAGCTGGGGGCAGGGAGGGGCAAAGGCAGGCTCAGTGCCCAGTGCAGAGCCTGCTGCCGGACTCAGTCCCCTGACCCCGAGATCATGACCCGAGCCAAAATCAAGAGCGGGACACTTAACTGACTGAGCCACCCAGGCACCCCTATCTAGATAATATTTTTAATGTTGTATTTCTCTTTCTTTCTCCTGTGCTTTTTAGGACTGTCAATAGTCTTGGAGTATTAAACGGTGCACAACTTTTCTCTCTCAACAAAGAGGAATTGAGGACAGTCTGCCCTGAAGGGTCCAGAGTTTTTAGCCAAATCACTGTACAAAAAGCTGCATTAGAGGTATGACTTGTCAACCTAAGTTGGTGTTTGCATTAATCAAGAGTGTGGACTGCAAATTGAAAGCTCTGAAATCAGCTGTTTATGTCCATAGTTGTCAATTTCCCTTTCATACAGAACTGAATTAAATTTGACTCCACTTTTGTAATTGATCACTGGAGACCATCCATGACCATTTGCAGTAGATTAATTTATCATAAATGTTCCTGTAACATGAAGCTTGGAGCATATGCTTTTGGACATTTAATGAAAAGTCCAATGTTCTCATTTTATATGCATTAACTACTTCTGTAGGAATTTAAATTTTGACACAGTAGTGAACATTTACTTCTGAATGAGTAAATGCCTTAAGAGGTCAGAATTTTTGCCTGTTCTTAATCTTAGTTTGGAGATTCTAGTAGGCCAGTGGTTACAAGGTCTTAAAACCCTGGCTGTGGGTTTTAGGTCTTGTTATATATCTAAACAATCAGAGGGAAAATATTAGGTAATATTCATTGAAAAGAGAGAGTGCTGAAGAATAATTATTTAGTCATAGTTGTCGGTGGTGGGAAAGGAGGAGAGGCAATGTTTTCTAAATGGAATATCCTTAAACTTCCTCTTCCTACTCTTCTTAAAATGGGCTCTGTAAGGGTAGTAGTTTTACTGTTATATCTCATAGCTCTTAATAGCTTTCATGAAATTATACTTCTACTCAACTGAAAGGATATTGGCTTCAGCGTAAAATTGATACATAATTTCCCCTAGCCAGTATATCCTCTAAATTCAACAGTGAAATAACTCACAGTGAAATAGCTTCATGCATGTAACCTTGTAACCACTCTCAGGAGAAAGTTTATTTCCTTGGAAATTTGTCCTACAACATTGATCTTGGGAGTTCTATGTTAGGTGGATCTTGGACATGTCCTCGATCAGGCTTTCCATATTTTGAATATGAATAAGGATTGTATCTTTTCGGAGACAGTTTTTTTTTAACCATTATACATTTTAACTTTATTGAGAGTATATAAATTTCCTTCTCGAGGGTATGAGAGAAAGTTCCAAATCTCCTGAATTCTTTGTGTCAGATTGCATATAATTTGCCCTCACCGCCCACTTCCTCTTGGTCTCTTCCTTCAGTTTTTCTGGATATGAACCAGGGTTCATCATCTTCCTCAACTGCCCTCCCGCCACACCCTTCTCTTGCATCTAGTCCATCTTTTAGATGACTCACCTGGCTTGCCAGAAACTTCCACTGATGCGAGCAGAATAACCAAGGTGCACAGGTTTAGTAGGTAGAGTGTGGCAAAGAGAAAAGCTGACATGAGAGTCAGAGCCTTCCTGTATTCTGGAGGGAGCTTGCTGTACCCTGAGCCCAGTCTTTGAGCCTAATTTAGAACCCCCTAAGGGCAGATGAGTATCTTGCTCGACTTCAGAAGGTTCTTTGATAATTCACCATCATAGTATGCTTATTGTACACATACCTTATTTCTCCCAGGGAGTCTGGAGCATTCCACATACATTATTGATTTATTTTTATCATGGCCGAGTGAAAGGTGTGGTGAATGAATTGCCTAAAGACACAATTCATAAATGAAAAACGATTACTGTGATGTATTAGTGAAGTCCAGAAGCATCACTTTATAGGAAGGGCAGCCTTCTTCTCCCCAAGAGATAGTTGGAGAAAAACAAAGGACTCGTACCCTGACCCATTTCATCACATGACCCTCAGCCTGCACAATCCCATAACCGTCTTGTCTGAACCTTGTCTGTTTTTCAGGATAATAGTGGCAGCTCCGAGTTGCAAGAGATCATGCGAAGACGGCAGGAGAAAATCAGTGCCGCGGCCAGTGACTCAGGAGTGGAGTCTTTTGATGAGGGAAGCAGTCACTAATTTGTCTTTAAACTCCATTTAAATCTGTGGCATTATTCCAATGTGCTTTGTTTTAAGAAGCCATGAAGGGAATGTCAGATTCTTACTTCTCGGAATTCCTAAGTTATCGCCATAAAGACAATGCAAGCATAAGTAAGCAGAGGCCCATTATTTTTATTAAAGCTGAATAATTTTAAATAGCTGTTTTGCCCTTGGGGAATATTTTTGCCTGCTTTATTTACCAAGGTGAGGGTTCGTTTATTGGATTAATTATTTCAACCCCCATCTCAGTGTGTAAGCGGGCTCCTTCTGACAGTGGTGAATTTATTTACTGCAACAAAACAAAGATATTTCCCGTGATTAAAATCTAAATAATTTCAATTTTGCCCATGACCCTGGTGTCTGTCATTCAGAGCATAGCTTACTTTAGAGTAGCCTCTACTTACTGAGGTCTCTTCTTTGACATACTCAATGATAGAATATTTAGATTTATTTAAAGTTCTTCATGCCAACCATTTTTTAAAAAAAAAATCAAAACATTTAATGAACTGTAGAATACAACAAGGCCTTGGACATGCAAATACAGATTTATGGAGCATTCCCAAGACAATTCACTTGTCATGGCTCTGTTGATCACAATTCCTTGTATGGCCTGTCTTTTGATTTAGTTTATGTTCTGCTTATTATCTATACTGTGTTCTTATATATGAGAAAGCACAAGTGGAAAAGAGGTCAGATGCAGTCAAAATGTGTCCCAGAAAGTAGCCTGCATTGGTGTGCGTTACAGTATTTTGCTTAATGAAGGCCTCAGTTCTGAATATTGATAAGAGTAGTTAAATGGATATTGGGGCCACTTCGTGTGTTTATCTGTGTCAAGTTTTTCTGGTAATAAGAAACACTTAATTTACACATATTTTAATCCTGTGAAAGATTCTAGATAGAGAAAAGAAAGATACTTAACCTTCAACAAATGTTATTTTTGGAAACACAATTTTTGTCTTTAAATGTTATATTATTTCACATATATAAAACAGATGTTATGTAAGAATGTTGTATATTTTAACATAAATCCATTTAGAGAGATTATCTAGATTCATTAATTTTCATAGTGCCTTTTTCACATGAGTCAGCTGGAAAGTCTGCAATAAACAGTATTTGCTGTATGGTAATAAATGGCTTCTGTCTCATTGGCAAAAGGGATCTTTGGTATGTAGACTATGGACCAGGGTTGCGCGGAATGGGGAAAAACAGAGGCCCACTCTTTTTTTGTTTTTTTTAGCTGATTTCTAGTACAGTTCAACATCTAGTAAGAGCTGGTCTCGGGGTAAAAACAAATGTATGACAGCACTTAGGATTACTAAGTGCTTCCACAGAAATCCTTCCTTAGGTAACTGTAGTAACTCCGTGAGCTATATTTTATAGACAAGGAAATGGGTTCCTAGGGTCTCAGTTCCCCCCAAATTATGAGAGATATGGGAGTTGCTAATCTTCCCTAAAACGATGCCCCTCGGACAAAATGAAACAAAAACAAGAATGATGAAGGTCACTCTAGATCTTTTCCATGTCCTAAGCACTGACACGCATTCATAACTTAACCCTTGCTGAAAGTCTCTGAAAATGTAGGGATAAGACAAGAGAAAATAGAAGAGTTAAAATAGCCTGCGTGAAATGTGATATATATGATATTAAAAGAATTGATGTAATTTATAAAGTTGTCATTATGCTATGAAATTCCAATGGAAAATAGCACAGTGGTGGTGATTGCAGAAAGCAGTTGCTTCCTTCAGGGCTGTGGGGACAAAGGGAAGAGATGGGATTCTCAGAATTTAGAATCTCGAGGGAGAGGTACTGCGGAGTTCAGATCCAGACATTGGTACCTGAGAAGTTTAGAAGAAGGACCCCAGAGCTGGTAAAGAAACGCTGAGAAAGGAGGCATGGCCTTTCTAGTGCTGTGACCTCAGGAATTCAGAGAAGGATACAGATCTCAGGAGACCATGCCAACCAGCTGGTACTCAGACTTCTGTGAGGGCATGATGAGGCTGCTCTGGGGAGTGCCGAAAACACAAACTGGTAACTGGAGCCTACTGGGGGTCATTTGCTACTTATGGAGTGAAGAACTGTTATTCGAGTGATGATAATATGAGCCGGAAGTAAGACAGAAGGGAGCAGGTGCCTTGTTCCCCTCTAGGTTCGCATCTCCCCACAGCATACTCTTTGGGCAGAATCTATTGGGAACACACCTGACAAAGCTCCAGATCACAAAGCTGAGAATAGAGGGATGGATTTGAAAAAGCTCAGTAACCAGCCCATTCTAATTCTGGCTACTTAGCCTGTATACTTTAACTTTTCTATGCGTATTTGAGATTCCATACAGTCCTTTTTAAAACTTCATACTTTGGCCTAACGAGAGGTAATCATCCTTCTCTGTTATTTAAATGGAATTTAATAGACAGAATTGGTTAAAAAGGCAAAAAACAAAACAAAACAAAAAGCTGAGATATCAGAGAGGTAGTCAGGATAGGAAGCAGCCTCCTCTCAGGCTAGGGGAGCAAAGGGATGGTTTGGGTTTATCAGCATGTTAGAAGCCTCGGGGAAGGGCCCTGAAAGCTTGGACCCAGAACCCTGGGGGAAGTGCTGGTGTTGGTGCTGGTGTCTCAGGAGCACAAGGGAGAGATGCCCTGAGGAATGGGTACAGAAAGCTTTGAGGAGAGGATTCTTCTGGACCATTGATGGCTGGTATCTCTGAGAGGGTGTCCTGTTGCTGGTTCTGAAAAGGTGGGGGGGGGTGGAAACTAGAAACTAGAATCACTTGCTACTCGAATAATTGCTGCTGCCAAAGTTGAGAGCTCTTCACTGGTGTGAAGTCATGTGATGATGGCATGACCTTTGTGTAATTTTCTTCTTGTTTCTTGGGATTGTGGGATTACAGTTTTTATTAAACTAAGCAAAATGTTACGCAATTATTACCGTTTTTGGTCCTGCCTTTCTAGCATTGAAAGGATCCAATTGCATGTGTATTAGGCCATCTGAAGTTTCCCCAAGTTCATTAATGCTCTGTTAATTCTTCCCCCAGTCCTCTTTCTCTGTGTTTCATTCTGGGTGGTTTCTTTTGCTGTCTTCAGGTTCACTACTCTTGTCTTCTAGAATTTCTAGTCTGCTTTTAGTCTCTTTCCTTGTATTTTTCATCTCAGACGTTAGAGTTTTCATCTCTAAAAGTTTGATTTGATACCTTAAAAACCTTCCATGTCTCAATTTGTTCAATAATTCTTTGACTTTATCAATCCGAGAAAACTGTTAAAATAATGTCTTAATATTCTTGTTTATGAATTTTATCATCTTGATAATGAGTAGGTTATTTTTTATTTTTTCTGTATTATGGATCTTTTTTTTTTTTTTTTTTGCTTCTTTGTATGCCCAGTGGTTTTAATTGGATGAAAGACATTGTAAGTTTTACCTTGTTGAATACTTTTATATTCTTATAAATATCCCATGCTCTGTTTTGGGATGCTGTTAAGTTACTTGCGAGGAGTCTGGTTCTTTCTGACCTTGTCTCTATTAGTGGAACTTGAATAGCATTTGCATTAAACCTAATTTTTATCTCACTATTGAGACACAACCGTTTTGAGTACCCAAGATACTGTTCCATGAATTAGGATGTTTTCTGCTCTAGCTGATGGTAATAAGAACTATTCCTGGTTCTGTGTGATCTCTGACAGTTGTTCCTCCAAGTCTTTCAGGGATTTCTTTCCTCATTTTCTCATACACTGGTACAGATACACACTCAGCATAAGACTCTGGGGATCCTACGAAGATCTGCAGAACTCTCTCCCTGCAGCTTTCTCCTGTCCTTCCTCTGTGCTTTGAACGTTAGCCCCTCTATCCTTACTATACTGCAAGCTTTGTGTTTTCAACTCAGAGAGTCTGCTTAACTCCATGTGGGCTCTCCCTTCCTGCACTTCAGGTTGGACACAATCTCTAGGCAGAAAGCTGAGCAATTCGAGGAATTTTTCATTTGATTTTCCTCTTTAAATGATCACGGTCATTCAATGCCCAGTGTCTAATATTTTGAAACTGTTCTTTCATGAATTTCATACATTTGTTTTTTAATTGTTTCAGGTTTAAATCCAGGCTCTCTGAGTCCATCTGGGCCCAAACTTGGCATCACCTTGCTTTTTAAAGTACACATTTCACAGAATACAGAAATCTAGGTTGTCAGTTTTTATTCTAGAACTTTAAGTGTTATTCCACTGACTTCTGGCTTCTGATCAGTCAGTCATCATTCTTGCTTTTCCTTCTGTTTTCAAGAGTTTTTTTTCCAGTGTCCTTCATTTTCAGCAACTTGATTATAAAGCTGATAGATGTAGTTTTCTTGGTATTTATCCTGTGTGGCATTTAATGACTGAGTCCTGTTTTCCCATTGTTGAAGCCCATATTCCTTCTAATACCTTTTTCTCCTTTCTCTTCTTCTCCTTGGCCTCCTATTACATATAGGGTAGACCACTTGATGTCATCTGGAAGATCTCAGAATGTCTTAATTTTAAACAAAAATTTCCTGTTCTTTAGAGTGGTAAATTTGTTTTTATGTATTCAGGTCACTGTATTCAGGTCACTACCCTTGTGATCTTTTTTGCAATACGCTGTTAATACAAAAAAATTTTTTTTTCAGTTATTGTATTTTATTCTAGGATTTACATTTCATACTTTTATTTAGCTTTCATTTCTCTGCCAAGACTCTCTATTCACTCATTAAAAATTTTTTTTAATTTCTATAACGTGTAAAACTTGCTTTATAATCCTTATCTACTAAATCCAACATTGGGGCCATCTCAAGCTCAGTTTCTGTTGATTGCTTTTTTTCTCCCTCCCCAACCCATGAGTTCTAGTTTGCTCTTTCTTTGCATGTGTAGTAAATTTTTATGATATACTTGGCATTGTAGAGATGTCTCTGATACTCTAGAATGTGTTTTCTGTCTTTGAAGAATATTTATTCTTGTTCCTACCAAGCAATTCTGCACTGGGTGATCACTTTGAACTTGTATGGCTTTGGTTTTATACTTTGCTAGGATGGTCATGATGGCTCAAGTTGTTACACAGTGTCTTCTGACTTGATGCGAGTTTATCTATAAACTCTCTCTTCTGCATATCTGGGCCAGGGCTTAATTTTTGGCTTTGTCTGCACCTGTTAAGAGTAGTTTTTACTGTGGAGTCCCTACTTCTAAGGGATTTTTCTTTTGGGGTTGAATTTCCAGGTTATTTTTTTTTATCTCAGATGGATTCCCAAAGTATTGGAAGGTGTTAAACAGGTCTCTTCACTTTTGCTGGGCTGGGCCTCTCATATCCTCCAACATCGCTACCTCTGGCAGCTTTCCTGGACTCCCAACCTTGTAGCGGCCACTCTCTGCTACACACTGGGTGACGTTGCCCTATGCAAACCGGTGCCTCCTCTCTGGTGCTCTTCTTTAGAAATTCTAGCCACTTCCAGTGTCCTGACTCTGGTCTTTACCTCCTCATTCTGGTAGGACTAACGAGCCCTGCTTGGAGCTACCTTGCTGTACTGCAATTGGGGAATTATCCCTCAAGAGCCAGTAAGTTTCCTTGTCCCAATGATTGTACTTATACAATGATTGTACTTGTACTGCTTATAAAATGTGAGACGTAAATTCTCTATTTCTCCTCTACTTAATAGGCACTGAGTCACAGGAAATAAATGAGAGAGATATACTAGTTACTTAAAACACTTTCTTTCGTATTTTTCTCTAAGAAAATATATAGGAAATTGAGATTCATTTGTTTTCTAAAAATAGATTTATGGAGGCTGTCCTAGAAGTTATGTAGAGATCTTTCCGGGGCTGGGTCTGCTCCCTTTTCAGCTCAATGCCTACACTAGAGACTGGAACAGGATTAGAGAGTCCAGACTCAACAAAGGTGTTTCTATAGAGACTGATTGTTTCTAAGTAGGAGAAGACACTGTTCATTCAATAAACATGTATTGTCTACTTGAAGAATTAGATGGAGGAGAACCCTAGATATAGACTCTGGCCTCAGGAAACATAAAATCAAAAGGGCTGTGCAGCTTGCATTATTTATCCCAGGAGCTTGTCTTACTGATCTCCTAGGGGCTAAAGTACACTCTAAAACCAGCAGCGGGTGGGAGGGGGTTCCTAGAGGCTGTGATTTTCTGCTGTGACCTTAAGTTTTTCCCAAAGGGCATGCTTCCGAGTTAGTCTAGTCAGAGATCTTGGTAGAGTTATGTAAGGGGCCCCTAGGAATAATGTGGAAGGGGCAGGCAGGTACCATTCTACCCTCCTTCTCTGGGGGCTTCTTTTCCTTATTTAAAACAAAACAAAATTTGAGAAACAAAAAGCTGCAGTAGTTACAGGCAACACCCAGAGAAAGGTGGTATTTCCAGCAGTCCTGGGTCCCAGACAGACATGGCAGTCTGGACTCATATCTTTCCCCTCTTCACCCATTCTCTCTCCACCATCTTGCTTCCTCCGTGTCCTCTTGGCTATAGCTTCTACAAGATCTACTCCCACAACCTCCTTTCCTGGCCCCTTTGTTCCTTTCTGTCCTCAGAGTAGAGGACAGGAAAGAGGCTGAAGCAGCTGGTGTTCGGAACTCAGTGTTATGGGAAGCTCTCAGGGTTTTGGTGGAGAGGGAGCAGTTACCAGGCAAAGAGTATCTTCCAGTATCCAAATATTTGCGTTTACCTCATCAAATTTGTAAAAGAAAGGTGATAAAATAAACAGCTAGTAAAAAATCTGATAAGCTAAAAGGAACTACTAAGAACTACACTGGGTAGTGTCCAATCTGAACTGGGGAAAGATACGGCCATCAATTGCTCTGAGAGGACTAAAGTCCTAAATCTGGATTTCTGTATCAAAGGGGATATTTTAATAGCTGAGGTGCTTCCTGAAGAAGCCTTTGCTTTGGTGTGGGGATGGGGTGGGCAATGAATCAGGGCTCCTGCCGGGCCCAGATGGTCCTGGTCCAGGCTGGTCTCACGGGCTCTTTCCTTCCTGAGTGTAGTCCCAGGCTCTTGGCCCAATTCCTGCTTCTTTTCTTATCCGTCAAGCCTGGCTGTGGAGTAAAACATAATTTGTCCTACTTTAGTTATTCCTATCACCCCCCCAAATGAACACAGTCTCTTTCAGTTAATGGGAAAACAAGGAATAATACACTCACACGAAGAGAAATTAGTATCTGTTCCCGGTCCTGCTTTAAAGTTTCTTACTTTAAGCTGATATCATATGCTAAGGCTTTCTTTTCTGCCTCCCATCTAGTCTAAGGGAAGGGGAAAAAGAACTGAACCCAGGATTCTAAGATCTTTCACATATAACCCCACTTTACAGATGGGAAAACTGAGACTCATATATGAGTTAAGTAGCATGTACAAAGTCACACAGTATGTAGAAAAACTAAATTTGGATTCAACTCTCTTGGACTTCTGTAGAGCCTGCAAATCTTTACTCAGATACCATAGGTCAGTATACAAAAAAATTTAAGCTTATGAAGCATCTTCTCAAGACCTGAAATTTTATGCAGTATACCACCATATCAAATAGGTAAAATGAAAGTTTCTCTCACCAAAGCTGCAGAGAGATTTGCAGCCTCCTTTGGAAATCACTGGCCCAGATCCCATAGATTGCCTCCTCTACAAAGACCCTTGCAGGTGAACTTGAAGGGGGATTGGGAGCTGATCATCCCATGGCCACAACTAGACTTGGTCTCAGCAGTCATTTACATCTTTGGGAAATTTCAGGTGGCTGACCGCCCCTCCAAAACAGCACTTTACTTAGACAGGAAAATTGCCTTTGGACATCTTTTCTTAGTTTGTTTGTTTTTTAAGACTTTATTTTTTTATTTGAGAGAGAATGAGTGATGGAGAGAGGGAGGGAGACAGACAGAAAGAGTGTGAGAAGCCAACATCCTGCTGAGCCGCGGAGCCTGATGTCCTGGGATTCTGACCTGAGCTGAAGACAGCCACTTAACTGACTGACCCACTCAGGCGCCCCCTCTTAGGTTCATACTTATGCTTTGAAGTAGAAATTATAAAAGATGCTAATAAATTGACAAATATTAGTTGATTTTGGTCCCAGTTTTTCCCTGTGATAGCCTGAGCAGAGCCAGGAAGAGATACACACTTGCTGCAAGTTAATCTGTGGTGTGCTTTATGCAGTAAACAGAACAACGGCAGGGTCTTCTTCAGCTCCTGGGAGTCATGGTAAAACAGTGTGATTTGCACCAGGGAAGAGATGAAAGCGGCAGAGTCATTGTGCCACAGGCTAAGATGACTGCCATGATCTGTTGCCTAGCTTACAAAATATAGCCCTTTGCAAGGCGATGAGGTCTAGAGCATGAGTAACTTGTAGCAACCCACGATCCTGCAGCCAGTGGGGGAAGACACATTTTATATTAGGAAAACAGCACAGGGAAGTTAGTTTACTACCTCCTCTCTACAACCAATCTAATCATAAGGGCAGAATTTAGACATTTAGGTAATTCATTGATTTGTCTTGCAGCAATAGAAAAAAAAGAGGAAGGGACTATTGTTAGTCTATGCCTTGGGGACAGCACAATGGATTTGCAAAATGCAAATTAAAACAGCTATCTGGGGGGCGCCTGGGTGGCTCAGTGGGTTAAAGCTTCTGCCTTCAGCTCAGGTCATGATCCCAGGGTCCTGGGATCAAGCCCCACATCGGGCTCTCTGCTCAGCAGGGAGCCTGCTTCCTTCTCTCTCTCCCTGCCTGCCTCTCTGACTAGTTGCAATCTGTGTCTATCAAATAAATAAATAAAATCTTAAAAAAAACACAAAACAAAACAGCTATCTGGAATGGCTTGGATGCTTCTCGCCTGCCTCTTGTAGCAATTGTCAAACCGAGTCTCCCACAGCCCAGTCGGACACAGAGGCGAGTGTGCAGATGAGGCAGAAGCCTGTCTTATAGACTTGCTGGCTCCAAGTTGAGCAACACTGAACCCAGAGGGTTGTTCCCATGAGTCTAGGGAACAGGCCTCGGGGAGGGCATCAAGTGGGAAGTGCGCTCACAGGGCAATCACGGAACCACCTACACATGTGCACTGGGGAGAAGTCGCGGTGCTGGAACTAGTGGCAGGTTTGGCCATCTGGACGTGCCGAGGGACTTGGGGAATTGGACAGCATTTATTCCATGCCAGCTCTCTTAGGCCCTGGCTGGTCCTTTGCACAAACACAACTCCACATGGTTGGTATTGCTTTGCTTTTGTGGGGACACTTCAGTTTTGAGATGGGCAGTCACATCTCCAGGGCTCACTTCTACCGCGTGTCCAAGCTCAGGCTGCCCTAACTCTCAAGTCCTTCCTTGTTCAGCGACGTCCCTCTGCCTCCTTAAACCACCAGGCACCAAAGCAAAGGCTTCGTGTTGAATCCTCAACACAACACTGTAGAGGAGCTCATCTTACTCCCACTTAGGCACAAGCACTTGGCAATAGAGAATCAGAGCAGGAAGGCAGGCGCGGACAGTCCAGGACTCTGATCTAGAGAGTAGGCCCCTGCTTGGAGACCCCATCCCTGTGACACAAGAGTCCGTACTGCGACTCAGGCTGTACCTCCTTTGTATGCTGACTGTGTGACTAGGTGTAGTGGGGGTGTGGGCTCACTTGTCACCCTGGGGAAACTGACCCAGCCCAATTCAGGGACCAACTTCTCTGATCAAATTTATTCAAGAATTCCCCTTGGGGGAATGGCCCTTTTGAAGCCCTGTGCCACCATAAGCCACCATCACCATGCCCATTTCACAGATGAGACAACTGAGTTACAGACAGCCAGAGTCTCAGCTCAAGTCTCTCTCCATCCATCGTCTCTTGCTCTGAACAGCCCTGCTCTGCTATACTGCTGGCCCCTCGGCTGACCTGCTTCCCAAGCTCCCTCATGGGTGAAGGGAGGATGTGATCTGGTTTGGCTTTGGACATAAAGGAACCCTTCTAAGACCATTCTGTTTTGTAACTGTAAAAGCAGTAGTGTTTCCAGTGAGCTTTCCCTAGTTTAAATCCCTTGGACTTTTTGGTATTTAGAAGTAAACACAAATATTTTGTGTCTGCTGGCTTTGAACTCCTAGCCACTGCTCTGAAACTTACTATAACAGACATACAGTGAAGGATTGCTGAATATCAACAGATTTGCCAAGCCTCACGGCCTCCTGTTCATTTGGGCTTTTATTGAGGTGAAACCACACAGGGCCCTATTGTTCATAGGAATCCAGGACTTTGATTCAGAGCCAATAGCCCCACATAGGGCTAAAGGATTCAAGTGGGTTTCCGAAGTAATGGTCTTCTAATGATAGGGTTTAAGAAGAGATAACAAAGAGAAGGAGAGCCTTAACGCAAGGGAAAACCACTTCTGGAGAAGAATGCATATATGTCCATAGAGAAGTTTATGAAAAGAACCATCATTGCTCCTGTGGCCTTTTCCTGAGCACTTGTTTGCATTGTGGGGTAACCTAGCTCTGCTCTGTTTCATTTCTCACCTGCCTTCTGGGAATTTTATTGGGAAGTACACAGCACTGCTCTGGAAATCTCCCATGGTAACAGAGGCCACACACGGTCATAAAGTATATCCTTGTGCTGCCGTATTCATTCAGAGCAGCTTGACTGCCCAGGCTGGCCATACCAGAATCACTGTGAGCGCATAATGGAAATGTGTTCCTCGGTCCCATCATGGGCCTGCAGGCAGGTACTCCTGCTCCAGATAGTGATTCCGAGAGAGAGAGACAGGCAGACAGAGAAGCAGAGATGGAAGGTTGCTCCTGGGTGATTTCAGGGACCAGGGAGTAGAGCTGACCATTCCTGCCTATGTTCCCTTGGACAGCAGGATTTGTAAACACCTGGAAAATGCAGGCCTGATGTGTTCTGTTTCATCAGCCGTAACAGTAAATCCACTGGATTCTGCTGAATAACACCTGAGCTAGAGGTGTCTGTGGAGGCTTGGAAAGAAATGGTCACTTTGGAGTCAGCTAGAAAAAGTCAGTTAAGTGCTAACCTCCGTCTAAGCTGGGGGTTAAGTTGCCTCTATGGGCCCTGGTGACGGATACAGTGGGTTTTACGAACGCTTGCTGAGTGTAGGAATGAGTGTACATCATGAGTCTTTCTTACTGGGGCTCTGCAGTCTTTAACTCTTTAATTTGGAAGAGTAGCCTTTTTTGACCCTCATAGAAAAAAATCACCCGTCCCGCTCTTGGGCCTGGGTTGGGTGCTTTATGTTTTCCTGCCACAGCGCCTGTAATACTTCGTTGCCCTTAGTTTCATTCTAACGTCCCGTAATAGGGACAGAAACTCCTCGAAGCAGGAACCTGTCTCATCCATCTTCCTAGCCCCAGTGTCTCACAGGGGAAGTTGAGAAAATAAGTGATTTTTTTAGAGGGTTAGAAGTTGACTGTTTCTTAAAAAAAAAAAAAAAAAAGCAAAAAAATAAAGATAATTAAAAAAAGAAGTTGACTGTTTCTCACATGGAATGACATGAAATTAGGCCTCTGGTCAGAGCAGCTCTGGGCGCGAGCATGCACACTCAGCACCTGCCCCTTTACCAAAATGGGGACACGATTTGGGCTTCAAGCCTGTAAGCACGAGAGGTATAGACTCAGACATTCTTAATGTTAGCCATGGGATGGTTAGACGTGTAAACAGAGAAGGAAATGCTTTCTGACCAACGAAGGGATGGACTGCCTGATGAGGGGCCGGAAGGGCTCGGTACAAAAGAACTCGCCACCTACCAGGGCTATATGTGGTTGAGGAGAATCCTGTTTCGAGGAGGAGAGGAGGCTAGTTTGGTGATTCTCCTCAAGGGACAGGGACCTTGTCGGTATCTGTGGTGACAGGAGCCATAAGAATAATGAGAAAGCTAGTGTGGCTGTTCTACAAGCCATAGGAGAAAGGAAGCCCAACCCCATTATCTTGACCGGTAGGCCCTGCGGAAAATACACTGACAACGTTTTGAGATTTTTAAGTGAAACACGGTGAAAAAGACTTGACTGCTCTTTTCTCGATCCTTCTAACAATAACCAAACGGATTTCATGGCACATTTTTGAAAGTAACCATATGGCCCTGCTTGTGTTTCTCATGGTGCCCAGTGTATCCCAAGTCATCAAGAAATCTTTCACTGGTCAGTGGTTGATTTGTTCAACATGGTTTGAACAACAAACATTTGTTGAATTAATGTTTGAATAAACAAAGGATTCTTCCTTTACTCCAGGCTTCACGGCCCCCTTTTCTCGAGTCTTGGAACTTTGACCTGCTGTTTTCCACATCACTAATGGTTCTAGATGGCCTTCAGTTTCTAAATGTCATGTCGTGATCCAGCTCCTAGAGCCACACATCACACTCCATCTTTCATCGAGTGACCCACCAGGATCAGGCCTGGCCATCAGCATTGGCTAAAACCAAAAAAAACCTTTAGTTTTCTGAAAGGCCAGGCATCAAGAGATGTCATAGCTCAAGTTTTGTTTTGTTTTTCCAAATGCATCAAAATGGGGCTGTGAAAAATGAGGGGTAGAAGTTTGCATGTGTTGTGTTTTTGTTGCTTTATAACCCCTTTGGCCAAAGGAGATGTTATATTTTAGTCCCGGGCATGGACTCTGGACTCTGAGCCTGTGCCAAGCACCCGGCTAGAAAGCTGTGGGCCGGGAAGCAAGCCAGCTTATTTGAAGCACATTACATCAGACATTTCCTGAGGTGGAAAGGAAGGCCTCCTTGCTCGAAAGCAGGGAGGATTTTGGCTCTTAGAGATCGGATTCAGTAACTTTAACTCCTTGGCTAAGGGCCAATCCTCTAGCAAGCAGCTGATCATATGGTCTGCAAAAAATTCAGATCCAACGTCTCCAGACCCTGCCTTCTGTGTTGACACCACAGCCTTCTTTGAGAGATGTATCACCTTTTGGGGGTGGTGGAGGGGGCAGGGGGTGGGGGTAGGAGGGACAGCTTTTAGAAAAAGACTTTTGAAAATCCGATCAAGGATATTATAAGAGATTAAAATTATCTTACTAACTTCTCTCAATTTGAGGGGTCACGTTGACTTTGTATTGGAAAATGATAAGCCTTGAGTTAAAATGCCGTCCAAAAAAATGTTGTCATCCATCACTTTTTTTCCCTTTTCAAGTTAAATAAAATCATATAATAATGTGTAGTGAAGGATAGATTGGTATTAAATATTAAACTTATAAATTAGGCCTTCAGGGTAGATTCTCAATTAACTTTAGAAATTGACTTTCACAGTGAAGAAATTGGATCTCCATGCACTGAAAGTTAAATATTTTGTGATTCCAAAGTCTTCTTTCTTTCCATGCACCATGTAGGCTCTCATGACCTCTATGTGCTCGCACCCGTGTTCAGAACTTTGTAGCACTCCTTAGATGATTACAACAACAACAACAACAACAACACCCTTATTAATAATACAGAGGCCCTGGGAGCCTCCACTCTGAATGCTCACATTGAGTCCCGGAGGGGAAATGAAGCTGATTAAAGTGGTTTTAGGGTACGTGAGAGGACAAGCTACAAAACACAGAGTATCCTACTGACACTCTTACTCTTTAGCTCTGAAATCTGGAGCTATGGTGGGGCATTCTACAGTTCGTGAACGGAGACTCAGGAGGGAGAAGTCCCAAGGCGTCTGTTGGGATGAAAATCCACGCTTGCTGACAGATGGATGCTTTCCTCGCTATAAATTCTGCAGCTGCAGGAGCACCCATGTCTCTGTGAACAATGTGATCGCCGTGGAGAGCCCTGAAGGAAAGACTGGTAAAGTGCTTTTGTGGGAACTTTCTGTGCTCTCTGCTCTGAGTCTTCAGTCTAAACCCTGGATATTTCATCATCTCTTTTGGGAAATTTGATCTGGTACTATTTGATCCTGACACGGAAGGGGTGCTCAAGAAAAACATGAAATATTCACGAAGTGCTTTAAGTTTCAGGGGGAGTAATATTCCGGTCTGCGAAACCGAAATGAATTCCATCTTACCCACGCATCTTATCGGCTCCATCTGAGGTTGCCCACGTCGCTCTGGACCTGTCCTTGTGTGAAAATCTGAGAATGTCACACATCCATTTGCCACCTTTCTTTAGCCCCTGAGAATGGAGCAATACATTATTCACATGTCCAAGAAGGGAAAGGAACAGGAGGGGTGAGAAGAGGAGGTGGGAGCAGGGAGGTGAGAAGGGGAGGAAGGGAGGCAGTGGAGAACTGACAAGGCCCGCCCGAGGAGCCCAAGCTGTTAAGCTGTGGGGTCTGGGTGTCCTCTGCCGCTCCCCCTGCAAGGTGAACCTGCGGCTCACTGGCCCGCTCTTGCAAAGCACCGTGCCAAGGTCTGCCGTGGCCAGGCCTTCTCAGTGACAAGAGCCAGTGGGGTGTGGAGCTGCTCGCTTGGCATCCTTCACCGCCACTAAGGTCACTGATAAATTATTAAGCTGCTCCTAGGTACATGGCTCCGTGAAGATGATCAGGAGTGAAGGGAAGCCAGGGCAAGGGGTAGTGATCAGATATGCAGAGAACAAAGCCTCCGGAAGTGCATGCGGGAAGGCAGGACAGCCACAGTGAAGCCATCAGCTTCTGTTTACTCTCAGCTCCAAAAGCTTTCCTTGGTGTATTCATACCACCAGCTCTTATTTTTAAGGAAGTGACACAAAGTAACAGGCTTCACAGTGCTGTCAGTGTCCCTCTTGACAGCCTGTAGATCACAATACACAACCATGTACTGTAATTATACAAAATCCAGAAGAAGAAAATGTTACTAGTTACACGGGTTAAAATGAAACTGGTAACCCAAACGAAAACAAAACCAAAAGAAACTTCCATTGGAGTCCATAGAGACAACAGCCAATTTTTTTGACAGTAGCCAAATCACCGTCCTAGCATGCTTGCAGTTCGTTGCCCTAACATCATAAACCCCCAGTTCTTCCGGGGGGGAGGGGGGAGGAAAGTGCGTTTTCACAGCCTATACAGTTCTCAGAGAAATAGCTTTCACATGTATGCAGGTCCACAGAAAAAGGAATGCAAACTCTAGGCACCAAGGTTGCTCAGACAGCAGTGGAGTCTTAAAAGTCCTTCTTCAAACTGCTCCGAACCAGATCTGGTTTGGTGAAAAAAGAATCTGGACAGTGACATTAGTTCAAGAGGGCCCAGGGGAAAACAACACTTAACTGTTAATAAGGAAGAAAACCATCAAGAACTAGAACAATGAAGACTTAAATATTTTTTCTACTCTACTTTGAAGATGAATTACAGCTTTTCATATTTGGAAAAGATACGCAGTTGATCTGTGGGTAGAGCCATTCCCTCTCTCCACCCCTCCACCTGCCCCGCTCCTGGTCCAGCAGCTTAATGCCGGAGGACAGATATCGCTGGTTCAATTTCCTTGAAGTAGAATTAACATTTCCTCATGTGTGGCCAGGCCGCTTTTTAACAATGAGGTACAATTTGATACTAACAATTCCTGTTCTCTCTTGGGCTACGGGCTTGGTTGGTCGTGTGAGCAGAAAACGATTCAACTTCCTGATAAATCACACATACAAAAATTATTGCACTTAAAAACAACAACAAAAAAACTCAGCCCAACCAGCCAAGGGCCAAGGAAACTCTCTGGAAGTGCTGTGCTTCCTGCCCTTTGCAGAGCGTCTGGACCTCTGTGGTGTTTCGTTGAATTTGGTCCATTATTAAATGTCCAGAAGTGAAGGAGTCCGAAAGACACTGTAGGCTCTTTAAGGCTAAGTCTTCCCGGTGCTTCAGGGAGACCGATTATCTCCTTGGCCTCATATGACAAAGTAGGGGCTCTTCTTAGCAAAATGGCCAGGAGGGCCTCTAAAAAACTCTGGAAGCAAGGGAGGATGGGTGCACACCATGTCCTGTCCTGCAGATGAGAGAGAGAGAGAGAGAGACAGTGAGCAGCCCGGCAGGGACAAGCCACACACCGACAGGTCTGGGGCTAGAAGTAGAGCATTCTCCTCCTGATTCCACTGTTTGCTCTTTACACTCAGCCCCATCACCCATGTGGACACAGGCTTATCTGGGCATCTTTCCCCCTTTAAGTCCCTTTTGTGGATCTAAATATCTTTCACTTTTTGGCAAATTTGTCTCTCAGTCTTTACCCATTATGAAGAAAGAATACTAATCCTATCCTGTTACCCCACTGATCCATATGCTCTTTTTCCTTCCATATGAATCCTGCAATGCACGCCTGTCCTCTCCCAACCCTGTGAATGGTCCCCCCCACCTCATTGTACTCAGATACATTTCACACTGTTTACTGACTTGAACTGGCATATTGTTCCTTCGGCTAAGCGTATAACAGCTCCAAAATAGGATCTCCTGCTTAAAGTTGAGCACAAGGCATTGAATATGTTACTGATGTTTTCAGGAAGTTCTCAAGCAAGTGTTCACATAATGGATGGAAGCAAGGTGTTCCTCCATTCCACTATTCTGAGACTAGTGTCAATTTTTTTTTCCTTTGGGATGTATACTCCAGCTCATATGTCCTTTGTAACCCCTTGTATGACCCTTGTTATCAATAAAATATTTGCACAAAACACAAGATAAATAGAGTGCGACGGCAGCATCCTGATATCTCAGACACAGATCCAATATCAGGACAGCTGAAGGCTCCGGATGGAGGGAAGAAAGGTCAAATCCTCATGGGTTGCCGAAGCTCCAGCCTGTCATATCCCCCAGCCAAGGTGAGCTGAAGCGCTAAGATCTGCACGGTAGTACCGTCTCCCTATACATTTGGGGGGTCAGAACCAATACAGCTGGTGACTGCTGTCTTCTGTTATATTCCATCATGTCCCCTCCCATGGTTCGAAGACAGAGCGCCGACGATGGCCTTATCGCTACTTACCACTCCGGATTTTGAACTAGGACTTGCTAACGTTCTCATAGATGACATCGCTGATGCAGAACTGCTGCTTCTTCTTCATCCACATCAGTTGCACACACTGATGGATGAAAATGTACTGCTCCTGGAGCAGAAGACCGAAGCAGGGTTCAGAGCGAGTATTGTGCAAACACACGCAAAGATATAGTGCTTTCCTACTATAGCGGGATTAGATACTCTGATCTGATGTCAAAGGAAAAAATGTTCATTATTTAGGAGATAATTTTATAACTAGAAAATCCAAGAGAATTGACTGTAAAAGTATTTTGATTAATAATAGAACTTAGGTCATCACAGCTTAACGCTAAAGGCAATGACTATCCAATCAATAAATTATAGGCCTATTTTGAAAAAAAAAATTGTGTATCATCTCATAGTACACCAAAATGAATTCTGGGAAGGTTAATAAATTAAGCCTTAAAAAAGGAGGGGGTTGTTTAATACAGGTTAGTTTTTCTTTGATTACTTTTAGGAAGGACTTTCTAAACTTCAAAGCAAGGTAGTAAATTACAAATAACAATTTCAAACTACTGTATATAAAACAAAGTAAAATAAATAATATAAAGGGTAAATTGGAAGCTGGGAAGGAAAATTATTTTCTAAAATTGTGACAAAATGTTGATACCTTTTTAAAAAAAACACACTTATTCAGTATCAAGATCAGACATTTAGCAATCAATAGCATGGGTGCAAAAAAAAATCCAATTAAAACCCGTTGTTACAATGATTTACACTTTCTACAGAACAGAAACTAAACAAAACAGAACAGAAACTTAACTAAAAACAAAACAGAAACTAAAACAGAAAACCTGTTATACAATTTGTCATAAAACCAGTCCTCGAGTTTTTTGCTCATGCACCTGAGTATTGTCTAAAACATGTCTTCTTTGTAGCAGCGAGGCCCTGCTACCACTGTGCTTGGCTGAGGTCACAGATGTGTTGTAACCTGTAGCTTCTCTGGCTCTCCTCTCCTGCTAAGCCTTGTTTCCTGGCGGTAGTGAAAACCTTCTGCCACTGCCATCACTACTGCTGGAACCATCATAGCCACCTGGTTTCGTGGTTTGGTAAAGCATTGGCCTCCACCACCACAGGGGCCAGAGCTGCTGCCTCCAAAATTTAGTCCTTCCATGGGTCCCAGCTTTGAAGATTGATTGTTGTAGTTGCCAAAATCATGACAGCTTCTCCTTCCTCCAAAATTGCTTCCATCATTATCCATGAGAGCCATCCATACCATCACCACGTATCCACCACCTCCTTGACTGCCACCAAAGCCACCTCCCCGGTTTCCACATGACCACAGTTGTCATTCCCACAAAAACCACCTCCACGACCACCACCAAAGTTTCCAGAACCACTTCGACCTCTTGGGATGCATGAAGCACTAACCATCTCTTGCGTAGCTCGGACTTTCCTTACTTCACAAATGTGGACATTGACGGTGTGGGATTTTTGAATGACAATCTTGTCTACAGGTTCATGGTCATCAAGTGTTACAAAAGCAAAGCCTGTTTTTGCCACTGCCTTGGTTGGTCATGATTTCAATCACTTTGATTTTCCATACTGTTCAAAATGATCTCTTAGATGATGTTCTTCGGTGTCTTCTTTAATGCCACCAACAAAAATCTTTTTCACAATTAAGTGGGCACCAGGTCTTTGAGAATCTTCTCTTGAGACAGCCGTCTTTGGGTGCACATCTCTTCCACCCCCCTTGTGTGGCCTTGCTTCGTGGCTGCCTCCACTGCCTCCACGGGGCCATACTTGACAAACCCAGAGCCTCTGGAGCACTTGGTGTTTGGATCTCTCATGACCACACAGTCCGTGAGCATTCCCCATTGCTCAAAAATGGCTCCTCGGCCTCTTATCAGTTGTTTGAAAGCTCAGATCTCTGGTGAAGAGCTTTTGCCGCTGTTCAAGCTCTTAGGAGACTGACTTAGATATAATGGCGGTGGGAAGGAAGACTTTAATGTTGCTTACTTGGCGGACATCCACAGGCAGAAAGGAATAATCTAACAAACGTATCTTGATACTTTTATTTTTGTTTAAAATTCCTCGAGTCAGTGACACACACACTTAAACTGGCTGATAAAATATATCGGTGATGAGACCAAATACTCCTGGAAGGGAGGGACTATATCTTTTTATTCCTCATGCCTAGTACTCAGTGCGCTTATGAAGAGTTTTCTGAAGTAAACTGAGGAAATATTAAAACATATGCAAAAGATGGAACATAATAAAAAAATGTAAGTTGAAACAATTGTGTCTTGTCTATGACATGAACAAAGCTAAAGGAAAATGGTGACGCTCCCTGATGGCTTGAGTTTGCTGAAGCTGCCATTTTCATCTATTGTTGGTGGAGGTATTATTACTAACGTGCTAGTAAATGGGTTTGTGGACACAGACAGTAAACAAGTGGGAAAGGACTCAATTTCATGTCCTATAAAAAGGAGAATGTTAAATAAGACACAGCAGATCTATATGAAAAATTATTCAGTCTTTAAAATGAGATTTATAGAGTTTTGGACAATTGGGATGATATGATAGCAAAATGTTAAATGGAAAATTACAGTGTAAAGTTAGTAGCTGTACACATAGCAGATAAGGTCTAGTTGTATACAAATCATACTTGAATGAAGATAAAGGTGAAGTACATCAAAATATTGAGCGTAGCTGTCTTGGTGCCATGAAATCAAAGTAATCTCATGACCCTTCACCTTTTTTCTTTATTTCCAAGAGCTTCTAAGTAATACCATCAGAAATAACCTTGACATAAAAGCCAGTCACGATAGTCACAGGAGTTAAGGGTGTTTTGTATGACAACTTTATAAAGGTTGGGTTAATACTTCAAGATTGATACCTCAGCCTAATCTGTATTTTTCAACAAGCTTTGGAGTAAGTATATTCCCTTATTTTGTGATAGTATCCCATCCATAACTGACCACCTCTTCTCATCATCACACATCACCCCATTGGTTCTGGGCTTGTGTCAAGCACTGGGCACCACCAGGCCAGAGACTGCCTTGTTTTTCAATTCAGAACTAGTCAGTGACCAAACTTTGTGTCACAAAGGAAAAAAAGGGGCTGGACCCCAGGAAAAGTAAATGCGAGACTATTTACAGACGCATCCCTGAGAGCCCCTGAGATCTAAGCTGTTGATCTGGATGATGGCTGCTCAGGACAAAGCCCTCACTGACCTCCAGGGAAAGCCTATTAGAGGAAAATCAAACAAAACCTTTGATAAAAATAGAAGAGAAGCCAAGAGAGGCGAACGCCACCCCACATAGAGCACTTTATGGTTTCAAAATGCTTGTCTAGATTCTACTATTCATTTAATGGATACGCCACAGCTGTTCATGAAGGTATCACTCACATTTTACACATGGGGACAGGGAGCTATGAGAGGGGAAGGTGGGTGTGCGGTGGCTGTAAGTGGCCCAGGCCGACTCACAGAGTCTGGCCTGTGGGCCCCAACTCCCTAACTACCCCTTGCTGCTCCTGGGGAGAAGCTCATAGCCTGTGCCCCGTCAGTTGAGAAAGGAGACGAGAACACGTCAAAGTGCAGCCCGCGCAGCATGTTGCCATGACCGGAAATGTGTGTCTCAGGACAGACCATTTCAGTCAGTTAGTTCTGCTATTTCTGGAGTGGGGCAGGTAGAATTGAGATGACGGGCCATCTAGAGGAGGCAGGAAAATTACAAAACTCCCTCCCATGAGAGGGAACCTGGTTCATAGCACACACGTGGTTATATAACTGGAAATCAGCTGGAGAATCACTCCCACCTCTTGAAAATCACTCGTGTCGAAGGGGTACTGTGTGATGATAAAACCAAAGAAAATAATTTGTTACTTTGCTCCTTATTTGTTAACATCAGTAAGGTCGAAGGCAGCAGGACTAGGGTATCATGAATGGGCTCAAGGAGGATGTTAGGAAAACCCTAACATTCAGAATCCAGGTTGAACCATGAAAAGCACAGGAACCAGGAAAAACAAAGGTAAACGAACAAGATGTTCCAGACATAACTAACAAAACAGACATAAATAAATAGCTCAAGCTAGACAGCCTTCGCTGCAGAATCCCGAGGGAACTCAAGAGCGAAGCTGGAACAGTTGGAAAATATCAGTAACTTATGGTGACCTCTGCCTCTTTTGCTGATTTTGAGTTTTCCCACCAGAGTTCAGGGAAGGGATATTGCCCTTTAAAAAGACTGTTTCCCTGGAGATGTCAGCCTAAAACTGTTGCTGGAAACAACAAAGCCAAACAACCAAGATTTGGGACCAGAAAGTTAGGGAGAACGCAGAACACTTCCTCAGCTCTGCCAAGACACATGGGCTGACTGCTCTAGTTCGGTGCCATTACCACACTTGAGAAGAGATAAATGGTGTTGCAAATTGGATGGAGGGTCTGTCATGCGAAGGTAGTTTTTAAAAAGGCATTAGGATTCTGTAATTGGGAAAGCCAAAGGCAAATAGGCTATAATCAAAGTCTATAAAATTATAAGAGGCATAAATTAAGTCAATGGGGCAGACAATTCATCACATCCAAAATAGTTAAAATAAGGAGTGGCCCTTTGAAGTTTGGGGATTAAAATACATAATGGGGAGTTTTAACCACATATTAGGATGTAAATTTATGGGAGTGAAAACCAAAAATATGGACCGATTGATAAAGCACTGTTTAATCAGTAGGTAGTGGGCTTCTCTGGGGAAGCAGAACATTTTGAGCTTACACCAACGAGGTAATGTTCGTGTCCCCACTGTTGTAAATTAGAAGGCAGCTGGGCTGGGATGTGAGTGGGCTCAAGGAAGTGAGCAAACACATTATCAATGAGAACTGCATGCGAATGGGTCACTCTTTCCAAAGTGGTATGATCTTGGTAAAGTGCAGAAATAAATCCCTTGGGTCGGCTGTATCGAGCCTTGGTCAGATGGGAGTGGGGAAGCAGGAAAGAAAAGTAAAGAGTAGGAGAGGAGAAACCAGAAGTGTGGGAAGAACTGAGATGCCCTTCAGCAGAAGAATCGATAAAGAAGATATCATCCATATATACAGTGGAATATTATTAAGCCATCAGAAAGGATGAATACCCAACTTTTGCATCAACATGGGTGGTACTGGAGGACATCATGCTGAGTGAAACAAGTCAAGTGGAGAAAGTCAATTATCATATGGTTGCCTTTATTTGTGGAACGTAAGGAATAGCATGGAGGGCATTAGGAGAAGGAAGGGAAAAATGAAGGCAAGGAAATCTGGGCTGGGTGGGGCACGGTGGGAGGGGGTTATGAACCATGAGAGCCTGTGGCCTCTGGGAATCAAACTGAGGGTTTTAGAAGGGGAAGGGGCAGAGGGAACGGGTGAGCCTCGTGGTGGATATTAAGGAGGACACGGATTTCATGGATCTCATGGAGCACAGGGTGTTATATGTCAATAATGAATCTTGGAACACTTGGAACATCTGAAACTGATGATGTACTGTATGGTGAATAACATAACATAGGAAGGAAGGAAGGAAGAAAGAAAAAGAAAGAAAGAAAGAAAGAAAGAAAGAAAGAAAGAAAGAAAGAAAGAAAGAAAGACCGACCGGAAGCGTGAACAGAGAGCTGCCATTACTACAGGCTCTTTGAGTTATACTGACACCTAGTGGTGCTTAGTAGGAAAAGCATGGGGAGACGAAGGCAGCATTTCATCTCTTGGAACTTGAGTAGGTCAGGTCAGGTTGTTTTCTACTCTACAAGCGTTCCGCCCCCACACTCCCCGAGCAAAAAGGATTATTGTATGCTCCAAGCTGAGAGGTCGCAAGTCCCGCACGGTAACGAGGGTTCCGAACCAGCTACTGTGCGTGGGTTTCGGAGGCACCCAGAAGCCCACATGCTGCTGCTGGGAGGCTGTGTGATGCTGTGTGCCCATGGCAGCCCAGGGCTAACCACTCCGGCAGAGTGCATTCCAAGGCTTCCAGGCAGGAGAGGATGGGACGGAAGAGGAGGAAGAGGAAGCACACAACACTGGTGGGTATTTCTGGGAATGCTCCCACGTCATTACAGTGGTAATTCCTTTAGATCAAGGACACTGGCGGCATGGCTCCGTTGGGAGCTGGAAATCCTTAACGTCATAAGAGGGACAGAAAGCATAAATCCAGCCCCTGATCATCATCCAAAGTGCATTGGGACAGAGAGTCACATAGAGGACGAACTAATGCCAAACTTACTGAATCACATCTAGCATTTCAAATATAAATTAAATCACGTCAGTTCCACAGTCTCCTCTTGGTGGCATTTACCCAGATCGGCTGTCACCTTCACTGAACTCCGTCTGTCCAAAGAGGTTTTATTCTATTATAGATATTGTAGATGCATCCGTGTGCCCTGGATTACTAAAGGGCATAGGACGCCAACTGTAGGGCTAGCTAGCACTATACACTGAATGGATTTCTAGAGGCTAATATCTATTTTTTTTTGTACCTTAAACAGTTTGAACATGCACACTAAGAAACTGGGAAGAGCAGAGGCAGAAAAAAACTGAGACAATTGTTTTGAAACATGAGACTGAATCACGAGAAGTTTCTCAGTCCAGGGCATATTTGAAAATACATTTTGATTCCGCTCCTACCTCTGTCTGCACCATAGACATCCGGTACGATCGCATTTCTGACACCAGCCCTAAGATGTCGACAAACTCATGATCCCGAATGTGCTGCAGGAGCCTGTCCAGGGCAATGAATGTTCCTGTCCGGCCGACTCCCGCACTGCAAGAGAGAGTCCAGACAGCATGTTCCTCAGACAGTGATTTTATACTGTTGCAAACACATTGGCCACTAGAAAAACCCCCAAACTACAGGTAGCACCACTGAGAAAAAGGAAGAAATATTCCTGAGAAAAGTTCCCTAGTTTGAAATACACGATTGTGGTTGGTGGTTTTGTTTTGTTTTAATTTGAGAGAGAGAACTCAACGGTGGGGTTAGGGGGATGGCTGGGAGAGGGAGAAGCAGACTCCCCACTAAGCAGGGAAATGCACATGGGATGCAGGACTTGATCCCAGGACCCTGAGATCATAACCTGACCCAAAGGCAGACGCTTAACTGACTGAGCCACCCAGGCGCCCGCTGGTGTGTCTTTCAGGGTCACATTTCTGAATCGCCCTGCTGCCTCCCTCAAAGAGGTGTGGGGCCCCCTGTTTCCTGAGGAAGGTAAGGAGTCCAGAGGGAGCCTGCTGGAGACTTGCTTCCTGGTCTCAGGGAGCTGATAACACAAAAACCAATTCCAGTCTTCCTTGTATCCTTGGAGTTTGGTCACACCCCCTGCTAGAAAGTCGGCTTGAGAGACCACACACTAGCTCTAGGTCTGGGGCGACAGCCATTTGCAGGAGGTCAAGAATATTTATGTTATTTAGTGCTGTGATTAGTGATTTTTAGTCCCACATCGTGTTTGGCCATGTTATAAACCACTCAGAATCACTGGGAGCGCCTGAAGGCATGGATTTGAGCCCTAATCCCTCCCCATTCCAGCTGCATGAATTTATGTGACTCCCTTTACCTCCCCTCTGCACTTCTCAGGTTTTTTTTTTTTTTCTTTTATCTGAAAGTGAGACTAATAGGATCTACCTCATAGACTATGAGGAGAAAGAAAAGCCATATTATAAGCAAATCATGTATCTAGTGAGATATGCGTTAACTGTAAATTTTAGAAAGTCAGAGTTCATGTCATGGTGAATTCAGTGGGACCGGGGTATATGGAGGACTGGGCTCTTGGCTTTGTAAAGCAGAGCCTGTGGTACCACCAGGGAAGACAGGGCTGACGAGGTTACCTGCAGTGCACGATCATGGGGCCTTTGCTTTTCGTAGCTTGCTGTCGAACCACGTGTACGAACTGCAGGATGCTCTCGGCCGCATTTGCTGTGGGTACCCCGTGATCGGGCCACGCCGTGTAGTTGAAATGCATCACATCCTGCGTCTCGTCCGCCTTTAGGAGGAAAAGCCAACACAAGCATGAGTGTCACGGTGTGCCCGCCAGACGGCCTGGGCCTCCTCAGCCTCAGAAGTTAAAGCCCGTTCCCACCCTGGCCCGTCCCTCTTCTCTTCCCAGCCCTGAGGATGGTGTCTGGCACAAAGCAGGCCCTGAAAAAAAAAACAAACTAATTGTATAACACTTCAAAGAGTAGGGTAAAGAGGTGATTCCATGGCTTTGTAGAGATAAGAGCTCCAGTGGATCGGGGTTTGCCTCCCGGCTTGGCCTTTTGGCAACTGCATCAGCGTTGGTCCATGAATCCGGTGGAAGGTGCAATTGGTTCCTTCCTGTCCCCGGGTCCCCTTCACCAGGCTGATGCACCCCTTTTCCAGCTGCTGCTAACAGCATATGGCTGCATCCTCCTCATGGCTGACTTCTACAAAGGGACCTGCCTTGCTGGAATATGCCCAGGGAGACGTGTTTTCCTGAGGAGGGCAGCTCACAGCTGAGGGATGACGGATACTGGGGTACAAAGCACCTGCCCCCTTATGTCAGGGGGTAAGCTAACAGCACGGTGCCATTCACTGCTCCGGCCATCTCCGTGGGATCCAGCTGAGGCCAGAATTCAGAAAAACCCACTGCTGTGTGTAGATCCTTCCCTACCCTGTCCTATCCTGCTTACCTCCCTTAGAGATTTTACCCAAGTTTATACTTTCAAAACCTCACCAATAGGACAATCCCTGTCTTGTGTTCTGACCCAAGAAAAACTTGCTGAACATGTTTTCTCATACCTAAAATAAGCCCTTTTAGACGTTATAGGATAAAATAGCCCATCACAAGGATGCTTGTGAGAATTAAGTGTGCTCATGTCTGTGAAGGATGGGACCTGGTAGATATGGTCATCACTATTACCTAATTACCACCACCCTCTCCCATCCAGCTCAGCGTAGGTATACGGTTGGTTCTGGGAATCCCAGTGGGTTGGTATGTTTTGTATATTTATCTCATTCATATTAACCCATATGTCAAATACATTCTTGTCCCCTCAGAACTGAGTAATTATCAGTGAGGGTATGGGCCTTCAAGATTCACTCTTCCTCTTTCTTTCTCTTCTTCTTCTTCTTCTTCTTCTTCTTCTTCTTCTTCTTCTTCTTCTTCTTCTTCTTCTTCTTCTTCTCCTTCTCCTTCTCCTTCTCCTCCTCCTCCTCCTTCTTCTTCTTCGATTTATTTATTTGAGAGAGAGAAAGAGTAAGGGAAGGGGCAGGGAGAGGGAGAGAGTCTCAAGCAGACACTGCACTGAGAACAGAGCCCCATTAAGAGCCCAATCTCACGGCCCTGAGGTCATAACCTGAGCCAAAACAAGAGTCTGATGCTTAATAGACTGAGCAACCCGGGTGCCCCAAGACTCACTCCTTTTAGTCTCTACTAATTTGTAAGCATAAAGATTTATTCTGTTCTTGTTATCAATTGTCACAAATATTCCAAATCCAGGCCTCACAAAGATCTAATTCATCCCCCTTCCCTCAAACATGCTAAGAGCCTAGAATCCACTCGGTGAATGGAATACTGTGCCGTAATTTGGAAGAATTTGGCCTGGTTATGAAACTAAAGTTAGGTTCAGATATTTGGGAGAAATGAATTCCTAAGAATCAGTGGTCTTGGGTGGAGTAAAATTTGTATAAATGTAAGTAAATACATAAACAAAGAATATACAGGTAAGATCTGTGCAAACATAAATAAACCAGTGCCCCACCTGCACCTCTCCCCGTCCCCTCGGCCCGTAAGACTCTCCATCCCCAGACATATGCAGTCCCTCCCTCACTGCGTTAAAAGGCTCCTTTTCAGACACATGGAGCATGTGTGCGCAAGTCTGCGAAGACGCCAGCGACTCATGGCTTTTTATGGCCAGGAAGTAACCCAAGCATAATAAATTGTGCAGAACGACTCCATTACCCAGCGCCATGAGGACTGAAGCACACGCAATCACTAGATAACTTTGGTTGCCCAGAGAAACTCCCCCAAAATGTTAGCTCTTTTCAAATACAGACTTCATGCAAAGACCTGTACATGGTAGGCAATATATGTGTGTGTGTATTATTACATATATTTTTTCAGATCAATTATATATATTTAATTGATAAATATAGCTAAAATATATATTATATATAATATATTACATATGTAATATATTATATATATTATATATAAATATAGCTAAAATATGAAAAGTGGTTCAAAACTAGGAAACACTTAAATTGTCACTAGTCTCTCTATAGCTTTCTATTGCTACAAGACAGAATTCTTCGTACCAGGGTGATCCCTGTCAGCTGAATAGCAGGGCACACATCAATGGGAACAAACACATTTTTTCTGGTTTTAGTCCCCAGTTCCTACTCAGTTCAGGCCAAGTTTTCAAATTTCATGTTATGGTCTTTTTCCTCCTTTCTTATTAAATGAGAAAACTATCCTTGTTACATCTTAGCCATTCCAAAATTTCTCTTACTCCGATTTCCTCAATCATGTGCTTTTATCTGGTTGTACTCAGAAAGCTCCCATGTGTCAGTATGAAGGGAATAAAGAAGAATGTGAACAAAAATTGAAACAGATAGAAAAAACATCTATTAGCACAGCACAATGTTCTTTTGCAATGTAACTTTCATCCAGGAAGCATAAAAATTTAGATTATGTGTTTATGGCCAAAAGGGGGCACTCTAGGACCAAATGTTTGTAACTATGGTATACACATCTTACCAGAAAACACTATTATTCCATGTTTTATTTTAGTGTTTTAAGACTGTGACGCGATTATCGTTGCAAGCTAGGTGACCATTTAAGACCAAGGACAAGAAGCATAGTACCGTCCAGACACTGATCTATGTGACTCTTCTCTGTCAAGGAAACAGGCATGGAACAGGCCCTATTTTGCGCTCCGCACTCTCTTTTCTCCTGGATGCAAACCCGGGAAATTTGTTCTCCTTTACCCAGACGTTTACACTGTCTTTCTGGCTGAAATAGCCAAGAAACAAAGCAGGATTCAAAGGGCATTCAGGTTGTCAAATATTTTTCTCTGAGGAACGTCTGTGAGCTTTCCACGCATTTTACTATTTTTGAAATCATTCATTCACCCCCTCATTTATTCATCCCACAAAGATTTTATAAGTGGCTAAGGGTTGGGATTACAAAGCTTATTAAAACAGGGTACTTGCTTCCCACACCATTGTGGATGAAATGGGAAATGATATGTTCAAAGTGGGATTTATCTCTTGAAGAAAGCAGTGTTGCCAAGTGTGAAGAGCTCACAGTCTGACATGATGGTGGGTTGGCCTCTGACACGTGGGCATCCCCTCAGCATGGGGACGTGCTTCGAGACTTACATAGTTAATCCGGAAGTGTCTGCGGGCCCAGTCGTCCCGCTCTTCCTCCGAGATCATCTCCACGGTGATGTCTCCGTAAGCTATGGGCTCTTCTGTGAAGGGCCAGTAATGGTCGCATTTCACCTGAGGAGACAATGGCACAACATTTCAAAACAAACAGGCGATGGAAGAAAGAGCCAGTGCTCACTTAGGAAAAACAGGAGTCGTTGTCTCTGAAGAACCGTGTCGTACTGTTGTGAGGATGAAAAATGGAGCAAGTGGAAGTCTCTGGTACACAGTAAGCACTCAAGCCATGGCCACGGCAGGTACGGGTTGTGCTGTCCCAGTGGGGACCCCCCCCCCAGGCACTTACCCTTCTTTTCTCATTACACTGCGTGAGCATCACAATGATCTGGGACTTTTGTTGTAGAACCATCTTCCAAAAGTCATTTCTGGTCTCAGGCAGTGGCCCCTGTGTGGCAATATACTCCTGAGGCGAGTTGTATCCCTGAAGGATGAAGTGACAAAGCTGTCACCTAAGGGGCCACTCTCAACACCAAACCCTGCTCCACACAAAGGAGGAAAACCAAAGAATTTACCGGGGATCAGCCTGGCAAAGGATCACACACCCCGGGTTGTGTTCTTTCCCTTTTTCATCAAAGAGGTAATCGGAGTAACAGACCTGCTCAGGTCTGCGTGATTGGAAGCCTTGTTCTCACACCTCTTTTATGAAAACAGTCACTGTTTTTAAAGCACAGGGGCTTGGGGGGAAGCCTTTGGAGTTGAGTTGCCGAAATTGAAGTTTATACATGAGAAAGGTGATCTTTAGGGTGATTATTTACTTTCACTTTCACCAGATCTTTATGGAGAAAGCCAAACATTACTCATCTTTGGGCTTCCTCTCCCCCATTTGTTATTCTAAAAAGGAATAATAGGAACTGTTCCTGAGAGCTGGGGGGCCAGGTGGAGAACGGCTCTCTTTACAACAACTGGATACCTCCCTGAATAGTCCCCTTCTTCCTGAGTTAGAATTGGGATGCCTGATTTTAAAACATTATTTTATTTTCTTTTATTTATGGTCTTTTACTTACAGGAATGTAGTTGGCATTGATATAGTCTGTGCCTTCCTCTTCATTCATGGAGACTAATCTCACGCGGCTAAAGTCATCTGTAAAGAAAAACAGGAAGAAAAAGATTAAAAATGGGAGCAGAAAGAATTGTCTTGACCTTCTCTATCCAAATAGCAAGTCCAATCAGCCCGTGACAGGGCAGGTCGAGTTAATTTTACCCTGATATTTCAGCCACACCACAGTTTTAGTTTCTTGTTTAAGTAAATATAGAAACACACCTCAATCAGTGTTTCCTCTCCATCAGCAACCCTGTCCTTGTCTCTGGGCTGTGGGGACATTGTGCAGGATCGTTAGAGGAACTAAAATATCAGGGATGTTGTTTGGAAGGCTAGAGGATGTAACCTGAATCCATGATTCCCATGTCAACCAGCACATCCAGAAAATCCACTACCTTTCGGAAACCTAGGTGTTGCACGGACTTTGTGTAAACAGACTTCAGATAAGAAAAGTGCATTCTGGAATGTGTACAGATGTAAAGTATTATAATGATGACACTGTGCAATTTGATCAAGAAGACTGATCAAGGAGAGAGTTCTCCTTCTAGAGCTTTTTCAGCTCTCCTCCTCCCCCGTCTCCATTTCTCCCAGCACTACCCCCTGCCCCCACCTCTAGCCAGTGTGGCAGAGAAGAAAGCTAAATCTACATTGGAAAGTATTTTATTTGTCCAGTAAGTGCTTCATATTATTCTTTTTTCTCTAATGTTGCTTTTATTACAAAATGTTAAGCAACAAGAAAACCTGCCAGAAGGAAGAAAGAGGAGGCATTTTAGTACATCGGTCTCCTTCCCTTGTCAGAGAGTTGATTGAAAATAGTTTATGATAGCTCAGATTATCTTATCCTAATTTGGCTAAGATTTCTGATTTCCAAAGAGCCAAATGGTCAGTCTTTCCTGATCATCAGACACAATTCAGTTGAAAGCAAAGAAATTCAATATTCCTACATAGGATGGGATCTAACAACATCAAAGCACAAATGGGACCAATGCAGTCACAGAGATGGCCTAGAGGATCTCGATGGCAGCTGGGCTTAGCCAGAGATTGCTGAAAGTGATGAATCTGCAGTAACAGTCGGTCAGCCTTTGAGAGACATGAATAAGAGAGGCTCTAGTGACAATCTTACACGGTAGGATGTTTGTGTAACGATTTTTACATCGGTTCAGCGGAAGGTCTGCTGCAAAGTGCGGAATGTCCAGTCCAATCAATTTCAACTCCTGCAAATGACAGAGAACAGAGTTGAGATTTCGGTATTTGGTGTGGATTGGATTATGGTTCACACTGGATTATTCCTCACTCCCCGTCTGTAATACAATCATCACACCCCCTCTTCCACATGAGGTTCCAGTTACTCCCTCTTGGGACAGAGTGCACTTCTCCACTCCACTGTTCTCAGCTTGTTTTGGCCAATAAACCTGGGTAGGGATCATTTTGATCAGAAGCTTTAAGTGTGCTTGCTCAGCTTGGTTTTCCCTCCTGTGCGACTGCCATCTGCCATGAAAAGAACATGCCCAGGAAAGCTGCTTGCCCCAGAATGAGGAGAGGCTTGCAGCAGACCTGATTCTGTCCTACAGACCCTTGAGGGAGGAAAAGAAAGAAATATTGTTGTGGATCCCTGAGATTTTGAGATTTACCCTATAGGATGCTTCTATAGCATTATTGCAGGAATAGGGTTAATACAATATGTAAATATTCTGAAAAATAGTTCAGTGATCACATGGAGAAGGTAAGAATTGTTTCAAAACTTGAAAACTGAGATACATTTCAGAGTTTTGGAGGTATATATTTACCGAAATGTACACACTATGTGTAAACCTTTCTGTTCTATGAGAAAATGTAGGTATTTCTCTTACGGGCAATAGCCTTAGAGAAAGTAGTAAAAGAATGAGTAACAAGTAGGGATTATTCCCTGTGTTATAAGAAGTAAGACCTACAGGCACTAAGTATCTGGCAATAAATTGGACAGTAAGAATGAATCAGTAGTGGATAGGCAAAGCTTTCAGTGAAAATAGGAACAACCAAGTATGTGCCTCTAAGTACATATCATTACTCCTACACATCCTATAATCAAAATGTGCGTTGGTAGGGCAACTTTTGTATAAACAGACAACCATCACACTTCAGCAAGATTATGTTACAGGCTAGGGGGCCTCTAAGCATTCATCTCATGTGTCTTATTGGAAACAAGCAGTTATGGTCAGGCCACCTGGATTTCCCAGGAGGCGTCATTCATACTGTGGCTGGTGTAAATAGCTCCCTGGAATTGGGCAGTGCACAACCAGTGCAGCAGATCTGGTTATATTTCTGTAGAAAGTTCAGGGAACTATTAGTAAATGGCATATACAATCATCTAGAAATGGAATAATATAGATAGTATGCACTTCTCTGTGAGCTTACTAACTGAGGCAGTAGAGAAACCACTTGCTATAATTTTTTTTTTACTCAGATAGGATGTTAATGTTGCACACACGGTTTACTCTTCATAATTCCTTCCAATTTTTACTCCAGTGAATCAGGAGTGAGAATACATATCTGGGGGAAGACTTTGGGAGCGTCTTTGAAAGACTTCTGAAAGGATTGGGGACATTGGTGATGTTCTGAGAGGCTGAAGAGGCATATCTCTTTCATGGCCCTTCTGTCTTGATTTGAATGTTCTTTGCAAACCATATACTTTAAAGAGACCAAGTTCTTGGGTCTTTTGCTACATCCACATAGAAGTTCCTTGACAGCTTACTGGGATGCAAACTGCAGTCCACACGGATGGACCAACCTGAATCACTTAGCTCTCTCTCCTTCCTTCATTCTGCAAGCCTTTGGGCTTTTTAAGATCATGAAATCCCAAGCTCTGGGGTCCAAGTTGAAGCCAACCTTAAAGAGAAGCTCTACTGACTTTGATCCTCAATTCACAAAAGGAGTTTTTCTGTCTCAGGCAAAATCCTTGCTTGCTAAAGGCCTTTAACCAGAAACATGTCATTGTTACTTTATAAGTGGTTTTCCATTTTAAAGGGTTTTCAAAGACTGACTATATTGTTCTTTTAAGTAACAAAATTTATTTTTAGCAAACTCCAACCAAATCAGTGTTATGTTTAGGTTGGTTCTTGGGCAGCTAGAAGCTAATTTAAATGATGCTTCCATTGCTTAAAATCTTTTGGAATTCTACCTCCTTTAGAGAGTGTCTTTAGAGATAGCTGGTCAAAACATCTGGCTTCTTTTGGTGTACCACTCATAAATCGTAGGATCTTGGAAAAGTAGCTCAACACTTGGTAACATCAGTTTAGTTATCTGTAAGATAAGGCTAACAACTTTCCATCCCTCAGTCCCGTAGAGTGACTCTCCAAGGGAACAATGAAATGCAATGCATGTGAATTCAGCACTCGTGATAACGGTGGGGAGATGCTTCTGTTCGGATTCTTTGTTTTGCTTTGCCCGGACATGTAACTTCTCCCTCCTCTGCCATTTGCACTAACAGACCCATAACCTTCTCCGCAAGTCCCCCGCTTTGAGGACAGACTGATGAGCCACAGGAAGAGGCCTCGGTGACGGAAGAAAAGTGTGGAAACAGATTGGAGCTGTGAGCAGGAGCACATATGGAAGCGGACTAACTGATAGAACTTTAATTGTGTGTTGCCTCCCTGCTGTAAGTGCCCTAAGCTGGTAAGAGAGGTTTAATTGGCTGAACACTGTAAATGTAAATTGCCTCTGAATCAAGGCAGAGCAGGAACGGCGGGGGTGCACAAAATGCTTCACAATCTTTTGTAATTTAGCCTGTCACTAAGTGGAAAATCAAATACTAAGTTTCCCGGTTCAGTAGGTTTGCAGTTATTCCTTTCCAACCATATGGAAGCTCCAGAGGCTTTAATCTTCATAAAGGCAAAGGACGATGTGATGGCCTGAATCCGACATAAATCATTTTTGAATTTTCATTTGCCAGTTTGGTTTCTGTTATGATTTATCACTGTGTGTTTCTTCCTGGGGGCCACGGAGTCATTCACAGCAGGTAGAGTGGTGGCTCCCCAAAAGATGTGTCCACACACCAACCCCCAGAACCTGTGAATGTGGTCTTATTAAAGAAGAAGCTTTGCAGGTGCAGTTAAGTTAGGGATCATAAGACAAGATTATTCTGCATTATCTGGTGGGTCCTGTATCCCAGAGAGAAGGCCATACAAAGGCAGAGACATAGGTTGGAGTCATGCAGCTGTAAGCCAAGGAGCGCCTGGAGCCTCCAGAAGCTGGAGGAAGCAAAGAAGGATTTTCCCCTAGAGACTTCAAAGGGCATATGGCCCTGTTAACACTTTGATTTTGGACTTCCGGCCTCTAGAATTCTGAAAGAACAAACTCTGTTGCTTTGAGTGACCAAAACTGTGGTAATTTGTTACGGCAGCCCTGAGAAACTACTACAGTCCCCAAAGCCCAATGGCAGTCTACGTTGGGTTGGCAGTCTGCTTTGATTTTGGACTTCCAGCCCCTAGAATTCTGAGAGAAAAAATTCTGTTGTTTTAAGTGACCAAGACTGTGGTAATTTGTTACAGCAGCCCTGAGAAACTACTACAGTCCCCAAAGCCCAGTAGCAGTCCATGACTCTGCGGTAGGTTGGAGACAGCAAAGCACAAACATAGGCACTGTGTTAGTCCTGTCCAGCTGCCCACAAAGTACCATAGACTGGGTGGTTTAAATAACGGACATGTATTCCTCACAGTTCTGGAGGCTGAGCAGGCTAATATCAAGGTGCTGACAAGGTAGTTTTCATTCTGGGGCTTTTCATGACTTGTGTGTGACTACTGTCTCGCTGGGCACTCATGCAACCTTTCTTGCCTAACCCTACTTACCTTCCCAAGCCTCTATCTTGTCCACATATCAATTTTGGGAGGACACAGGCAGCTTGTAACCTGCGCAGTCACCTTCCAAGAGGACCACAAACTCTATTCTGGCTCTAGAGTCTGTAAGAGCATCAGCAGGGTCTAAGTATTTGGGACTGTTTGGACCACAGAGTCAGGTGAATTTGATTACTGGACTATGGAACAAGTGGGGAGACACAGCGTCACTGGTGGTGTTGACAGTGGTGGAGCCATCTGTGGCAGATGCACGGCTTGGTGGAACTGGGCAATTTCTGGCTGGTTTCCAGGTAAATGCAAAAGGGGCTGGGATTTAGAATGAGGTGTTTCATGAGGCTCTGTATTCATTTCTGAGGGTGACTGTAAGAAAGTACCACAAGCTGGGTGGCTCAGAGCAACAGAAATTGTCTTATAGTTCTGGAAGCTGTATGTCTGCAGTCGAGCTGTTAGCAGGGACTTCTGACGTCTGTCATTTATGGAGGAATATTAGGGCATCCTTCCCGTCTCTTCCTAGCGTCTAATGGTTTGCTGACAACCTTTGATATTCCTTCACTTGCCACCCTATAACTCCAGTGGCTGCCTTTGTCACCACATGGTGTTCTCCCTATTTGTCTCTATGTCTTCACACAGCTCTGTTTCCATAGGGACACCAGTCTGACTTGGAGCCCACACTGCTCCAGCATGACTTCATCTTAACTAATTACATCTGTAATGACCCTGTTTCCAAATAAGGTCATATTCAGAGGTACTGAGTGCTTAGGGTTTCAACATATCTTTGGGGGGACATAATTCAACCCAGGATTGATACTCTAAAGGAAGAATGGGGTGCAATAGAAATGGATGTTTTGGGGAGGTGATGGAGGACTGGAGGAGAAGGACGCCAAGTTCAGGGAAGTTTGGCAGGGCCCTGGGCACTAGGATGGGATTTAGGGGTCATGCTCCGGCTGCTGGACAGATTGCTAGTATAGGCACCTGGAAACAGAAGATTAGAAACAAGAGGAGGGAAGATTAGAAAGATTAAAAGATTAGAAGATTAGAAACAAGAGGAGGGAAGACTCATGTCTGGGAACCAAGCAAGACCCCTGGAGTAAGAGAGTTCAAGGTGACTTATTTCAACAATGGCTGCATATAGGTCTCCAGTTAATTGGCCCGAAACATAAGTAAAAAGAGCTGCCAGTGGAAGCCACTAGCAGAAATCCAGGCTCATCCCTCATGAACAATGTGGCAAGGAATGCAGTTTATTTTGGCCTTTGGAACCACATTTCTGAACAAAGATGGTGAGGCTTTTGCTAGCATGCTGATTAAACAAATATAAAACACAGAAATTAATGGCAGAATGAGCAATATATGGTAGGTCTCATGGGCTCTCCAACTTCAAGCTCTAAATTCTGGATCTTCAAAACCCTTCCGTATGAGACATACGAAATGAGGAACTGAACCTAATCCCTGAGTCCCGAGCCTCCTTAAGAAAAGATGCACATTTTCATCAGAAGGATAATCAATCTTCCCAGCAGTTCCAAAATCAGATGCAGAGTGAAAAAGGAATGCATTTAGTGAGTGCACATTAGCAAGTCATATAGGTTCATGTATGACTTATAGCCGTATTGGTTATATATGCAAATCCAGACATTCATTTCAATTAGCATAATGCTTATAAACGATGTAATTTCTCAGAATGAGTGTGATCTTTCAACGTCAGTATCCAAATGAATACAAGTATTAAACATTCATACAAACAGAACAAATAACTCTTCAGCTGCTGAATTTAGCTAGACCAGCTGATTGGGCCATTTAAATATGCTCCTGGGTTCTTATTAGAGCAGGAAACCTTTTTTTTTTCCTTCTTAAGTTTTGATTAATTACCAATTTCAGGAAAATTTGACGACTGCCATGTGAGAGGTCTGACATACATCATAAAATCAGGTATGGTTATGAGTCTTTGAAAACAGATGAGTGTACCCAGACATGGAACCTGAGGGGTCAGCAATGGGGGGTTGGGGGGTGGTTGGAGGCTGGCGGTGCCTGAGAGCTGGTGAATGAAAAAGGAAATGAGTCAGGCCCATGGGTCACTGCTTGGGCAAATATTAGCTCAAAAATCACCGCCTGAGCCTGTGACTTAAAGCAGACTTCTGGAGAAAAATTTGTATTTTCTCACCAGAACAGGGACACACTAGCAGGACTTGGCACCAATCAAGTTACATATAGGATCAACAATGTATTAAGAACAAAGATATATGGAGAAAAGCTTAGGAGAAAATAAAGATACCAAACACTCCTTCAAATCATGGTGTGATGGGTAATTTCATGTGTCAGCTTGGCCAGGTTAGATAGTGCTTGGTCAGACATCAGTCTAGATGTTGTGGGAAGGATTTTTGTTGTTGTTGTTGTTGCTGCTGTTTTGTTTTGTTTGTTTTTGTTTTTAAGATGTAATTAACATTTAAATCTGTAGGCTTTGAGAAAGCAGATTACTCTCCATAACGTGGGTGGGCCTCATCCATCAGGTGAATTTCTCCTAAGAGAAATGACTGAAGTGCCCTGAGGAGGAGGAAATTCTGCCTCCTGCTTGCTTTTGCATTGAGCAGCAACATCAACGCTTCCCTGGGTCCACATCCCGCCCTGTGGTTTTCAGACTTGTGAGCTTCCACAACTGTTGTGAACCTGTTCCTTAAAATAAGACTGTCTCTTTATCTATATTTCTTCTATTGTATTATCATATATAGGATATACATACTATAATACATAAGGATTCTCAATTGTATAAGAAGTATATAATGTAATGAACTTATGGATGAATTAAATTATTGTATTGTATTAGTGTTTATATATGTATAAATGTGCATATTTCCTATTGGTCTGTTTCTCTGGAGAACCCTAATACACTTGAGTTAGAAAGCTTGGATGTGCCCTCCTCCCACACTTAGCCCTGTGAATGGAATACTACTTGCCTGGGGCGATTCTTTATCGTGCAGGACTGTCCCACTCATCGCAGAGAGTTTTTCATCCTTGTCCCTTTCTCCATTGAATACCACTAGTAGCTTCTCCCCAAGGCATTATGAGAACCAAAAATACTCGTGCACACTCCAAACTCTCCCTAAGGGACTGCCTGGTACTGGCCCAGTTAAGAATCACTGATTTAGTTCAGCCTTCTCATTGAATGGATGAACAAATTGAGGAGATGAGAAATTGTGGCTTTTTTTCAATATTAACTAATAGCTAAAGAGTCATGAGAACTAAGGGGTTTGGATTCCCACTTTAGTACATTCTTACTTCCTTTATAATTCTTACAGAATAAGCCTGAATGTATCCTACGTGACTCTGCCCTCTCTGGCTGCAATTGGCTTGAGTGGACGTCACAACCAAGGCCAGCCCATCAGTTATTCTCTCCTGTTAATTTTTAAACTCTGAATAAGGAGAGTCAACAGTTCCCTTTGGAAACTCTCAGATGTGATGCCTGGGGGTTGTGGGTGGTTGTTTTCCACTGTGAGAAAGAGGTTGGTTTGCAGCAAAAGTGAGAGAGGTCAAGACAGAGAAAGAAGCAGAAATGAGAAGGCGGGGGATGTCTCTGCAGGGGTGGGGCCCTTGGTTCCAATAATTTCTGAGACTGAGCTGCTCCCTTTCCTCCCTGGAGTCTGAATGGTGTGTCATTCACAACTAAAATCATCTTTTCTTTTTACCAGAAAATGACTCACTGAATTTTCATTATGATGATGCACAAGAGAAGCCTAGCAATAATCACACTGAGGCTTGATGGCATAACCTGGGAGGGACTCCTAATCCTCCCAGTGAGGACGGTGATGCCAGCTAGCTGTATCACCAAGGTGACATCATTGTGTAGGGAAGAGAGCTGGAGGCTTCAATGAATTTGAAAGTGTACACCCATCACAGTTTTCATCACCATTATCAGAATCATCCACACCTCTATTTTTTTTTCCCGAGTTTAGCATATGTGTTCTTATAGAAAGTTTCCTTTCTTTCTGAAGTCCCATCCTTGCCATAGATGTCCAGTTCACACCAAAGTTCTATTCTTTGAGATACAGCATTTGGTGTGACATCTACAACTTCTCGCATGCAATGGGTGACTAAGCTGGGCTCTGTGTGGAATTTCTGATCACACAGGTAGGTAGTATTAGGGGGTTTTGTATTTGATCATGGGTGAAGTTCTTCTCATCCTTATATTCCCTCTTAGGATATCCACACAAGGACTCCTGCTGCTTCTTGCAGACCTAAGATATCCCCAGCTGATGAGGGACTTGGCAGGTTGACGGATTGATTGTTCACCCCACTACCCCACATTTGTTCTCCCTTTTGCTGCCGTGCTGCCACCCTAGCCTGACCTGCGAAGGGTGCACGTCCTCACTCCGCACCAGCCAATGAGACACCACCATGCTGCCCATGATGAATCATATTGCAAGCCCAGCGAGCTGGGAAATGACACCAGTCCCCATATGCCAGGACCCATGCCTCATCTACCACAGAAGGTAAGACATACTTGATCTACTCACCTCAAACTGAAGAGAAAATTTATAGTCAGAATCTTTGGCCATATCCTTGATGTAGGCATCAAAGTCATCCAGTTGAACTGGGCTTTACCAAACACAAAGAAATAGATGTTTTAACAATCTGGTTGGCAGCTATCTATACTGTTTAATGTCATACTTTTCAAACACGAATGATTTTCTTGGAGAAAAAAGCAGCTTTACTTGCTCCAATCTTTATTTTTGTTGTTAAAATAATCAGTTCCTAGTATGTTGTGATTAAAAAGAGGGCCTCATATATTATACTTCCTTGAGATGGGAAAGAGCTCTAGATTTTCAATCGATTCTAACCCCAGCAATAACATATTATATATATGGGATGCGTGGGTGGCTCAGTTGGTTCAGCATCTGCCTTTGGCTCAGGTCATGATCTCGGAGCTCTGGGATCAAGTTCTTCTTTGCTCAGCAGGGAGCCTGCTTCTCCTTCTGCCTGCTCTGCCTGCCACTCCCCCTGCTTGTGTTCTTTCTCTCTCTGACAAATAAATAAATAAAATCTTTTAAAAATTATATATATATATGCATGCTTACATACATACATGTATATATGTTGTTTCTAGAAAATTCTGATTGATGGGAAAGCACAAAGGATTAGAGTCTGGAGAACTGTTTGAGATATGGTTTTATTTTACATACTGTGTGATCATGGAAAATTGAATCTTGTGAGATTCAACGCTCTCTTCTATAAAATACTATGGTCATACTTACCTTCCAACGTTGACACACAGTATATTAAAGAACCTTAGAAGTTTAAACAGCTTTACAACTATAGGCACTGTACTGCTAACTACACTGTCTTCTCAGGGCAGAGCAGGGTCAGCGCAATGAAGAGCATATCCAGAAAGTTTCTAGAGCCTCATTCTTTGAGAGCCATGTTTAGAGGCTTGTGTGTCTATAAAAGTATCAAAAAGGCTCAAACGTACAATCAAGTAATGCATTTGAGCTTATGTGTCTCTATCTCTAGCCAAAGTTCTCACCTCTTTCCTTCTTCCTTTTGTGAATAAGAATTATAATTTATTTCCTACAGTTTTCCGTAGCTGCTTATCCTTCCCGGATTTTACCCACACCAACCTGCTCTCTAAGCTTTGCACGATGCTGAGCTCTGGCAATGAGTCCAGGCATTTCCACTTTGGCAGGATCCACACAGAGACCTTTCCCTTAGTCTTACTGCAAATTTCTCCACTGTATCCTCTACCTGTGGCCTTATGTCCTATTAGCAAAAGCATAGTATTATGAATAGCTGTTTGCTTAAAGTTGTTGATTAACCAATATGACAGATTATGTTAAGATTTTAGTAGATTTTAAAGATTTTTGTTTATTTACTTGACAGACAGAGATCACAAGTAGGCAGAGAGGCAGGCAGAGAGAGAGAGGAGGAAGCAGGCTCTCTGCTGAGCAGAGAGCCCGATGCGGAGCTTGATCCCAGGACTCCAGGATCATGACCTGAGCTGAAGGCAGAGGTTTTAACCCACTGAGCCACCCAGGCACCCAAGATTTTAGTAGATTTTAAAGGGCATTACACCTCCCAGATTACACTTGAATTTTAATTGTTTCACTTAATAGCATTAATGACTTGGTTCCATAAAACACACCCCAGAGCATACATATTCACATATGTTTTATTGCTCAGTTGATCCCTGAAGTAGACATGGGCAACATCAGCCCCATGCTTCAAGTGGGACAGCCAAGGCTAAGTGAGTAAAGGGAGTAGTTTAAGATCACATGGCTACTCAGCAGTGGAATGCTGACCAGCTCCGCAGGAGAATGTTTCTGGTTAAAGGACATCCCAAGTCAAATTTGCCACCTTCCAAGAGAATGACTAAAGTTGGAGCTCCAGTCCTAGAATGAATTCCCTTAGACCTGCCCTCTCTGACTTGTCTTTGAGCAGTGCATTGACCTTAAGGTTGGGTTTAAGGATTCTAGCGTTCATCCCGTTATCAGGAGAATGGAAGCACAAATAGGGAAAGCAGTCTGAGAAAATATTTATGGGTTAGAAAAAGCAAAAGGAAAAGAGAGATAGAGGAAGGGCCAGGAAACAATAGAATGAACATCAGGGAGAGGAGGAGTATGGTAAAGAGGAGCAAAACAAGCTAGGAGAGAGGAGAGATCAGGAGGAAAAAGGTTTAGGGAGAAAAGGGAGAAGAGAAGGTAGAACAGAGGAGGGGTGAAGTGAGAATAGGTAGAAACTGGAAAGGGGAGCCACAGGGACATGGTGGGGTAGGGAGGGCTCTGGGAGGGAAAGAGAAAGGGTAAAGAGAAAACAAATAAAAATGTGGGGTAGGGGCTCCCCCTTTTATTTTTTATTTTAAGATTTTATTTATTTATTTGACAGAGAGAGAAATCACAAGTAGGCAGAGAGGCAGGGGGAAGCAGGCTTCCTGCTGAGCGGAAAGCCTGATGCCAGAGCTTGATCCCAAGACCCTGAGACCATGACCTGAACTGAAGGCAGAGGCTTAACTCACTGAGCCACTCAGGCCCAGGGGCTCCCCTCTTTTAGAGAGGTTTTTAGAGAAGGCTTTTGGAGAAGGAGAGAGGACCAGAATGAAAATGAGAAAATGGAAGGAGGAAGCTGATTTGACATGATGTGATGTGACGTGATGTGACGTGATGTGGCTTGTGGGCAGGGTCAACCACAACTGTAATCTACCCAGACTTTTGTCCATGTCTTGCTTCTCCTCCTCCCTGCCAGGTCTTGGGAGGAGGAAGCCTAACAGAGTCTCCCATTTTGGTCCAGAGACTGTCTTCTAACATGCCTCTCCACCTCACTTAACAACCCAACCAAAAATCTTGGATAACAAAGTCTGTTCCTGTCAAATCATTCTGTTCAGGTGACACTAGCTCTCTTCTGCTCTGGTTGCTGTTGTCTCTCCTGCATCAGCTGGATGCCAATGGAACACACACTGATTTGAAATAGATTTAGGAAAAAATTATTCTGTTATCTATCTGTACCTGAAAAAATCTGTATGTCACTCAAGGCTAAATAGAAATATTCTGCATCAACTTCTTTTTTTTTTATGTACTCCACTAGCGTGAATGCCACAGATTTTTTTTTAATTTAAAAAACATTTTTTTAATGTTAGTTAGTGACCATATGGTATGTCATTGGTTTTTGATATAGTGTTCCATGATTCATTATTGCATATAATGCCCAGTGCTGATTATAACACATGCCCTCCTTAATACCCATCACCCAGCTACCCTCTCTGTCCCTTCACCTCCTCCCCTCTGAAATCCTCAGATTGTTTTCCAGAATCCATAGTCTCTCATGGTTCTTCTTCCCCTCTGATTCCCCCCACTTCAGTTTTCCCTTCCTTCCCTGAATGTCCTCCATGATAGTCCTTATGTTCCATATATGAGTGAAACCATATGGAAATTGTCTTTCTCTGCTTGACTTGTTTCACTCAGCATAAGCCCCTCCAGTTCCAGTCATGTTGATGCCAATGGTGAGTATTCATCCTTTCTGATGGCTGAGAAATATTCTAGTGTATATATGGGCTACATCTTCTTTATCCATTCATGTGTTGAAGGTCATCTTGGCTCCTTCTACAGTTTGGCTATTTTGGACATTCCTGCTATGAACATTGGGGTGCATGTGCCCCTTCTTATCACTACATCTGTATCTTTGGGGGTAAATACTCCCCTAGTGCATTTTCTGGGTCATAGGGTAGCTCTATTTTTAACTTTTTGAGGAAACTCCATACTGTTTTCAAAAGTGGCTATGCTCTATCAGCTTGCCATCCCACCAAAAGTATAAGAGAGTTCCCTTTCTCCACATACTTGCCTTTGTTGTTTCCTGCCTTGTTAATTTTTGCCATGAATGCCACAGATTTGACTGGAATCCCTAATTGCCTCCTATTAATTCATCAATATTTTATCCTAGGCAAATATCAAGGATAAACTCTAGGTATGGAAACGTTCCACTCTTTATATGCAGAGTTTTAACTAATGGCCTGGAGCTGACAATCTAATTAGACCTTTGAAATCAACTGATGGGTAATTTTTTGCTCCAGAATCTTAATTCTTATGACTTAGCAATTCAGTAGATAAGTGAAACCAAGGCTAGCTACAGTAATTATTCTTTTCTATTTATTACAAAGACTTCCTGAGACAGCATTTCTCAAAGTACTGATTATAATATCAAATAGAGTAAAAGCCTTTCCCTGCACTAAGCACAGCATTTTAAGTATAAAATGGCAAATATTTTTGTACAACTTTGATTTAGCGAACTATTAGAGGTTTTCTCGATTTAAAATGGCAGACCTCCTCCTATAAGACTATTATAATTCCCAACACCGCATTCTTTCTCAGTTTTCATATGACAATTTTCCTTATTCCTGACTTGTTTTCTGTGATATGCTTTCTTAGTGGCCTCTGCCACACATACGTGTAAACACCCCCACACGTAATGGTTTAGCTGTTGAAATATACACTTGCTTCTTTTTAATGTTTTCTTTCTTTAAGTAATCTCTGTACGCAATGTGGAGCTTGAACTCACGACCCTGAGATCAAGAGTCACATGCTTCTCCAACTGAGCCAGCCAGGGGCCCCTACATTTGCCGCTCTCTTAAGCATCCCTCCTATTGGAAGACAAGCAATCATTTTGATTTGCGAAGTGAAGATCACTGGGAAGAAATTTTAAAAATGTTTTAAAATGAAACAGTAAGAAAAACTTACCATACTGTATACTTCAAAGTTTGTAAGACTAATCTTTAGTGTTTCACCACAAAAAGAAACAGTAATTATGTGACAGGATGGAGGTGCTGGCTGAATGCTACGGTGGGACTCATACTGCGTTATATCTGTGTATTAAATCAACACACGGCACACCTGAAACTCACACACTGTTCTAAGTTGGTTATATCTCAATAATAAAAAAACAACTTACTTAGTCAGTTTCCTCTTCTTTAAACCATTTTTACTCCTGAGAATTAAAAAAAAAAAAAAAGACAGCTTTATTTGGGCAAAAGAATCGATTGACATAATGATGAAACTTCAAGAGCTTTAAACAATTACATCAGACACCTCAATTGTATTTAATTTTCATTAAACATACCTCCAGTTTGTTTAATTAATTTTACTTAAATGAGAAGATAATTATAATAATTTTAGATTGACTTCTTAAACAATCTATTAGATTACAGGAACATACTTGTACTTTACATTTTGGGTTTGCCAAATACTAAATTCTAGAAATAAAATCTCTTGCTACTAGGGGTTAAGTGGCTGAAGTATTTTATAAATAAATAGAAATATATGTTGCCTGAAAACTCTAAGATCTATAGGTGAGAAGGAAAGAATTGGGGAATAAAAGGGAAACCTACATGTCTGGGAAGGTGGAAATGTTGGTTGTCAAAGACTCAAAGAATCTTTTCAGTATTTTCCCTGGGAATGTGACTTTGTGCTCTCCGTGTTGGCATGTATCTTTTTTTTTAATTTTTAAGATTTATTTATTTATTTGAGAGAGAGAGAGTGTGTGCACAAGCAGGAGGGTCAGAGGGAGAGACAGAGAAAATCTCAAGCAGACTCTGTGCTGAGCACAGAGCACAGAGCCTGATGCGGAGCTCGATCTCATGACCTGAGTGGTAACCAAGAGTTGGATGCTTGACTGACATAGGCACCCTGGCACCCTGGCACATATCATAGAATTCTACTATAGCATTGTTCTTACTCAATTTTGAACTCTTTTTTTAAGCTATCTGAAGATTGTACCTATTACTAACCAGTTCTTAATTCATTGCTATTCTGTAAGCTCAAACATGGGTAATGCTAATGCATACTTTGGTTAACTACATTTTTAGGGGGTATTTAGGGTCATCATTTTCAACCAACAAGAGATCACTGATCTAAGTTAGTGAATGCGCATATGGTCTCTGCTGAAACACTCCATTACTGTATTTTTATTGTTTTATATAAATGATAAATATTGATATGATTATGAGTAACAGTTTTTACAAATAGTTTCCCAAGGTCTTTAAGTATTGGTAGAAGCACTCAAACTTGCAGAAAATAAGCCATCTGTAGTAAAAAACCAGTGTGATCTGAAGACTCTCATGTGCCAGAATATTTATTATATTAAAAATTGTGGGGGTGTTTAGGTGGTTCAGTTGGTTAAGGCACCTGACTCTTGATTTTGACTCAGGTCATGATCTCAGGCTTGCAAGACTAAGCCCCGAGTTGGGCTCCCTGCTCAGCTCAGTCTGCTTGAGAATCTCTCTCTCCATCTCCCCCTCCCCCTGCTCATGCTCATTCTCTCTAAATAAATAAACAAAATCTTTAATTTAATTTAATTTTATTATTTTTAATAAATTATATTTATTTTAATATATTTAAAATATATTTTAAATGATATTTAAATTATTAATTAACTTAATTAAATTAAATTAAAGATTAAATTTAAATTATTTAAAATATATTTTAAATAAATAATATTTAAATAAATAATATTTATTATTTATTATTATTTAATTTTAATTTTATTTAAAAAAATTAGAATTGTGAATATCCGAGTACCTTCAATTCTAGAAAGTCTGTAGCACAATGGAACACTGCTTCCTCTGTGCTCTTGTAGCGTGTTGTTCATGGGCTGTTTCTCCCAGGGTCTGTCAGTTGCTTCTGTGCTCCTTGCTGCATAGTCCTCCCCCCACCCCCCACTCCCCTACAAGAGCTAAGCACAGGTAATAGGACACACTGTGGTGCTCAATAAGTGTTTCATGAATTGGGTTGAAACAAAATACCTTTGCTGTGTGTCTCTCACAATTTTACTTAATGATTCAATGTGGAGTTTGATACTAGACTCGGGAAGTGGAACTGGTAGATGGATAGGAAGTTACAAAAGACAGGGAATTTAGGGGAAATACCCATTTAGACAAGTGGTGTTTCTGGTTCTCATTTCCTGGTTGCAGGCTGTTTTTACTTCTTCCTACTTCTGAGTGACAACAATCCATTCCATAGCTATTTGTTCTCCCTCATCTTCTGTCTTTCACGTTTGGGATGTAGAGGGAACAGACATTCCACTTCTTATTTTGGCTCTCCCTCACCCCCTCAAAACACCACTGTGATGTTGGACAGAGTTGTATCATCTAGGCATTTGGGAACCTAAAAGAACTGCTTTTGAATAATTTTTACTCAGCTCTTGTGAGGGCAATGTGGTCAACTTTAGGAATCCCACATTCACTTTGTATCATGGGAGCTAATGACTTTGGTGCTTTATGACAGAGGAATGTTCGCTGAGATAACTAACGGTTTGGTGAAGTCAGGAGGCTTCCAACATATTTGGTGACGGGGAGTGGGAAAGAAAAAAACAAACCCCAAACCAAACTTTTCCTATCCAAACAGACTTTAAGGGAAACTGGGGAGAAACAAATGTATGTGGGAGAGTGACACTGAATAAATTCAGTGCTGAAATATTAAGCTGCTACTATTCAACAGCTGTGTAGAAACCTGATTCCTGGAAGACAGGCACTTTTTTTTTTTTCAATCTCATTCATTGATTGAATTTTACATAGAATGTAAAATTCTTTTTTTTTTTAAGAATGTAAAATTCTACCACATGTTTTCAATAACTTAATGCCAAAAGTGTATGTTTAAGTGTATGTCTTCATGATTTGTGTACAACCTTTATGTTCTGCTTAGATTTTGCAGAATTCCCAAAGATTCCAAATTCTCATAACCTTAGGCTGTGGGACAAGGACAGAACTGAATTATGAGACTCCACGGCCATGCGGATGGAATTTTCCTACCTTTTCAATTGTTGTGCTAATTCTAAGACTTAAATTAGGGGATGATTCACTTTTAAACATGTAAATGAAGGTTTTGCCAGCCATTTGGACATCAGGACTTTATGGAAAGAGCTAGTGTGTGTGCCTGTTATCATTTGAGGTGATGTTTAGGGTGTCATCTTGTCATTGCAAAAGATTTTTTGAGTAATTGATACCACGCATAGACGAACAGCATATAGACATACACAGTCATGCACATCTGTTAATTTTCTCTTTAGTTTTATCAGTTAGGGAAGGTTCAAAATCTTAATGACTGCAAGAAGTTAAGATGCGTAAGTCCTTCATGGTTATGAGATCTTGGAAAGCCGCACAGACAGGAATTCATTGCGAAGGGGAACATGAAAAGAGGCAATGGGAGAAGCATGGGATTTACAATGAGTAAAAACAAACAAACAAAACCATCCTGAAACAACCCACAATACCCTAACTGTCCCCAACTTCCCAAGTGCTAGTTACTTTTTCATGAGCTAACTGGATATCATCCCCAACTCTTAAAAAGGCGTTTAGAGTTCTATCATTCTCTGAATAAAATATGCAATAACCAGGAGGAAAGCTGAGCAGTTTAAACTAAATGTTGCCTCATGGTTAAAATGACGACTGTGGCGGGTTTCGAGCAGGCAGATGGATACTTCAGCAGAGCAGGAGGTGACTATGGCATTAATAAAAACAGTAGTAACAATGAATCCAGATAGAGCTGGTCCAAAAGAAATGGTTTTCTCTAAGAAACCCGAACGGAGATGAGGGTAGCCAGAAATCCTGGCAGAACACCATCTTAAGACTAAGCCACCTCGGGCACTGGTGACCGGCTCCGGTTTTGCTATCGCCCTGGGAGAAGATTCGAGCAACACAATGAGAGAGAAAGCGTCTCCTGATATCCACATGGGCCACTCATCAGGAGGATTTAAAAAAATTAACGAGAACATCTATTCCCACGAAGTTGGCAGTTTAGAGGAGAAACCAGGCTGTGTGTGAGGAAGGAGGTGGGTGGGGGGCTCTGTTTCTAGTGGTTGTTAACAGATGAGGTGAGATACGAAGTAGATGCATCTGGAGGAGGTTTAAAGTGACTCTCTAGGAAATGAAAGCAGGGGAAGCATCCATGTGTTACTAGAAGAAGAGAAAAGTCGCCAACAGTAGGGACCTCGGGTGGCTTTGGGAGTGCTAAGCTAGCTGTACCTGAAAAAAAAAACCACAAAAACCAAAAAACAAGGATCTTGTATTTTCCTTTTGTTATATCTGACCTAGCACAAACCTAGGGCTGAAAACAGAGTTCATGTTTAGTGTATTCTCATTGGTTTCTATGTGTATGGCTTACTGAAAGTGACAGAAAGCCCGGGGCTCCATGTTTTGCCTTCTCTTCTCACCTGGAGATAACCATTTACAGTCTCAAGACCATTCTTCTAAAAATGACTGAAGGTTTTGTTTTTTTTTAAACAACAACAACAAAAAAATCCAAACAAACAAAGACTCTAAACAGAAAACAAACAAACACAACTACTGAAGCCCCCCCCCCCCCCACCAAGATGGGTGTCATGCTAGTTGATCAGTACTATAAATAGCAGACCCTGAAGGGGTTGTTGGAATTTGAATATATGTGCATCAGGGGGACCTATTAAGAAAGATAAGCAAAAAAGCACAGGCCTGATATAAGGGTAGAAAGGGAAAGTCAGAGAATTAAGCAGAAAAATTAATGCAGTAGTATATGCATCTTTCTTGCTTGCGTTTGAACTGAAATCGTGGAGGGTACTTTAAGGGTATTGGGTAGAAGTATTCTGATGATAGGTAGAATACTTGAGAATGATTAGTAGGTGTCTAGTGAAAAGTGACACCTATTTTGGAGGTCAAAATGGAATTTTGGCACTACTCGTACCTGAATACTATCTGATGTCAAATACTTAAAATATCATGTTGGCTATTGTAAAGCCCTATACTCAAAACTTATTAAAACCAACTTGGAGTAACAGCGAATGAGTCCTCATCATCTAGGACATTCTTCTGATTCCATTACTTAGAACATCAGTGTCTACCATGTTTCAACACATTTCCTCTGTTCTCTCTTAAAAAAAAAAAAAAAACCAACCACCAAACAACAACAACAACAAAAAACAAAATACCCCCCCCCCCCACCCATGCTGGTATTAGTCTCTTCTGTGAGGAAGTCCTTTTTGTTATTTTTTCCATTGCAACTTGAAATCCTAACCTTGCCCGCTGTGTTTATTCTGTCCTTGGAGGAGCTGAGGAACATTTGGTCAACTGCCTTTTGGAATAAATAACTCTATAGATTGCTTTTCATCTTTCACTCTCCCCCCACTCTCCCTACTCAGGTGCCATTTTTTCCAGTTCATGAGCTAATTTTTTTTAAAGATTTTATTTATTTATTTCACAGACAGAGATCACAAGGAGGCAGAGAAGCAGGCAGAGAGAGAGGAGGAAGCAGGCTCCCTGCTGAGCAGAAAGCCGGATGCAGGGCTGGATCCCAGGATCCTGGGATCATGACCTGAGCTGAAGGCAGAGGCTTTAACCCACTGAGCCACCGTGGCGCCCCTCATGAGCTATTTTTATTGCTTTTTTCTAAGTCCTTCTGAACTTGTCCATATATCTGGATCTGTCTGTACATAATTTAGTACCTAAACACCTTGGATACTTCAGGACAATGATTTTTGGTTTTGGTCAGGAAACTACTACCTTTTCTCCTGTGGCTCAGGAAAGGAAACAGTCCTTCTAGATACGTTAGTTCCAGATTTCGAAATTATTGTTATTAGATTTTAAGCAAACTGAAAAGGATACTATTTGAGATTTGATTACTAAAATGATTTAAAAGTTAAGAAAAGGAGAATTTAAAGAAGCTGCTTTTTATGGAGAAAAGAATAGATTTTGGAGACACTGGGGATTCGAACCTGGATTCTCTATATAGTGGTATGATGTTAAAATAATCTCCATAAGCCTCTATTTCCATGTGTCTAGGATGCGGCTGTGCAAAGTTGTGGGGACAATTAGATAAGATAATTAAATAATGAGGCTTTGCCCTTAGTTGCTCAATATTCATTGAGTTAGCATTACTATGAAAACACTTACAACGCAAACAAAGAGTATAGCATTCTGCACTTCTCTACCTAAATGCATTTCTTCTGTTTTGGAAATACGAGGCTCTCTAATGGATGGAGATGGTAAGGAAAATGGAAAGCATCATTTACAAAGATGAGAAGCCAATGCATTGACTGAATGAAGAAACAAATGACTAGTAATAAATGGAAGAAAAGCTTGCCAAGAACATCCCAAGAAGAAAATTTTAATTGGAAAAACATTATAGTTAGTTAGCATCTTGGTACCATAAACTCTTTTAATCCATTTCAACACATGATTAATAATTTTAGATACTGCCCAAACACATCAGATAATTAAAGAGAATTTTTCCTTTCGGTTTTACTTCTGGAAAGCTAACTTTATAGACTTTGTGTTACATAAACAGTAAAAAAAAAAAATCACTTACCAAGGATTAATATAAAATGCCAAAAGATAATCAGTCCAAAGACATGAGGGTAGCAGGGTTAAGAAAGCAAATATACTCCTACGCCTGTGAGCATTAATAGATATAACAGATGTAAAGATGAAAAAGTGGCAAGAGTTAGTAACATAAACTGTGAACAGATATCAGTAAATCACCTACCGGGATCAATTAAAATGACAAGCATCTTAATTACAATTAAATATTATTCCGTCTGAAACATGAGGGTTTAAGTGCTCTCATATTGCCAACACCAGTTTTCTTCGCACACATCCATACAGTAATCAGATATATTCCTTTCAACTTATTTTGTGTCGATTAGTCTGCTATTAAGTGATTACATTTTACATTCAGTTTAATGAGGCTCTTAAATGCCTCATTAATTATCTCCAGTCTTATTCTTGGATATTATTGTCTCTTCCGTGCTTGAACCTATTTTAAGGAACCATTATAGCATCATTTGATCACTAACAGCGGCTTGTGTGAGGAAATATCTACCAAAGGTCAATTTCCACCTATGCTGATTCTGGGAAAGACCTCAAGCTTCTGGGGCTCATTCTTAGAAAGCTGCACTGTCAGGTGTGACTTTCTATATTACTTTTAGTTTAAGTAAATTCACCATCGCTAAAAAGTAACCCTTAAAACAGAGCTATCGGAGGATGCTCAGGTATCATTGATTCAAGACAAGTAGCTCGTGAACCTGCCTGGTCAGTAATATGCCTAATATTGAGCTGAGTGAGAGCAAGAGTATTTTGTCGTACTTCGTTTCTAATTCAGTCTACTGGTCTAAAAAGTGGGGTGTGAATGAAATTTCAGGTATTTAAACCATGTGCAAAATAGAGCATTCATTAATCTTGATTTTAAAATAGCCTATGTCTGAGTCTATAGCTACACTGGGAAGTAGGAGGAGAAATGCTGTCACTTCGTCACTTTAGTCACTACAAGTTTCCACTGAGAAATCTATTCTGTCAGCCAGAACAGGCGGGTGCTGGCAAAACTGTCTTTGCCAAGAGCAGGGGGAGAGTTTTGTAGATTTTCTAGAAAGGTCCTGAAGTCAATTCTCTTTTCCCTTAGCTCTCCCATAACTGGTGTCCCATATTCTTTCAATTGGGACTGAGTGTGCAGTTAGTCAATACATAGACAGCTGCCCTGAGTCCCAGGTATGATTGGGTCCATTTCTAGATGGGCTATTCTTCCCTGCTTTGTGACTGGGCCTGGGCCTTTTTAAAGGGCGAGCCAGACAGGATCAGTGAATTAAGTTTCTTAATCTTGGCAAGACTCTTAATATATTTGAAGAAACCTAAAATGAACTGTTTACTAACTTTTCACCATTGAGGGGTTATGAGTTTTCCTTCTTCACAGTTGGGTTAGTTGTAGTTAAATAGCAAAACTCCATTCAGGCTACAATTTAAAAATAGTACAACATATTGTCTTATTAAAAAGAATCCTATTTCAAGTAGACTTTCCACTGCTAGATGCCCATTCAGGGAAGCAGAAGTTATATTTCAATTAAAGCCCTCCCTTCTTCACAGATTCTGTAAAGTTTCTAGTCTCACCTATCTATTTCTTGAAGACCACCATTTTGGGGGGATGAGGGAAACAAGAAAAAAAAAAGACCATTTACCAAGGATTAACATGAATGTATCCATTTAAATTAATGTGCTTTGCATGATGGCTTGCAAAATAAACCAACCTGGTCATGTAAGCAGTGTTGGCTTTATATTAAATGGTGACTTCGTTAATAGTTTTGTTGGGTACCCACTGCAGGGCACAGGGGATAGGATTGTTAATTCTCATATATCAGTGTTAAGGTATAATATCAAGCAATTTAGTCTCCTGATAATGCTTTCTTAATTCTCCAAATACCTCCTCCTTTTAGATCCTTAATATTCAGGCATGGGGAAAAAATAAAATAAGGCCAGGTTTTCCCATGGGACTTTACTGCCTTTGCTATTTATTTACCTGTAAGTGTAAGAGTTGAGAGCCCTGGCCTGAATATGTCTCCTCAATTCTGAACAGAAGTGGGGGCTCATATTCTCAGGCACTGAAATGTCAGTTGGAAATAGGCTTCCCTGTCTCCTGCTGCCTCACTGGGGTCTGTCCTGCACCTTCGTCACCACTCCTTCAGTGTGACTCCTGCATTGAAGCCATTCTTCAGCAAGGTTTGGGGCTACACCCATGCCTGTGTTAGTCCTTTGCTTAATATAGTGAATACTCAGCAGACTAAGACATTTTCTCTACCTCATAACATAGTAAGCCTATACAAACTAATATATTCAGTGACGAAAATCGAACCTTGGAAGGTCCACTCTCACCAAAGTTGTGAAAGCACAATCAGACAAAACCATGTAACCCTCCAAAAGAGTAAAATAAAGTCTGGAGCACACACACAGCACAGATAAGCTATCTATTTAGAGGCTTGTTCCAAAGTGATGCTCACCAATTGTATGGAAGCTTTCCATCCCTCTCCAAAGATGCAAAATTGACAAAGGTTCCTGCTCCGCATTCCCTGTTCGAAAGGAACCACAAAATCAAGGTTACTGCTTGACAGAGCACTCTTTTACCTTGACATAAAAGAAAGCCTCTACTGGCTTATCACCACAGTATTAAATTAAAAAATATAAGTTAATATAAATTCCATGTGCTCCTCTTTTGCATGCAATGCAAAATAGAAAGATAAAAAAGTTTTTCATAAGGTTGCACATGGCCTAATCAAGTTATTTGAAGCCAAGAGGATTTGGTTTACAATCCTTTCCAAAGGGCACTCATGATCCTAACATAAATCTTTGAACTATTTGGGGTATAATATTTTTCACAAAGCCTCCTAGCCTGAGGGTTTTCTGTTTTAACACATATTCTTTGTGGGGTTGTTTTTAAAGCATTTGGATTTCTTCTCTAAAATGGTGGTGGATTAAATTGGATTTTTTTTTTTTCCTCCAAAATGTTCCCCTCATGTCAGGATGCCCATGAGATTCATCACTTGAGGTGAGAGTAGAAAGAGTGAGACATACTGAATCAGATTGGCTCATGCGGTGCCTCTTATCCAAAAGGTTGCTTATTAATCTGTCAGTAGAAAATATTGTTAAAGTTTGTTTTTTTTTCCAGAAGTGGAAGACAAAGTTATACATATTCTCGTGCCTTCTTCTCCTTTGCCTAATGTCAAGGATAAACAACACAGCTCACCAGCACTCACACATCTAATTTCCCCCCCTAAATGAAATTGAAGGACTTACTCAGAATTGAAGCAGAGATTTTGACATTATTGACACATCTGCTAATCACTTTGACGATCTCCCTGTTCTTATTACTGTGTTCTGAGAACCGTTTTCTTCTTTGAAAAATGCACTATATTGTTATATCATGCTGTGTTAAAAATTACACATCCTCAATTCATTTTCCTCCATCAATTTCCCATATATAGGGATTATTTTACCCTGTAATTCAAAGATTCTTATCTGGGGTTCAAGGATGGAATTTAGAGCTCCGTGAACATAGCAGGGGAAAAGTACTCTTGTTTTCACAACCTCTAACTGAAATTTAGCAATTCTTTTAATTACTAAAATAGGCAACAGGCCACCATAGTATCATTACTACTGGTGAAATTGCTAACCACAGAAACTACAGATGTTTTTCTACAATGAACCTGCTGCAGATGTTGCAGTATTGTTCATAATCATCACTCTGATGAAATTAGGAGAGTTATTAGACACCCTACTAAATATTATCTAATATATTAATAAAGTAACATGTAATGCATTTGTTTTTTAAATGCATTACATGCATTTTCATAGAATTAATTTCTTTTTAATACTATGTATTTTATTTTTTGCACTTAAAAAGAAAGCATTATTCTTGGAAAAGCGCTACAGGCTTAATCAGATTGCCAGAAAGGATCATGACACAAAAAATGTGAGGAATCTCTGCTCTAATGGTCGTCTGGCTGAAGTAGAACCACTTCTAAACATCTTGCTGTATGCACAAGAAGGCTCCTGGAATGGTACCCATCACCACACTTATTACCAGCCTCGCCACTATTTCTATTATGAGCTCACATTTGCTGCGTGTTTTCCAGTTACGGCGTCCTTGCTCCGCACCACCCACTAACGTAGGGGCTATTCCCATCTCTTCTCCATAAACGTTCTTCCCCCTGCTCCCAGGCTCTATGCACTTTGCTATACACTTTGTTACTCTATACACTTCATTAGTTTTTCTTGAACTCCACTAGATGCCTCTGGCCAGTCAGTCAGTTTTTGCTCTTATCTTTATTTTTTCTCCCCCCAGATCTTAGTATTACATTGTTCTGGTGCTTACTGCAAGGCCTTCTTCTTTCATCTATGCACTCGCCCTCCGGAAAGGAGAATTTCATCCGGTCTATCGCTTTAATACCACTTACACGCTAACAACTCCCAAACTTGTATCTTCAGGGCAGACTTCGCTCCTGAATACTAGACTTTTATGTTCAGCTGCCGACCCCACACCTGAGCTTGCAGTCATCTCAAACTTAACATTTCCCAGACGGAAGTCTTGTTGCTCCCGCAACTCTGGAATCCTCATCTGGAATCCTATTTCCGATGATGGCAACTCCGTCCTTTCAGTCATCTGTGACCCTTTTTCATTCCATTTCACCTGTGATCTGTGAGCAAATCCCCTTACCAAATGCCTCTATTTTCAAAATATATCCAGTATCTGATCATTTCCCCCCACATTCATTGCTGTGACCCTGGACTAAAGCATTACCATCTCTCGCCTGGGTTACTATAATGGCTGCCCCTGTTAATATGCCTGCTTCGCCTCAATACAGACTATTTTCTCATGTAAGCTGGCTCTTCTGCCCCAAGTCCTGCAGTGGCTCAACTCAGAATAACAGCGAGAGTTGTAGGCTTACAAGGCTCTGTGTGATTTGACATTATCTCCTGCTGCTCCCGGCTTCGTTTCCTCTACGTTAGCTGCACTAACCTTCCTGCTACTTTGCGAACATGTTCCTGCCTCAGGGCCTTTCCACTGGCCCTTCCCTCTACTGGGCATACTCTTCTGCCAGAAAACACATGGCTAACTCCCTTATATCCTTCACATCTTTTCTCAAGTATCATCTTTTCAGTGAGACCTATCCAGCTCCCTGAGCTCCTGTCTATATACTCCAGACATCTGTACTCCTAATTTCCCTTATCTGTTCTATTGTTTCTCTCTTACTGTTGGCTCACATACCACACAACCTTTTTACTTCTATCAGTGTAATTTATTGTCTACCTCCTCTGCTAGAATAGGAGCTCCTTGAAGGCAGAAATTCTTGTCCATTTTATATACTGTCATTTCGCAAGAGTCTGGAAGAGTCCGACACATAGCGGGTGTCCGTTAATATTTATCAAAATAGCCATTAATATTTGTTCATATTAATGGATGAAGTTTCAGTGAACTGCACAAGGTCACAGAGATTGTAAATTAGGATCTGATCCCAAGGAGTATAATTTCAGAGCTCTCTATATGAGTCCCAGTGTGGTACCACCTTCCTGCCTATCCTTCTAAGATTAGTTTAAATGCCAACAGTCATTAAGCTTGATTTTTATATTCAGGACCAATCTCTTTTCTCCATGTTCAGGGATAAAAATCTTTTTAAAAAAGATTTTATTTACTTGACAGAGAGACACAGCAAGAGAGGGAACACAAGCGGGGGAAGTGGGAGAGGGAGAAGCAGGTTTCCCGCTGAGCAGGGAGCCCGATGTAGGACTCTATTCCAGGACCCTGGGATCATGACCTGAGCCGAAGGCAGATGCTTAACTGACTGAGTCACACTGATGCCCCAGAGAATCCCATTTTTATTTCCTTTCGGGGTAGGTCAGTTTATACCTTTAAATATATGTCTTTACGTACATATCTCTAGCTATGTTCTAATTTCCTAGAAGACAGCTTGGATGTCTGATTTTTATTTAGTTATGCCAGATAAGACAATGATTAGATTATTATTGGATTGATAAGTTTATTTAGGACTAGACAACTGAGAGAACTCTGAGGAAGAAGAAGGATGTTGATAGAGAATTCAGCAGGCTAACATTGGGTAAATATAAATTTGAACCAAATTTCCCAAACCCAGCAGTATTCGAGGCAACAGTTTTTGAGAGAATTGATGGATTGTTCTGATAATATAGGGGATCACTGAAAATACTTGAGAATGTGCTTTGATAAGAAATGCATCGGTGGTCAAAGGAATAGGAAATCACTAAAATCATAAATCAAAAGTCTTTTCTAGCTGCAAGAAAAATGAAAACTGCCTGAACTCTGGGTAGTAGGAACAGAACTAATAGGGGACCTCCAACGGACCTAATCATAAACTCTACAAATGTTTTCTGATAAAACAGCTTTGGCAGAACTGATGAAGAGAGGGACTTTTTTTCCTTTCTTGTGGTCTCTTCATATATTCACTCTTCTCATGAATCATACTGAGTAGCCAGAGATCTTTATTTTTCTCCAAAGTATGTTTGAAAGTATCCAAATATCATTAGTGGATCTCTTTGCATGGGTCTCTTAAAATGACAAAACTGATAGTGAGAGGTCTGGATTTGTGTAAACAATCTTTTGCTTTGTCATTTCCATGATCATGTTTTCTAAAATAACATTTAAAAGTCTACTTCGAAAACATAAAACAGACACTGAAAACCAAAATCAAACTTACCGCTATACAGTTTAAATATTAAAGTATTTTAAATTGTACATTAAAATATTTTAATATTATTAAAATAATTTTAAATTACATTTATAAATTTAATTATGAGTTAAAATACTTGAAAGCCCTACTGTACAATTTCGGTCTGTAAAAGCAGACCTGTAAGATAAATTAGAATATTTTAAAGCCCTTATGTAAAAAAATCAACCAAACTGACCTTACCTTGCCATCTGGAGATGCTTTTTCCTCAGAATGATAAGGGTCACGAGCAGCAGTCCAATTAACAGAGTGCTGAGGATGGCTAACACCGAGATGACTACCACATTAGGGTTCATCTCTGTAACTGAAGAGAAAAGCCATGCATTTTCATTATAACTTCCATTACATGAAACTAACCGAACCACTCATCATTTTCCATTGATTTTTAACACCACTGAATATATAATGATGACGACAACAGCAACGGTCATATCTCCCCAAGCCGACAATGACTTCCTCGTGGTCAAATACAACCTTGTAAAGTAGGGTGACAAATGGTGTTCAGGTGCCTGGCAGGATTGTGTCCATCTCAAAGCATTACATCCTGCATGTTCTTATCCAGGAGAACTGTACAATGTGAATAATGCCTGGACCACAGTTTAAATTCCTTTGAGACTCAAAAAAAAAAAAAAATCTAGAAGTCATCACCATGTATTATGACTGTTTAGGGTTTTCAGAAGTTTAGAGAGTGGCAGGTTTTCATTTTATGCCTATGACTTTAAAGCCAGAAAGCACAACTGTATATTATGCTCACAACGAATAATGTATATGAAAAAGGCATTAGCAAGCTACCATCTGCCGCAGCACTTAACACGTCGCTAGAAGCAGGCATTCTGATGATCTGTAACCATATGTTGAGAGGTTTTTCCATCTGCACAACTCAAGAGATTAAACCTATTAATAAGGCATAGGGCCCTTAAGAACAGGGCTATGTCCCTTCCCTCTACTTATATGGAGGCTGCTATGGCACATGCACATCTGAATTGGGAATAGATTTCAAATGTTTTCATAAAACTCTTAACCAGAGAAGGACCAGAACAGGGGAGAATGACACTATCCTCTGCATTGACCATAAAATCACAGAACTGGGGGTGCATTCAGTCCCTACGTCTCTGTGTGTTTGCCACTTCCCATTTGGGCCAGCATGACTCCCACTCCCAGGCAGAGTAAATGAACAGAAGGAACATTAGACTCATGGTCAGGAGACCTTTTTCAAGTTCATTTGACTACTAGCTGCCATTCGGAGAGGCTATTTTGTCTGTCTCTCCTGGCTTCATTTTTCTCACTCATAAATAAGTTGAATAATACACCTATTTCACCGGGTTGCTGTAGCCATGACAAGGAATAGTGAAGAGGAAAGGCTACTTGGAGTGGTACCTGAGCACACAGAAGTGAGAGACTATTAATATCCTTTGTGGGTCCATTTTTGGTCCCCTTTTCCGGAAAAATAAAAATTCAAAACAGAAAACAAACAGAAGGTGACTCTCGTCATCACTGAGTAGAAACACATACGACGGATGCGACAGAAATGGAAATGCAGCCAGTGAAGGGATCACGTGACACTGAGAGCGGTCCTACTACACAGGTGTCTTCGTGGGTGATCTCGGACTGCTGAGTCAGCCTCCAACAATAAGGCAGTAACACATATAACTCAGAAGGAAAATAAAAAGGAAGCACCGTTTTTCCAGAGCTTTCATTATTTCTAATTCCGCAACACCAACCCCTCCACACCCCTGCCGATAGTTTGACTTGATTGGGAACTTTCCCACTTTGTCCCAGGAATTTAGTAACGTCATCACTTGACCAGGGATGACTGAGAGCCCAGGAGACCACAGGAGAGCCCGAGTGGATCAGGGTACTGTGGCCACCGCTGGGGAGGAGGATGAGGCCCCTGAAGTGGATGGGAGCAGCTCTCAGTCACACGGTGGATATTATTAGGGCTTCCAGCTCTTCATTTCTATGTGTCAATACAGCTCAACAAGGGACGTATATGATGATTCCAATTTTACAGATGGGAAAGCAGAGGTTCATAGATGGTCAATATCTTTCCTTCAATCACACAGGGAGTGAGTGCAGTGACGGGCTCCCTGTCCCCAGAGCCTGAATGTTTCAACAGAATGTAGTTCTAGTAAAAGGATAGACTACCTATATTTGAAAAGACAATGGAAGGAAAATCTAGAAAGATAGAACTTCCAAAGACACCAGATTCCACGAACGCAAGTCATTACCCATTGTTGAGACGGCTATGAATGTGGGGACACTGGGGCTGTTGTGGCTGAAGCTGGTGACACTACAGTTGTAGGCAGTGGCGGGAAGGAGGCTGGAGATAGTCACAACGTGGGAGGAAACAGCAACTGGTTCCTGGAGATGCAGAACACAAGATGAGTGTCATATTATCTTCATCCGTTTTGTGTTTTTTCAGTCTGTTCTTCAGAGTTAAGTGGGTAATACATAAACAGAGTAAAGCATTTAAAAGATGCAAAAGGACAGCAGTGAAAAATAAGTTTCCTTCTTTCCCTACTTTCTATCTACCCAGTTCTCCTCCACGGAAGTCGCCATTGTTGTCAGTTTTTTTTTTTTTCCTTCCCATCTATATTTTATGGATGTGAAAACATAAGATACAGCTAAGCAAAGCCTAAGTGATAACATGGTTTGCATGTTTTACCTTGATTATCAGTATATTTTGGTGCTCTTCCCACATCAGCACAGATAAAGCTGATTTATTCTTCTTAAGGGCTGTGCAGAAATTCACTGAAAGGACCTACTTTATTTAACCAGTCCCCTCCTGAGGAATGTCTCGGTTGTCTCTGATTTTTTGCTATTACAAACCATGCTACAGCAGACAAATTTTAAATTATGAGAACAAACATATATGGACACACAAACGCTTAATACACATATGTGTGTATGCATGTACACACATACAGATTGATACACAAAACCTGTGTGTGTGCATATGCATGGATGTACATACAGATGTGGGTATTCATTCTGCCCCCAGCTGAATGATGGGCCCAAAAGTTGAATATTTTTCAAAAGTTTGAAATCTATTGATAGATTGCTTTCTTTTAAATTTTTCATTTTTTGAAGATTTTATTTATTTACTTGAGAGAGGGAAAGAGAGAGAGCAGACTGGTGTGGGGAGAGGCAGAGGAAGAGGGAGAAGCAGACTCACTGCTGAGCAGGGAGCCTGATGCAGGACTCGATCCCAGAACCCTGGGGTATTACCTGAGCCCAAGGCAGACACTTAACTGACTGAGTCATCCAAGTGTCCCAACAAATTCTCTTCTATAGGCATTTTCCAAGTTATCCTACTGCATGTGATGTGATGCTGTGTGACAACATCTCTTCTCCTACACTCCTTCCAATCTAATACATCTATAAACTCTTTGGGTTCTTCCAATCTAATTAGAGGAAATTGCACCTCATTATAGATTAATTTTACATTTCTTTTATTGTGAGTGAACTTGATCATCTTTCCATAGGTTTAAGTGTCTTTAGTGTTTTTTTCCTATGAAATATTTGTTATGGGTTATTCGTCTGTATTTTTTTTTTCTATTTTTAGTTGCTCTTTGTATATTAAGGACACTATCCCCTTTGTCTGCATTCCCAGCTTTTAAACAGCATCCGCCAAAGTCACGGCAACTTTGTGTTCTCAAAAACATTGAATATTAACGTATTCTTGAGTAGAACAAATTATTAATTTGATGGGCCAATGGCTAGACCGGTGACAACTACCACAGAACAATATAAAAATATGAGCCAGCATAACATTTTTTTCCCAAACAGGTACCTGAAACACTCCTGCCTAAAGAGATGAGAGCCATCAGCACTTATTTCCAATTCTACCTCTTTTACTCCTCTATAAAAGAATGATTCTAAGGAAAGACTTTTGCTAGCAAGACTCTGTTATAGTAAGTAGCTGCATAACCATTGTTTCCTTAAGGGGAGGAATTACTGTAGGTGCAGAGAAGAAAATCTGCTACTGGCAAAGCGGTTATTTGCAAAAAGTATTCTTAGAATAGAAAAAAAAAAGATGAGCTCATCAATACAGTTCAAAAAAAGAGAAGTTTGTACAAGAGAATATCAAAAGGGGAAAGAAATCAAACAAATTATCTTAACACTCATATGAAAAGATTTCTGCTCCCAGAAATCCTTTCTTCTTTTCAATCTCATGAACTGCATTATTTAAAAAGCATCAATTATTCATGTTCACAGAATTAGTCTGTACACTGCATTTTATGACATCCCTCACAAACTTGACCTTTCCCTTCTATGTCTGGCTATAAAATACTTTTTTTTTTCTTGTGGCTTTGTTACCCTTGGAGCTACTGGTTCTTCTCTCTCCTTCCCTTCGGTTTGACCTGGTGAATAACTCAGCAGTCATTCTATCTGCTATTTGCGATTCTAAATGTCTAATGATCACCTCTCTCAGCCTTCATTTTCCCAAGCAAAATTGTCCTCCTTACTAACTAGAAACAGTCCCTTCTTTAAATTCTCTTAGTAGAATGGACCTCTCTGTGGCACCTGCATTTTAACTTAATTATTTCTAGACTGATGCAATATCCATAACTACATGAAAACAATTTTAAAGTATTGACTCTATCATTTGTATTGCACATAGTGCCTTTCACAAAACTGGCAATCAGTTGATATTTGTTAAATTATATTTTATATGGCAGTGTCTCTCCCTTTGATCAATTTATTGGCAATAGGAAAAATGAAGCCCTTTCAGTTTTCAGTATGACCCAGGGCAACTAAGGATGAGGGACAAAAGATACATGCAGAAATGAAAATCAACTTTGCAATTTGGCAAACTGGTTCTTATTTTTTTTTCCATTTTATTTATTTTTTCAGCGTAACAGTATTCATTCTTTTTGCACAACACCCAGTGCTCCATGCAAAACGTGCCCTCCCCATTACCCACCACCTGTTCCCCCAACCTCCCACCCCTGACCCTTCAAAACCCTCAGGTTGTTATTTTTAAGGCTTGCTCTAAGCTCAGTGTGAATTTCTATCACTGAAACACAAAAATGCAGATGAACTTTTGTTTTCATTTTCTGTAGTTTCAACAAATATAAGACTTTAATTTACTCAGATAATTAGCCTTACTCAAAATGAACTCAGACAAGGACAATCAAAAAGCACAGTACCTGGAGTTTTGTTTCTTGCCTTGAGCCGACTTGTTGACAGAAGACTTCAAAGAAATCAGCTACTCCCTCTTCCACCCACAGCAAAGTCACTGAAGTCTGGGTTTTATTCACAGCAAACAGTGATTTCGGAGGAGCTGGTTCTGAGCAAAGGCAGAGTTTTTAAAAAATTTCATTTAATTTAATACATTCTTTCTTCTTTCACCAATTGGCAGGATAAAACAGGCAAAAAAAAAAAAAATCCCAAATACAGGTAGTTAAGAAATGTTATGTTATTGTTATTGTAACAATAACATGATTTATTGTAATATCAAAATGTTATTTCGAGTTATTGTAACACCGAAATGTTACATTATTGTTTTTGAAATATGTCCCTACACAGTCGTCATCTAACTTGGGAGGCAGAATAATTCGCCTTTTTCTCCCCCTTCCATTTTATACTTCCCTTTCTAGAAGACTTCTGTTTTCTACTTCAGCTTTATTATATCCATAATCTATTAATAGTTTTGGTGTCCTCTGCACTGGAGGTAAGCACTGCCCTGGTAATAAAGAACTCTCTGTAGGAGAAACAAAAATCTATATTTGAATGGCTGAGAAAAATGAATGAAAGTGGTTTGCTCCCATCTAAGAGAGACATTCAGTCTGGTACTTAGCCAAAAGCCTGTCTTCCTTTTCTGGAGACTATTTGGAATAATTCAATACGAGGAATGGCTTCTTGAAAATTTAGTTGAAATTAAAAGGGGTAAAGCTAAGTTGAAAGGATTTTTTTTTTTTTAAAGAAGAGGATTAATGGAAGGGGACTGGATGGTTAATAAAATGTTAGAGGACTCCCAATCCCATCTTGTTTCATTTATTGGGAGGGAGACAAACCATAAATGACTCTTAATCTCACAAAACAAACTGGGGGTTGCTGGGGGGAGGTGGGGTTGGGAGGGGGGAGGGGACTATGGACATTGGGGATGGGAGGCGAACCATAAGAGACTATGGACTCTGAAAAACAACCTGAGGGTTTTGAAGGGTCGGGGGTGGGAGGTTGGGGGAACAGGGGGTGGGTAATAGGGAGGGCACGTATTGCATGGAGCACTGGGTATTGTGCAAAAACAATGAATACTGTTACGCTGAAAAAATAAATAAATTTAAATACTGAAAAAAAATGTTAGAGGACTGATTTATCTTTTTCTTTTAGACATTTAATCTTGATCTATAAATTAATCCACTAGTCAAACAAACTGTGCCCCTTCATACTCATTTCCAGTAAGTGAGTCATGGGATTTGTTGGCTTGAGACCAAACTCCTGCCTGTTCTCCAGTTTTAGGAAGTGGTCTTATGTCTTGTACCCCCATACCCGAATCTCTCCTACTCTCCTCCCTGTGCCCTGTCGTTTGGGTGTTTCCTTTCTCTTGAATTCCTCTAGTGCTCAAAGCACTATGCCTGAACCCAGGTGCTTCAGCCAGAGTCCTTGCTATGCTCTGTCAGTATGTGCTTGTTTGGACATACTATTGCTAGCTGTTGGGTTCACAGAACATCATACTCTGCCCATGTGCGTGCCCTGTCAGACAGCTACGCGTGCTGTGTGTCTGTTACTTGGATTCCTTTTAATTATTTGTCCCATTCTTCCAAGTCGTTTCCTTAGCTCCTGGATATCAGCAGTGCTTGAAGAAGCCCTTGGAGGCCACTCCACTCCTTTGACATGTCCGTGATCTCTGCGTGGGAAGGTCTGGACCTTCTTTCTAGAATATCATCATCGTGGCCGTGTTCAGAAGCACGTAGTATGTCAAACCATCCTTCCTGTGATTTATCACAGGCAACTTAAATTTGTGTCCTACTAAAAAGAAGCAATTTTCTTTCCAGAGACAACTCGATGAGGTTGGGCTGAAGAGTTGGAGGAGGAAAGGGTGCGGGGGTTGTCTCGTGCAGGCGTAATTCACAACAGATGTCAGGACCCCTTTCTCGTTTGCAATGAGTCGTCCACTCCCCCAAACGTTGTACTGTGTATTGTTTCACTTCCCCTCTGATGAAAACTGTTGATGAAATGTGGGGTCAGCTTCCACTGCCCACATCCTTTATAACTGTCACTGTGAAAAGGGATGAGTCAGAGGGTAGGTCCTCTAGTGATTCTGACTCATGCAGAACTTGAATCTTTGGAAGCAAGTGTGAGGTTGTCTAGCAGAGATTGATGATTTTTAGGCTGAACCTTGGTTGTTTCTCTTTCCAAAACACACCCTCACAGTAAGCATCCTAAACTGATTAGATTCCCTAGGACATCTGTGTTGTTTTTTTTTCCTGATAAACTCAGGTTAGCGATCCAATGCGAACAATGCCCAAGTCCTGATCCCCAGCTCCCACCTTTTACCCATGTACTTCCAGTCACCTACCATCTGTGTTTCCTCCATGAGCAACCCCATTCATTCCCTTGTCAGGGCCAACAATCTTGAGGCTCTCCTCTGGCTTCTCAAGTTCAAAGAACATATTGTTAAATTCTTGTCATCTCTTCCTTGTGTCTATTCTTTTCATTATATTGCATGTTCAGGCTTTTATCATCATACTTGATCAATCATTACAATAGCCTCTTCATTCTTTTTTCCTGCTTTTAATCAGTTCTTTCTTCATTTGTCAACGAGGGCTTAAATCATCTTGAAATAACCACTTTGCTCATGTTAAGTCCTATCCGGGTAATCATCTATTGTGATCAACATCTATTGCATCAAATCCAAATACGCCAAGTTTTAAAGTTCCTACTTACATCGGCCACAGGCCACATGTTACCCATTCAGCTTCACCATTGTCCCCCGCCCCCCTGGTACAGCCAGCTTTCTCACTGAACTATCATACAAGCAGTACTCTTTCTTAACTCAGTATACCTTTTCTTCTGCTTGGATCATCCTAAAATCAGGAAAAAGACTTCTTCTCCCTGAAGCCTTATCTGTTGACTCTGTCTCTTGATGATCTATCCCTTCTCTGACCTTCTATTACCCTATTTGATCTATGTGAGGAAAGTCCTAAATCTCCTAGGTCCTACTAGATGCTTTAAGGACAGGATCCATGTGTTATAAATTATTTTGTTTTCACCTTGAACCAGTCACCTGCAATTGTTCAATAAATCTTCTCTATTGGCTGATTTAAACCATAAGTCAAGATTCACCAATCAGAGTTATTAGGATTTAAACATCAGCAAGACCAGGCATACTGGGGCTATAGTTTGATGTTCTCTGTCTTTTAACAGTGATCATATTGGTAAAATTATCATCTGTCAGTGTCATGAATTACAAGCGTTCACAGTGGTCCAAAGAATATGACTTGGATACCGGAGTAGCGGTTTCTCTGGGTCTGACTAAAAAAAATGTGGATCTAGGTGATAAGTAGGATCCTTGGGAAAATCTCCAAAGGGTCTGGGACCTTTGACCAACCATGTAACAAATTTTCTTTTCAAGCGGTATATAGGGGCAATGGATTATTCCAAATTCACTGTACCTGTTATCACTGTATCTTTTTCTGAAAGACATATGCATTTTAGCTCCTTAGGTCAATGAGTAACATGCACAAATGGCCTGCTTAAGGGCTGTTTAAGATCTCTGTGACAGGTGTATTTCCTTACATGTACTGGGGAGAAATTGCACCAACTATTCCAAAGGAAACAAAGAAAGTCATTGTCATATTTCATAAGTGGAGGTGTAACTGGATTGGGAGGGGCTTCTAATTAAGTTTCACTACTCAAGACAACATCTGCCCCAGGAAATGTATTAAAATCTTAGAACTGTACTGTCCAACACAGTAGCTATTACCACATGTAGCTATGGAGTACTTGAAATGTGGCTAGTCTACACTGAGAGGAGCTGCAAGAGGGAAATACAGATGAATATTAAAGATTTAGTATAAAGTAAGAGTAAAGATATTTCACATATAATTCTTTTTTTTTTATTTGTTTATTTTCAGCGTAACAGTGTTCATTGTTTTTGCACCACACCCAGTGCTCCATGCAGTACGTGCCCTCCCTATTACCCACCACCTGGTTCCTCAACCTCCCACCCCCCCCCGCCCCTTCAAAACCCTCTGGTTGTTTTTCAGAGTCCATAGTCTCTCATGGTTCATCACATATAATTCTTTATATCAATTCCATGTTAGGATGATACTGTGTTGATGTATTTGGTTATATAGGGTATATTAAACTCAATGACACCCATCTCTTCTTCTTAGTATTTTTTAATGTGGCTACTAGAAAATTTAAAATTACATCTTTGGCTCTCATTGTATTTCAGTTATACAGTACAGGGCTAGAGCATTCTTTCCTGTTTGGTAGAGCAGAAGTGTGGAAATTCTTGGCAGAAGCTGGTTGGAGGTTCCCCACTTCTGTTATCTAGCTCCTCTCCTAAGAAGGCAAAGTCAGCTAAAGTCTGTAGCCAAACATGACTTAGATGATTCCTCTTTCCCATCCTTGGGCACAAGACCAGAAGGGAGTGTAGCTAAATATAATTTTTTTTAAAAGATTTTATTTATTTATTTGACAGAGAGAGATCACAAGTAGGCTGAGAGGCAGGCAGAGAGAGAGAGAGGGGCAGAAACGGGCTCCCCACTGAGCAGAGAGCCCGATGCGGGGCTCTATCCCAGGACCCTGGGATCATGACCTGAGCTGAAGGCAGAGGCTTTAACCCATTGAGCCACCCAGGTGCCCCCAAATATCATTTTTAAAAAGATGTTACTTATTTATTTGACAGAGAGCAAGAGAGAGAGAGAATGGGCACAGAAAGAGGGGAAGCAGCAGAGCGAGAGGGAGAAGATACTCTCTGCTGAGCAGGGAGCTTGATTGCGGGGCTTGATCCCAGGACCCTGATCATGACCTGACATGACAGACACTTAACTGACTGAACCACCCAGATACCCCAGTAGTGTCTAAATATTGTAAAAGTGTCTAAATATTGCAAAAGCCTTTTTGTTGGTCTGTGTCTCTGTTAGGGGATGAATTATGTTCACCCAAATTCCTAGGTAGAAGTCCTAAGCCCCAGGACCTCAAGAATGTGAATGTGGTTGGAGATGGGGCCTTTCAGGAGGTAAGTTAAAATGAGGCCCTTAGGTGGACCTCAATCCAATCTGACCGTCGTGCCTACAAGAACAGGGAATTTGGACGGACAAGGAGAAAGCAAAGACAAATGGGAACAGAAAAACCATGTGAGGACACAGCTGGAAGGTGAGTTCACCTGCAAGCCCAGCAGAAAGGCCTCAGAGCAACCAAATCTGCTGATAACCTGCATCTGGGACTTTTCACCTCCAGAACTGTGAGAAAATAAGTTCCTGTCGATCAAGCCACCCAATCTGCGACATTTTGTCAGGGCAGCTCTAGCCAACAAATACAGTTCTCTTACTCTTCAAAATATCAAATCCAGTCCAGCTCATAAAAGGGAGGGATAGGAAGGCCTCAATGATGTTATGAAGAGTAAATGAGCTTTAAGATAACATACCCAAGGGGCGCATGGGTGGCTCAGTGGGTTAAAGATAACATACCCAAAGTCACTTTTTTTTTTAAAATATTTTATTTATTTGACAGAGAGAAATCACAACTAGGCAGAGAGGCAGGCAGAGAGAGAGGAGGAAGCAGTCTCTCTGCGGAGCAGAGAGCCCGATGCGGGGCTCGATCCCAGGACCCTGAGATCATGACCTGAGCCGAAGGCAGAGGCTTTAACCCACTGAGCCACCCAGGCGCCCCCCCAAAGTCACTTTTGAGAACACAGAGAGCCAGGCAGATATGACTTATAGAACATCCCCAGGCTAGCACTTTCTACTTCTCAAAATGACATCTTAACATTAACTTCTTCAAAACTCCCAGGCTTCGTAATGTCTGATTTCCTTTTGTTTAAAATCACTCTGGAGTCCCATGATATTTGATGTGAGAACCCATGGAAATGGGGAAAGGAGACAGATAGACTCTTTCAAAACAAGGTATGGATATGGGTTTGTAGGCTTTAAAATATTCTCTAAGTGCTTTCTAACATTGCTTTCTAACATACTCCACTGTTTGGCCCTCTTCTTTCCTTCTCTTTCCTTTTCAATTCCTCTCCTATTTGAGTGGGGAATCCAACTTAATTTTATAAAGAAATTAAGGACAAGGCACAGAACATGAGAAGAAAGGAAAGCTGTAAGTCTATCTCTACATTTAATTTAGATTGGATTATGAGAGGCTCAAGCAGTTCCCTAGGATCTCTATGGGGGGGAGGAGAGGTGGTGAAGGTGACCTTGGGTAAAGGATGAGCTGGGGCCTGACGCTTATTCTTTGTTCTGGCAGCAAATTCCTTCCTTTCCTAGGAAATCCCAAAGAGAGTCAGGTTGTAATATTTTGTGTTGGAACAGAAGAGAATGTGTTTATTGTCTCAAATCCATCTTTTTCTGACAACAATTACCTTATTTCTTATTTTAATGGGATCCATTAGTTTAGCTGCCGATGGAATGATGCTAATGAGGCCAAGATTATATCCACAAGGGCCCACTAGTTTCAATCTGTTTGTAGTTTATACCTCTAAACCTGGTGAGTCCTTTTGCAAATGTGTGACATTGGTGATAAGGGGAATTAAATAGAAAAAACACTGTAAAAAATTATCGATATGATAAAATCCATTTTCAATTCTCAGCATCACTGACAGGAATAGGCTAGTGTACTCCATATACAAAGGATGGCCTTTAATATTTATATTATTGTCTATCTTTTAAATAAGTTTATTTTTTACTTTCCTCAAGGCAAGCAGTTCTACCTTAAGGAGTGTAAGCCTAATATACTCAACTTGGTCAAAGAAAATGTTTGTGACTTACACAGTGCAAGCCACATAAATTATGTTCAGCTTGTTCAAAAACAACATCAGCAAGAGAAAGCACAATTTGAAGGGGGGAAAAAGTGTTAGAGAAATCATTCATGGTGAGTTGAGATTGGTAGGCAGTGAAATTAAGAAAATGAAAATTTATATTAAATAACAGAAACCTGGGTTAAATTTAAAGTTTACTAAGCCTATTCTCTTTTCAATTCAGGGAGATTCTCTTAATAAGTAATGAGAAAAATTAAAAACAACATGGGAAAATATTAAAAAAATTCAGGCAAATATAACATTGTAATCAGGCCCTTTGCATATGCAAAACATAGGATATTCTCAGGAATTTAAAATATCCGTGATTTCTATTACACTTAAAATAAATTCTTTATGGCTCTATGATAGCAATTCTAATAACCCATTCTATGAGTCACGGGGTGTTTTTATGGTTTTACCAGCTCTAGTAACTTCTAAAGATTAGAGTTTTTCAAAGAAATCTCTCATTTAACCTTACTTAGTTTCAAAATATTTCTGACTTCCTCCTTTTTTGGTTCCAAGAATATGGTTTTTTATCTAGCATTTTTACTTAACTGCAACTTATTTTTGCCAAATTCTTATAAAAAGGTCACTACTCTTATTGTATCATTAGCCTTGTTGCCTTTACCCTGAACTCAGGTATGAACTACATTCTAAAACTGGAAGGGATATTAAAGGTCATTTTGTTCACTTTAGACAAGGCCACTGAAACCCACAGGCCCTATCCCACTTTCTAAGGTAACACGACTTGCCTGTGAGAGCAAAAACTGGGATCCAGATCTCTGTTTGCCTAGTTAAGGGTCCTTTCTACACCCGATCCCCCCACCAGATGTGGGTATTTGACATTCATTTACATATAACTGAGGATGATGGAGCCTCCTGAAAAGTTCCTCTTTCTAGAAGACCAACATTTCCAGAGTGGGTGCTTGTACATGGAGATTGGCACCAGACATCACAGTCATGGCCCTATCTGTCCATCATCCAGATTTGAACAGAAACCTTCAGACTCTGCAAGTTGCTTTATGGTATACAGGAGAAGTGGTTTTAGGGAAGTACTGAAGTTGTGTGGTTTGGCTGTGGGCAGCTGGCAAATAGCAGTGAAACTCACAAGGCCACAGTGAGACATGGGAGAGAAAGAGATTGCGAAGGTGCACCAGTTAGTCTTGGGATGAGGGACAGAGTCATGGAACAGTGGCATGTCTTGTAGTTCAACCCAGAAGATAATGCTGGCATGAGCCTGCTGGTCCTGGAGGAATCTACAAGAAGGGTAGCATGACAGTCATGATCCTCTGAAAACCTAAAGAATACATGTTTATAAGAAATCAGTAAAGTCCTCCACAAGCTTCCATCATCGCACCCACCTGACTCCCTACCCCATCGGTGCCCATATACTCTCACTCTTCCTAACTACAGATTCACTCAGTCTTAGGCAACCCCTTTCAGTGGCACCCAAAGTCCTTCCACTTTGGGCCCAAGCAAGGACATCATTTTAATGAGTGTCACCTCTAACCATCCAGCCCCATTAATTTTCCCTGGTCTGTTGAATCATTCTGATTAGCCAATGAAGAGCCGTTTCCACCCACTTCGAAAAATAGAAAGAAAAAGAAAGATAAAATAAACCCAACCAAACAGATTAAAAACTCTTGGATTCTATCTTTAGCTCCTGCTCATTTTCTCTCCCTTTTGTAATCACACCCCTAGAAAGTTTTGTTATTCCAGCTGTCTTCAGTTGTTCTCCTTTTATTCTCTCTTGAATTACTTTTAATAATGTATTTTGTCCTCACCACACTCCACCCAAGTGCCTCCTCCCCAAATCACACTGACTTCTGGGTTCCTCACATCAGCAGTCAATTCTCATTCCATAACTTACTTGACTCTCCAGCAGGCTCAACGAGTTTATCAATCAAGCACTTTCTTTGCTTGGCTCTTTGGACATCACACTTCTTTATGTTCCTTTTTACTTGACTGGCCACTCCTTATCAGGCTCTTTTGCTGGTTCCCTCACACCACCTCCATTTCTTAAAGCTTGAGTGTCAGGGCTCAGTCCTTGGATAGCATTCTTTTTCCTTCATTCATCCCCTGATAACCTCATCATGTCTGTTTCCTGACTACCCTCAAATATATACTTCCCAGTTCTGAAATCTTACAGATTATGAGCTCCTTTATCTAACTGCTCACTCAATATCTGTTCTTCTTCTTCTTTTAAAAAAAGATTTATTTATTTATTTATTTATTTATTTATTTATTTATTTACTTATTTCAACATCTGTTCATTAATGCTTAACAGGCACCTTCAAATGTTCATGCATCCAAACCTCAGCTTCTGGTCTTTCATCCAAATCTGCCTCTCTCATTATCTTCCCCATCTCAAAAAATAGCAGCTCTGTCCTTCCGACTGCTCAGGCCCCATATCTTGGCATCTCCTTAGACTTACTTTGTTCATTCATAGGCAACATCTAAAATCCAGCAGTAGACTCTCTCAGCTTCATCTTCAAGATACATTCTGAAGCTTATCCCTGTTCATCACCTTCTCAGCTACCACCCTGGTACAGGCAAGAATAATCTTTTATTTGGATAGACGCAACAGCCTCCTAAATTTAAGGTAACTATGTAATTGATCAAAAGTGTCCAAATTGAAATACTCTTTGGAGAAGAAAAGGATTGCAATAGGGGGTGACTGGCCTTTAAGTGATCCGTAACAGGTGTAAACTGTTATTATCTATGGTAACTGGGATGTATGGTCATCTAATCTACATGGTTCCCCATTTTACCTTGATCTCTGAACATTCTATTCTTACCGAAGTGATCTTGTGAAACTTGTCTGGTCATGTGACTCCATCACTTGAACCCTCCAGTGGAGTATCATCTCACTCGGAATGAAACGTCTTTTTAATGACCTTACATGATCTGTTCCCTTGTTACGTCTCTGTCCTTTTTTTTTTTTTTTAAGATTTTATTTATTTATTTGACGGAGAGAGAGATCACAAGTAGGCAGAGAGACAGAGGGGAGCGGAAGCAGGCTTCCCACCGAGCAGAGAGCCTGATGAGGGACTCAATCCCAGGATCCTGGGATCATGACCTGAGCTGAAGGCAGAGGCTCAACCCACTGAGCCACCCAGGCGTCCCGTCTTTGTCCTTTTAACCACTACTCTCCCCCTTGTTCCTTCCACTTCAGCCATACTGCCTTCCTGACTTTTCCTTGAACCTTCCAGGTACACTACTGCTGTTGGAGTTCTGCACCTGTGGTTCCCTCTGCCTATAAAACCTTCCAGTTATCTGTTTGGCTCACTTCCTTACACCCTCAGGTTTTGACTGAAATACCACCTTCACCATGAAGCTTAACCTACGCCACCTCCTACAAAAATTTCATTTTACTCCCCATAACACTTTTCTCACAGCCTCATTTTTCTCCAAAACATGTGTCATCTTCTGGCATCCATATATTTATGTTTATTGTCTCTTTTTCTCCACTAGAATGAGGGTAGAAATTTTTGTCAGTTTTGTTTATTTCTGTACCCTCAACACCTAGATTAGTATGTAGCACATAGTAAATGCTAAATAAACATTTGCCGATGGATAGAATCAATTTTTTATTTTCATTTTTAAAAAATTTATTTATTTGAGAGAGAGAGAGAGAAAGTACACAAGTAGAAAAAGAGGGAGAGGGAGAAGCAGACACCCCACTGAATTGGGAGCCGACACAGGGCTTGATCTGAATTAATTTTTTAGAAGTATAGTATCTTCATTTATTACCCTTTTTTTTTTGACTGGCAGCTATAAGTAAGTAAATAATTATAGATAGATGGATGGATGTATAGAATGAATAAGCATATTTTCTTTCTTCTTTCACTTTCTCCTTCCCTTCCCTTCCATGTACTCATTCATCCACCTTTCTTTCCTTTTCTCTATGTTACACTGACACAATTTATTCACATTCGTATCTTATTAAACTCATTTCTTTTTGGTGGGGGGTGAGAGGGATAACAAGGCAGTCCCTTATTAGGAAAGGATCCAAGAAAAGGGCCCGGGGGGATAGGGAGGAGTACTTTAGGTTTCAGTGTGATTTGATTCACAACATTTAACTCACTTCCTACGAAAAATTGCATATATCCAAGCAACTATTTCTAAAATTGTGAACTCAGTGATTTCAACATAAGAATAAACAAATTTCTCAATTGAGAATGAGATCATAAAGGACAGTACTATGTCATAGCTTTTATAAAGTCAGAAAATATTTTTCATCAAAATGCAAATAATTATTTTTAATCTACTGAAATATTATGGGGGAGAGAGAGAGAGAGAAAGCGAGATTGTAATATGCCCCAAATTCCTAACATCTGAAAGTATTTTGATTCTTTTTATTTATAGTAAAGCTATGTTTTAAAGATTTCTAATCTATATAAAACCTTTCATGATTGAGATTAAGATAAAAGAAGCTAATGTTATTAATACCCAAATTCCAAAAGAGGAACAGAGAAAGCCACCCAAGTGGGCGTGAAACTCCTCCCTTCCCTGTTAGAAGTGTTCACTAAAAAAATGAAGTTTTTAGAAAAGAAAATACCCTCCAAATCTAGGAAAACATAAGCAGCTGATGAGTAAAAAGGACTGAAATATTCTTTCTCCACCCAGACTCAACAATGTGTAAAGTCAGATTTCTCTAGATCCCCAGTTCCTCAAATGAAGGCATTGTACTAAATTATCTCCAGATTTCTCCTAGCACCTCCAAGAACTGAAGTTATCGGGATTCCTTATCTTGAACCTGTCTGAACACAACTGTGGTCAGGATACTGTAGAAGTTTGACAATGGTGCTGTATACATTCTGTTTCCGTTTTTCTCTGACCTCAGTGGCTATACCTTCCCAGCCTCTCTTGCTGATGTCTCCTCTGCTCAGTGTCTAAGTGCTGGAGCGGTTCTCTTCTATATATACTTACTAGTTGGTGATTTAGACACTGCGAAATTTATATCTCCAGTCCAGAATTCTCCCCGATTTTGTCTCTAGACATATAACAATAATCATTTTATTTGACAGCTGTACTTGGATGTCCTCTTGATTTTTTTATGTCCAAAGAAGAATCTATGTTTCTCACCCTAATCCTCTTCTAGTTTTCTAGTCCTCAATTTCAGTGAATTGTACCACCATTGCTTAAGAGCAAAGCCTAAAAGTCATTCTTATTTTTACTTTCTCTTATTTCCTATTTTCACTTTACCAGAAAGCTCTGTGGGCAGAAGCTCCAAAATAACTCCTGAATTTTGTCAAATTTGCCATCATTTCCCATGGAAATTACTGAACTAGAATGCTGTTTTTAAAGATTTTTAAAGATTGTTTATTTATCTGAAATAGAGAAATGGGGGGGGGGGGCAGAAAGAGAGAGAGAATCTTAAGCAGACTCCACACTGAGCACGGAGTCCAACACAGAGCTTGATCCCACAACCCCAAGACCATGTCCTGAGCTAAAATCAAGAGTTGGCTGCCCAACTGACTGAGCACCCAGGTGCCCCTAGAACATTATTTTTAAGTTTAGGACACATGATTCCTTAATTGATCTCCCTGTCTTCACTGTTGGCCTAACAATTGTTCCTTCCTTGAGTAAAAAGAGGGATTATTTTAAGTAGGTTAGATTGTTTATTTTTAATTCTCTCCATGCCTTCTTATTATACTCAAAATAAAATCTCAACTCCACCTTATAAAAATCTTATATAATCTGATCTCTGCTTCTTCCCTCTGCTTAGCAGGCCCCTTCCCAAACTTTTCATGGAAGATCCTTTCTTGTTATTCCTATCTCTCACCACTCCTTCCTCAGAAAAAGGTCTTGCTGCATATGCAATCTGTCCCACATTACCCTGTTTTAATGCACTGTACAAAATTTCTTACCATCTCCCCTTTAGTAGATCATAAGCTCCTTGTAAACAGAAACTGAAGTAGCCATTTGAGTTCATTACTACAAGTAGTCTGGCATCTGGGCAATTCTTTTTTTGTTTGTTTCTTTTTGTTTTACAGTTATTTTTATTTTTATATTTTTATTTATTTTTAAAAATTTTCAGTGTTCCAGAATTCATTGTTTATGCACCACACCCAGTGTTCCATGCAATACGTGCCCTCCATAATACCCACCACCAGACTCACCCAACCTCCCACCCCTCACTCCTCCAAAACCCTCAGATTGTTTGCATCTGAGCAAGTCTTAGAAGGTTCTCAGTTTGTATTTGTTAAATGAATGCATGAATGGATACTCCACAACCATAGAGCTATTTTGTGATATGCCCAACACTTCCCATCTCTATTTCTTTCCTTTCTTTCGTTTTTTTAAGTGATTGATCATCAGATGTTAACTTAACCAAATCCTCTTAAATTTGGTCCAGAGTTTTATGTGGGTTCACCAAGACTAGAAGTTATGACTGGTGGCTGGTTGAAGCCACAGATGCATGTCAACCAATAAGTTCTTTTAAGATGACATGTCTTAGTGGAGATTTGATTGATGTTTGTATGGACTGCCAAAGCGGCTCTCATCATACACCACCATGGTACTGTGAGACTGCTGGCAACCTAAAATTCTTAATAGGATGACTGGCTCAGTGCCCTGCAAACAGCACCACTGTTGGTAGATGTCTTCTCGTGGATGCTTATTGATGACATAATAGTTGAAAATACTTGGGGCATCTGTGTGGCTCAGTGGGTTAAGTCTCTGCCCTCAGCTTGGGTCATGATCTCAGGGTCCAGGGATCGAACCCCACATTGGGCTCTCTGCTCTCTGCTCAGCGGGGAGCCTGTTTCCCCCTCTCTCTCTCTGCCTGCCTCTCTGCCTACCTGTGATCTCTCTCTCTGTGTCAAATAAATTTAAAAAAAAAAAAGAAAGAAAAGAAAATCCTTGCCAATTGTTTTGAGGGTTCTCTACTGTTGCACATGCCCTCTTGGATTAATTTATATTATACCAGATTCATCGGTAGCCAGGTTTCTTTCCGTAGATGTTAATTCTGCCCTCCAGAATGGCAAGTAGAGCCATTGCAAAGAGGGTTTTATCACAGAGAAAATGAACTCAAGGTTAGCCCAACCAGTTTGTTTGTTTAGAGAGGGAGGGGGAAGGCAGAGTGCCAGGGAGAGGGAGAGAAAGAATCTTTTTTTTTTTAAGATTTTATTTTATTTATTTGACAGAGAGAGAGATCACAAGTAGGCAGAGAGGTAGGCAGAGAGAGAGGAGGAAGCAGGCTCCCTGCGGAGCAGAGAGCCCGACGCGGGGCTCGATCCCAGGACCCTGAGATCATGACCTGAGCCGAAGGCAGCGGCTTAATCCACTGAGCCACCCAGGCACCCCAAGAGAAAGAATCTTAAGCAGGCTCCACGCCTAGCATGGAACCCCACACAGGGCTTGACTTCCCCACCCTGAGATCATGACCTGAGCTGAAATCAGGAGTCTGACACTTAACTGACTGAGCCATCCCGATGCCCCAGCCCAGCCAGTTTTGGTCCCAGTTCTAACAACATTATTTGGATTCAAACAAGCCCAAACAATCTGTGTACCAAAGTTGTATGGTTCTGTAAAGTAGAATTAATATGACTTCTCTGTATACCAAATGAGTGCTATAAGGAAACATAAAGTGACTAGAATGAAAGTTCTGTGAAATAAAAAAACACCTGCAATCAGTTATTACGAAGGTGAAATGTTATTTTACTTCTCTGAATGGTAAAACTTGCAATATTATTTTCAACTTTGAGGTCTGTGGTTGCAATGTGGTTTTATAGGTATCTATTGAGCATTTAAAGTAGGCACAACCCTGTGTTATGGAAAATTGGAAGAACTGAAAAAAAAAAAACACAGCATGTGTTAACATGTTATTAGCAGGATAGAAAATAGATTTTTAGACAAATGGACAAAAAGTGAGGTTATTTAGTTTTCAGGGGGAAAAAGGCTGAATTCAGGCCCATTATATACACATTGTCTTATTTTCAGAGGGGAACGATATAGAGGCAAAATTTTGTCTGCTATTTAGATCACAAAAGGGAAAATCTTACTGACTCCAAGAAAGAATTTCTGTGGAAACTTGCACTCTCTTTTCTAAAAAGTTTAAAGGGTATTTCTAAACTGGTTTAGGTAGTTCTATTAATAGGGCGACATGAAGGCTCAAAGCTCATGATAAATTTGGAAACTATCATGGTTTTTACTCCTACTTCTATGTAGTGTGAGTGTAATTGTATTAGCTCATGACTTTAACTCATACTCCTGATCAAGATATCAGCCATAATGTCAAATAAAAATAACACTGAAACTTGCAATAGGTTCACTGAATGGTTCTTTGGTAAGACCTACCTTTGAACTTCAAGGGAGACTTAAAAAACCCAAGTGAGTTAGAGAAAGCAGCTAGGACCCCAGAAACACTTAGAATTTCCTGTGATTGTGAAGCTGGGGAAAGAAAGGCATGGAAAGGGTGAACATAATCTTTAAGTAAATTCTAGTTACCTGGAAACAAGTTTTTTTTTTTTTAAAGATTTTATTTATTTATTTGACAGAGAGAGAGAAAGAGAGGGAGATCACAAGTAGGCAGAAAGGCAGGCAGAGAGAGAGGGAGAAGCAGGCTCCCCGCTGAGCATAGAGCCCGATGCGGGACTTGATTCCAGGACCCTGAGACCATGACCTGAGCCATAGGCAGAGGCTTTAACACACTGAGCCACCCAGGCACCCCTGGACACAAGTTTTGAACTGATTTTTATATCCACAGAGGACAAAATCAGACATAACAGTTGGAATGAATTGTCAGGCAATTTTAGAAAGATCATACAAGGTTGGAAACTGGTGACCTCCACATTCCTGGAACTGAAGTAAAGATAGCTGGAGAAGATCAGATTGCCTGCAGTGAATAAAACTGAAGCTGTGGTTTACAGTGAGAGGGTGTTTGTAAATTTGCAGGAATATTTTTAATAGTCCCAAGGAAGGTTGCTAACTGGCCTTCTGTGGGCAGGAAGCAGAAGTGCTAGATGTCCTGAAATGATCAAGAAAGCTCCAAACAGAAAAAGTCCCACATCCCACATCCCACATACCTTTGTAATGTCACACCAGTATAGATCCACTATAAAATACTTTACCACATGATAATATTGGAAAAGGTTTTTAAGAAGTTAGGTAAAATAGAAGGAAGTTGTCATGAAGAAGAATTAAGAATGTCATTTACAAATTATTCAAGAATTTAGTCAAGTATCACATGGTCTCACTTATTTGTGGAGCATAACAAATAACATGGAGGACATGGGGAGATGGAGAGGAGAGGGAATTGAGGGAAACTGGAAGGGGAGATGAACCATGAGAGACTATGGACTCTGAAAAACAACTAGAGGGTTATGAAGGGGGGTTGGGAGGTTGAGGAACCAGGTGGTGGGTAATAGGGAGGGCACGTACTGCATGGAGCACTGGGTGTGATGCCAAAACAATGAACACTGTTATGCTGTAAATAAACAAATAAAAATAAATAAATTTAAAAAAAAGAATTTAGTTTTTCTGCCCATAGTATCTATTTAATGTGTTATATATTTCCAACTACCTATTTAATTTTAAAGAGTTCCAGTGCAAGTTTAATTTTTGCCATGGCAAATATGAGACACACACAAAAAGATTTAAGACTTAGTGTCTTATGTGTTGAATTACAGAGAAATACAACTACTGGGGAAACTAAGGAAGGACTGTGCTTTGTTCTGTTTGGGATTTTCTCTTTTTTAAAGATTTTATTTATTTCTTTGACAGAAGAAGAGATCACAAGTAGGCAGAAAGGTAGGCAGAGAGGGGGGGCGGGGGGAAGCAGGCTCTCTGCTCAGCGGAGATCCTAGGACCCTGAGATCATGATGTGAGCCGAAGGCAGAGGCTTAACCCACTGAGCCATACAGGTGTTCCTTTTCGGGATATTCTAAGAGTTTTCTAAAGGTACATCACTGCCAGCAATGCTACTCAGGGTATATAAGCTTCTTATAAAACACCCTGGATCAGTCTTTTTTTCTTTTTTAAAAAAGATTTTATTGATTGATTGATTTGAGAGATGGAGAGGGAGAGCGCACATGTAGGGAGAGGGGCAGGGGAAGAGGGAGAGAATCTGAACCAGACTCCATGCTGAGTGCAGAGCCCAGTGTGGGGTTCGATCTCATGACCCTGAGATCATGATCTGAGTCAAAACCGAGAGTCAGATGCTTAACCAACTGGGCCACCCAGGTGCCCCTCACCCTAGATCCATTTTACTTACAGATGCACATCTGAACATGTGTAATAATGGTGACAAAAGTCTAGTCTTATGACTAGACTTAGATACAGAGTCTAAATTAGCAGACGTCTGAAACAGTGATATAAGTTGCATTAAGTGTTTTGAAAATATTTGTATTGTTATTCTCTCTATTTTTCATTTTTGAAATAGGAAGAGGAGATCTCTGCCATGAGAATGACACATTGAAGTACACTTCCAGCTTGCCCCTTGGATATGGAGACTAGCCCACAACTGTCTGCCAATCTATCCTCTTTTCCCGGCTGCTGATTATGGAATATTATCTCTGAGTCCCTTTATCAGAAACTAAATGTATACTTCACTACATGGAAGATTGTTGAATGTAGAAGATGTGTTTTGTGTTAATAGTGTCACTTCCTGGTTGTATTTCATAAGGTAAATAATTATTTTGACACTACGCTACACAATAATTTCTAGCTCATTTGCAAGAATATTATACTTTGCTTATTTTCCCTCATCCACAGCCCATTATTTTTCTTGGCATGTTCTCTTTACTTTAATTAAGGTTATTTTTCTCTTTCTCTCATCATATGCAAATACATCTAGTCTCTTATTATAATAACGCTAGGTTTTATTCAAGGGTCCACCTGTAGTTATGCTTGCTCAGTTATTTCATTCACTCCCCCATTTACTTTTGTACTTGTCTGGAAGGACTACTGATTTCCTTTGCGTCTTGTAAACTCAAACTTGTTCATTTTGATTATGTGTTGTCATTAGGCAATTTTGTTATGACTTATAGAAATACTGTATCTGAACAAATACATAGGAGATCTATACAATTTTATTATACATTTTTTTCTTTTATCTTGGTTTTAGATTAGAGTTAGGAAATTATGCCAACTTAGAAAATCAATATGTGGATTCTTTTATGTACGAGTTTCAATTTGAGGTATTAAGGAGGACATCCCATAATGCTCCTATGAGAAGGGATTGGTGTCTGGCAGGGTTGAGAACATCACACTAGATAACCTCTGAAGTCTTGTCTCCTCTAAATTCCTCAGACTCCTTGGTTTCTTTAATCTCACTAAGGATGGTGAAAACTCCTGTCTCTCAGCAGAGTAAACATTCCATTCACAGAAACTCATATTAAGTTGAACCTAACTCTTTTAGTAGTATACATGTTTATTTTCACTTATAAAAGAGAGTGAGTCATTTTTCCGTTATTTCACTGAATTGAAGAGACCATGACAAATCAACGGATGCAAATACTAGTTCTCTGGACACGACTATTTTCACGCACACACATGCATGCACACACACACACACACTCGTGTGCATTCTGCTTACCTAGCTTGACCAGGCGGAGCGTGGAGGTATTACTTCCTCGTTCTGTGCAAGCAGTTACTGAGAGGTTGTAGATATCGCCTGGAGGCAGGCTGAGAATTGCAGTCATGACATTGCGTGTGACCTGCAAGACCCATCAAAATCGGAGTTTAAACTTCTAATGGACTTGAACTAGAATACGGCTCCAAACAACTACAGGGTATAGCAGGCATTCCCTCTCTGTTCTGTGTAATCAATCTACAGTTGATTACAAGCAAATGGATACTTTATTTCCTTTGAAAATGATATAAATTGCTCAATGGAGCCAAATGCAAGGTAGCTCTAAACATGGATAGTATGTATCAGAATATTTTCTGCAATTAATTTTCTCCCTGGAATCGGTATTCCTTTGATATTTTTCCTCATCTTCATAGCAAATTTTAGAAAAGGCATTTACTAGGTTGGTACTGATGTGTACATTACTCAGCCTTAGCTGGGAAGCTTAGAAGAAACCTAGTTCTGTCTATAGCTGCCTGAATTCTTATTTCCCAGTCTCCCCTATGGGTAGAGGAGACCATGTGACCCACCTCTGACCAATCAATTGTCAGTGGAAGTCACATGGGCAGCTTATAATTCTGTTCACGCCCTGTAAATGCTAGGCTTCCACATCTTCTCTTTTCCTCTCCCCGCAGGCTAGAATATGGATCTAATGACTAGGAGGGTTCACCAATGCAAACAAAGACTACACTGTGGTAGATGGAACAACAAGATAGAAAGAATCTGGAGCCCTGGATGATTGATCCCTTACAGCAGAGGTGCCCTGATCATCCTGCGCTAGCATGAGACAAACAAACTTCTATTTTCTTTGAGCCACAATCTTTGTTGTTCTTTTATTTTTTACAGTAATGTAGTCTATACACTAACTAATGCAATTTCAAAAAGTTTAATAAAGCAGAAGAAAAGAAATCAGCATTTCCAACATACTCAAATATTTAGGCATTGGTGATATATAGAGAAAATATCAAAACATATTAATGTGGTTTTCTTGAAAATGTTGGACATCCTGAAGGAAAAGCTCAGATTGTTAACTGTAAATGTAAATGAATTACTAGTTATAACTATTATAGCTCAGAATTAAAGATTAAAAGGTGAAATCTATGAAAGGAAGAATGTAATTTTTCTTGATTGTCCTTTCTTCATTGTCCTCTCATGGTACCACCTCACACCTGTTAGAATGGCAAAAATTAAGGCAAGAAACAACAAATCTTACACTGCTGGTGGGAAAGCAAGTTGGTGCAGCCACTTTGGAAAACTGTGGAGATTCATCAAAAAATTAAAAATAGAGCTACCCTATGACCCTACAATTGCACTACTAGGATTTACCCCAAAGATACAGATGTAGTGAAAAGAAGGGCCATCTGTACCCCAATGTTCATAGAAGCACTGTCTACAATAGCCAAACTGTGGAAAGAGTGGAGATGCCCTTTAGCAGACAAATGGGTAAAGAAGCTGTGGTCCATATATACAATTGAATATTACTCAGTCATCAGAAAGGATGAATACCCAACTTTTGTATCAACATGGATGGGACTGGAGGACTGAGTGAAATAAGTCAAGCAGAGAAAGTCAATTATCATATGGCTTCACTTACTTGTGGAGCATAAGGAATAACATGGAGGATATTAGGAGAAGGAAGGGAAAAATGAAGGAGTAGAAACCAGAGGGGGAGATGAACCATGAGATACTGTGGACTCTGAGAAACAAACTGAGGGTTTTAGAGGGGAGGGGAGTGGAGGGATGGGTTACCCTGGTGATGGGTATTAAGGAGGGCACATATTGCATGGAGTACTGGGTGTTATATGTAAACAATGAATCCTGGAACATTATATCGCAAACTAACGATGTATGGTATGGTGACTAATATAACATAAAAAAAAAAATTGTTCTCTCACGGGAGCCTAAAATAGTGCCAAGAAACATAAGACAGCTGTTTAATATTTCAATAAATGTTTGCTTAATGGTTTTCAATAGTTTACATTAAAGAATATTCAGATGCCCCATGTTGGGATTCAAAGAAACATACACTCTTTTTAATTTTCTTCTTTCCTTCTGCAACAACCATCCAGTGTAACATTCTAGAATGGGAGAGGTCAGTTGTGTCATCACCGTACATCCAACTGATGTATAACAGACTGTTGTAATACTCCACAGATGTGATTTCTGGAGCAACTGGGGCTACGAGGAAAAAAAGAGGTGCACTTTAGTTTAAAAGACTAATAATAATTAAAGTACTTCTCAACAGAGCATGAAATCTCATGTAGAGTTAATTTAGAACATTAAAGTTCACACCATACAATGGTCCCGGGGATCCCTGAACCTGTCAGTAATATGGCGCAGGTTGGCTGTAAAAGGCAGATACTTGTTTTCTGGCACCCCTTGTATGGCTCAGACACAAGGCATCTATACTTGAGGATATACTTGAGGATATATCTTTTATACCATTTCACAGCTACAGGATTCTTGAAATACTCACTTCTTTGAGTATGCTTGCTGCATCAATAAATTGATAGTGTAAGACATGGCTGAACTTATTTTCCAAGAGTACTAAAAAATTTGGGGTCCTATAAAAGTAAATTTTTTCATTGTGGTGCAGCAAAGTGTGTAAGGAAATAAAGGACAGTAGGTCAATACTTAGAGGGACAGAAAATAATTACTGTTTCTATAAAATAACAAGGCAATATCACTGATCATGTCTAACCAGTGCTTTGCAAAAAGCAAGCTCTTAATAAATGTTGCTAAAGCAAGTAGTACAGGAAGGAAAAAGGGCTCTTTGCTAAATTCTAACACTGAGTTTATTAATTTTTAAAATTTTCTTACACATTTAAGTTTAAATTATTTCTAGTGGGGAGGAGAGTTCATTAAAAGATTTATGATATATGAGCTCTGAAAGCATATTTTAATTGTTTTTTAAACTAACTGATAATTCTGAGGATTTTAGGAAACACGTACAGAGTGGAATGTAAAGCCCATGTATGTGTATGCTGGTTTGAAGACAAGCAGGTATTCCATTCTGAGAGATAGCACAAAACCAGTTGAAAGAATTGGAGGAGAATTGCCATAAACCATGAAGATTCATCTTCCTCAAGATGCTATTAGTACTCATAATAAGCATTCATAACTATGCTTTCAAGAACAATTCTTCACTAAAGAGATTTGTAGGGCACCTGGGTGGCTCAGTGGTTAAGCATCTGCCTTCAGCTCAGGTCATGATCTCAGGGTCCTGGGATCAAGTCCCGCATCGGGCTCTCTGCTAAGGGAGCCTGCTTCCCTTCCTCTTTCTCTCTCTGCCTGCCTCTCTGCCTACTTGAGATCTCTCTCTCTCTGTGTCAAATGAATAAATAAAATCTTAAAAAAATTTAAAGAGATTTGTAATATATAGAGTAAAAACCATTTCTGTTTCAGGGGTGCCTGGGTGACTCAGTTGGTTAAGCATCTGCCTCGGACTCAGGTCATGATCCCAGGAACATGGAATGGAACACCGCGTCAGGCTTCCTGCTCAGCAGGGAGCCTGCTTCTCCCATTCCCTGTGCTTTTCCCCCTACTTGTGCTCTCTCTCCCAAATAAATAAATAAAATCTTTAAAAAATTCTGTTTCATGTGAAATTAGAGTAGTATTTCTATAGGTTTGACAGTAAAATCTTGAAATACCAATAATGTATCTAGCAAGTAACACAAATCTGCATCTTATTTCAGAATAGTCTAATAAAGAAAATAATACTTTTGGCTTCTTTTAATTTTTTTCTATGTAGTTCATTATATGTATGTATCTATACTTGTATTTCTTTGAAGGATATTTTCTCATGTTTTAATTCTAGTAAGGACAAGAGATGTATATAAAATTGTGAATCCAGAAATGGAAAGCTCTCCCTCATGGGTATTAACCAAGTCATTAGATTTTTATCCGTATTGTTGCTTTAAAATGCAGCATATTGCTGAAAGGCCACAAGATGTCACTCTTTGTTTATTAGACATTATTTGGTACACTAGCATAATTACTATGGATTTGACTTGCAGACAAAGTTGCCTAACAAAGACAGGGGACCTGAGATCCTAATAAATCACATCTTACTCAGATATTTTATTTCTACATCCTTTTATATCACACAATTTGGCATTTTGGCTCACAACTAAAGCAGAGGTAAGAGAAGCATGCTTTGTTTGCTTTCAACTTGAAATGAAGGAAGAAAACCAAAATGAAACAAGGCTAAATTTTCAACTGATTTTAAAAATAAGTATAAAAATAAAAGTCAGCCACCAGATATATTTTAATAGTGATTTATATGACATAATTTCATTCTCACACTACCTGTGAAATTCTTATGCTCATTTTAGAGATGTGAGAACTGAGACTGTGTGTTTATATGCTTAGATGAGATAGCGAACTGCCAGGGTCAGAATGACTTAGTAGATTGTCCCAGGAAAGGATAAGAAATTCCCAGAGAGATATGGGGAGGAGTCAAGATGGCGGAGAAGTAGCAGGCTGAGGTAGCAGGAGATCAGCTAGATAGCTTATCTAAACATTGCAAACACCTACAAATCCAACGGGAGATCAAAGAGAAGAAGAACAGCAATTCTAGAAACAGAAAATCAACAACTTTCTGAAAGGTAGGACTGGCGGAGAAGTGAATCCAAAACAACGGGAAGACAGACTGTGGCGGGGGTGGGGTGGGGTGGTTGGGGGGTGGCAGCTCCCGGCAAGTGGCAGAGCAATGGAGCACAAAATCAGGACTTTTAAAAGTCTGTTCCACTGAGGGACATTGCTCCAGAGGCTAAACTGGGGTGAAGCCCACGTGGGGTCAGCGTGGCGCCAGGTCCCGCAGGGTCACAGAAGGATCGGGGGTGTCGGAGGGTCGTAGAGCTTGCAGGTATTAGAACAGGGAAGCCAGCTACAGAGCCAAGGACTGAGCTCTCAGCTCGGGGTTACCTTGAACTGGTTGCAGGCTGGGTGAGCTTGGAGCGCGGCCGGAGGCCGGGGATGCGGGAGTGATTGGGTGCTGTTCTCTGGAGGCACACTGAGGGTTGGGGCCCCGGGCTCTTGGCTCCTCTGGGCCGGAGACTGGGAGCCACCATTTTCATTCCCATCCTCCAGAACTCTACCGAAAGCGTTCAGGGAACAAAAGCTCCCGAAAACGAACCTGAGCGGATTAGTTAGTCTGGTCCCCGGTAAGGGCGGTGCAATTCCGCCTTGGGCAAAGACATTTGAGAGTCACTACAACAGGCCCCTCCCCCAGAAGATCAACAAAAAATCCAGCCAGGACGAAGTTCACCTACCAAGGAAAGCAGGTTCAATACCAAGGACAGCAGCAGAATTCCAGAGGAGGAGAAAGCAAAGCACGGAACTCATGGCTTTCTCCCCATGATTCTTTAGTCTTGCGGTTAATTTAATTTTTTTTCAATTTTTTTCTTCTTCTGCTAAATTTTTTTAAACTTTTACCCTTTCCTTTTTTAACGTTTTTTGACTAGTTTATCTAATATATATATTTTTCTTTCTTTTTTATGCTTTTTCTTTGTTTTCTTTTTTAAATTTTTTCTTTTTTTCCTGAACCTCTTTTTATCCCCTTTATCCCCCCCCCACCATTTGGGGGTCTCTTCTGATTTGGTTAAAGCGCATTTTTCTAGGGTCTTTGTCACCCTTTTAGTATTTTACTTGCTCCTTCATATACTCTTATCTGGACAAAATGACAAGGCGGAAAAACTCACCACAAAAAAAAGAACAAGAGGCAGTACCGAAGGCTAGGGACCTAATCAACACGGACATTGGTAATATGTCAGATCTAGAGTTCAGAATGACGATTCTGAAGGTTCTGGCCGGGCTCAAAAAAGGCATGGAAGATATTAGAGAAACCCTCTCTGGAGATATAAAAGCCCTTTCTGGAGAAATAAAAAAACTAAAATCTAACCAAGTTGAAATCAAAAAAGCTATTAATGAGGTGCAATCAAAAATGTAATCTCTCACTGCTAGGATAAATGAGGCAGAAGAAAGAATTAGTGATATAGAAGACCAAATGACAGAGAATAAAGAAGCTGAGCAAAAGAGGGACAAACAGCTACTGGACCATGAGGGGAGAATTAGAGAGATAAGTGACACCATAAGACAAAACAACATTAGAATAATTGGGATTCTAGAAGAAGAAGAAACAAAGAGGGGAGCAGAAGGTCTATTGGAGAGAATTTCCTTAATATGGCAAAGGGAACAAGCATCAGAATCCAGGAGGGGAAAAGAACCCCCCTCAAAATCAACAAGAATAAGTCCACACCCCGTCACCTAATAGTAAAATTTACAAGTCTTAGTGACAAAGAGAAAATCCTGAAAGCAGCCCAGGAAAAGAAGTCTGTAACATACAATGGTAAAAATATTACATTGGCAGCAGACTTATCCACAGAGACCTGGCAGGCCAGAAATAACTGGCATGATATACTCAGAGCACTAAATGAGAAAAACATGCAGCCAAGAATACTCTATCCAGCTAGGCTATCACTGAAAATAGAAGGAGAGATAAAAAGCTTCCAGGACGAACAAAAACTGAAAGAATTTGCAAACACCAAACCAGTTCTACAGGAAATATTGAAAGGGGTCCTCTAAGCAAAGAGAGAGCCTAAAAGTAGTAGATCAGAAAGGAACAGAGACAATATACAGTAACAGTCACCTTGCAGGCAATACAATGGCACTAAATTCATATCTCTCAATAGTTACCCTGAATATTAATGGGCTAAATGCCCCAATCAAAAGACACAGGGTATCAGAATGGATTAAAAAAAACCATCTATATGTTGCCTACAAGAAACTCATTTTAGACACGAAGACACCTCCAGATTTAAACTGAGGGAGTGGAAAACAATTTACCATGCTAATGGGCATCAGAAGAAAGCTGAGGTGGCAATCATTATATCAGATCATACAGTAGAGCAAAGAAAAGCAATAGCAGAGAAGCTTGAATTGTATACAACCATTTTTTTTAAAGATTTTAAAAATTTATTTGACAGGCAGAGATCAAAGTAGGCAGAGGGGCTGGCAGAAAGGGGGGGGGGAGTAGGCTCCCTCCCAAGCAGAGAGTCTGATATGGGGCTCGATCCCAGAACCCTGGGATCATGACTTGAGCCGAAGGCAGAGGCTTTAACCCACTGAGCCACCCAGGTGCCCCAAGTACACAATTATTAATATAGTCAAGAAACTAACACAGTACTTATCACATAGCTGGTATTTTCGAACTTTTTGGTATTTTTTCATTTTTCTACTCTAGTTTACTGTTAGCATCTAGAATACAAGGAGCTCTTGTATTCTACTGTATTACTATTCTTTGTATTACTATTGTTAGTAAAGGAAGGAGATGTACTTTATACATTGATAGTGTAAGAGTTCACATGATTAATTTCTTTTTTTAAGATTTTATTTTTAAGTAATCTCAACACCCAATATGGGGCTTGAACTCACAACTCCAAGATCAAAAATCACATGCTCTACCAACTGAGCCAGCCAAGCAACTCCACATGATTAATTTATTTCCATTTTCTTTCATTTTGATAAAGTTTGATAGAGTAAAACTAAATTTCCAGGGAAGAAAGTATTTTGCTAACATTATTCTTCATCTAGACATGTTTTTCTCATTTCTCCTCTTAACATAAAACTAATAATAGCCTTGTAGTCCAACCAGAAGTTCCTGAAAAACCTTTGTTCAAATAGGATTCAAAAAGGGTTAGTGTTTCTTTGATGAATTTCCCCTTTCCATCGCCATCTCTGACCACCTCTGCTATCTCTGTTATATGATAATGAGCTAACAGTTGTTCACGTACTAAAACCTTCTGCCACATATTTTGCTATGTTTTTTTTTTCTTTTGGAGAGGAAGAGAAAGTGGGAGAGGGTGGTGAGGGGAAAGGCAGAGGGAGAGGGAGAGAGAGAATCGCAAGCATGCTCCATGCCGAGTGGAGCCTGACCCAGGGCTTGATCTTGCAACTCTGAGATCATGACCTGACCCAAAATCAAGAGTAGGACCCCTAACCAACTGAGCCACTCAGGTGTCCCCTAAGTGATGTATTTAAATGGAAAAGAATAATAGATACCATTATCATAGCCATATTACACTTAAAAAAACTGAGGCTTAGGAAAGTTAACACACACAGGTTGCTCAGGGTAGGTGGCAGATTCGGATTCAAACTCAGGTCCACCTGTCACCAAAGCCCATTTTCACTGCTGCAATGGACAACACTGTCATCAGGCTGTGACCTTAAAAATGGCTTATGTAATAAGGAGATGGAGGCACTCTAGCAAATATAATCATCGAATGGGTACAATCAATTCATCTCAGTGGGAAGCTGAAAGCTCTGTCTGCTACAATTCGATTCTCATCAATTCTGAATGGGGCACATAAATAAAGGACAGTAAATCAGGATAAAAACACATTTAAATTTTAAAAATTATCATTTGAACAAATAATGAATTTTTAGAATTGAGTGTACTGCCATCGGTGAAACTGATGCTCAATCAGTGCCCGGTGAACAACTCGAACTTTCTGGAGGTGCATCTCTTCAGAAACTCCTCAAAACAGTCTTCTCTCCCCCCAGAAGCAGTTCCCACACACCACTCACCTGTTATGAAGCTGATGGTGGAGCTGTCACAACAGCTCAATTCCGGTTCTCCCCATGTTACCATGGTAACTCGGAAGTTGTAGTACCATGCTGGCAACAGATTGGCTATCCTCTAAAAAGAGCAATGAGACAAAGACTAAGGGGAAGAAAATCATGTTTTTGGAATTGAGTTACTTTTATTAGGTCATGAAAATAATCAGTAAGCAGTCTTTAATTTTATTTCTGTGCATTTTTGTAGTTCCCAAATTTTCCATTAAAAATTCTTTCTGGACTGAGGTAAGGTGTAAATAGAATGATATGCTATTTTTGAGAGATAGGGAGAAAGAGAGCACAAGCAGAGGCGAGGGGTAGAGGGAGAAGCAGGCTCCCTGCTGAGCTGGCAGCCAGACCCAGGGCTCCATCCCAGGACGCTGAGATAGTGGCCTCAGCTGAAGGCAGATGCTTAACTGACTGAGTCACCCAGGTGCCCTACAAACATAATTTTAAAAAAGTGATACATAGGTATAAAGTCAAATATTTCCAACATTGGTTTCATTTTGCAGTTTTCTAAGTTGTCTTACACATGTGAAGTAGTACTAATTTGTAAGTGATTGTACACACGCATCCCCCTATTTCTAAGAAAATTGGCCTCTCACAACTCTGTATTCTCCCAATTTGAACTATAAATGTGCATCCTTGTTGGGAGGCAAATAAGTACTTCATGCGGGACCTGTAGAAGCTGCACTTTAGAAAATATTCCAGTCTCAGAAAGAGTAATCTTTACCTGTTCTCTTGAAAAGCATCCTCTAATGGCTTGACATGAGAGGTATTTAATGGAGGGTGGATGTTAAGAATAGTCATCATTAGTGTTGAATGGTGTCAACACATTATTGAATGACTAAAGCAAATTTGTGTGTGTGTGTGTTTTCCTCCTCAGGAGCAGAGAGAAACAATAAGCACCTGATAGCTCTACTAAAATGTGGATATGCTCAATTAGGGGTGAAAGCTTATTTCACATAATTACTTCTCTCTCCCTCCTCTCTTTCACTCTCTCTCTCTCTCAATCTCTCCCCAAAACAAGAATAGTCCAGAAAGCAAAAACAACTAGAAAACTCTTGAAAGTAGTAAGCCCCCCATGTTTATTTACAGGTAACTAACTTTTTCTGATACATCTGGCATGGAAAGGCACGTCCGTTTACGGGGGAGTGTGACAGCTACTTACCACGGATGCAGTCAAGGAGACAGTCGCTGCAATTTCATAGTATGTTGTCCACTCTGATGTCATTGTTGCGGGGTTGAAATAAAACATTTCAACGACGTATTTTCTGAACACACCTAGGTAAGGTCTGCTCCAACTCAGAACCACGGCCGTAGGACCCAAGGGGTAGAGCATCAAATCTTTTATCCCCGTTGGAACTAGGAAGAAGTGGGGAGGGATGAAAAAGAAAAAGAGCCAAGAAGGAATGTTTAATATCTTAGCAATGGCTTCAAACTTCTTAATAACTAGGGTTTTCACTCTTTTGATACGATCATTGAATAAACCATATTCACCTCTGATGTTATTTTTTCGGAGTCGTATATGCTAACCATATCCTCCTGGTATACAATGGTTGCCATTTATTCCTCTGGATGTAAAATATTGGGTGAATAAGTATGGTCCCCCCATATATGATGATAATGACTTGGACCTGGGCATTGGACCCCCACCGCCCAAAAAGGACCCTGATAAAGTTATTCTCGAGGCTGGCAGCTTACCGATAGCAAATGTGACAGGATCTGAAGGTGGTCCAATCAAAGGGCCTTTTCTTAGGTACATCACGACCTGGTACTGGGCACCAGGAACCAGATTTTCAATAATAGATTTGCTTGAGTTCACCTTTAAACCAAACACCCGATATGATTTATTTAGAGCTGGGCTTTCATAATGTGACACAAAAGCTGATATCACATTCAGGGACTCCTTGTGGAGCCACAGATGCCTTTGAAATCCAGAAGCCTTTGCTCGTTCTGGGGAAGGTCAGATTTCAGAATTAGGATGATTTATAGTTTATGTGAACACTGAAGGGAACCCAGAACATTCAAATTCTATGGCTGGATTTAATAAGCCCCGTGAACTGCTTTATACCCATCAATGTCAATTTTAACTACGTACACTAGAGACACATCAGCCTCTAACCATAATCAAATCAGCAATACCATAAGGGGAGTCTGACATCCTAAACTGTAATGTCAGCTAAAAACATACAAAGATCAGTGCAGCAATGTCTTCAGTCTCTCGTCACTTAGAAGCGTATAATATCTAATTATAGAGATGGAAATGACCTCAGAGATTATCTGCTCCAAATCTCTCATTTAAATAGATCAAGAAAGTAAAGCCAGGATATGGCCAAGGTCACATAGTTAGATTCAGCGCTGGGACTGGAAGCCTAGTGCTGTGACCACTGCAGGCTGCTATGGGCAAGTCATGGGACTAAGCATGGTGGGACGGCAGTAAGTACTTCTCCAGGCTATTGTGACCCCATAAAAGAAGGTGGTAGGAAATATTTCTCATTTAGATGAGCTCTCCCTGCTGTTCTTAAAAAAAAAGAAAGAAAGAAAACTTTTAGTTCGATAACAAATGCAATATAGAGAACAACAAAACAGGTAGATGAATGAATGTTCTTGCTAAGGTTAAATGTTGGTGTTCCCGAGGATTGATGCTTTAGCTCAAGGAATGTGTGATTTTGAACTTTAGGGCCTCTAATGTTGAAGACGTCTTGCTTAGTAGAAAGAACACAGGCTCTCTATTCAGACTGCCTGAAGTCAAATCCTGAGTCTACCTCCTTGTAAGAATGGGAATTTATCTATAATTTATTTTTAATGCTTACCTTGGCTTCTTGATTGGTAAACTATAGATAATACTATTCTATACCTCACAGAGTGGCCAGGATTCTTAAACTAAAGTATCAATAAAGTTAACTCATTACTCAGCAATTTTTTGTCCTCTAGGGTAGTAACATGCAATTGCTATGGAAAGAAGCATAAATCAAAGGAAAATAGTACCGTTGACAGCTTATCTACACTATAAGGCTTTTAAAAAATTATTATTAAGCTTCATTATGATTTCAAGAAGAAACAGAATTGGTGATATAATATGAATTTTCAACCTTTCCAATAATAGAAACTGATTCTACACAATAGAAATTGTACAATTTGAATTGGTAGAACTTGCTCTAAATGTTAAGTGGTGGGGGGGTCAGCATACCATAATTTCTTTACCAATCACTTAAGCAAAATAAAATTAAGTTGAATGAATACATCAGCATTTCCCTCCTTTCCTTCCTATTTACACTCATATGAGAAGTCTTTGCCCATGTTTTCGAAGGTGAATTCTGCTGGAACCGTCTAGGCAAAGTTGGCCAGCTCTCCTCATCAGACAGAGCATTTTCTGAAGAGACAAACTACGAACAAGACATGTATATTGTGCAAAACTAAGTAATTTTGTCTTATTTCTTGAAAATCAATTTTTACATCATAAACTAATAACGCTCAATGTGGAGATTACTCACACAGTAGAAGAGCAAATGAAGTAAACTGGCAATATTTCTGTCCTCCTCCCCTCATTTCCAACATTTTAGTGGGCCATCTTCCAGACCCTCCTTGACACAGATATACATCAATAAGATGATGCTGAATCATATATGTGTTACATTATTAACATTGCTCCGAACTTTTCTTTAAAACTTAATAACACATCAGACAGCTACGCATACCCACCAATGCTAACTTAGCTCATTTAGGATATTTAGAATAATAGGACAGAAAAAGTGTAGACTGCTTTAGGGTGGTGTTAGTTTCTTTGGTTGGATAATATTTTAAGCAAGTAGTTGATTCTGATTATGCAAATGATTATGTGAAATGAGAACCACTTAAATATGCCATCATATTTAATACCCTGAGAGTATCATTCTAGTGAAATAAGTTGGAGAAAGATAGGTACTGTATTCTCTTATGGTTCGCCTCCCCTCCCCAATGTCCAACCTGAGGGTTTTGAAGGGTCAGGGGTGGGAGGTTGGGGGAACAGGTGGTGGGTGATGGGGAGGGCACGTTTTGCATGGAGCACTGGGTGTTGTGCAAAAAGAATGAATACTGTTACGCTGAAAAAAAAATAAATAAAAAGGGAAAAAAAAAAAAGAAAAAAAAAAAAAAAAAAAAAAAGATAGGTACTGTATGATTTCACTATGTGGAAAATAAAAAGCAAAACAAATGAACAAACAAAATGAAACAAAACTCATAAGTATGGGGAACAAAATGGTGGTTGCCAGAGGGTAAGGGTTTTGGGTGATGGATGATATGGGTGAAAGGGGTCAAGAGGTACAAACTTACGGTTATAAAGTAAACAGGTCATGGAGATGTAATGTACAGCTTGGGGACTATAGTCAGCAATATTGTGTTGCATACTTGGAAATTGCTAAGAGAATAAATCTTTAAAAGTCCTCATCACAAGAAAAAAATCGTAACTTTGTGTGGTGAAGGATGGCAACTAGGCTAGGCGTATTGTGATAATCATTTCACAATGTATGCAATGATTGAATCATTATGTTGTACCCCTGAAAATATGTTCTACATCAATTATCCCTCAATACAAAAATATGCAATTATAACAAATTCACCCTAGGGACATTATACTTGTTTTTTTTAAAAGATTTTATTAATTTATTTGAGAGAGAACATGGTTGGGGTGGGGGCAGAGGGAGAGGGAAAGCAGACACCCCACTTAGAACGGAGGCATCACCTCCTACCTGGAGCTCAAGCCAGGGCTAAAGGTGGGGCTCACCACAGGGCTCTATAGTGGGTTCCACCCCAGGACCCCAAGATTAAGACTTGAGCTGAAGCCAGACACTTAACTGACTGAGACACCCAGGCGCCCCTACTTTTTTTTCTTTTTTAATAAAGAAGAAACTACATGTATATATATCAGACTATTTTTTAAAATGACCTTGGAAGTAAATAATAAACACCAACTCCTTCCTGCCACCTTGTTTTTGAATATTTGCTGAGCCACCAGCTTGCATCTATGTCTACCACTCCATGCCCTTGTATATATCCTAGATCACCTTGGGGTAAGTAGATTAAAGGCAGGCAGGAGAAATCCCCCTAAATACTACTTATTAAGTAATACATGTTTTATTCCCCAGAGGATCATTTCACATCTCCTCCCCCAATTTTCATCCCATCTTTGCATTCCACTATTTCCTCTCTCCCATTTGCAATGGGCTTTGTCTCCATTCCAGAGAATTCAGTTCTGCCCAATGCTTTTCTGATGAGGCAACAGTCCTGTTTCTCCCCAGTTAAAGAAATAGGAGGAAAGATGTCTTGGCATAAGAAATACCTGACAGACTATTAAATTGCAGGTTATGTACATTGTCAGAGAACACACAGGAGTCAAAGCAGATCACATATAAAAATAAATATACATACATGTATTAGATGGCTTTTTTAATCCTGAAATTTATGATTGTGTGCAAATCTTTGGAGACAGTATTGAAAGCACATTTGCTTTGAAAAATTGACCAGGTCCTTTATGTTTAACACCGATGGAGCCCAGACTTGATGTTCAACATATATTTATTAATGAATAGCACTGAGATGGTTCTTAGGAGGCATACATCACAAAATACCCTTTTCTACAAATATCTGCAAGCAAACCATACACAAAACAAGAACCGGACATGGAGAGCATATACATGATGAGGACAAACTCAAATTCATGGCTACAATGTACCTACAGGGAAGGCTGGACCCTAAGCATCGTGAAATCAAAGTTCAGGTCAAATTTGTTTGGTTTCTAGGATGTGACACAGGACCAGCCCAGCACCCAGACATCAGGGCTGATGTCAGGAAGACTAATGGTACTAACATTGGGTCTCACAGATGATCTAGGTGATACATAAAACAAGGATCCTTTGGTATAGTCAGTCATAGAAGCAAAGTAGAGAGTGTGAAAGTATAAAACAGTAAAACCTTATATTAACTGTTAATGCAGTAGTCCCCCCTTATCTGCAAGGGTTTTATTCTAAGACCCCCCCCGGTGGATGCCTGAAACCCTGAGTGGTACTGAGCCCTATGTGGACTGTTTTTTTCCTGTACAAACATACCTATTGTCAAGTTTAATTTACAAATTAGCAGAGTAAGCGATTAACAATAATCAGTAATAAAAACAATTATGACCATATATTGTAATAAAAGTTATGTAAATGAGGCCTCTCTCCAAAGATCTTATTGTACTACACTCACCTTTCATATGATGCTGCGAGATGATAAAATGCCCACATGATGAGAGGAAGTGAGGTGAATGACGTAGGCATTGTGCCCTGTTGTTAGGCTACTGTCAACCTTCTGACTATATGTTGGAGGAGGATCATTGGTTTCTAGCCACAGTAACCATGGGAAACTGAATCCATGGAAAGTGAAACCACGAACTGGGGGAGTGGGCACTACTGTATGTGTTTGGTTTTAGAACCACTCTTAGTTTTGAGCTGCATCTTGAATTTTTTAGAAATTATTTTTATTAACATATAATGTATTATTTGCCCCAGGGGTACAGGTCTGTGAATCATCAGGCTTACACATTTCATAGCACTCACCATAGCACATACCCTCCCCAATGTCCATAACTCAATTCCCCTCTCCCTACCCCCCACCCACAGCAACCTTCAGTTGGTTTTGTGAGATTATTATTTGTGTGATTATTATTATGGTTTGTCTCCCTCCCACTCCCATCTTGTTTCATTTTTCCCTCCCCTACCCCACACAATCCCCCACCCTGCCTCTCGAATTCCTCATATCAGAGAAATTATATGATAAATGTCTTTCTCTGATTGACTTATTTCACTCAGCATAATGCCCTCTAGTTCCAGCTATGTCATTGCAAATGGCAAGATTTATTTCTTTAGATGGCTGCAAATAGTACCCAGTAGAGCGATTGCTGAGTCATAGGGTAGCTCTATTTTCAACTCAACCCCCAAAGAACAAATGATCCAATCAAGAAATGGGCAGAAGACATGAACAGACATTTCTGAAAAGAAGACATCCAAATGGCCAACAGACACATGAAAAAGTCCTCAACATCACTTGGCATTAGGGAAATACAAATCAAAACCACAATGAGATACCACCTCACACCAGTCAGAATGGCTAAAATTAACAAATCTGGAAACGACAGATGTTGGTGAGGATGTGGAGAAAGGGGAACCCTCCTACACTCTTGGTGGGAATGCAAGCAGATGCACCTTGAATTTTAATGCAATCACAGTACCACTGAATATAGAATTAAAGAAATAGTATTATTTTTTCTTTTTGGATAATGGTTGCTTTGGGAAATAAACACAAATCAGAGGGATACTGGTGATAATAATCTTCTGGATTCTTTTGATTAGTGGCCACATGACTGCAGGCCAGTTTTTGAGTTTTTTTTTTTTTTTTAAGATCTGTTTGTTTATTTGGGGGAGAGGGGCAGAAGGAGAGGAATAGAGAGAATCCTAAGTTGACTCCATGCTGAGTGAGGAGTCCGATGAGGGGGCCCCATCTCACAACCCTGAGATCATGACCTGAGCAGAGACAAAAAATCAAGAGTCAGATGCTTAACCAGGCACACAGGCACCTCTGTTTTCCAGACCTTTTCAACTGATGTTTCCTTATGTAAATGTGTATGTGTGTGTGTGTGTGTGTGTGTGTGTGGTGTTTGTGTGTGTGTATAGTGGAGCTATGGATAATGTTGGTGTAATAACAAATCTTCAAAATGTTCTTGTAATTGAAATAACACCTCACACGGTGGTCTAGATCTTGCCCTCCACTTTAAATATTGGTCTCTGTGCCTATAATCCTTAAGAGTTTCACGTTTGCATCTCAAGAAGGCATTGTCCAAGTGCACTGAAACTAGCCTTCTCTGGCTCATTTATAATTTACAATCTATCCTTTTAGCCTTTGGCTTCTATGCAAAAGATATGTAATTCGTACATTAGATGAGGGGTGAAGAAATGTACCTTGGGGAAGTCAAGTTCTGTGTCATTTTCTGTAAGGGAAACACATTTTTCTACCAATGTAATGAGTGAGCTGTCTTTCCTATGCTCAAGAAGGGAAGCTACTAAGCTACGTGGTGAGTTGTGATTAATCGGTTTAGCATATTTACTCTTTAAAGTCAAGGGGTAGCCTTATAAGCAAGTAAGGGCTTATCTCAATACTCTTAAGCTTTTCTAGTCCTCCAAAGGCTGTGATTCCTGAATTCTTCTTATCAACTTAAAGTTTCTCACTTTTTGAACTTCACTAAATGCCTTATTTTCATGGGATAAATGAAAACATTCCACAAAACTTTCATATAGCAAACGTTGTTTTGAGTATTATATTTCCAGCATATGACACAGGAGTTGATAAATTAATTTTTTTGCTTTTAGAGAAGTAAATATTGTGTTTGCAAGACACCAAGAATCAGTAAATTTGATCTTATGAAAAAATAAAACCAGGTGCTAAGTGTTCTGGGCTCCACTCTCCATGTGGATACTCAGGGTGATGGAAAGCAAGGTCTTTCCTGGGGCCCATGTGGTAAGCTTTCACTCAGGACTGATGGGTATGCGCATGATCTCATTCTGGTAGCTATTCCCAGAACTACTGATTTCCACCCCATTTCTGCATGCTCCTTATGCCCTCTTGCATTCAGCTAACTCCTATTTATCCTTCAAAGCTCTTCTCAGTTGTGATTAATGAAAGAGGAATTTTTAACTTTAGTTCTTTTCATTTTTTTAAAGATTTTATTTATTTATTTGACACACAGAGAGAGAGAGATCACAAGTAGACAGAGAGAGAGGGTTAACCTACTGAACCACCCAGGCACCCCAGTTCTTTTAATTTTTGAATATTTTTTTCAGTGAGCATGAATTACTTTTATAGTTTGAGTAACAAGAAAAAGAATAGAAAAAGTAAAACAAACAAACAAACAAACAAAAACTCCTTAGAATCAGGGGGAGGAGCAAGATGGCAGTGGAGTAGGAAAACTAAATTTCGCCCATCCCAGGAATTCAGCTAGTTATCAAAACACTCTGAACATCTATAAACTCAATAGGAAATTGAAGAGAAGAAGAACAGCAATTCTAGGAACAGAAAAGCGACCACTTTCTGGAAGGTAGGACTTGTGGAGAAGTGAATCCCAGGGGATATATGAGAAGAGAGATCATAGGGAATAGGTGTCAGCTCCCAGAAAGCAGTAGAGAATCAGAGCACAAAATCAGAACTTTTAAAAGTCTGCTCCACTGAGGGATGTCGTTCCAGAAGCTAAGTGGGGGGTGGAGCCCTCGCAGGGACAGTGTGGTCTCAGGAGCCTTGGGGTCACAGAAAACCGGGGCTACATGAGTGCCACAGAGCTCCCAGGTATCACAGTGGGGAAGCCGCTGCAGAGATGGAGCCAGGGTATGGAAGGCGGGGACGGCTCTCAGCTTGCAGTTACCTTAAACCATGATCTGAGGCACTGTCAGGCCACTGCTCTTCTAGCAGGGACCCCACAAGTGGCAGATCTGGGGAGACCCCCGCGTGGGGTGTGAGGCAGGAATCTGCTGGGTTTGGAGACTCCAAATGGGGTTGTGTGCCAGAGACAGAAATGCTTGGTCACAGGTTGGGTGAGCTCAGAGTGCAGCCAGAGATGAGAGTAATTGATGGCTTTTCTCTGAGGGTGCACTGAGGAGTGGGGCCCCAAGCTCTTGGGTCCTCTTGGGCTAGAGATTGGGAGGCCACCATTTTCATTCCCGTCCTCCAAAGCTGTATGGAAAGCATTCAGGGAACAAAAGCTACAGAGAGCGAACCTGAGCAGATTGCTTAGCCTGGTCTCTAGCAAGAGTATTGCAGTTCCCGCTGTGGGCAAAGACATTTGAAAATCACTGCAACAGGACCCTCCTGGAGAAAATCTCTAGAACATCCAGTCAAGACCAAGTTCACCAATCAATGAGAACTGTGGAACCCCAGAGTTAAGGGAATGCTGTACATAGAATTCATGGCTTTTTCCCAGTGATTCTTTAGTCTTTCAAAGTTACATTTTTTAAATTTTATTTTCTTCTTATTTTTTTTCCTAAATTTTCCTCTTTTCTATTTTAACCTTTTTAAACTCTTTTATCTTATCAATACCTTTTCAAAAAATCTTTTTAAAATTTTCATTGTCATAGTCATATTCTATCCCTTCCTTAAAGTGAGGGGTGGAAAACAATTTATCATGCTAATGGACATCAAAAGAAAGCAGGAGTGGCAATCCTTATATCAGACACATTAGATTTTAAGCCAAAACTATAATAAGAGATGAGAAAGGACACTATATCATACTTAAAGGGTCTGTCCAACAAGAAGAGCTAACAATTGTAACTATCTATGCTCCTAACATGGGAGCAGCCAACTATATAAACCAATTAATAACAAAATCAAGGAAATACATTGACAATAATACAATAATAGTAGGGAAATTTAACACCCCCCTCACTGAAATGACAGAGCATCTAAGCAAAACATCAACAAGGAAATGAAGGTTTTATATTTCCAGCTGGAAATATAAACACCTGGAACAGATGAACATCACAGATATATTCAGAATATTCCATCCCAAAGCAACAGGATACACATTTTTCTCTAGTGCACATGGAACATTCTCCAGAATAGATCACATCCTGGATCACAAATTAAGTCTCAGCTGGTACCAAAAGATTGGGATCATTCCCTGCATATTTTCAGAGCACAATACTTTGAAACTAGACCTCAACCACAAGAAAGTTGGAAAGAACTCAAATACATAGAGGCTAAAGAGCATCCTACTAAAGAATGAATGGGTCAACCAGGAAATTAAAGAAGAATTTTAAAAATACATGGAAACAAATAAAAATGAAACACAACTATTCAAAGTCTTGGGGATGCAGCAAAGGTGGTCCTAAGGGGAAATTATATAGCAATACAAGCCTTTCTCAAGAAACAAGAAAGTTCTCAAGTAACAACTTAACCCTACACCTACAGGAGCTAGTGAAAGAACAGCAAAGAAAGCCTCAACACAGCAGGAGAAGAGAAATAATAAAGATGAAAGCAGAAATCAATGAAATAGAAACCAAAAAAGGAGAAGAACAGATCAACGAAACTAGGAGCTTGTTCTAAAGAATTAATAAGGTTGATAAACCCCTGGCCAGACTTATCAAAAAGAAAAGAGAAAGACCCAAATTAATAAAATCATGAATGAAAGAGGAGAGATCTCAACCAACTCCAAAGAAATACAAACAATTATAAGAAAATATTATGAGCAATTATATGTCAGCAAATATGACAATCTGAAGAAATGGATGCATTCCTAGAGACACAAATTACCAAAACTGAACCAGGAAGAAATGGAAAACCTGAATAGACCCATAACCAGTAAGGTGATTGAAGCAGTGATCAAAAATCTCCCAATTTTAACAAGAGCCCATGGCCAGACAACTTCCCAGGGGAATTCTATCAAACATTTAAAGAAGAATTAATACCTACTCTCCTGAAACTGTTCCAAAAAATAGAAATGGAAAGAAAACTTCCAAACTCATTTTATGAGGCCAGCATGACCTTGATTCCAAAACCAGACAAAAACCCCATCAAAAAGGAGAATTATGGACCAAAATCCCTGATGAACATGGATGTAAAAATTCTCACCAAAATACCAGCCAGTAGGATCCAACAGTACATTAAAAGTGTTATTCACCATGAACAAGTGGGATTTATTCCTGGGCTGCAAGGTTGGTTCAATAACTGCAAATCAATCAATGTGATACAATACATTAATAAAAGAAAGAACCAGAAACATATGATACTCTCAATAGATTCTGAGAAAGCATTTGACAAAGTACAGTATACTTTCTTGATCAAAACTCTTCAAAGTGTAGGGATAGAGGGTACATACCTCAATATCATAAAAGCAATCTATGAAAAACCCATAGCAAATATCATTGTCAATAGGGAAAAACTGAGAGCTTTTCCCCTAAGGTCAGGAACACAGCAGGGCTGACCACTATCACCACTGCTATTCAACATAGTACTAGAAGTCCTAGCCTCAGTAATCAGAAAACAAAAAGAAATAAAAGGCATCTGAATTGGCAAAGAAAAAGTCAAACTCTCACTCTTTGCAGATGATATGATACTTTATGTGAAAAACCCAAAATACTCTGCTCTAAAACTGCTAGAACTCATACAAGAATTCAGTAATTTGTCAGGATATAAAATCAATATACAGAAATCAGTTGCATTTCTATACACCAACAACAAGACAGAAGAAAGAGAAATTAAGGAGTTGATCCTATTTACAATTGCACCCAAAACCATATGATACCTAGGAATAAACCTAACCAAAGATGCAAAGAACCTGTACTCAGAAAACTATAGAATATTCATAAAAGAAATTGAGGAAGACACAAAGAAATGGAAAACTGTTCCATGCTCATGGACTGAAAGAAAAATATTGTGAAAATGTTTATGCTACCCACAGTAATCTACACATTTAATGCCATCCCTATCAAAATACCATCAACTTTTTTCGAAGAACTGGAACAAATAATCCAAAAATTTATATGGAACCAGAAAAGACCCTAAATAGTTGGAAAATGTTGAAAAAGAAAACCAAAGTTGGTGGCATTACAATTCTAGACTTCAAGCTCTATTACAAAGCTGTAATCATCAAGACAGTCTGGTACTGACACAAAAACGGACACACAGGTCAGTGGAACTGAAGAGAAAGCCCAGAAATGGATCCTCAACTCTACGGCCAACTAATCTTCGATAAAGCAGAAAAGAATGTCTCTTTAACAAATGGCATTAGGAAAATTGGACAGTCACATGCAGAAGAATGAAACTGGATCATTTCCTTAAACCACACACAAAAATAGACTCAAAATGGATGAAAGACCTCAATGTGAGGAATCCATCAAAATCTCTGAGAACAGGCAGCAACCTCTTTGACATTAGCTGCAGCAAATTCTTCCTAGAAAAATCACCAAAGACAAGGGAAGCAAGGATAAAAATGAATTATTAGAACTTCATCAAGATAAAAAAAAAAACAACTTTTGCACAACAAAGGAAACAGTCAATAAAACCAAAAGACAACTAACAGAATGGGAGAAGATATTTGCAAATGACACATCAGATAAAGGGCTAGTATCCAAATCTATAAAGAACTTATCAGGGGCACCTGGGTGGCTCAGCGGGTTAAGCCTCTGCTTTCGGCTCAGGTCATTATCCCATGGTCCTGGGATTGAGCCCACATCGGGCTCTCTGCTCAGTGGGAAGCCTGCTTCACCTCCTCCCCTGCCTGCCTCTCTGCCTACTTGTGATCTTTGTCTGTCAAATAAATGGATAAAATCTAAAAAAAAAAAAATAAAAAAAGAACTTATCAAACTTAATACCGAAAGAACAAATAATCCAATCAAGAAATGGGCAGAAGACATGAACAGACATTTCTGAAAAGAAGACATCCAAATGGCCAACAGACATATGAAAAAGTGCTCAACATCACTTGGCATCAGGGAAATACAAATCAAAACCACAGTGAAATACCACCTCACACAAGTCAGAATGGTTAAAATATTAACCAGTCAGGAAACAACAGGTGTTGGTGAGGATGTGGAGAAATCCTCACTGTTGGTGGGAATGCAAGCTGGTGCAGCCACTCTGGAAAACAGTATGGAGGTTCCTCAAAGAATTGAAAAGAGAGCTACCCTATGACCCAGCAACTGCACTATTGTGTATTTACGCTAAAGATACAAATGTAGTGATCCAAAGGGGCCCGTGCACCTGAATGTTTATAGCAGCAATGTCCATAATAGCCAAACTATGGAAAGAGCCTAGATGTCCATCAACAGATGAATGGATAAAGTGTGGTATATATCTAGACTGGAATACTATGCAGCCATCAAAAATGAAATCTTGCCATTTGCATTGACATGGATTGAACTAGAGGGTATTATGCTGTGTGAAATAAGTCAATCAGAGAAAGACAATTATCGTATGATCTCATTGATATGAGGAATCTGAGAAACAAGACTGAGGATCATGGGGGAAGGGAGAGAAAAATGAAACAAAACCAGAGATGGAGACAAACTGACTCTTAATCTCAGGAAGCAACCCGAGGGTTGCTGGAAGGGAGGGACTGGGAGGGTTGGTGTGGCTGGTGATGGACATTGGGGAAGTTATGTGCTATGGTAAGAAAAATAAGTAAATTAATTAACTTAAACAAATAAACTCCCAGAACCTTCTCTTGGTTAAATAATTTTTGGACCAGTTTCTAAATCTTCTTACCCCGGTATTTCTCTTCATGCCCAGTTCTTTCTTTCTGTGAATTCACAGGGCTTCTTGATCACTTACTTGTAGCCTAGGCCTTATTTCATACTCTGCAGTAACTCTATCTCACGTATGCATTGTTCTCACTAGATTATAAACTCTGCCAGAGGCAGATACATAGCAATTATCTAGAATCCCAGCATCTAACCTATCCACGTACCTGGCACATTGTTAAGTGTCTTGAATGAGGAGTGAAAATAAAAGAGCGATGCTAGTGCTCAGAGGGGGAGGGAGGAAGACTATAACTGAAGAACCATGCACACTTGTTTCCTGCTCACAACACCCCTGCCCTGGGAGGACCCCCCACCCCCCAATCTGCTTGCAATGGTCTCCTGGCTCTGCCTGCTGTCTGGGCTGCAGGATGTGAGTGAGCAAGCCCTTCAGCATTTCCCCTTTACCTGAGTACAGTACTGCTTTTCTAGCCTCTGGCTCTCCTTCTGTTTCTGGCAGGTGAGCGACACCACGGACACGATGGTGCCATTGTAGTTCTCCTGGGAAGACGTCCAGGACATCAGCGCAGTCGTTGAGCTTAGGACGTGGACACTCACGTGCTGGGGCTTCTCAGTCAGTTCTTCGATCCACTCTCCTGAAGGACCTGGACATTTCAAATAAGAGCACAAGGGAGGTTTCATGCTGAGCTGGTGGAGATACAAGAGTCGAGTTTAAAAAACCCATTTTTTCCTGTCACCCTTACACACAGAGTCAAGGTAAGACTGGTGGCTGGACGGGCACAGCCCTCTGTCCCCTGCCTCTGAGGTTATTCCAGTAAATTCTTCACCAGAGAGAATTGATTTCTCTTTCAACGCAGAGTGGGTGTGGTAGCGGGTGCATTTGATCCGTGTTTAGAATTCCTCTGCTGTTAGGATCTTCAGTCTCTAGAAAGAATGACTTTGAGATTCAAATTAGCCTCAACTGCCATCATGTGAAAAGATTTCAAATTCGGTAGCAGCGGGATCAAAGAGACGGTGTGTGACTATACTGAGAGAAGAAATCGGCAACAGGCGGCTCAGTTACAGAAGCTTCCTGAGAGCTGAGTGACAATTTGAGGGACGTGGTGGGTTCCCCATTATAAAGTATCTCATCACAAGTGCCCACCATTAGCTTTGTTCTCTTAAGTTTCTCAAGTGGTTACTAGCACCGTGCCTGACCTGTGGTAAGGACTCAAAAAGTGTTGAGGCGGTTATTTTCTATGGAAGTTCCCTGTTGAAATGCACATGTGCAACTTTCCTTTATTTGCTTAGGATACATGTCTCAGTGTCTTAACAGGGAGCTGTATTCCTCAGCTGGGATCCAGGAGGGGGAAAGGAGCAAGTGGCTCTCCCTGGAAGAGCCATCTTGGGCTCACAGCCAATGGGGTCAGGGCGAGAATGACCATAAAAAAAATGACAATAATAATGATGGCAAAGAGATAGAACACTCGGCACATTCTAGACTCTGCTTCAGGCTTATATATGTTTACATATGTTAACCCTTTAATTTTCATAACGGACCTCTGAGTACAAGTATTAATTCCACTTTCAGATGAGGGTGCTGTGCTGAGGCAGAGGGAAGGTAAGTAGATTCAGCCAGAGGAAGGCTGGTTCCAGAATCCATGCTCTTAACCCCTGCATGAAAACTCTGAGGGCACCAGGAACTGTCAAAAGCACTGGTTTGGAGATGGGAAAGTTGATCAAAACTCGGCTTTGACTTTGACCTTGGACAAATGCATAACTTCTCTGAATCTCTGTCAATGCACAGGCCAAATGGATTAAACCACTGAAATGTTAGAATTGAAAACTTGAGAGATCCAATACCTCATTTAAGAGATGAGAAAAGATAGAGGTCCAGAGATGTGTGTGACTCTCACACAGCTAGTAAGTGTCTGGGGGCCAACCTAGACCTCTGGTCTCCTGGCTCAGTGCTTTGTGACAATTTATCATGATGCCATCAGTCACTGAGATCAAATGAGATCATAGGTGTTAGAGAACTCTGTAATTGCGAAGTGTTTTCATTGCCGTTAGGAAGATTACTGGGGTAACTGGGGCACAGAGAGCCGAAGTGGGAGGAAGCAAAAGCAAAACAAATTCACTCGTTCAGTGATTTTATGTTTGGACTAACCCTGATAATCAAGCCAAGGTCATGGGTCACTGCAGGCTATGTGGAAATGGACTTTGCTATCGAATATTCCTGGGTTCTAGTCGTCATTTGAACACTTGGGAAAGTCACTAACCTTTCTGTGCCTTGGGTTTTTTTTCCACCTGAAACATGGGATCACTGAAATGTAAAGCTGTTGGGGGACGAATGTAAATGCGTACCTTTCTTCTCATCTCTGAGGAAAGCCTTCAAAACCACAGAAATACAAATCATAATGCAACAAGAGAAACATAAATCTTAATGGAATTTAATAAATATTAATGTCATAGATTAATACCAGAACAATTTGGTCAGGAAAATGGGCTGTGAGTATCATTCAGCTGGTATGAGCCTGTACTATGTTGAGGCAGCTTACTGAGTTCCAGGATGTTATTTGTATCTATAGTTTCCAGTTTCAAACTAGAGATGTATATGCAGTACCCCTGAATAACTCATTACTGCAGATCAGAATAGCCTAAACACTAAAAATATTATTCTTTTAATGCAAGAGAAAAAAAACCCCAGAATTTTTAGTGTCCTATATTCTTCTAGATGAATATTAAGATACATCTCTTTGAAATAATCATATTTTTGAGCAATTCTGACACAGTCTCAATTCAGATACTCTAGAACAGAGTGCCTGACACATGAAAGTTGTTCATTTATTGAAGGTACAACAGAATTAATAAATTAGTAGTATAACCCCAGAGTAGGATTTTATAATTTGGTATGAGAAATAAGATGTACACAAATAAAACAAATCTAGAAAAATAAGTTCTGTATTTTGTGTTGTGCACTATGAAACACAGTAGAAATTCAGAGAAGGGAAGGACCAGCATAGTCAGAATAGCTGAGGGAGATTTTTCTAGAAGCTTGACACTTAGGGTGCATCTCTATTGAGGGACACGAAAACCTTCTGGTGAATGAAACATTTTAGCTTCACAGGAAGAACTAAATAGTAAATTTCATTCTCATTCTTGAGTGACTAACTGAAATCCATGCAGGTAAAATCGTGACTATTCTTTCTGTATACCTCATGGGTCTTTAGGCCTCTTACCAATGGCAACATTTTTTTTTTTTAAGATTTTATTTATTTATTTGACAGACTGAGATCACAAGTAGGCAGAGAGCCAGGCGGGGGGAGAGGGGGGAGGTGGGGGGTTGGGGGCGCGAAGCAGGCTCCCTGTTGAGCAGAGAGCCCGATGCTGAGCTTGATCCCAGGACCTTGAGATCATGACCTGAGCTGAAGGCAGAGGCTTAACCCACTGAGCCACCCAGGTGTCCCAATATTTTTGGTTTCTTAAGTAGAAATGCTACATGGGACCTTTTCAACATTTTTCAGCTGTTAAATAAGCGGATCTCTTCCCTCTGTCCTCCTCATTCTCCCATACCCTTTTGAGGATTATTTGCTGAAAGGTGGTATTTGCCTTTGGAGAAGTTGACAAAGTGTGTGGTGGTCATCTTTTTTGAAGAGTCATTTTTATCCATTGCCTTCTGGTTTTTTCTTTCGGCAGATGGGAGGCACATTTAACTGCTGATAAACGAGGTAACTGATTTTTGGCCTTGAAACCTCTGGTGAGCATATTCCGATTAGCTAAGAACATTACAGACTTGCGCAATTGGTGCAGCTTCTGGAGGCTAGTTATTTGCTCCATTATTGCCCCTCATGGAATCAGGGGAAGCCACCCGAAGACTTGAATTGGGGCTTTTAGAATGCTCTAGCTTTGTCTTCTTGGGCCAAATTTATGGTGACCACCAGGTCCCACAACACTTACATCTCTGGTTTTCTTTCGAGCTCTCTCAGCTCAATATTCTAATGAGACTTTTCCCTCAGTCCAACAATATCAATTTTCTATATGGCCTCAAATGAAAGTCACAGGTCCTAAACAGAGTGTCTGTGTCCTTGGAGGGTTTGTTACAGCTAGTGTGGAAGGTCAGCTTAATAAATGTTCAATTATCACCATAATAAAAAAATCCGTAAGTTAAATCTCTGGGCAGGTTTTTTACTATGAAACATGCATATATTTCTTCTGCTGTCAAAATCTCATGGATCCGGACCTCTTCTGACCTTGATGATTTCTCAGGGTCTCTGAGGTTTGATGAATAATTGATGCCTGAACATCATTAATCTCCCCAGCTCTCTTGTCCTAGCTCCCCCATAAGTGCAAAATAATCTCGTTGGTACTTACTGATATAAAAACTAAGTGATTTTGCTGACTGGCTTTTTCGAGTTTCACAAGATCCTGAGGAGCTAAAGGTCATCACGGATAACTTGTATTTCCCAGGCTCCTTCAGTTCTGCGACAAATTCGTGTGCTTCCTCATCCACTGTCAAATATTCAGTAAAGTTTTCTGCATCTTATACAAAAAAGAGAATATATATGAATTAAAACCTGGAAGGGCCTTGAATGTAGACAAGTCAATACAAAAAATTCGTATTTTTATACTGTTTCCTTTCTTTTGTCAAGTTCAGTTATACATCTTCATCAAAGGCACTAGAAAAAAAACATGGCCAAGTATTCAAAGTGCTTTTCATAATACTTTAAAATAACCAAACTAAAATATGATATCTGAATCAAAAAGCTTAGGGATGAGTATATACTGCATATTCTTAGGTACTATTACCCAACAACACCATATGCACAGAATAGAAGTAGAATGTCAGGAGAAGATTACAATAGTTGACTTTCTCATCTGGATATATAAAAAAATAACAGTAGTAAGTATCTTATCTGTTCTTTGTGGTAGTATTAAATACCCAGAGATGCTTTAAAATAAATTGAATTATTTCTAGTTGGAAATAATTCTTCTGGGTAGATTTTCTGACTCTTGTAACCCTCATCCTTCATCTGTCTTCTCCCAGATTTTACTTTCTAAAAGTAAAAATGATTTTGCATTGCTTCAAAGTCCAATCCTGCTGTTTATTACTTCCTTGAAGTTGTTCTCATCAGTTGGTGACTACAATAGCCTTCAAAAGAACACACTGCAGTCAGATAAAAGCATGACTGAACGTTCATGGAAATACTCATTAAAAAAAATTGTGAGTTACAAGACCCTATTTTCCACAGAATATACTGTGGAACAGAAAAAATAAAAGACAGATTAAGGGCAGATGAAGATAAATATCTTTTATACAAGTAATGCCAGGTAAATGTGAAGATTTTTGACTCAAATAATTGGAAATGGCAAAAGATTTCAATTTTACACAATATTTGGGTATGATCAATTGTTCTATAGTCCAGGGTAGAGGAATCCACAAATTTTGGTGTCTTATTTTTAAATACTATTTTTTAAAAAGATTTTATTTATTTATTTGACAGACAGAGATCACAAGTAGGCAGAGAGGCAGGCAGAGAGAGAGGAGGAAGCAGGCTCCCTGCTGAGCAAAGAGCCCAATGTGGGGCTTGATCCCAGGACCCTGGGATCATGACCTGAGCCAAAGGCAGAGGCTTTAACCCACTGAGCCACTCAGGTGCCCCTTGGTGTCTTATTCTATAAAATAAAATAAGGGCAAACAAGAGGCACTCTATGATGTTACCTGATACTAGTGTCCTGCCCTGAAAATAAAGCTATCATATGAACTTCAAATTTTGACAACTTGATATTTGCCACTCAAACGAGACTAGAAAGTATAAAATGAAGTATGTTATTGAAAAAACAAAACAAATAGCAAATAACTATAATAACCTGCCAAATGACCATTTAAATGTGATTCATGACCCACACTGACTATAGGCCAGGGCCCTGTTTTTCATGAGTTAGTGGACTAAAATACGAAGAAGAGCTCTGGGATGTTAGATCAATGACCATGGTCCAGGATACGGCAGCTATGGTGAAAATACTAGTTGCTGTACATTTCCTATTTTATGACCAGCTCCTCTTTAGGAAAATGTAGAGTGGTGCTGGTCTCCCAGGGGCCCACCCTGAGGCAAATGAGAGTCGCTAGATGAGCCAGACCTGGGGCTGGCCCCCTTGTGAAGGTAGCCTTCTTGTCAGAAAGATTGTTTTGCTACATGATTCACAAACAGTATACTAGGAAGTAGAAAATTTCTCTAGGATATTTTGTAATTTGGCATGGTTAGACCTTCAATTCAAACTCTTTCCAAATAGAAAGTTTTCCTCAGTGGCCTGGGATACATGACATGTTGGGCAGTAAAAGGTAAGCAAGCTGTGAATGCGCGAAACTTAGAAACTACCTAAGCCTTGGATTCTGATCCTACCTATTTAATTGTGTTTTCTAGTCTTAGGGAGCATTGCTACTCAAATTCTTCCCTTTCTTGACCATTTTTTTCTCTAAATAGTAACTGTCTCCCATCAGTCTTTCTTCCTAAATATTTTGGTTTTAACATATGTCAATGCCCTTTCCTTTGCGCATCAGTTCTTATTTTCACTGATTTCCTGTCACTTTACCTTCTCTTTCTATGTGGATATGGAACCCATCAAAGGCAGTGGGTGGTTTGGGTGGTAACCAATTCAGGATCATTTGCACAGGAAAAAATGAGAGCGAGCCTGCTGTTGATTTCTCAGTCTCACTGAGCATACTGTTATTTTCATATTCCATGGGAAGGACACTGACAAAGTCATCTTCACTCTCGGGGGTGGCGGGGGCGCTGCCCCACCAGTAGGGCTGGGATGTAGTCTCGTCGTTGCTGCTGTTGAAATCGGGCCAACCGGAAGAAATGTTACCAGAGGGACTTTCAGAGGCTTCGTCCGTGAAATGGAAGAGTTTGTCTTTTCCCACCATCTCTTGTGATCTAATGAAGGATTCCTCTGGGAAACTGCCACTCTGTTCTTCCCAATTGTTTTTGTTCAAGTTTACAATACGAACCGAGATATTTCGAGGTGGATAAGGGGCTGTAAGAGAGAGAATTTTTATTTTCCAGTAATTTTTAATTCTATTGTAGTGAATACTTAATCTATTAGTGAGTCAAATACACAAGCGGATGTACAAATAGAGGTTAGTTTTACTTCTACTATATAAAGATAATCTACATCAAGAATTATTGTGGTGTCAAGTTCCACATTTGTCTAAGATTTTGTATGCAATGTGTACACATGGGTATATTAGCACTCATACTTCAAATACATTAAATAGTGATATGATGCTTGTTCAAGTGGGAATCTAACCATGTCCAAAATAGAGTTTCATAAATATTCTTTAGCTTATCAAAATCTCCTTTTAAAAAACCTGAGTCTCTGCCACTGGATCTTTTTGACAAAAAAGCAACTACAGTGTACTCTAGCTATCAAGATAAAAATACTGCCTGTGACAATTGTACTTAAGAGAGTTGCATATGTGCCTTTATTTTTTTTTATTTTTTAAGATTTATTTATCTATTTGACAGAGAGAGAGAGAGAGATCACAAGTAGGCAGAGACCAGCAGAGAGAGAGAGGAAGCAGGCTCCCTGCTGAGCAGAGAGCCCAATGCTGAGCTTGATCCCAGGACCTTGAGATCATGACCTGAGCTGAAGGCAGAGACTTAACCCACTGAGCCACACAGGCGTCCCAAGTTTCCTTTTTTTCTTTTTAAAGATTTATTTGTTTATTCGACAGAGAGAGAGAAAGAGAGAGAGATCACCAATAGGCAGAGATGCATATGTGCCTTTAGAAACATTAACACGCATGTTAGAAATATGGCTTCACTCCTCACCTCTCTAGAATGAAACATTTGAGCACAAAATCCATGTATGAATTAGGGAAGCATACCTTTCTGTGGGTAGAAAATTATGAAGGCACACTGTCTGGTCTCTACCTGCAACTGTTTCTATCTATCCTTCAAATAGCAGCTGAAATATCACCTCTTCCATGAACTTTCCCTCCTTTGTGCAGTTACATAACTTTGTACCTCTTAGGACACATATCAGTTCTGCATTGTGTGATTGCCATTTGTGTTATGCCCCTACCATTTTTGAGGACAGGGAACCTATTCCACCAGACTCTGTCTTCATCTCTCTCATACTTAGAACAACTTCCTGGTAGAAGTCACTCAATTGATAATGTTTCCTTACTTGAATTGAATGATGAAAAATACAAATAGAGTCTTAGATGTTGCCATTATGTGACTAACTTATTTAGCTGAAATAGTTTCTTTGTCTTGTCTTACTTAATGGAAATCATGACATCTTAGAATTCAGACTGGCAGGGTCTCAGGGATGATCTATTACAATCCATTCCCAAAGTTCATATGAAAGGCATCTCCAACATTCCTAAAGAGTAATTTGGGCACATTAGGCATGGGCAATGTCAATTACATTGGTATTGGTGACAGGCACTTAGTAGGTATATAATTATTTCCATCCATTCTTCCATTTATCCATCCATCCATCCATCCATCCATCCATCCATCCATCCTATAACACTGCTTCTTATTAGTGATGCTACTAGGATTAAACACTGCAAGTTTAGACACATCTGAATTCCAATATTTTCTTTTAATAATCTGATATTCTGGGGGCACCTGGGTGGCTCAGTAGGTTAAAGCCGCTGCCTTCAGCTCAGGTCATGATCCCAGGGTCCTGGGATCAAGCCCTGCATTGGGGTTCCTGCTCCGCGGGGAGCCTGCTTTCCTCCCTCTCTCTGCCTGCCTCTCTGCCTACTTGTGATCTCTGTCAAATAAATAAATAAATAAATAATCTTAAAAAAATCTGATATTCTGTCCTAGAACATCTCCTGTCATTTTTATTGCCATATGAGAATTTTGCCAAGTTATAGAATAACCGATGTCTACTTGGTCAAGTTAAGTTACTTAATTATAACTTTTGGTAGAATCATGTGGTTTTTTCCCATTCAAAGATTATAAATCTATGATAACATTGATGTATTTTATTTTACTTTATATTTTTAAAGATTTTATTTATTTATTTGACAGATGGAGATCACAAGTAGGCAGAGAAGCAAGAAAAGAGAGAGGAGGAAGCAGGGTCCCTGCTGAGCAGAGAGCCCGGTGCGGGGCTCGATCCCAGGACCATGGGATCATGACCTGAGCCGAAGGCAGAGGCTTTAATCCTCTGAGCCACCCAGGCACCCCTACATTGATATATTTAGATTTTTCTTTTCAAAATTTCACTCCGTTCCTATTACAAATATATATTTATTTTATTTCTTAGCTCTAGCACAGAATTTTTTTTCACAATGATAGAAAGTATACATGCAATAAGCATATAGTTTAATTGTTTTTAAACTGAATTTGATTCTTCAAAAAACTTACCAGTTCTATGCTGTTTGGGCTCATGACTGACACCACTGTACTCCACAAGAGTACTTTTATTAAAAGTTGCCTCAGATACCAGTTGAAAAGTGATGTTACTATAACATATTCCTGGAAGCCAGTGATTAAATACTGTTTTTCCCTTAAAGAAATCTGAGAATAAAAACAATTATATTAAAATTCTGATCTCCTAAATGCCACATACTTCTAGAAAGTCCTAAACAATTATGATTAAATAACTGTAAGATATTATTTCCTGCAACTTCTGGCACCCTCAGTAATACAAAATTGGCCTAATCAAGATTAAAGATGAAAATTTGGATCTTTATATCCAAAATCTTGAAAAGCTTTTTCTGCAGGAATTGGATACAATGGAATTCAATCTTTATTATAGGAACATTTTGTGTATTAAATGGAGACGATAATGTGCAGAAATTGCAGAGATTAGGTTTATGCTAGCCATTTATTTTATGATAAAAATCAAAGATATTTTGCCACCTTATGACTTAGGAAAAAGTGATTTCATAAGACATGTTTTCACTAGGCTACTTGTAAAAACTGGACTGTTTTTGAAGTAGTATGGTTTATCTGCCAGTTGGCAGCACCTTATTTAAGAAGGAAGGAAAGAATGAAGAAAAGAAGGAAAAAGGAAGGAAGGAAGGAAGGAAGGAAGGAAGGAAGGAAGGAAGGAAAGGAGACTGGGATTTTATTTGAAAAACATTAAAGAAAATAATAAAATTAAGATTCCAGTCCAAATTAGAAGGAAATGTGGAAAAGAAACTAAAAGTGCCACTTATAGAACTAAAAGCTTAAAATAAATTTAAAAATTAATTAACTTAAAAAGGAGAGCATATTTATCGATTTATTTTAAAACTCCTGGCTTTTAGTTCCACAAAAATTCCAGATGCTTTTCAATCATTCATGAACTTGTATTTGCATGTGATCCCTAAGCAAATAAGGCCCCATTTATTAATTTGCAGAAAATCAGTTTTCATTGAAAATTTAAAAATACATAATTTGTGGAGTCTATGTTTATAGTTATTTAATGCTTTAAAGCTTCAAAAAATATAAATTCACTGCATTGTTTTAAACCATGTCTCATAAAAATGAAATCCATGGAAGAAATGAGTTTCTGAAAGCAGCAAGTCAAAATGACACTTAACTGGATACTGTGACCTGTGTGCTTCAGTATCCCTTTTTCATCTCACCAGTACCTATTTCCAGTTACAACCATTGAACTTTGATAACCACCATCTAAGCCCTCACAGAGAAATGTTATAGTTTTTTATCCTGAGTGTATCTAAGTTTCTTTCCTTCCCAATTCACTCCTAGTGGAGCTGAATGCCCTCCCTCTTTTCCTCTTTCCTGCTCCCCAACAGTCTACTTGGAGAAGGTGACCATGTTCTTTTCAAATGATAAATTCCCATAGGATCTTTTTTTCTCATCTTCCCACAGGGTCCCCATTAGGCCAGTATAAACAATGAAACCAATTTTTGTATATTAATGCGATCATTTAGCTGGCCATACAGATAAACATATCCAAAGGAACAAAAAAGCATTATCATTCGTGTTTGAGAATAATCTTGGATCACCTCCAAGCAAAACGTGGTAGAAGGTGCCTTTCTAGCTTCTTTGTTCTAGAAATGCCCTTCTAACACACCCAGAAGTAAATCGTTAGGTGAGGTGTTTCTAAGTTTATGTTTGAATTTATTTCTTGTATCAGACATGATGCCTTTGGCAAGGCTAACATACAAGTGATAATAATTTGAGTATTTCTTATGCTTATGCATTGCCTGTGACTAGCAAACCAGATGTTCTAAGATTCCTCATGACAAGATTTTCATAAATTAATAACTATTTTTAATGGCTCTTCCATGGTCAGCGAATCATAAGACCTCTTTAGAGCAAGACAGAAGACCATTTGGCAAACATCACATAAAAAAGGGTATTTTAAAGGTGATATTTATCACCCTTCTTTTTGCTTCTTACCTTTATATAGCATTGTTCGGAAGTCTTTCCCTTCCCAGTAGCTTATGTTTACTCTTGTGAAAACATTGTATTTTTCTGGATAATGAATTTCAAACAGGACTCCTGTTTCAGGAGAAGGTTTATAGTCATATATTGAAACACTGGTTACAGGTAGGGGTTCTGAAGAATGGAAGTAAATGGACAAAGGGGAAGTGGAGAAAAAGGGAGAAAGGCCATTATCAATACTTGGAAGTACCAAAAATTATATCTATCAGAACACTTTCCACACTTTTATTATCCATAAGCACTAAACTCCCCCATACTCATGAGTTGACCAATCTCCAGAGAAGTAATTAACAAAGTACATTTATGTGGTGTTGCACCTTTCAAAGAAATTTCATATTCATTTTTTCCATATGCTTTTTGCAATAACCCTGAGATCTGGGATGAGAAAATATGAATATTGCTATTCAAAGATAAAAATAATGATGATGTCTCAGAGACTTTAAATTATTTGTTAAAGGTAACTTAACAAGTATGTGGCAGAGTCTATATCTCCAAATTCCTAGTTCATTTTTCTTTATTTGAAGCCAAGAAAACTTGATGTTAATAACAGACCAGTAATAGAAAATACATTTTGGCTCTGACCAAGGATAAATGTTTATGTGATCATTTGTTTTTCTGTATAAACTTAATATTTATTTTTCTCTATTAACTGTAAGATTGCAAGCCACACTGTGTTGAGATAAATTAGTTTATCAAACCATTCTTCCTGCAGAAGTTTAAAAAAATGTTTATTTCTATTTTGCTTGAGCTGTTAACTCATTACAGAAGTTTTTAAATACTCATTTTTTAAAAAAAGGTTTTATTATTTGTTCATCAGAGACAGAGAGAGAGAGAGAGAGAGAGAGAGGGAGAAACAGGTTCCCCACTGAGCAGGGAGCCCGATGTGGGACTTGATCCCAGGCCCCTGGGATCATGACCTGAGCTGAAGGCAGATGCTTAACCAACTGAACCACCCAGCTGTCCCACTAGATACTCATTTTTTAAAACTTCAACTCGATTCACATCTGCATCTCCTCTGTATCCCATTCTTCAGCAAAATTCTTGTAAAAATGACTGAGCCCCTTCACCCTTCTGAAGGGGCTATTGGATAAGTTTTATATGCATTCATTTGATTTGAGAAAATCATTTAAATATTTGGTTTGGAGTCAACTCTTGTATTACAGACAAAAATAATTTTGATTCAAAGTCTTATCATTAGAGGATTCTCAGACATCATTTACAGCCTAAATGAAAGCAGTACCCTTGCTTTAAATTTTACACTTTTAAAATTTCAAGTTTCAATACCCAAGGACACCAAAATTTAATTTAATTTATTCCACAAGTATCAAGGAACTACTTTGTCTTAATCTGTAGGTAAATATTTTTCATTTTGCCCTCCAGGATCATAATCTATTTTAGCTTTTGCTTTTGATTTAAGAGATCCAGGAAGGACTGAAGCAACATGTTAAAGATTTGATTTTTTTCCCTGGAATTTTCTTAAAAACCAAGCTAACATCTAGCAAAAAAAAAAAAAAAAAAAAAAAAAAAAAATCAGGAAAGACCTTCAGATTACAGCATATATTGCAGTCAAATGCTCTACCACTGAGCTATACCCCCAGATTACAGCATATATTGTGATCATGTCCAGGTAGACTGCATGCTGTATTCTATGGTTAAAATGTTTCTAGTTTATCTTTGATTTGTCCTTGGTCTCCTTGCTTAAAGATAACATCTACAGAGTGAACTCACTTGTGTCATGTAAACCAACCACCCAACCAACTCACCCACCAGTCCAGGAAGACTTTTGTATTTCTCTTTGATTAAACTCCCCCCCAGCCCCCCGGCCCAAATTTTGAACTATTTGAAGATCTTTCTTTCAACCCAGTCTAATTACTAACCCACAGAGTCTACCAAATCCACCTGCTGCCTCTGTATCTAAGGGAACCAAGATGAAAGCTAACAAAAAAAGGCAGGCACAGAGCAGGGGCTATTCTACTCCTGCTGTCCAGTATCTCAGCCTCACCAGGGTTCCGTCCTACTGAAAAGAGAAGTGAGAGGTCCACCCATTCTTTCATGCCCTGAGGCATGGCATCTGCACATCAAAGACATAGTCTAATTTTGAAATTCGAGAGATGAGGATTACAGCATAGCTATTTTATTTTGTGATTTTTTTTTTTTTTTTTTTTTTGGCTCTTGCAGGCTACTTCACTTTAAACTAAAAAATTTTTTGAAATGCCTACTTGCCTGTTTGCTTCCTACAGTTCTCTTGGCTTCAACATAAGTAACCCAGGTCAGCAGCAAATTCTAAAGTCCAAGCCCGGGCATTACTGAGGCAAATTCAATCCAAGAATTACTATTTTCAATAGAACTCAAATGCACTCTCTAAAAATATTTTACTGTCTCTCCAGTGACTTCCCTCATTATTTTTCTTTTTAGAAATTATGTGAAGTACTATGAACCAGGGCTGATATTACTCAAGTGTTTTTCAGTGATGACAAGGTTAAATCTTGATCTAATTCAATTTTCCTTTCTCTGCCAGCTACCCTTTACTCTTCCATTTCTTATCTTAGGCACCAGGCAGGACTGGACAGAGAAACAGAGTTGTTAGAAAATGCGTCATTTATTACTTTTGTTTGTTTGTTCCTTTTTTGTCCTCAGGTCTTTTTATTTTTCAAGAAACTAAGTATTACAAAATATATTTGAAACTCCCTCATATAATTCACTCAGATCCCATTTGCCTCCTATGTTGGCCTAAGGTAAATTAGTAGTCTGAATTTGGTGGTTATCTTCTGATGTGTTTTTTACTTTTGTATTTATGTGTCCCATATCCATATGAAATGTTATTTTGCATTTATATATTACATGAATGGTATATTATATGAATCATTTTGCAGCTTACTTTTATCAACTATCACTGCTTTTGATTTGTCCACCTTGACGCAAGTATCTCTAGAAACTTTGTTTCAGTGTTCACTTTAGAAGTAAACAAACTATACGGTTTAGCTGTTATTTTGTTAGATTGTTTTCAATCATCCATTTTTTGTAAATAATGTTGCAATAAATGTCTTGAGACATGTTTCTGGACTATCCAGATCCTGGGTGGTAGGGTATGCACATCTTCCATTGTGAGATATTGTGAAAATGTGTTCTAACCCTATGTCAATTTACATTTCCATCAGCAGTGTATGATAGGTCGTCTTTCTCCATATTCTTTTTTCAAAGCTTGCTCATATCAACCTTTTTAGTTTTTGCCACTCTGAGACATATGAAAATTTGTCTCTGTTTTAATTTCTTATTCACAAAGGAGGTTGATTATCTTTTCTTAGGTTTATTGGTTATTCAGCTTTTGTTTTCTTAAAATTTTTGGTTCGTTTGCCTGTTTCATGGGTTCTTTTTCCATATTCTCCTGCTAATTTGTAATGCAATTTTTGTCATCGGTTGCATTCTCACTGTCATTTTTGTGTGTGTACGTGTCCTATGCCTTCCTTCTGGATTCACCTTCCTTGTTAAAACACATCACTTAGTTATTTAAGTTAAAGTCTAGGTGTTAAATTCTCCTAGGCTTTTTATTCTGGAAAAGTTCTTTATCTTTTGTCTTTATTCTTTGCTTTTTTAAAAAAGATTTTATTTATTTGAGAGACAGAGTGCATGAGTTGGGTGGGAGCAGCAGAGGGAAAGGGAGAAGCAGGCTCTCCACTGAGCAGGAAGCCAGATGTGGGGCTTGATCCCAGGACCCTGGGATTATGACCTGAGTTGAAGGCAGATGTTTAACCAACTGAGTCCCCAGGTGCCTCTATATCTTTATTCTTGATGTAGTTTAGCTGGATATAAAATTATAAGATTTCCTCTCAGTATTTTGAAGCTATTGCTCCATTGTCTTCTTGAATCAATTATTGGGGAACAGAAAATGTTGGTGAGACCAACAGTTGTTCCTTTCTACATATTATGGATTTTTTTTTCCTTTGATACCTTCTACACTTTTTATTTGTCCTTGATAATCTATGATTTCACCACCACATAGCTGGATGTAGTCTTATTTTTGAATTACCCTACTAGGTATTTGGAATGCTTTGCCAGAGGCGCCTGGGTGGCTCAGTGGGTTGGAATGCTTTGCCAATCTGTGGATTCAGGTCATTCAAGTCTTGGAAATTTTCATAATCAACTCTTGAAATATTGTACCCATTATTCCCTTCACTCTCTTTTTCCTGAACTCTTAACCTCCTTAGTTAGAGCCTCTCCCACCTTCATATCCAAGAACTGTGCTAAATTATGAGGCAATCACAAATAATACTATTTACTATTTAAATGCATTTTTACTATTTACTATTTACTATTTAAATGCATCAGTGCAGAATTTATCTCATCATTTGAAGTTTTCTTAATTGAATTTAAATTTGACTAATTAAGTTAGTTTTGCCTAGTCTAAGCAACTAAATATAAATTAAATAATTATATTTTTCACTTCTAAAAAATTTTAATTTATGTTTATTTGATGCATTTTTATTTAATTTCTGTCAATCTTTGCTTCATTATGTTTTGATCCTTTTGAATGGATGGAATTCTTATATTTATCTCTTTGACTATCATAAAATACTGTAAATTTGTTGTCAAATTGCTATACAAAATGTAATCTGCAATATTATGGATGTTTGATGTCTATTTTTTTTAATGTAGATTTCACTGTATTCTTTGAAATACAGGCCCTAGACTGACTTTGTGTCTTCTTATTGCCCTGTTTCTAGCTTATTCTTGCTGTTGATACAATTTAGCCACTGCTTTTGTTCAGCTCACCCCAGCTCCCAGTCTAGAACCAGGGCATATTCACATTATTCTGAAGTTCTTGATATTGTGGATGATATAGTGGCTATGACAAATTCATTCCCTGAGTCAGAGGTTTACTAAGCTTCTCCTTGATAATAAGACTCAATGTGTATTCCCTACATCCCAAGGCCTCCATCTATAATTCTATCACAGATGGAAAGAATCTCCACGCCAAACAGAAATCTTGGGTCTGTGCCCTGCCTAGAATGGAGCATTCCAATCCTTACTGTACTGGGGCCCAAGATCAGGGCTGTGTTCTTTCAGATGCAGAGCACAGAGGCCCCAGGACTTTAGCCTATCTCCCCCCTTGTAACTTCTGTTTTGTTTCTGATTCATAGAGATACATATCTTATTTTTGAGCCTACCAATATACTTCTGGTTTTCTTTTTGATTTGTGGTAGGAGCAAAAAGTGTGTCACAAGCAGATTCTTACTGAATTATTTTTGCAAGAAATCCTAACATGAAATTCCCATTTCTTCTTTCGATAAAAAATATTAAAATGACATTTAATATGATTTTTTTTCTCATTTAGGTGTCCCACATAATAAAATCTGGTGTTTAATCAAAGACTGTTTTATGTCCCTTAACTACATTTGAATCATCCATGACAATCATGAATAAGAAAGTCTTTAAAGTTCTGGAAGTAACTGAGACAGAAGATAAGGGAACAAGACAAATGTAGAGCAAATACTGCTTAAAGAAATCAGAATTAACTCTGTGCTCCTTGGTAACTGCTAAGAGCCAACAGGTGCTTCTTTCTGAGATGGCTCTGTTTTGATGGACTGAAAGTAAAGGAGCTGTTGGATTAGTGACCAGCGTCCTTGCTTTTGATGTGACCAACCTAAGAATGTCTGTTCTGACACAGTCCTCTTGAGGGAAAGAAACCTGTGATTAGGCCTTCACTTTATTTATTTATTTTTTTTTTTAAAGAGAGAGAGAAAGAGTGTGAGTGGGTGGGGTGGGGCAGAGGGAACAGGAGAGAGAAAATCATAAGCAGGCTCCCCACTCAGTGCGGAGCCAGTGCCAGGCTCAATCTCATGACCCTGAGATCATGACCTGAGCTGAATTTAAGAGTCAGACGCTTCACTGACCGAGTCACCCAGGTGTCCCAGGGCCTCACTTCTGATGTCAGGAGCAGAAAAAAACGGGACTGATCCCAAGTCCCAGGCCAGAGCATCTAACTTATGTTTAGATGATGATTTGGAACCTAACCTGACAGCTTAGCTCTATCCACGCAGGCCACTGAGGTGAGCTGGCAGCAGCTGCAGCCCATGGTCCAAGAGTCATGGTCACAATCAAACCCATGAGCTTAATTCAAGTCTTCACCACTTCCTTCCTGGAATATTTCAACAGCTTTCTCTATTATTCTCCTTGACTCCAGTCTCACCTTAATTTTTCTACTTGTTTCTGCTCAAAACCTCTAAACCTACAGGCCACCTGATATTCTCAGTCTCTGCCTTACACCTGTCACTTGCACCTTCCTGACTTTGCCCTGCCTGATCTGTTTTGACTCTCCTTTGCTTCCAAACCCTCGAGTAATTTTCTGTTTAATGTCATTGGTATTGTTTACATTTATTGATCTTATTTGAAATGCTACACATTTTGTTAAGGAGTGTATTTTAATATTTTTCACATTATAAAATACTACATTATTTTATGGTACCCTCCACCAAAACTGCAAACTCACAGCCCGCAAGACAAATCTGGCCTGCCACTTGTTTTTCTATGACTTGTGAGCTAAGAATGGTGTTTACATTGTTAAATGGTTAACAAAAATTAACAGAGGATTAATGTCTTGTGATATATCAGAATTATGTGAATTTTAAATTTTAGTGTCTTTATTTTTTTATTTTATTTTATTTATTTATTTGACAGAGAGAGAGAGATCATAAGTAGGCAGAGAGGCAGGTAGAGAGAGAGTGGGAGGTGGGATCCCCACCAAGCAAAGAGCCGGATGTGGGGCTCTATCCCAGGACCCTGAGTTCATGACCTGGGCTGAACAGAGAGGCTTAACCCACTGAGCCACCCAGGTGCCCCTAAATTTTAGTGTCGTTAAATAAAGTTTTATTAGAATGCAGCCATGCTTGTTCACTTAGGTACTGCCTATGGCTGCTTTTGTGCTGCAACACTAGAGGTGAATAATCCCAACAGACTGTGCAGCCCCCAGGAGATAAAACTCTATAATCTAAGTCTTTACAGAAAAATCTTGCTAAGATTAAAGATTTAAAAACTGAGATTTAAAGAAAGTAATAACTTACCTAATGCTACACTAATGGTTTCTAGATTACTTTGCTGGCTTTATAGTTCATACTTTGAACCACTACTCAAAAACACCTGCTTGAATCAAAAGACAACTGACAGAATGGGAGAAGATTTTTGCAAACAACATATGAGATAAAGGGCTAGTATCCAAAATCTATAAAGAACTTATCAAACTCAACACCCAAAGAACAAATAATCCAATCAAGAAATGGGCAGAGGACATAAACAGACATTTTTGCAAAGAAGACATCCAGATGGCCAAAAGACACATGAAAAAGTGTTCCATATCACTCGGCATCAGGGAAATACTAATCAAAACCACAATGAGATACCACATCACACCAGTCAGAATGGCTAAAATTAACAAATCAGGAAACGACAGATGCTGATGAGTATGCGGAGAAAGGGGAACCCTTCTACACTGTTGGTGGGAATGCAAGCTGGTGCAACTACTATGGCAAATAGGGTGGAGGTTCCTCAAAGAGTTGAAAATAGAGCTACCCTACCACCCAGCAATCCCACTACTAGGTATTTACCCTAAAGATACAAATGTAGTGATCCGAAGGGGCACATGCACCCCAATGTTTATAGCAGCAATGTCCACAATAGCCAAACTATGGAAAGAATCTAGATGTCCATCAACAGATGAATGGATAAAGAAGATGTGGTATATATACACTATGGAATACTATGGAATGTATCGAATACATGTATGGATGTATGGAATACATCAAAAGAAATGAAATCTTGCCAATTGCAATGACATGGATGGAACTAGAGGGTATTATGCTGAGCAAAATAAGTCAATCAGAGAAAGGCAATTATCATATGATATACCTGATATGAGGAAGTTGAGAGGCAAAGTGGGGGATTTAGGGGTAGGGAAGGAAAAAATGAAACAAGATGGGATTGGGAGGGAGACAAACTATAAGAGACTCTTAATCTCACAAAACAAATTGAGGGTTGCCAGGGGGAGGGGCGTAAGGAGAGGGTGGTTCGGTTATGAGCATTGGGGAAGGTATGTGCTATGGTAAGTGCTGTGAAGTGCATAGACCTGTTGATTCACAGACCTGTACCCCTGGGGCTAATAATACATTATATGTTAATAAAAAATTAAAAAAAAATACTTGCTTGATAATTTGCCCATTGCAGTGTAGACTTCAGGATACTATGACTTACAGCTCTGAGAAGGAGCTTTCCTCAATAAAATCTTATTATGTCATTTCTTTGTATGTGTCACCATTCCTCATCACTTCTGGATTAAAGTCTAAACTCTTGTGAGGTAGTCAAGATTCCTCCCAATCTTTCTAGCTACCTTCCTTATTATTTTCTGGAATGATAGGTGCTACATATGATAACTCCTTGCAATGCACAAGAAGGTCCAGTCTTTGCAAATATGATTCCCTTTGACTCCGTTGTAACACTTTCCATTCTTTATTCATTTTCACTACACCATCAAAGATTGTATTTTCTGAGGTGCCTTCCCAATGTTCGCTAAGGAAGGCTGGGCAATCTCTTTCACATAATTTTCTTAGAGCATTTATCATGTTTTTGTAATGATTTTTTTGTCTTTTAACTATAATATACCATCTTCCAATGTGGGTATGAAGGACATGACATACAGAATGTGCACAATAAATAAAATAAAAATTCATGCATTATTTTATTTATAATACATGAATTTACATTTGCATAATGTATTAATGCATGTTTATATTTATACAATATATTATAGAATACATGAGATTCTATCATAGAGTGTCTCTAAAGTGTTCTGCAATGTTTACAACTACTACCTCTCGGATTTTACTAACACACAAGACAGCAGGGGGTAATGACATTTCTCCAATCTGTAAGCAATTGCTTTCATGTGTTATTTTATCTATGAAGAAATGACTTCTCTCTAAAGTGAGAAAATATACTGAAAATTCTTAATCAATTAAATATTAATCAGATGTCAGAGCTTAAGGGTTGCTAAACTCCTTTGAGCTGGCCAAATGTCTTCTTTGTGCTGAATTTATTTTTTGCCATGTTTTTCAGCATTCTCTAAGAGCACCAGACTCAGGACAGCTATAGAGAACTATCAAAGGATGGCCCTGGAGCCAATTACTTTGTCACTGCGTATTTCATCAAGACAAGTATCTACCACACAATAAATGACTGCACCAAATATACCCTCTTATTCTCAAGAGTAATGTGTCATCTCTTTGAGCAGATACTATTAATGTTTCCTAAACTTTAAAAAAAGCTTCCTGTTATAAAAATAAAGATGGCAAAAATGCATCGTTCACTGACAAATAGTGGCGATTTTAGACCTCAAAACTAATCTTAGTTATCACGTACTTTAATTCCCTCTTTTTTAAAGGAGGAAGATGAAACCAAATGTCACCTAATGTCACCTCATGCGTAAGGTCACAGAAATATTTGTGCCTTAATTCCCGATTCTTATATTCTGAACCTAATTTCTCTTTTAAAACCGAGGATGATGTAATTGAGTCTTTAAAAATGAGATACAGTAGGAGAGACAAGAAACCATCATTAGTTAGTTTTTGCTTTTTAGAAATCAATGCAGATTTCCTCTTCCACTTAGGATGTAGAAATTTACAAGTCAATGTCACTCTCTCAGCCCTCAACAAGAAGAAAAAGCCAAATAATCCATGAGATCATGATTTTTCTTGAATCTAGCAGAGATCTAAGATTACAAGGCAAACAAATGAACTAAATACCCAAGAGTGACAAACCCCCTGCAAACAGAAGGGACATTAACTGCTTCATCTTTGGCAGAGCATGGCAGGAGGAGGGGGGCTCCATTAAAACAGGAAAGAAGATAGATTTTAATAAATTCATAAAGGCTGGATGTGTTTTCAATGACAGTTTAGAACTGTTTGTCCAATAAAATAGCTGTTAGCCACCTGCGGTTATTTTAATTAAACTTAGAATGAATCAAAATTAAATAAAATTAAAAATTAGTGGCTACTTAGCCCAGAGAGTTCCAAATAAGACAAACTGAAAGAGATCCCCTCAAGACACATTATGATTAAAATGTCAAAAGTTAAAGATAAAGAGAGAATCTTAAAAGGAGCAAGAGAAGGTACATACAAGGGAACTCTCATAAGAGTATTAGCATTTGGGAGCCTGGGTGGCTCAGTCAATCAAGTGTCTGATTTCCACTCTGGTCATGATCCCAGGGTCCTGGGATCTACTCCCGCATCAGGATTCTTGCTTAGCGGGGAGCCTGCTTCTCCCTCCCTCTGCCTGTTGCTTCCACTGTTTGTGTTCACTCTCTCATTCTTTCTCACTCAAAAAAAAAAAAAAAGAATATTACCATATTTTTCAGCAGAAACTTTACAGACCAGAAGGGGATGGCAAATACATTCAAAGTGCTGAAAGGAAAAAAATTTCTAACCAAGAGTATTCTATCTGGCAAGGTTATCATTTAAGATTTGAAAGAGAAAAAAATTTGCAGACAAGCAAAAGCTAAAGGAATTCATCACTACTAAACTGGCCTTACAAGAAATGTTAAGGGACTTCTCTAAACTGAAAAGAAAGGACACTAATTAGTGATATATCGCTATTATATTATTAATTATTATTATTATCATCAGAGAATCTAACTAGACATTTTTTCCAAAGAAAACATGCAGATGGCCCCAAAACACATGAAAAGATAGTCAACATCACTAAGCATCAGGGAAATGCAAATCAAAAGGGGTATCACCTCGCACCTGTCAGAATGGTTATTATAAAAAAGACAAGAAATAACAAGTATTGGTAAGAATGTGGAGGAAGGGAACTCTTGTGCACTCTTGATAGGAATGTAAACTAGAATAGCTACTATGGAAAACGGTATGGAGATTTCTCAAAAAACTAAAAATTAATTTGAAAAGATGTATACAATATACATAAGATATATATATGATATGTATTTGTACATATATGTATATCTTTTCAAATTATACATATATAATTTGAAAAGATATACCTCCATGTTCATAGCAGCATTATTTACAATAGCCAAGATATGAAAACAACCTGAGCATCCACCAATGGACGAATGGATAAAGAAGATGTGGTAAATCTATGAGCAATGGAATACTACTCAGACATAAAAAAAGAATCAAATCTTGCCATTTGCAACAACTTGACAGAACGTAAGGGTATTTTGCCAAGTGAAATAAGTTAGACAGAGATAGAAACTGTATGATCCCACTTATATGTGGAATCTAAAAAACAAACAAAGCAAAGAAAAACTCATAGAAGCAAAGAACAGAATGGTGGTTTCTAGAGGAGAGAGGGGTGGTAGGGAGGGCAAAGTGGGTGAAGGGGGTCAAGGGGTACAAACTTCAGTTATAAAATAAATAAGTCATAGGGATGTAATGTACAGTATGGTGACTGTAGTCAATAATAATATATTGCATATTTGAAAGTCATCAAGAAATCTTAAGTGTTTTCACTGCAAGAAAAAAAAATTGAGACTGAATGGTGAAAACAGTAACTTGATTTACTGTGGTGATTGTCTTGTAGAATATAAAAATATCAAACCATTGTGTTGTATACATGAAACTAACATAATCATAAAAGTAATCTTAAAAGTGTAAAGATGAAAAGCTTCAAACTTCATGTAAATTTCAAATATGTAAAGCATAAACTAAAAGAAGTACAGGAGAAAAAGACAATAGATATAGTTGGAGATTTTACATACCACTAACCATCATTTTAGACAGAAAATCAGTAAGCGTAGAGAAGATTGAACAACCAACTTGACCTAATTGAAATCCATCAAAATTTCACCCAACAGCTGCCCACAGAATACACACCAAGACATACCATATTTGGGGTCATAAAACAAACTGCAACAATTTTAAAGTACCTGAAATCACATAAAGTATGTTCTCTGATCACAACAGAGTTTACCTAGAAATGAATAAAAGGGTCTCTGAAAAATTACAAAATGGATATTCAGCAGCATACTTTCTAAGCCCACATGTTGAAAAAGAAATCACAAAAGAAAATAAACAAATACTTTGAATACAACTCATAGCACACATTAAAATGTCCAGGAGATATAATGGAAATCTCTTATCATGTGCCTACTTACCATTTACTTATCATTAGCTTACTGATCAAATGACTTTATGAACCATCAACTAAGGGGCTGACTGTTGGAGCTTTTTCTGGTCTGGAGTGGCTAAGCGCATGCTAATGAATGTTAGGTCAACAACAATAACTACACTTTTATTTTGCTTTATGCCTTAGTCTCCCCCCACCCCCACGGCAGTTCTTTCTTCTATTACTTGCTCAACTGAATTGAATTAATATTTATTGAACACTTATTAAGTGTAAAGTTAATGCTAGGTGCCTATGAGATTGTGAAGTTGGTAAGGCACAGTTTCGGATTTCAAGGAATTGTATTATCGCCATTGTTTACCTAGATCTGCTCCCCGGACCTATTAACGCCCAGTTCACCTTTCTCTGCAACTTGTTTAAAACGGTATTTTAGAAAAGGCAGGTTCTTCCTTTAATTCTATTAAGTCTTGGATTTGCTCATTATATTTATAAACCTTGAAGGTCTTGGGTTTATGTCATTCCATTCCTAATTTTTTAGGATTCAATACTGATTCTAGGACTCTGAGAAGGGAAATATTGATTAATTTTTGACAGACATATTAAAAATATGTCTTCTAGCTTGATTCTGAGTTCTTGTTTCCTGATGTTTCTCTTTCCTTTTATGCTAAGAGAAAAAAAAAATCACTATGTCCTTTTCCTTATTTGTGGCGAAAATGACTTCAAGTAGCTGGCATTTAAGAAAATCACAGCCACTGGAAAATTAGCCCTGAAGGGTAATAAGCAAAAAGAATTTTACTGAGCCATTAAATTGCTCTGGTGGTAAACTCTGCCGTCTTATAGATAACAGTTCTTCTTCTAACACATTCATCAACATATATGATAAAATTATATCTTAATTTGAGATTAGGTATTAATGTTCCAGAGAGAAAAGTAAAAATCACATATAGTTAAAATTATTCCTAAAAATTCTTAATGTCAACATGAATGTTTTAAGACATGAACTACTAAAGGTTAAAATGCCAATGATTTGAGGGTTTTTTTGGTATTTTTCTTGGGCAGTGGAAGCCAAGGCTTTTTGGAGCGTGAGGTCAAGAATATAAATGGATAAATAATATCTTTTTCTCTCTCTCAGCTAAAAATGTATAATTAATTTTGAGAAGGCTAAATATGAGTATAAATTCCTTGTCTCAAAACCCAAATGGCTTAATATAAGAGTATGTGTCCTGGAAAAAAAATAGCTAGTTATAATCATACTATTCAGTTATGTATCAAAAAATTACATGGTCCAATCATGAATCTAAAATTATTATTCAACCTGAAAATATATTGTCTCATCGAGGTGCACTTTTTTGGGTTTGAAACAGATTTTTCTTTAACAGAAGGTAACAGTTAAACATTATCAAATGCTGGCACAAAACCGTATTTTCAACAAAAAACCAGAACTTTGAATTTATGCCGCTCGACTTCAAGGTGATTGGACTTGCGGTCCTGGACTGATGTTCTTTCAGTGAGAGCCCCATGAGAATATACCCAAAGAAGAAACACAGAGGACAATGCTATAAACGATGCTTACTTGTTAACACAGTGATTGATCTGGATGGCTTGGTAACCACATTTCCATTTACCACTACCAGAGTGATTATATAATAAAGGCCATGGTAATTAGCCTTAAAGGTAACAGGAGGAGGCAAAGTGCTGTTGAAGTTCTCAAATTCGAAGAAGTAATTTTTTGATTCCCCAGTTATCTTCACAACATACACAGATGATGGGCTCATGACATCTGAGGCTTCTAAAGACACAGCGATGCTATTATCATCTTGAACAGTTACATGGAATGTTGTGGCATTCTGTTTAAGAAAAGAGAAAAACAAAAGGAAATGAAGGTCAAATTGAGATCGTTAGCAATAAAATTATGCTGAGCTTGTTTTTCCAAAACTGATGTTTGTGATAAGCATCACCCAGGTATTTTAGTGTTCAAGGAAAAAGAGAAGGAGAGAGTTTAACCCTCTTATGACTACGGATCTACTCGGGATTTTATTTTTGATTCTTCTCCATTGAAAAGCTGCTCCCAGTTCCTGGATTGTGTCATGTAATAAACACAAAATAAACACTGTGGAAATGAGTAAACAATGAAATGAATGAAAATCATCTTGGCACTTCCAGAGAAATTCTTGGTTTCAGCTCTCCTGGAGAAACTGTACGGATGGAGCACTCTGGAAGGAGTAATGCTGTGGTATCCTAGGAGAATTTTAGAAGAATGTTGCAAAACATTTATTTCCTCTCTCATTTTTCACCTGTCATTTCCGAAAATAATAATAATTTAAAAAGTCAGGACTGAGAATCCTGTTATAATCCTCCTCACTGGAGGTTAGCCAGTCTTTAGTCAGAGAAGCTAACAGGCTCTTTGAAGAAGGAACCAGACTGAGGATCATTGGAAAAGGCAGCGGTCAGGGGAATGAAAACCACTCAAATGGTTCTAGATCAATGTTTATGGACAGTATTTGAAAAGCCATGGTGTGGTCAGTTTAAATATTCCTTCCTGATTCTTTCCCACACTGTACAGCAGAACAGTCCTTCTGCTCTCTGGTCTCCCACAAGACTCACATACTTTGTATCATTGCTGCTTTGCTTTTAATTCATCTTCGGAGTATGTGGGGTCTGGGAAGTTATTTCCCTGCTTTGAGCCTCAGATCTCTCTTCTGTGAAAGGGGGACAGAACAATTGCTAAAACTTGCTTAGGACTTACCAGGATCCAGATACGAAGCTAGGCAGGTCTATAAACAGTCATCTCATTTAATATGCAAAATGACCTGATGAGACAGGGACTTTTATCAATGTCAGTTTGTAGTTAAGGAAACCGAGGGTCAGAAGGATTGAGTCACCTGCTCAAGGTCACACATCTAGTCTGGACTCTTAACCACTGAACTACACAAGTACCGAAATTGAGCTTCGTTATGTCCACATGTCTGTTTCTCTTCCCCTCTTGACTTGCTTTCCTAACACTCAGTCTGGTAAGTCTCTGTTAAATGAATGAAGGAATTGCTGATTGCATTAAAATTATATATGTGGACATTTGCCTCTTAGAATTAACCTAATGGGGGCCACCTGAATGGCTCAGCGGGTTAAAGCCTCTGCCTTCGGCTCAGGTCATGATCCCAGGGTCCTGGGATCAAGCGCCGCATCGGGCCCTCTTAGCTGGCTGGGAGCCTGCTTCCTTCTCTCTCTCTCTGCCTGCCTCTCTGCCTACTTGTAATCTCTATCTGTCAAATAAATAAATCTTAAAAAAAAAAAAAAGAATTAACCTAATGGTACCGCCCATATTGTCAGTAGCCAAATCAAGCATACAGTACATATCGGTATCAGAAAGGAGGCTCTAAGTGTACCTAAAAAAAGTGCTGATTTTTTTCCTACTATTTACTTGTTTTAGAAATCTAATTCTTACAAGTCCTAGTATTTGTAAAGAATACCAACCATTAACAGAAATTTAATTCTATGTTAACATTTAATAGACTTAATTGTGTTCATGACATTCTAACCATATGAGACCTTATGTTCTTTAGGGGCAGGGGCTGTATCTTATTTCTGGCTGCACCTCTAGCTCCAGGACCACTGCCTGGCATATGCCGGGTACTCTGTGGTCTGGATGGTCCTAGTCAGAACTCTATAAAACAGATCAGTCACTATGGATTGATTGACTTTTATTTTTATTTATTTATATATATATTTTTAAAGATTTCATTTATTTATTTGATAGAGACATGTCGAAAAAGGGAGCACAGGCAGGGGGAGTGGGAGAGGGAGAAGCAAGCTTCTTGCTGAGCAGGGAGCCTGATAAGGGGCTCCACCCCAAGGACCCTGGGATCATGACCTGAGCCGAAGGCAGACGCTTAACAACCAAGCCACTCAGGTGCCCCTGTATTGACTTTTAAAACGTCCTTTTCTCCTCATTGTCTCTCATCATCACACAAATGGGTAGGTTTCTAAAATTGTGTACTTTTGGAAAACATAACAAACATACAGAAAATATGACCCACTGTTATTGTCAGCGATCCAGGTGGAACTGTGAAGCTAAACCAAGCATCCAATATCTAATAACATTGAACTCTGGCTTTTATTCATTATTGGTTACAGAAACGGATTCACTAATTCAGAAAACAGTAACTGTACAAACATCAGGTTCAGAATTATTAAGAATTTTTTGCTCTATGTTTTAATGGGCAATAACAAAAATTTTGTGATAATGAAAAGAGGGATACATAAATTCAATTTTGCAAAGTGTTTAAGAGATACGTATCTAATGGGTCATGATACTTCATAGACACAGCAATCTTCCAGGGAAAGGGACTACTCTTCCAAAATCTAACGACAGCTTTGGGGATGATCATATCAGCCATGAATATAAGCATTGGCCCATGTGCTCCCAGGTCGCCAAAAATAAATCAGGGTAGGCTAATCAGATTCAGTCAGTGGGACTAATGAGAATAAGGCAGCAGGTCAAGTGAGTCTAGGCAGTGAGCCTAAAGAAATGTCATTACACCATTTCTTCTCTGTCCTCCGTGCTTCAGCTTTTCCTGGAATCTATATTCAGGAGAAGATTCCGGATGCTTGCTGCAGGCACAGAACCCCTGCCGAGATGTAAAGCAAGAAGAAAGAGTTAAAAGTTACAGAAATGGATTTCAACTTAGGCAAGGCCAGCATGGATTTATTTGGTGGATAGAGAAGTATTTAAAAAAAAAAAAATTTTTTTTTTGAAACAGGTAATAGTATTGCTTGACTCTGCAATGAAAATATTTTTACTGAGATTTCCTCTGCATAATACAGTTTAATATAGAAATTTCTCTGCTCCAACACTTTCATTTCACACTTGAAAGAACAGCGGTGCAAATGTCACCCAGCTAATTGATGCCGGAACAAGGTCTAGGATCCAAACATCCTTATGTCTCCCAGTAGTTCTCTTTCCCGAAGGAGAGGTAGGCTGCTCGAGGCAGCAAAGGGAGGCAGGGTGCTTGGCTTCAGAAAGGAAGGGGAAGCCCAGGAGCCTTTAACCTGCTCTATGGCCAGTCCCACAGGACAGAAGCTACTGGAGAGAGAGTGGGCAGCATTAAAGAGGAGAAAAATGCCCAATGAGTACCTGGAGTGTGGGACAAAAAGAGAACTGGTCTCACATACTCCAGTCTGACATCGTAGGAAGTCTTCCACCGTCTCTGACAAACATAGCAACTGTTAGCTATCTATTCCCTAATCTAGACCATGCTTTGCACTTGGCATTGTCTATCTTTTCCATTTTTCCTTACAACAATCTTTAGAAGTAAGTGTCTTTCTCCCCATTTTACTCAGAGAGGTTAAAATAACAGCTTTCGACTTGGAATCAGAGGACCTGAGTTTCTACTCCTTTGCTGCAACATATTATGACAACACGGGAAAACGCAAGGAACAGCTTAATTTCTTCTTCTTCTTTTTTTTTTAAGATTTTCTTTATTTGTTTATCAGAGAGAGAGGAGAGAGCACAAGCAGAGGGAGTGGCAAGCAGAGGGAGAGGGGGAAGCAGACTGCCCACTAAGCAGGGAGCCCAATGCAGGGATCGATCTCAGGACCCTGGGATCATGACCTGAGTCAAAGGCAGAGGCTTAACTGATTGAGCCACCCAGGCATTACCAACTGCTTAATTTCTAAAATAGGGGTGTTTCCTATAAACTCATGGGATTTGGGTAAGAATTAAATGGATTTTTAGAAAAATACTAATAGGACGGGGCACCTGGGTGGCTCAGTGGGTTAAAGCCTCTGCTTTCAGCTCGGGTCATGATCCCAGCGTCCTGGGATCGAGCCCCACGTCGGGCTCTCTGCTCCGTGGAGAGCTTGCTTCCTCCTCTCTCTCTGCCTGCCTCTCTGCTAGTTGTGATTTCTCTCTGTTGAATAAATAAAATATATAAAAAAAAAAGAAAAATACTAATAGGATGAACCCAATAAATATTATCTGAATCTCAAAGGTTCTTGTGTTTTAGTTAAGTTGTGAATCTCTCAATGACCTGTCAACTAAAGAAGTTCTATAAACATTCCTTTCTATAGTTCTATAAACAACTCTATGGAATTCTGTGATCATGTTCCCTTGATGTTTATTCACATTGGAGAGCTATCCATTCTATCATTTCAGCAACAAAGAAACATTAGCAGAGAGCCAGCTTGGCATCAGGTATTTTGCTGGGTGTTAGTGACAGGCTTTGAGTAAGATGGCGGATTTGACCTCCTAGAGCTCAGATTTGAGTCAGAGAGTCTCACCCAAATGCATAATTATAACAGCATGTTGAGTGTTACTATTTGCAGACTTGGAAAAACTGTTTAATGCCTGTTTTTGCTGTCTGTCTGAGATCCCTTGATTATATCTTCTTGTTTTGGAGCACTGCTTCTTTCCCACCATAAAGCCAAGAAGGGGTCCCGATGGCAGTTCCGAATATCAGAGCACTACTCCCAGATGAGAGCAGGGGGTACTTTGACTCAGTCGGGGTGAATCATAGTGCCCAGTTCTCCCTTCATGGAGAGAGCCAGGGGGTTGTTATTGGGGACCAAGCTAGTCAACTAGAAGGCTTTGCCTGAAATTTTATAACTGGAATTAGTGGGGAAGAATTTTTTCTCCTCTGGCTCCAAGTATGCATGGATGCAAAACTGGAGAATCAGTATCTATCATTCTGCCCCACAAAGACAGTTGCTTGAGGGAGCATCCCTGTTGTGGTCCAAGGCTCTGGTTCAGTCATCCTAAGCCTATGCCCCTGTGCAGTTTGGGGATCTGAGTGAATAAATCCCAGTTGATGGCTTATGTCAGTTAAGCTGGGTTTCCAAAATTGACAGCCAAGGGTCCTGGTCAACACAAGAGAATTGTTCAGTGCTCTAGACATGTAGAGAAGAACACAATTAATTCTGCTTCTGCAATGGGTATGAGGAAAGATTGCAAGTTGAAATTCATGCTTGAAAAATTCTCAGGAGTTTTCCAGGGGAACAAAGGTCAATGTATCATCTGAAGAAATGGGAAGAAGACCCCACAGGCCTCTGGGTGGTTAGATCATGGTGGCACTTTCAGAGAGGAGGGTTGATAGGCTAGTCCAAGATGTGAATTTTGGGTGTTTTTTAGGCCAAAAGAAATCATTGTATGTTTTAATGCAGAAAAGTGACATAATTAGGTCACAGCTTACAAAGATCAATACAGTTAGGAACATGGACCAGTATAGTTAGGGATTGCCCAAGTGGGCCCACCTAAGGCCAGTAGACTATAAGGAGGCTGTTGCAACACTGCAGGTAAGACCCGATTGAAGTCTGAGCCAGTGCTGGTCAAAGCATATCTGCCTGTGTGATGTGCACTTAGAACATTATTAATGCATCAGCTGGAAACCCAATCAATGATTAGACATATTACAGAACGTTTTAGAGGGAACAATTAGAAAATTCTGCTGTGGGGCGCCTGGGTGGCTCAGTGGGTTAAAGGCCCTGCCTTCGGCTCAGGTCATGATCCTGGGGTCCTGGGATCGAGCCCCACATCGGGCTCTCTGCTCAGCAGGGAGCCTGCATCCTCCTCTCTCTCTGCCTGCTTCTATGACTACTTGTGATCTCTCTCTGTCAAATAAATAAAATCTTAAAAAAAAAAAAAGAAAATTCTGCTGTGCTAAGGTTACCACATAAGAAGTAATGGTATGCTCAGTTCTTTTCAATAGTGATAACAACGGTGTCCGGTGTTTTTATAGCACTATGGTCGTACTTCTCGGCAGACCTGTGGAATTCATCCTTTTAGCCTCCTGTCCAACTGTGGGAAAAGTTTTCCAGCAAGATCTTCCTTCCTTTCAGTTCCTTCAGGAACATCAAGTTCCCAGAGCTGTCCTGACAGGACAGAGCTCCCCCTGACACTTTCTCAGAATTATTCACAGCTCTCTTTCAGAAATTGTCAGGACAGAATTTGGATGCTGTTCTCAAAGGCTAGGGATGGTGGCCTCCCCCTCATTTTCCATGACGTCTGCAATCTTCAGATACTGAGCAGCCAGCACATATCAGGAATTGTGCCAGAGACTGGGGATTCACTCTATTTCAGAGTGAAGAGGAAGATCGGTATTATGTGCCTTTGTCCTTCCTAATGTCCTGTCTAACCAATAATAGTGATGATATGATGATGATGATAAGGAGGACACGATCATTGTAAAGGACACTAACTTATACAGAGCTTATAATGCGCTGCCAGAAACTTCTCTGAAGCTCATTCAGCAAGCTGTTGATGCATGCCTGCTGAGTGAATATAGTTACAATTGGCTGTGTAATACCAGACTTCAATATAAGTGTCCTAAATGTATCTTTTCAGGTAGAACCTGTGGGTTTCTCTCTGTGCCTTGGTCCACATCCACGCCAGGTCAACCTTTCACGTTTTAGATGCTTAAATACACTCACTTCTGTTTTTATGACTTCATGATAGAGAGTCCTCATCTCTTTTTGCCTCTTTTTGGTAAAGGAGTCCACACTCACCTGTCACTCAAGTCATATAAATGAGAGAAGCAATCCAGGGTGACAGGATTGATGGATGAAATAGTTAGCGGATGGGAGGGTGCATGCATCACCTAAAAGCATCATTAAAAAGCAAAATTATAACAAAATAAAACTATGCTGGCCAAAGAAAACACCTTTGCAGGCCAGTCTCAGTCCAGAGGCTGCCAGATTACAATACCCGAATTTGTTGCAATGTCATTTCCTTCATTAAACATCTTATCTTTGGACCTTCAGCTTCTGACCATGCTCTTTGCTCTCCCCAGCCAGAATGCAGAAATGATAACTAAAGTCTATTACTCCCTATGCATTCATTTACAATAAATACAGACGGCATTTACTTATCAGTTATTGGGTGTGTATATATGTGTGTGTTAAGTGGCATTTTATTATATATATGAATGCAGTAATTATTTCCTGATTCTTAATATGGACTTGTACTACAAGTTCTGTAGAACTCTTAATTCTGGAGATTAAACAAAACATGCTTAAGAAAAGAATCTAACCTGGCATTTTTAAATGAGAGAAACGCTCTGCTGGAGAGATGTGCCAAAATTCAATGTGCTATTTAGGAATATAATAATAGTCATGTATCGCATTTTATGTTTTTTAAAGCACTTTTGAATCCATTTTCTCATTTGATCCTCAAACCATCACATCAAGTTATTATCTCACTTCACGGGTGAAAACACTGAGGTGTGAAGAAATTAAACGGGTTTCTCAAGGCTACTTTACGATGATGTGGAGGACTTAGCACTCAAGGCAATTCTTTAACTACAAATTTTATGACTCTATTATGCTCCTCTTCCCAGACGATCAGATCCTGGAGCCAGAATGATTTCCCAAATGCTACTTTTCATATCTGTATTTAATTGGTGGTGAACTCCCTCAGCACAAATCCTGACTTATTCCTCTAGGTTATGATTGATAGATGCTCCAAAAGGGTGGTATCACAAAAAAAAAAAAAGACAATTTTGAGAGATAAAAAGAAATTCTGGGGCTAGCTGGGTGGCTCAGTCGGTTGAGTGTCCGACTCTTGGTTTTAGCTCAGGTCAGGATCTCAGGGTCCTGGGATCAAGGGATCCCTCAGTGGGTTCCATGCTCAGCAGGGTGTCTGCTCATGATTCTCTCTCTCTCCCTCTGCTCTGCCTCCTGCTCACACTTTCCCTTTCTTTCAAATAAGTAAATAAATCTTAATTAATTAATTACCTAATTAATTTTGGAGACAGGCACACCTGGGTGCAAGTCCCACTTAAGTGATACTCTCTCATTTTGATTCTGAGAGCCTCAGTTGCTCCAGGTAAATCACGGAAACACTAAAATAACTAGGTTTTTGAGGGGGAACAAATGAGATTCTATGTGTGCATTACTTAACCCAATACCAAATATTTAGTAGATTCTCTGAATGCAATACCTGATTGTTACTGCAAAATTTATGACCTATGTTTTCACATTGATTTTCTTTAGGACATGTAGGTTGTAGAAGTCATATTTTTTTAGGACACTAACACTGTGATTCATATATGGTTCAATAGCTGTTCTGTCTTTCAGTCTGTTTACCCAGTAATCAGTATCACCCGTTTTTGTGGCATCATGAACAAGAGCATCCAGTATTTCTTGTTCTATTATGCCTGCATACGACAGCCAGAGCTGCCCTATTTGACTGAAGGTTACCATGGGAACAGTTTCCAGGACCTACTGTGCTGAGTAGCTCCGAGACCTGGGAAGCTGTGCCTGGATGATGACTGACTCAGGGGAAGGTAGGGTCACAGTCCAGGAAGCCACAAAATGCATTTGTTCTCAACAGTTCAATGATCAGGACACTTCTAAAAATACGCAACATTCTTCTGGCTTAATGTGTTATGAAAAATAGGGGTTCCTGGCAGGTGAATTCTGTCTGTGAAGTAAGTGTTATTTTCATAAAAATCAGGCACTCACAAATAGAATTTTGCCTGAATGTTGTATCACCCCAAACTTTTCTCTATCCTTTCCGGTATTTCTAGTTTTAAAACAGTTTTACCTCAGAAAGATGCTTAGGAAAATGTAACTGTCCCACTTCTTGAAAGCTAATGATGATGGTGCTTATCATTTATTTTAGAATGGACGAGTTCAGTCAAAAATCCCCACAGGCATCAAGTGTCTCTCCAACTGGGACATCAGTTAATTAAATCCTGATGATAGCTAACAAAGAGGGCAGTCAAGTTACCAAACATGTAGTTCACAGCATATTTAGGTGAGACCCTTGTGACCTTCTGTGTGCACTGACCTTTAACTCCCCTGAGTTGTTAACATCCTCAGCACCAAAACCACCAGACCTTCAATGAGTATAGTTTCTTATGCCCTCTGCCATCACTGAGATTTTATGGTTGTTCTAGAAGATCGTGCCAGATAAATTTAAGCCCAGAAGTTTAGGGAGATGAAGTGCAACACTTTACATACAGACTTTGCTCAATGCTTACCTTCATGTAGTTTTTAAAAACTGAGTGCTTACTGTATGCTTGGTGCTAAGGATATAATGGTTGAGAAAAGAAATTTGGTCGCTGTTTGGGGTCTAGAGCAAAAGAGAGGAAATATACCATTTTAGATAATTAAATAATTACAAGTGGAAAAGGCATTGTTGAGAAGACCTTAGCAGGAGGATATAACCTGGTGGAAGTAAGAGTCTAAACATGTAAGGAGAGGCATCAGTAAGAGTTAGCCTGTTGAGGAGCTGGAGAAAAAATTGGATCTCTGAAGAACAATGTATTTGAAGACCTGGAGACTAGAGAAAGCACAGTGTATTTGAGAAACCAGAATGATATCAGAATGGCCAATACTAGAGACTGGATTATGGGATACTTTGTAGGTTCTTCTAAAAAATAGCTGAACTTTTTGCTCAAGGCAATGGGAAGCCACTTATAGGTTATTAGGGGCATGAAGTAATCAGATTTGCATCTGTAATAGAAGTAAGATATTATGTTAACTGCTGGCTCTCGAGTTCTCATTGGGGAACTTTTAATCTAAAAGTGTTAGATAATGAGCCACTTGGGATAGAAGGGAATCCTCTAATGGTGTGAGAAGAAGAATCTAGGGAAACAAACAAAAACAAGAACAAAAAACCAGTCAAACTGTATTCGAGTTACAAAGAAAAGAATGGCTTTATTCCAGAAAGGAAGAGGGAGAGATAAGAGGGAAGGGGATAGAAAAAAAAAAGACACAGAGAGAAGAGCCAGCAAGATGGTGTGATGCTGGGAGAGAGAAGGGCAATCAGTCAGTGGAAATACCCAGATGGAGGAGGTTGAAGAGCATTTTAAAACTGGAAATGCCTAATTTTCCATTTGAAGTTAGCATTTTGAATAGCAAACACTTATCCATCTTCCCAAATGCCAATCTTTAATAATATTTGCTAGACTCACAAATGCTTTGTGTGAGTGGGTCATTTGTGAAACTTGCTAAATGGGCTGCGTTTCACGTCCAAGTGTTAGGGCACGGAAGCGCTATTTGCGGATCTTGGCATCTGGGGAAGAGGAGTGAGAAGGCAAACGTCCTCCAAATTGGCAAAAATCCCAAAGTAATGTACACTTCCATCAGAGATGGTAAGGGATTTAAGGCCAATTTTATTTAGGTCTCAAGGGTGCAGGAAGCTCCTTCTGGATATAGTGCAGAGGACTCCTTGGTGACGATAGGTGGAAGCAGGTGTAATCGAACTAGAATAGGGGAGAAATGAAGGTGGTTAAGACCAGGGTGATGTCAGCAGAAGTTCAGAGGGTATGTTCCCCAGAACTCAGTGACCTGAGATTTGAGTTCACTGTGAGCTGGTTGTGGTACTGATTTCATGTGGTCCATGATTTCATTCATGTGTATATGAAATCATCATCCTCTCCATAATCACCATCATCATCATCTCCAGGAAAGACGACAGGTATTAGCAAGGTCAGGAGAAGACTGATATGTGTCATTCGTTTAGTTCATTTTGATACCTAATGAGTATGAGGTGCCTGTAGGACACCCAAGTGCAAATGTCAAGTAGGTGGTAAGATACACAGATCCAGAATTCAGAAGAGAGATCTGCACCAAATATTTGGAACAGATTATATCTGGGACGTGGAAATCAAGGAAATATCACACTACAACTGCTACTATTACTAGAGTTTACTTTTATTAAACAATGTACTTTGTGCTAAGAACTTTTTAGTCATTACTTCGCTTAATCTTCTTAGCCAGTCTCTGAAATAGATATTATTATTCACATTTTCCAGAATGGTAATTGAGACTCAGAAAGATTAAATAACATATCTAAGGTCACATAGTTTTTAAGTGGTAGACAAGAGAATTCAATCCACATTCCTTTGATTCCAAAGTCTGTATTACTGCCATGAGCTGCATTTCAGACTATCTTTTACTTAATTTCTTTGCAACCAAGAATCATGAATGTCACTTTAAGTAATAGGAAGAGTAATGACTTAATGGCAAATAAAGTTGAACATTGAATATCTGTGCCATCACACACAGAACTCTCCGACCCTTAGTTTCTTTTTCTATAAAATGGGAAAAGGGTGCTCACCTTACAGGTTGCTATGAGAATACACTGAGAAAAATGTAGTTAAGATACTTGCCATATTTTATGCCTTACACATACTAAGTGCTTAATTTTGGTGGTTTAAAAGAAGTGGAAATTACAACTAATGAATCTGGCTAAGGAAGCTCTTACTGGCTACATTGCAAAGGTTTCTGATTATCGTAGGAAACCTAACAGACCACGAAAGGGATTTAATTTTACACTTGTGTTAGAGTCCTCAACATCATAGTAAAATCCTAAATTAATAATCATGCAGTTTCTCAGCGTGCATTTTTCAGAACAATGGTAGCTTGGATTTGATTTTACTTGATATATGTACAGATATCATTCAATTAGAAATACTATTTCTTATTGTTTTCTTAAAATGACTTCTAAATTCGTCTTTCTCCCATTTTCTCTCTTCTCCAAAATACCAAATTATGAGGCTCTTTGGTGGCTCTGTTGTTAAGAGTCTGCCTTCAGCTCAGATCATGATCCCAGGGTCCTGGGATCAAGCCCTGCATCAGGCCTTCTCCTCGGTGGAAAGCCTGTTTCCCCCTCTCCCACTCCCCTGCTTGTGTTCCCCCTCTCGTTGTGTCTCTCTCTGTCAAATAAATAAATAAATTAAATATTTAAAAACAAAACACCAAATTATGAATAGTAACAGAATTGTGAAGTTACAAGATCTTGGTCAAACAATAAAATCATGAAAATAGGATTATGAAGAGTAAGGGACATAAAATTCAGCGTAAACAAGTTTTGCTTATTAGACGTTTGAGCGTGGACAAGTTATGCAGTTTCTCTGAGACAGCTTCTCCTCTGTAAAATGGGCTAGCTCATCTTCTTGCAACTATCCTTTTGTGGTGACTCTATTGGATAATGCGTGTAAAGAACCTAGTGGAAGTGGGTGCTTTCTGAGCACCCCCACAAGAGCAGGGTTCAGATTGTGTGAATGTTCTGGGTTAAAAACTTCGGGGAAGAATCCCTGGGCTTAATATTTGCTACCAAATTAGGACCAGATTCCTCTGTGTGACACTCACCCCCCTCCACAGTCTGTCTCCAAATGTACTATCTCATCTTACCTGCCACCACTTTTCTGTCAGGAATTCCGTGAGCCCCACACATTAGTCAAACTCTCTGCTCCATATGCCCCAGGCACTTTCCTGCCTCTGTGGTTCTATTTTTGTATTCCTTCTGCCTGAAATATCCTTTCTCCTACTTCAAATATCCAGTTCCTTTTGACATAGACATCTCTATAAAATGCCATCTTTTATTTGTTTGTTTGTTTATTTATGTATGTATTTATTTATAGTTTCAGGGTAGAGTTTAGTGATTCACCAATTGTATACACTACCCAGTGCTCATTACCTCAAGTGCCCTCCTTAATGCCCGTCATCCTGTTACCCCCTCCTCTCACCCACAGCCCCTCCAGCAACCTTCAGTTTGTTTCCTATAGTTAAGAATCTCTTATGACACAGCAAAGGAAACAGTCAACAAAACAAAGAGGCAACCACAGAATGGGAGAAGATATTTGCAAATGACAGTACAGTCAAAAGGCTGATATCCAGGATCTATAAAGAACTTCTCAAACTCAACACACACATAACAGATAATCATGTCAAAAAATGCGCAGAAGACATGAACAGACCCTTCTACAATGAAGACATAAAAATGGCTATCAGACACATGAAAAAATGTTCATCATCATCATAGCCATCAGGGATATTCAAATCAAAACCACACTGAGATGCCACCTTACACCAGTTAGAATGGCCAAAATTAGTAAGACAGGAAACAACGTGTGTTGGAGAGGATGTGGGGAAAGGGGAACCCTCTTACACTGTTGGCAGGAATGCAAGTTGGTGCAGCCACTTTGGAAAACAGTGTGGAGATTCCTTAAGAAATTAAAAATAGAGCTTCCCTATGACCCTGCAATTGCACTACTGGGTATTTAGCCCAAAGATGCAGATGTAGTGAAAAGAAGGGCCATCTGTACCCCAATATTCATAGCAGCAATGGCCATGGTCGCCAAACTGTGGAAGGAACCAAGATGCCCTTCAACAGATGAATGGATAAGGAAGATGTGGTCCATATACACTATGGAGTATTATGCCTCCCTCAGAAAGGATGAATACCCAACTTTTGTATCAACATGGATGGACTGGAAGAGACTATGCTGAGTGAAATAAGTCAAGTAGAGAGAGTCAATTATCATATGGTTTCACTTATTTGTGGAGCAAAAGAAATAACACAGAGGACACTGGGAGATGGAGAGGAGAAGTGAGTTGGGGGAAATTGGAGGGGGAGATGAACTATGAGAGACTATGGATTCTGAAAAACAATCTGAGGGTTTTGAAGGGGTGGGGGTGGGAATTGGGTGAGTCTGGTGGTGGAAGGCACGTATTGCATGGAGCACTAGGTGTGGTACATAAACAATGAATTCTGGCACACTGATAAGAAATTAAAAAATAAAAATTAAAAAAAAAATAAAAAGAATCTCTTATGGTTTGTCTCCCTCTCTGATTTTGTCTTATTTTATTTTTCCCTCCCTTCCCCTATGCTCCTCTGTTTTGTTTCTTAAATTTCAACTATGTGTGAAATCATATGATATTTGTCTTTCTCTGACTGACTTATTTCACTAAGCATAATACCCTCTGGTTCCATCCACATCATTGCAAATGGCAAGATTTCATTCTTTTTGATGGCAGAGTAATAGTCCTATATATTTATCATATGTTATATACACACCTTTTATATATACATCTTCTTTATCTATTCATCTGTTGATGGACATCTGGGCTCTTTGGATATTTTGAGTATTGTGGACATTGTTGCTATAAACATTGGGTGTAGGTGCCCCTTCGGATGACTGTGTTTGTATTCGTTGGATAAAGAGCCGGTAGTGCAACTTCTGGGTCTTAGGGAAGCTCTACTTTTAACTTTTTGGAGGAACCTCCATGCTGTTTTCCAGAGTGGCTGGCTTGCATTACCACAAACAGTGTAGGAGGGTTCCCCTTTCTTTGCATCCTCACCAACATCTATTGTTTCCTGAGTTGTTAATTTTAGCCATTCTGACCGGTGTGACATGGTATCTTATTGTGGTTTTGATTTGTATTTCCCAGATGATGACTGATGTGGAATTTTTTTTTTTTTGATGCATCTGTTGGCCAAATGCCACCTTCTTTGAGAAACCTTTATAACCGTCCCTGAAAAATGGTCTCTCTCTTCCCGTCACCTCACAGCCCAATATCTACATTTCTCGCAGGACACATCACTTTGTACATAGGATCAGACACATCTAGTAGCAGGTGGATTGTTCCTACAAGAAGTAGAAATAATTTGAAATGGCTCTTCTTTTACTAAGATCCTGCTATCCTCATGTTAAGTATTAATAACATCTACTTAAACCATTTGAAGTAACATTTCACATATTCATCTTCATTTCATGATGTTAGCTTTAAATTGTCACCATTTCTTACTTTCCACAGTGTGAGTGATACGTTCAGCCGGCACTAATGCTATTTTGAATTACAAGAAGGCTATAACAATAGTCTGATATTTATGTTTTATAAATGAAGCTCAAAAATATCTGTATCTTTCAGAACAGCTGTAAAAAGACAGTATGCAATTTACTGCATCAAGTGAAAGGATTCTATTCTTTGGGAAAAGATGGCATTTATATAAATGATGCTGTGCTATTTGGTAAGAAAATAGCATTGCTTTTACTTGACATACTGCACTTGTTGCTAATTGGTTTTCCATCATTAAATATTTTCTTACTGCTGTCTATAATATGTATCTTAAAAGGTGAAAAATAGAAATACTTGCATCATTGAGATAATCTTGAAAAGTGGTTTTTACCATTAGAAAACTTCAATGGTAGAGAATCTAATGGCAATGGTGAAAAAATTTTTTTTTAAAAGATTTTATTTATTCATTTGACAGAGAGAGATCACAAGTAGGCAGAGAGGCAGGCAGAGAGAGTGAGAGGGAAGCAGGCTCCCTTCAGAGCAGAGAGCCGGACGTGGGACTCGATCCCAGGACCCTGAGATCATGACCTGAGCCGAAGGCAGGAACTTAAACCACTGAGCCACCCAGGCGCCCCAATGGTGAAAATTTTTAATAAGATTCTTTACAGAAATGTTTAAATTTCTTTCCACATCTTTACCTATTATTTTAAGGTTTCTCTTCTTAAAGGCAGAAGCTGTTCTTGGTCACCTGACACATGTACCTTAGGTCAATTTATAATAATCTTCATTATTGCCTTAATAAAATATCTTTATTTGCAAAGTGTTTATTTAATTCATAATAAAGATTTAGTAAAGTCATAGCATACAGTACTTTTATTAAATGGCTGAGTGTGGGGTTTATATGATTTTTATTAATTTTATTAATTAACTAAACAATTTATAGGGCCCACAAGTGGGGAGGGGTGGAGGGAGAGGGAGAAAGAGAATCTTAAGCTAGTCCCATGCCCAGTGAGGAGCTCAATGTGGGGCTTGTTCTTATGACCTGGAGATCATGACCTGAGCCAAAATCAAGAGTCAGATATTCAACTGACTGAGCCACACAGGTGCCCCTGAGTTTAAAAATTAATATCAATATATTTTAAGTTTTGAAACATGCCTCTTTTCTTTTGAAACATGCCTTTCTTATCTTAAATACCTTGAAATACAATACTATGGTCAACATTAATTTTCCATTTACCAATTACTCTATTTCTATTTTCTCTTCCCTGAATAATATTCTCCCTCTCTCTGTTTTGTATCACTTTTTTTTTTTAAAATTCCTTATTTTCATCTCTTTGTATGGCTTCCTATGGTCTGCTTTGTGCTGTGTTCAGTTAGTTCTGTCTATAAATTTCCACTAGATTTTAACTTTCTAAAGACAGGCATTCAGGGGCACCTGGGTGGCTCAGTGCCTGCCTTTGGTTCAGATCATAATCTCAGGGTGCTGGGATCAAGCCCTGCATCGGACTGGTCAGTGGGGTGCTTGCTTCTCCCTCTGCCTCTACCCCTGCTTGTGTTCCCTCTCTTGCTGTGTCTCTCTCTGTCAAATAAATGAATAAAATCTTAAAAAAAAAAAAAGACAGGCATTCAGATTCAGATTTCACTTGTTATTTATCGCAATGTGTTACTATTTGGAACTTAACAGATATTTGTAAACCTAAATCATCCGTCCACCTAATCTACATTAATGGAGACTTTGATGACATATTCTTATGTGTCTGTCCAGCCTATTCTTTTTTTTTTTTTAAAGATTTTATTTATTTATTTGACAGACAGAGATCACAAGTAGGCAGAGAGGCAGGCAGAGAGAGAGAGGGAAGCAGGCTTCCTGCTGAGCAGTCAGCCCGATGTGGGGCTTGATCCCAAGACCCTGGGATCATGACCTGAGCTGAAGGCAGAGGCTTTAACCCACTGAGCCACCTAGGCGCCCCTGTCCAGCCTATTCTTAATACATCTGAATATTTTTAATGATAGTTCAGTTTCTGGATTATTAAACCAAAATCATATTCTTGCATTATAGAAATAAAAGAATATTTGGCCAAACCAAGAGAGATATAGGGAAATAGTCAAGGGAGAAGGTGGAAAGAAAGGAGGCATCAGATGAAGAGGAACAATTAAAGAAACAGAAGGGAAGAATGGGTGGGAGACAGTGAAAAATATTTGTAAATTGGGAAAAAATGTAAGAGTGAACACTAAGCCAGTGACACAGTAACACTCATATTTGGATTTTTGCTGGTCGTGACTTCTACCTCCATCATTATTTAATACTTAACAGAGAAAGAAAATCTAAGCTAAATTTCTATTAATAACTCTATTGTTTCCTTATCCACTGTTCACCTTCCTGTTCCCTCCTATGACTACACTATAATCTGTTTCTGATTTGCAGAGAATAAATTCTATATGCTCATAGATAAACCATTAATAAATGCTATGTTGCTATGGGAACTAATAGAGATTTAATGGTCTAATTGCTCAAGCAGAGGCCGTCCATCCACTTGGCAAGGACGGTGCCATGGAGATTCAAATATGGGACGGGAGATTGGACTTTAGGACCCCTTTCAATTGAAGAGCTATAAATTAATAAAGGCTGAACCAATGAGTAATTTCTAAGAATATTAAGAGATGCACGCCAGATTTCCTTTTAGGTTATAAGTATCCAGGATCTGTTTTCTTCAAAATGGCAATTTCCCCCAGGTCTTTTCCATTAGCTTAAGCTTCGAGGAAACAAATCAGACAACATTTACTGGAAGAATTTAATCATAGTTTATGATAATTCAATACAATAGTTTCTAAATATATTGCTGCATAATCTATAATAAATTTGATTAATTATATATATTCAGTACATAACAATATGATTCTCTATTTCATTGGAATAAAGAAATACCATTAATTTGATCTATTTGTGTAGTTGGTTAATATGTCTACTTCTTTGTCTATTCCCTTTAGCATTCAAAGGAAGAAAGAGATTTTTAGTTATCAGGTAATTATAATTAAGCCCATATTAAGTGCTATAATTGAAGAAAGAAAAGAATAACAATAGTAATAGTGTATCTTAAGTGCCTAATACATGCCACAATTTATTCTAGGTGCTTTAGATTAATTATGCCTCATCCTTAAAACAACATTTAGAATTCATTGTTATTATTACTATTTGATCAATAACTAGGAAGTAGAAGAGTAGGAATTCAAATAGGAATAATTCAAACAATAATTCACAGCCCTTGCTTGGTGTTAGCTACAAGATCATGACTGTGAGCAGGGAAGACTGGTTTCAGATCTCAGGAGGATTCATAGTATTCATAGTATTTGATGCTTCTTATTGTTACTAATGAGCAGTAACAATAAGAAGCATCAAATACTATGACAAAGTACCCCAGTAACAAGGACACCTTACCCAGTGATGGTGACATAGACACTTGGACAATAAACAGGACTCGGCTGGTAACGAGGCTGGAGGGCAGGGGATAATTCAGTCAAGAGGGACTGGAAACCGGGATAGAGGACAGCACAGCACCTTCAAGGAACAGGAAGGGCCTTGAAGGCCACGCCCAGTGTTTGGACACTACCTTGGGGCTGCTGAAATCTGGTAAGCAAGAGACAACCATGAGTAGATTTTCTTTTGAGAACAGAGCTAGTGGTGGTGTGGACCTGGACTGGGAGAGGACAGCATGAAGCAGGAGATCAATTAGAAGTCCTAGTAACAACTGAAGCAAAACTGACCTGGGCTTCTCAGTGGCGAAGCAGATGAAGGGGACAAGGAGAGATGTAGTAAGGAAGTAGTGGTAGAGTGCCTACAAGTGTTTCGAATGGGAAGGAGCCCTAGGCTATGTTGTGATACAAAAATTAATAAAAATGAGGAAACCCAAGGCCCAGAGGTGGGAAGGGTCCTGCCCAATGCTATCTGGCTCTTTAGAGGAAGACAATTTCTTTTGCGGTATAGTTGACACACAATACTCATTTGTTTCAGGTGTACAACTTAGTGCTTTGACAAGTTTATACATGATGCTAAGTTCACAAGTGTACTTACCACCTGTCCCCAGCACATCCCCAGCTATTACGACATCAGTGACTGTATTTCCTCATGCTGTGCCTTTTATTCCTGTGACTTCTTCACTCCATAACTAGCAGGAGCCTGTATCTCCCACTCCCCTTCACCCATTTTGCCCAACTCTTCTCTCTCTTCCCATCTGGCAACCAACAGATCTCTGTATCTATTGATCTGACTCTGCTTTTTGTTCATTTAGTCATTTTTTTAAGATTCCACATGCGAGTGGAATCATATGGGATGTGTCTTTTGCAGGCTGACTTATTTCACTTAGGGTAATATCCTCTAGGTCCATCCATGTCATCTCCAATGGCATGATCTCTTCTTTTCTTATGACTGTATAATAATCCACTGCATGCGTGTGTGCACATATGCATTTATACGCACCACATTTTCCTAATTTACTTGTCTATTGGTGGATGTGCAGACTGCTTCCATATCTTGGCTATTGCCAATAATGCTGCAATAAACATAGGGGTGCATACAGCCTTTTGAATTAGTGTTTTCATTTTCCTTGGGTAAAGACCCAATAGTGGAATTATTGGATCATATGGTATTTGTTTTTAATTTTTTTGAGGATCCTCCCTCCTGTTTTCCTCAATGGCTGCACCAATTGACATTCCCACCAACAGTAAACAGAAGTTTCCTTTTTCTCTACATCCTTGCGAACACTTGTTATTTCCTGTCATTTTAATTTTAGCCATCCTTATAGGTATGAGGTGATATCTCGTTATGGTTTCAATTTGCATTTCCCTGATGATCAGTGATGTTAGCATCTTTTCTTGTGTCTGTTGGTCATCTACATGTCTTCTTTGGAAAAATATCTACTCAGGTCCACGGCCCATTTTTTAATCAGGTTGTTAGTTTTTTTCAGTGTTGAGTTGTGTTAAGTTCTTTATATATTTTGGATATTAACCCCTTATTGGTTATATCATTAGCAAATATCTTCTCCCATTCAGGAGCTTGTCTTTTAGTTTTGTTGAAGGTTTCTTTTGCTATGCAGAAGCTTTTTATTTGATTTTGAGATAGTCCCAATAGTTTATTTTGCTTCTGTTTCTCTTGCCCCAGGAGACACGTCTAGAAAAATGTTGCTATGGCCAGAGGAACTCTTCACATGCACAATTTCTTGGACCCTCTCCGGTGATATTTCCATTAGAATATTTTGCCCTTCAAAACCTACCAGATCAATTGATTTTTCTTTTCTCCTTCTGCTGTAAAAAAGCTGACTTAGATGGGCTTTCTGTGCGTGCTGCAGAGGTCTAAGTCAAATCTGGCACTCAGGTTGTGAGGCTATTGTAAACAAGGGAGTGCTTTCCAAGAGGCAATGAAGGCTGTCTTCAGAGTTTATCATTTTTTTACAATAATGAATAAATTAAGAATAAAAACCAAGCAATTGAGAGTTTTTTGATTGCCTTCAATCACAAACATACGAAAGATATTACTATACCATAAAGGAAGTATCTTAAATGCATATGGGGCCCTAGAGTACTTAAAAGTCATAAGAGTTCAGGTGGTCTGGGATGAGGTCCAAGAGTCTGCATTCCTAACAAGCTCCCAGACAGTGCCAATGTCGCTGGTCCATAGAACACACCGCAGAGTAAGTCTTAGTTTTGGTTTTTATTCACTGGTAACAGGCATGAATAGTTAATCAGCAAAGCCAAGAGCCACCTAGGTTAAGCAGAACATCTGACTGGGAGGCATTTGCTGTGTGAAACAGCTCCCTGAGTAGACCAGGCAATTTGCTGATATTCCATTCTGAAGCCATCTTCAGGGAGGAGTGATTCCCACCACTGGAGCAACACACAGGTGGGGCTCAGAGCCTTGAAGTGAACCAGGGGAAGAACTAGCCATGGGCCACCAGAGCTGACAAATTGACACCCTGGGTGTCACCCTTGGAGCGCTAGACTCTGACTTAGGTGCCTGTTACTGGCTTTATGACCTACATTAGCCCATTGAAGAGTTTGAGCCTTAGTTTTACTTGATTTTGTATCTTACCCTTCTGTTTTTGTCAACTTTATGCTTAGAATTATTCCGAGAAGCTAAGAAGATAATATGCATGGAAACTGTTACACAGTAGGTGTTCAAAACATTAGAGGAATGTAGGTTTGGAAATCATGGGAGTGGATCTTTAAGCCTTGGAATTAAATAGCCTGTTTCTCATTCCAGGTCTGGAAAATTCATCAGCCATTCTGTATCAGATGGTTAAATATAATTCTTTATGTATGGCAATGGTCTATCAAAGAGTCAGAAAAGAGGGGTGGACCTGTACATTCCCAGGGATATATGGATTATGAATCAGATTTAGATCTAGAAAGAGCAGCAGGTAAATCTGATGAATTCCATGTAACAGAGGCAGAAAGCTTGGGCTTTAAGAACTCAGTTAAGCAATTATAGACAGAAAGGCTTATAATTGGTGTATTTGGTGCAACAGCAAAATTTCTGTAAGGCAGTCACATCATCATGATCAACATAGCAGAAGGGCTGAGTGGCCAAGGCAAAAGAGGAAGTGAATTAGGACCAGAAAACAGCCATCTCCCTGAGCTACTTTGGGCAGAGGGCTTCCGACACACAGGAGAGGAAAAGCTGGTAAATAAGCCATCATATAAAACTCCCGTATTGGTGGGAATTTTGCTTAGTAATTTTGCTTAGTAATTAGATACAATATCCTGAAAGCCAGTTACTGCCTTGGGGCTGTAGGAGACACAAGGTGAACAAAATGCGGCATTGCTCGGAGAACTTGCAAATGCAGCAGGGGATACAGACAAGGATACAAACAGGTAACATACAGACCATGAATGAGCAATAAGAGCAGGGAACAAAGCCAGAGAGACTATATTCAGCCTGGGGAATCAAAGAATGTTTCAAGCAGGAAGTAGTACTTCCTAGAATCATAAATCATTACATTTAAAATTAGAAGGGATCTTAGAAGTAATTTAATCAGATCCTTCAGGCTGGTGAAAATGGTGAAGAGAGTTTGTTCGAGACAGTATGAAGAATAGGACATTTTCAGGTAGAGTCCAAGGTTTTATGCAGTAATAGCACTTGTTATGTGAGAATGAGAGACAAGGCAAAGGGCTAGATTAAAGCCAACGAAGACAAGCCTTGAATGTCAGGCTAAGAACTTGAACATCGTTGCCAGGAAACCATTCAAAGAAGTGTTTGATGAGAACCTACTATTCAAGAACTGCCTATATGTGCAAGCAGATGGGCCAATTCTCTATTCCTTTCCACGGTTCCTGCGTAATCAGAAGGGGAAGATTGAATACACAAAACTATAACCCTGGATGGATCCTTTTACGAATGATCCCATGAGGAGCATTCCTAGTATAAGAAAATATCCTTCTTAACATATACTGTAACCAAGTTATGTTAGGATGGATGAGCAGGGGGGAAGTATAGATGCATGTAATGCTTTGCATTCCACTATTTTACAGGTAAAGTGATGGGATAATCATCACGTTTCAGAGAAGTTCTATATTTCTATGGCATGGCTATAGATCTGTGACTCTACTGTTACTCTTGCCACAGGTGAACATAATTTGGAATTTCTGAAAACTGAAACCACCCTTTATCTGGATGACGACAGAAGCAATTTTCACTCATTTCTGCGAGGCAGCTCAACTGGAATTATACTTCAATACAAAATAAATATTTCCCAAGAAGACCTTCACGAAATCCACAGTTTCTCCCTTATAAATCACAATCTTTTTGAAATGAACCTGACATAGGATACTGAATCACGAGTTTCAAAAGAACCAGAAATCCAATATATCTATAATGGTCTGTTTTTGTTTGAAGACATTAAGATGCAACCCACTCAGGTAGCTGGCCAGTTCAACTCTCCAAAATTGGGTTTCCTAGATCCTTCCTTTGTGGAAATATAATTGTTAGGAGGTATAGGTTTGTGGCAAATTCATGAATCAAATTTCTGAATGCATCCCTCAGGAATTCCACTAGGAATAAATTCATTAACTGTTTTTAAGTTTAGTAATTCTTTCATGATGGGGTGTGTTATTTTCTTCCTAGAGTTAATTCCACATCAGTGCTGTCTTGCTCATCCAAACTGTCCCCATCTTTCTGGATGGAGGTCAAGTGAGGTCCGGGAAGGCCGATGGTAAAACAGCAAGACTCATAAGTTCAGTAGCATTTAAAGCTAAGGTGGCAAACTTCCGCTCAGCCTGCTATCCTGTCTTTCACTCACCTTGCTTTGTCTTTTTATTCTCGGCAAATGGGCTGGAATTGAACAATAAGAACATACTGTGATTTTTTTTTTATCTACTTAAGCACCATTTTGGACCTGAATGTTCATTCTTTTCTGACATTTATATTTTCTACTGCCTTTCTTCCCTGAAATCCTATTAACACAGAGAAAAGCATGGGCACTTGATGTTATTCCATTTCATTGCCATTGAGAGTTGTGGGGTAAGAAGCCACGTCAGTCCATAAGGCTGGTTCTCTAACATCTTAGGCTTTTTTGGCAGCTGTCTGCGGTGGACTTGATGAATCATACACTGAACACAGGCTGCAAGAAGCAAATATCCAAAGGAGTCATTAGAGGTTGTGCCTAGTGTCAACAACTGGTTAAGTCGGGACCAAGGGATGCATGGTCATTGTGCCAAGTACGAGTAATGCACGATCCTTGCAGGGGTTCCTCTCTGGGGTGTTGGTGTTATTTTTGTCTTCTTGCGGTAAGAAAAAGAAAAAAAGGGAAGTGCAACCTAGCCTGCTCTTTCCAAAGCGAAGTCCCTTCCTCAGGGGTCTTGGGGGGCACCGGAGGGGATCTTTTCTTACTTTGCTTTTGAGCCCCAGTTAAATAAGAGAGGGCTGCATGATTCTCCCACTATTTTAGCTAGTTCAGTACTTGTGGAGAGCTGGCAGCCTTGAGGACCTTGTGGACCCTCTTTGCCCCTCATTTCTTTAGTGAGCAGGGGAGGAGAAAAGAATGTTTCGAAAAGCAAATACTATATTTTATTCTGCTTCTTCTAATAACACCCTATACCCTGAGTGGAAGCCTTTAATTACAGAGATGGGGGCATCTTCATAAGATTAAAGCCTCAAGTAACATAACCTTCTATAATTTAAAATACAAAACCCCAAAGTTTAAGGGAAAATTTCGGGAAAATTTATTCCTTTTCAAGCTAAGAACACTAGAACATTCTACTGAGGAGGCGCACTGCCCTTATGCATTGTTCCGGATAGCCTGACGCCATATTAATGAGGCATTAGAGGGCTAGAGGAGTCACGATTTTATTATTTTTTTATTTTTTATTTTTTTTTAAAGATTTTATTTATTTATTTGACAGACAGAAATCACAAGTAGGCAGAGAGGCAGGCAGAGAGAGAGAGAAAGGGAAGCAGGCTCCCCGCAGAGCAGAGAGCCTGATGCGGGGCTTGATCCCAGGACTCTGGGATCATGACCTGAGCCGAAGGCAGAGGCTTAACCCACTGAGTCACCCAGGCGCCCGAGGAGTCACCATTTTAAAAACCTATGCATTTCGTGCCTTTTATTAATATGCCACAAGTTCCACTTTGCCAATATCAATTTCTTTATTTTATTTTATTTATTTGACAGAGAGAAATCACAACTAGGCAGAGAGGCAGGCAGAGAGAGAGGAGGAAGCAGGCTCCCTGCGGAGCAGAGAGTCCGATGCGGGGCTCGATCCCAGGACCTTGGGATCATGACCTGAGCCGAAGGCAGAGGCTTTAACCCACTGAGCCACCCAGGCGCCCCGCCAATATCAATTTCTTAAGTGCTCTCTGTCCCAGATAAATTCTTCTAAGTTGGATTTGGCTGATAGGTTTCAGTTGAGCTGTTTCCGTCCCTCCTATTTTGACATTTGGCTGAGTTTTGTTCCAGACATGTCAAAAGCCTGCCCTAGGGAGATAAGGATTAATTTACTGAAGAAAACTTACAAAGCAGAAATCAAGAAGAAATTTGCAAAACCTGTTGTTGATGTCAGTCCAAGTTGGTTCATTTTAGTGAAAGTTTTTTCCCCCCTAAATGGTGGTACCAAAGTATATTTTGTGAAATAGAGAAAAGTAACAATTATCCATTTGTTATGGGCATGTGATCAGTGGTAAGTTAGAAGAGGGTGAGAGGAAATCCTGCTTAGATATAAGTCCATTTAGTGTTAGGTGAAGTCCTATGAAATTGCTACTCTTCAACCAAATATATCTTTGAAATTAGATGCTATGAAAATAAAAACTCCAATTAACTTCAGCCCTTCCATTTGGGCACCTATATTTTGTCACCTCTATGACTGTGTCCCATATTTACGGGGGCCTCAAGCCAGCCACTTTCCATGGCATATTGAGACACCATAATAGGCCCTGAATTGAAATTCAAAAATACTGAACAAATGGACAAATGGTAAATAAAAAAAAATCATTAGTTTTATGTTAATAAAAGACATACATGATCCCTATACCAAAATGAGGTCAAATAAATAAGAAAACTTAAAGAACAAAGGAAAAAAATCATTCATACGTCTATCACCCAGAGATAGCCCCCCTACACTTGCTGACTCTTTTCACTGCAGAGTTGTTCTTTAATAAAAATGAGCTCATACTGCTTTATGACATGCCTTTCTGAATCAATCCTGCGAAAATCTCTGTCCATCAATACATATTCTCTGTCTGCATTAATTTTAAGTGATGATCGTATTCCGCTTTCAGGTGATTGAAACTTTAGAGTGTTTGCCAATTACAGAGTCCACAGTGAAACTAGCTGTCTCAGGCATCTTGGTCGTTACCACCCAGAGTGGTCTGTAGACTGGGTCAGTCTGAAATTGTGTATTAATAACCTGGGACAAAGAAAGCACCTCAGTTGAGGGTAAACACTGAAGTTGTTTTTGGCCCAAGGATGGTGTATGTCTGCTGACATGTAATAATAAAAACCAAATTGGGGCTTGATTTTATACGTCTGCTTTAATGTAATTCTTCACATGCTTATTTCTGATGAAATAGTGGTTCATGTAGATTGGGGGCAGGAAAGGGGGTAACCTTGGTCTTTTACAATCGATAACTCAAAAAACTGAGACCAATCTAGGTAGTCTGACTAGAACTTCCTGGGCCAGAAATCATAGTCTGAGCCAATGGCTGGCTGATGGGAATATTTTCCATGATATATCAATGAAGATAAGGGGTTTTATGGGTTAGTATTTGGGAAACAGGTATACGGCTACTCGTGTGACTGAGCCATCCTTTCTCACTAGGATCTGGTTATTTCTTCTAACCTTGGAATGCTGGTTATTCCAGACCAGGCTTTCTCAGAAATTCTGAATCAGGAGAGAATAAAGAGTGGTGATATAAAGGTAAGGAATATAAGAAAAAGAGAAAAGTTGATGGAGGTAAAATAGAATTATGTCGAGAGATTGCCAAGAAGAAAAAGAGATGCTTTGCTATTCATTTCCCAAGAAACTATAGTCAATATCAGCTCAAATTTTGAAAGAACAACAGATATATGCCCCATGCAGGGCAAAGCTGCATCGGTGTTGACGTTAATAAATAAATTCTTTTTGAGAGAATGACAAAACACTAACCAAGCAGAGAATGAATGTGTCATGTCAGTTGGGAGACACAAAAATTTTTCGTTTTTCTTTGCATTAGTTTTTAGGAGAGCAGAAAATTGTGTTTTGTAAAACTATCCCAAATCATAGCAAATCATGCCTTATGAGCCGTTATTTGAATGGCTAAGTTCACAGACTTCTGAAAGGTCTGTTATATTTTTGATGGTTACAGTTACTCTTGTTCTCTCATAGTTGAGAAGATCAATAACCTCATTTCAGCTTCCCATCTACAAGTTACGAAGATGGGGATGCTCTGTGTATGCAGTGATTAAACAAACTAATCAGAGCTTCTCATCTTAGGGCAGGCAAGTTGGAGAGAACCGAGGAAGCCTGGTTTCCCTGCTATCCACAAGCACAGCATGCTTCTGAAACCTTTTGCAACCTGAAATTGCATAGAGTAGAGAAGCAATTAGCATTCATTTATAGGGAAAAAATTTTTTTCAGCATTCCCGGACCAAAATAACCTCTCCTAGGCTTTTCTGCAACCTCAGGACACATCTTGCTAATGGATGCACAAAATAAAGGGAGATAGTCACAGACACAGTTCAAAGCTCTGTTGGCTTGTTGGCTTGATGCTGAGATGCTCAGGGTGACTCCTGGGGAAGAAAGTTGGGGGGCCCCTGCTGTCTCTACCAACAAACACCGAATGCTATTTTTGCTTTCTACCTTTTCCTGTAAAAGTGAAAATTCTCTTCAAATTTCTTTTGGTTGGTGAAAACAGGTACTAATATAGGTCTTTTGTAAAAGCAAAGGGGCAACGCGTGACCTTTTGAAAAACAGGCAATACCAGTAATAGCTTTTATGTTTCTGTGAACAATGCTTGATGCTCAGTGGATTTGCAGACCCCTTGCGAAAGGTCTCCCCCTTTTCCCAGAAATATTGATCTTTGTGACTTCACTATTTACTTGAGAGAAAAATAAAGCACTTACTTGCCCTCAGTTGCTTTACCGTTACTTGAAAGATATGCCACCAAAATCAATTTACATTCAGCATTTTGTTGCCTGTGAATCAAAACCCAAATGCTGAATAGAGGCCAACATGTATTTTGAAATTGGATTTGAAATGGGAAATTCATGCATTTGAATATAAGGTATTTCTTCTGGGGCTACATCTGTTTTCACCTGATAAGGCAATAATTTTTTCAACTGTTTGCAGTCTTTAGCAGTTATGCTAAAATTTCATAAGATTTGTAGTAGAAATAAAGGAAATAATTCTGTGGAGGACATTTTTACCAAAGGACTCATTTGCAAATAAACAATCTTCGCGCAAACTGGTGAAAAGAAGGACCCATGGTCCAGGCACACAGGGACCTGAGCCAAGACCAAGAGTTGGGTTCATACCTGACTGGGCCACCCAAGCACCTCAAAATAAATAAAATCTTAAAAAAAAGACCATTTTGTTGAATGATAACAATTATTAGAACCATTACAATTGTAATTGCTTGTTAAAATAACTATAGGTCTTAGTTTAGTGGTTATGTTGCTCACCCACTAAAATATTTTAATTATAAGAAGGGATCACTTAACATGGCTTCTTATTGTAAAAAGGTACAGTTTTTGAAGTCAAATTCTTCCAATGTGAGTGAGATAACATATAATGTATTTTTATCCCCAGGAGTACAGGTCTGTGAGTCGCCAGGTTTACACACCTCCCCCCAGCAACCCCCAGTTTGTTCTGTGCGATTAAGAGTCACTTATGGTTTGTCTCCCTCCCAATCCCATCTTGTTTCATTTATTCTTCTCCTATCCCCCTAACCCCCCATGTTGCATCTCCATATTCTCATATCAGGGAGATCATATGAGAGTTGTCTTTCTACGATTGACTTATTTCACTAAGCATGATATCCTCTAGTTCCATCCACGTCGTCGCAAATGGCAAGATTTCATTTCTTTTGATGGCTGCATAGTATTCCATTGTGTATATATACCACATCTTCTTTATCCATTCATCTGTTGATGGACATCTAGGTTTTTTCCATAGTTTGGCTATTGTAGACATTGCTGCTATAAACATTTGGGTGCACGTGCCCCTTTGGATCACTATGTTTGTATCTTTAGGGTAAATACCCAGTAGTGCAATCAAAAGACGACTGACAGAATGGGAGAAGATATTTGCAAACGACATATCAGATAAAGGGCTAGTATCCAAAATCTATAAGGAACTTAGTAAACTCAACACCCAAAGAACAAACAATCCAATCAAGAAATGGGCAGAGGATATGAACAGACATTTCTGCAAAGAAGACATCCAGATGGCCAACAGACACATGAAAAAGTGCTCCACATCACTCGGCATCAGAGAAATACAAATCAAAACCACAATGAGATATCACCTCACACCAGTCAGAATGGCTAAAATTAACAAGTCAGGAAATGACAGATGCTGGCAAGGATGCGGAGAAAGGGGAACCCTCCTACACTGTTGATGGGAATGCAAGCTGGTACAACCACTCTGGAAAACAGCATGGAGGTTCCTCAAAATGTTGAAAATAGAAATAACCACTTTTTTAGTCAAGATCCAACTAGTGGCTCCGAGGCCAAACACCTAGGTCATCTTGCATTAGGACTGGAAACAGTAGCCATTTGTCCCCCTGAGTGACAGGAAATTCATAAATTGATTAAACATTGTGTTATTGAAACCAACATCAAAATATTGAGTGGTTTAAAAAAAACTAATGACTTTACTATTTCCATTTATTCTGTGGAATGCAGTCCTCAACAAAGCTAAGTCTTTCTAGGATCATTGGAGAATCATCTTCAGAGCGGTCCCCATATTAGCACAAAACACCCACCCCCCCACTCCAAGGAGTTGAAGAGGTATTTGTCACCCCTTATACTTGCAGTAACATTTCAGAACCCCCTTGTCTGAAATTTGACTTTCTGGCCTTGTCTTCCTTGACCACTCTGCAGAATGGGATTCCGTTTAGTGCTCCCAAGTGCTCTTCCATTGGCTTCTACCACACTACAAACTTCTGACTCAGCTGCCACCTTCCCAGCTACTCCTCTGTCTCCTTTGCCACCCTCCTTTTGCCTGTTGCTTGTGGGTTTTTTTTTTTGTTGTTGTTTTTTAATATTCAAGCTCTAAATTTGCCTGTTATCTCTGCAGGTGATCTCATCTGGGATTGTGGTTTTTTCCGTGTGCCAAACACTCTAGAATCTGTTTCTCTAGTCCTGACATTTCCTCTGAGCACCAGACCTGTATATTTAACTGCCTCCCTGAAATACCTGTTCAGATGTCTGAAAGATATTTTGAACTCAAGGCTCTTAAACTGAAAATCAACACCTTGCCCCTAAATGTAATCTTTATTTGGTATTTCCCTGTGTCAGGAAATAGCTCACCATCCATCTAGAAATGTACAATCTGGAAATGTGGGTTCAACCTTCAACTTCTTTTCTCCCCTCACCCTCCCTCTCTTACCGAATCTAAATTACCATGTCCTGAGGTTTTTATCTCCTGAACATGTCTTGGTTCTGCCCAGATTTCCTTCTCTCTTATTTTGCATGGATTTCTAAAGTTTATTATCTCCTTGCACTATTCCAAACTGTTGTCTACACTGTACTCAGAAAATCCTTCCAATTATTAAACTGATCATGTTGCTCTCTGCCTCAAACCCTTTGGGGGATTCCTATTACACAAGTAACTTTATGGGCCTGCCTCAGTTCCCACATTATTTTAACCTTGATAACCTTTCCAGCTTCTTCTCCTCCCACTTACCATCTGGCTTTCTGCATTCCAACCAGACAGATCTTTTGATTTCTTAACTAGGATATTCTCCCTCCCACCTTGAGACTTGTGCATATGCTCTTTTCTCTAATTGGTCTTTCTACTTCAGCCCTTCTTTGAATAATTTATCCTCACCCATCCTTTAGACTTTAGAATATGTGTCCATTCTCATCATCTTATCTCAAATCCTAGTGCAGTGCCTGATACATGTTAAGCACTCAAGAGATATCTTTGGAATGGATGAATGGATAAATGAATGGAAGGTTCAAGACATTTAAAAAAAGAAAACCCATTCAGTTGGGGTGTCAGCTACTCCTCATTATCCTCAATATCCAATCTCTACAATAACTCCTGATTTTTAGTGAGTATATGAATGTGGAGAAGTAAGGCTGTGTATATGGTGCAGCCATATATGGTTATAGGACCAATTCCTGGTTACTGGGATGTAAGAGGAAAGTGCAACTATTCGAAAGTGTTCTGAAAGGAAAGGAATGTGCCTCCCCCCCCCCCCCCCCCCAGTTATCTCCTTCCTTTTGGCTGAGATGCCAGAATTCCAGCATTTATCTTGGCTCATGAGGTGACTGGGAAAATAGGAGCCATGAATGGACAAACAAAATGGAAGGAGTCTTCATTCTTGGCACCAGGAGGCGCCATTCCAGGCTCAGATGGGCACACCTATGTGAGCAAGATGTGAGCTACTTGCTTATTTGAAGCATTAGCACTTTGTGTTTTCTGTGGCATTAAGTCAAACCTAAACCTAATTAAATTTTTCTTAGAACCTTTGATATAAAAAACTTTTTTTATTATGACATAATTTTCACTCATGTAAAGGTTACAAGCATAGTATAAAGGAATCCCAGAGACTCATATTTACCCGTTGTTAACATTTTGCATTTTGCTTTATTTGTTCTGTTTATTGTCTTGTTTATTTGTTCTGTCTGTCTGTCCATCTTTATCTATCTTTATTGTTATCATTTTTATCAATCTATTCATCCATTCATATAATCTTATTATATATATTTATTCCATATATGTATAATTTTATTACAAAATGCATTTTAAAAAAAACTTAAGCCATTTGAGAGTAAATTACATAAATCACAACCTCTCTCACTTCTTAACATGTGCATATTTACTCAACAAGAAAGATATTCTCTTATATAACCACAACATAGTTATTAAGTTTAGGACATTTAATATTGACACTATACTATTATGTAAAACTCAGCACATATTTCAGTTTTACCCATGGTCCCAACATTGGTTTCTATAGTAAATTATTTTTCATGTCTAGAATCTTATTCAGAATCACACGTGCATTTAGTCCTCATGTCTCTTTAGTTTCCTTGAATCTGGAACACAGGTCATTGATTTTGAACTGGGGACATGGACACTTGGAATAAGGACTACATTTCCCAGCCTTCCTTGCAGCAAGGTGTGCCATGTGACTAAATTCCTTTCAGTGGCAGTAAGTTCAAGGTAGATATTGAGAAATTTCTTAAAAAACAAACAGCATGTGGCCTCCATCTTTTTCTATCCTTCTCCTCCCCTTTGGTGCTTAGAATGTAGAGTGATGGCTAGAGCTTCATTTTGAACCATATATAGGTGGGACAGTACTACCCTATGGATAGCAAATAGAAAGATGAAAGGTTTCTCCTCTTTGACATCGCAAAGCACCATCTCTGCTTCAGATACATACTCAGAATGTATTTTGAATTTGAAAATTTTGTTTAAAAAAAGACAAAAACGAGGAAGGAAAGTAGTTGCTTGAGGTAAAGAAAATTTAAACTTAAAATATTTTGTGTGTGTTTTAATCCTCAAGGCAGGTAAACTGTACCGTACAGTTTAAAAGTGTGGCATAATCCAACACTTTGATAGCAAAATATTTGAAAGTGCAAACACACTTTTTTCAGAACTTTTTTCAGAAATTTGTCCATATGTAATCATTTTATAAGAAACTGAACGGTATTATAGTAGGTTTCTATATTTTCAATTTGACCACTAATTATTTTCTGTTGAATTCCAAATAAGAGAAGAGATTCTACTCCTACAGATGGAAAATAGCACCATGCGTGATCCATTCTGCCTTCCCCTGCCTTTTGCAGCCAATGATGGGCACACAATGAGTGTGGCTAAGGATCACTATGTTATTTTAAGAATCATGCACCCTTGCAATGCAATCATTTGTAGTAATGGCTCCAAATCAACTTGTTCTAAAAACAGTGTTGTTTTCTTAAATTTCACATGGTCCTTTGTTAAAGCTCTTGATCTTAAAAGTGCTACCCAGAGGAACACTTGCTTTGACAGTAATGAAAGGGTCCAACTTTTCTGCCTCCTCCTTCTTATATAAGGAAAGAAATCCACCATCCCCAAACCTCATTCCCAGAAACCCTATATTTCCCTCTCCTATTCAGGGGAGAGATTTATTGCAAAGCAGGTTTTTACAGCTATTGTGAGAACCACTCTTGTTACCTATATTGATAAACCCAATCCTTTATTTACAAACATGAGTGTGTATAAATAAGAATGGATAACCAAGGGCTACCAGAATTTGAGGAAAACCAAGGCCTTCATGTATAAGGAGAAAGCTGATTAAACAGAATTAATCCTGGAGGAATCCAAAATAATGTAACAAAAGAGAATTTATAAAGTCACAGTAGAAGAACAAATTAGTATGACAAAGGAATAATCTGAGATGAAGAAAACATTGTTAGAAAATAAAATCATGAGACTAAAATTTAGCACTTTAATGGAGGGTCTAAATGATAAAATTAATTTGGCTGACAACATCTCCCAAAATAAGACATAAAAGACAAAATTATAAATTTAATAGAAAAGTTATGGGAAATAGAGAGTTAATTCAGGGTATTCAGTACCCATTTTTCCCCAAAAATAAGAACAGAGAGATTAAAGGAAAAACCCCCAACTACCCACCCACCATTCTGGTTCTGTTCTATCATGTGAACATCTAAGAACCTGAGATACACAACCAAATTAAGAACAGCTTGTCTGGGGGATAAAGGTAACACTATATTCAATATATCCAAGGATTTCAAGAACCAATTTTCTGACACAGTACAAAGTGTCAACGATATAATAAAAAATATATTTCTCTAAGCTGAAAAAAGACTTTAGTTCAAAAAGGCTCACAAAGTGCCAAAGAATAATAAAGTCAAAATAATAATAATGACAATAAACATTCTGCAAGGACCATTAGATTTAGCAAATAAAAATACATTTGAGACAGAGAGACAGAGTTTTAATTCATTGTTTATCTGAAATTTTTATTTTTTTAAAGATTTTAAATTTTATTTATTTGACAGAGACAGTGAGAGAGGAACACAAGCAGGGGCAACAGGAAAGGGAGAAGCAGGCCTCCCACTGAGCAGGGAGCCCATGTGGGCTCTATCCCAGGACTCTAGGATCATGGCCCGAGCCAAAGGCAGATGCTTAATGACTGAGCCACCTAGGTACACTGTTTATCTGAAATTAAATTAGCCTGGATGTCTGATACTTTGTCTAGCCACCTTAACTCCCAATCTACATAGGTTTAGATGAAAGGTAAAATCTTTGAACTCCAAAGATAAAACAATTCTAGAAGCTAGCACAGAAAGCTGTGGTGAACCACAGTGGAATGAGTCTCACATTGGTATCAGACTTCTCCTCTGAAACACAGAAGGCTACATTTGGAAAGATCTAAGAAGTTGAGACAAAGGACTGGGAACCTGAAGTCCTGGACTGGATAAAGTGGCATTTAAATGTGAGAGTGGATAAAGTACTCCAGGAATAAAAACAAAACTTCTGTGTAAGAACATCTTAATGATGAAACATTGGAAGCATTACAGTTAAAACCAGGAACTAGAAAATGAAGAATATTATCACCAAGAGTTCTCATTATATACATAAAAAAGAAGACAATATAATTAAAAATATAAATACGGCAGAGGAAGGATAAAGGCAACAATTTTCATAGGTATGACTAAGAAAAATTCTAATTAAGAAACTACTAGAACTAAGATAAGAATTCAATACAGTGATTATATATAAGACATGCAAATATTAATGGTTTTTCAACACATCAGCAGCATCCAATTAGAAATTTTAATGGAATTTAAGATTTCATTAAAAGTGGAAAACAGTGAAAAAAACTCAGAAATAAGCTTGGCAAATATTGTGTAAGACCTTTCAGAAGAAAAGTATAAAAATGCTGTGATGTATAAGAAAGACCTCAATAAATGGAAAACCAACGTACTGGCATATGAAAGAGATAATCATTTTGATGATGCCCGTTGTTTTCAAATTTACTACCAATTAATTTAAAAGTACATTACGTCACAAGTTACAATCAACCCCCCTCCAAAAAAATTTCTGGAATTGAAGCTGATTCTCTACATTTCTTCGGAAGGGTAAATGCATGGGAAGAGTGACATATATTTCAAAAAAAAGGACACTTACTCTAATATTTAACAGCACCGGTGCTGTAAAGTCACAATTAGAACAATGCGGTAGCAGTGAAGGAAGAAACAGAATCAAGGAGCTACAAAGAAATCCATGTAGATACCAACATCTATTTTAGAATAAGTTTATTATTTCAAATCAGTCCAGGAAAGAGTGGCTAGTACAATAAATGATGTCACATTCGAGGGAAAAGACCTCTAATTCAAATTGTGCACCAAATGAATTGCAAATCGATCAAATTTTAAAGAAAGCAGGATAGCGTAGGCTCGAAGGCTGTGCTCTGGAACATTTCCTGGACTCACGCACACCAACAAGTTACTAACCTCTCATGATGTGGCTCAGCCTCCTTACTTGTAATCTGGGGATATTCGTACCTTCCGCCTAGATTTGTTATGAAGAGTAAATGTGTTAACTTTTTTTCCCCCAGAACACCTGGTTTTTCCTTCTTTATTGAATATTTCAATAAATTTCAATATATATTTCAAATATTTCAATATAATTGTGGTTGAAGGAGATGAGTCGGAAAGGAGAGGTGCGTTGAAGACACAAGTCTGCTTTTAGACTCGGCTGGACTCTAGATGGGTGGCAGGAGAGGAATGAGGGCTAAGAGGGCAGGAGCCGCGCAGCTCATGGGGCTGGTGAGGCATGGCCCACAGGAGGGGCCTGTTGTAGTGTGTGTTCACCACACTTAGAAAAATAAAGCACGTGTACAGGATAAAATCATGGACAAACTAACAAGCAAGCAAAATGCTGGAGAAGCACAAGCCAAACACAAAAATGGCAAACGGTGATGAACACGACTTGTAAAGAGTTTCTAGACGTCAAAAAGCAAACAGCAATTAATTATGGGGAAAATGGATGAAAGAGATATATCAAAGAAAAATGAAAGCCAAGTGGTCCGACCTTATTATAATATCCAGTGATTGGGAAAACGCAAACTTAAACATGAGTGAAATGACTGCAGCTTCAGAAGGAAGCCCTTGCTGCCTAGGGGAGGAAAGGAAAGGGAGGAAAGACCTATCTAGTCTCCTGGATGAGACCAGGATCTGTGGAGTGACAATCATTCCCATGGAATGGTCTGCCCAGTGGGACGCAGGCTCACCTTCACACCCAATCTACCCTGGCCTGGCCACCATTCCCTAAACTCTCCAAGCACTTCCTTCACATCTGTGGATGTCTCCTCCGGTGGAAATGCCCTCTTTCTGCTTTTTCACCTGGCAATAGTCTCTGTTATCTTTCAACACTCAGCTCAAATGTTTTCTCTTCTGAAGTACCTTCCTTAGCTCTCAGAAGAGAGTCCCCTCTTCCATGAACCCATTATTTTGTGGTGGTGTTGTTCATATGTCAATGATGGGTTGCTCACCATCTTCCTGTTGTTTTTTCTTTCTCTGTGTGTGGATCTCCCAAAAGACAGTAAGCTCCTTATGGAGCAAGGCTTTTCCTAGTTTATTTTTCTACATGTGGTAGAGGCCAGAGCATTGTAGAGACTTAATGATATCTTTGCTAGTGATGACTGAATATTTATTTTAAAAGACTTCCTTTCTATTTTCATGGATAATTATAATTTGATTCCACAGTCTTTAACAAATCCATTCCTACTGCAGCCATAATCATAGAATATAAAAGCTGTTGAATGTTAAAAGAAAATAGGATATTTTCACCATCAATCAATGTCACTTTTTAATATTTCTGTCTTTCTACTCTGGTTTGGAAAAGTCTTTTCAGAAAAAAAAAAAACCCCTATCCTGTCAAATATCTGAATGATGATGTTCTATAAATATAAGATTTAAAATAGAGCATGTTTTATATAAATAAATAAGAATATATTTCACTGTAAAGTTAATACATATGTTCTACCTCATATTCCTACAATATTTATTTAAGAATATTCAGTTACAACTTAAAGCACCAGAAAAAAATGCTGATAATCGGAAATGCTGTCCAGCAAGTCCGAGGTGCTTCTTTTTGTAGGTTGTCTGTTCTATGAGGCTGTCATATTTTAAAAGGCTAATGAATTCCCTTTTGATGACCAGACTGCTCTAACTGTGCCCTTAAAGTCTCAGCTGGAGGAAGGGTAAAAGCAGAAAGACAGGATGGAACTACAATAAGTTGTCTCCCTGGCATCATCTCTTAGCATCAGTATTCATGGCATTGGCTCTGACTCATCTAAGTGGGTTAGAGAAGTAATTAGGATATTGACAGGCAGAAGCAATGGATATGAGTGAACCTATGATTATCCCATTACTTGCCTTTACTGGCATGATGTCAAAAGCAAAGAAGCAACTCTAAAACCAAATAAAGCTGAGATGTTCTTGCACGCTTGTAAAAACAAAACAGAACAAAACTTCTAGGTCCCCCAAATTATGTTATAGATCTGAATGAATCAAAATGTTTGCACTCATCTTAGCGTTTCAGCAAGTAGTAAAATTGGGTGTATATAGAGAATATTGAATAATATTTGATTTTCCAAAAATGTTTAAGTATTTAGTAATTTCCAGTTTTTTCATGCCCAAGTCCAATATTGGTTTTACCATACCCCATTTCCGTGTCCACTTTTACAAGAAATAAACTACAATTAAATATGGAAAATTTTTCCTATCACAAACTAATTCATGTTCTACCATTTTATTTCTTCCATCTTAACACTTTGCAAAGCATAAACTTAAAATATAATTAATGGTCTAATTTTATAAGATCAATAAATTTTAAAAACTCTAGGAAACTTGGAGAGCATCTAGTCCAGCCATCTTATTTCAGATAAATAGAATCAGAGGTCTCCGAAAGAAGAGGTATTTACCCGAGGTTCACAGCAATTAGAGAGAAGTAGGTCAGGAGCTCTGCTCTCCTGTCTCCCAGCCAGGGGCACTTTCCACCAGGTGACCCTGCCTTCCACCAAGTCTTTGCCTCAAATTCTCTAAAAAGATCCTCTCCCTGAATGTGTAATATTTTCTCTTTCTTGCTGCCCCTTAAAAAGTCAAGCAAACAAATAATAAATTCCCTTTGCATTTCACTATGAGCATAACCTTTTAGAATTTAGAAAAAGGATGTACAAAAGGGTACACAAATCAATAGATGGTAATTATCTCATTATTACATGGAAGAGAAATGTTCTTTGGTTTTATGTAACACGGGATTCACATCTTTAATCCACACTTTCTGCTAACACAGTGGCAGTCTTTGTATTACCTTTGATTAATCACTAAATATTTACCTTCTTTTAAATATTTAATTTTTCCTAGCTTCTCATTTACTATAACAAATATTTCTTACATGTTGTATTATTCACATGACCAGGAAATATGCAAAGGATGTTGAAATTAGCCACTAATGAGATGATCCTCAAAGCCTGGGCTTATATCCCCATGCTGTCTCTTTACAACCTTGTGGTTTTGGCAAGTCACCTAATCTTTCTAAGCCCTGATGTCCTTTGTGGGGGAAAAAAAAAAAAAGAGAGAATGCTGTGATTTGGAAGAATGGAAAGATGTATTTAGGCTGAGCCTTATTCCATGGCCATTTTCTTAGATTAAAATGTCAAATATTGGCAGTGTTACTTGGTTCAATCTAACATATAAAATAGTTGGCACATAGTAGATACTCAATTATAGATAATACAATTAGTATAATTCTTTTTCAAAGTACTTTTTGCTATTTCGTTCATTATAAAGTCACATTTGCACCAACCCACCACCTTAATAACTATGCGGTGGGTCCATGGGTAAGGTGTTGATTGCCTCAAATGCCTTGAAAATCAGTTCAAAAAAAAGTTTTTTTTAAAAAAGTGAAAATCTATTTCATATGGTGGCGATTTCTTCTCTTTCCTCTTTGCAATCACATTAGACAGAAGTAAGAGTGAATGACAACCAAAAAGTATTTTAATTCCCTGGTTTGGCAATATCCAAATCCGAATCCCTGGGGTACATTATTTTAGAATTGCTGCAAGATTTGTTTAACAACTCCGTGGCATGAAAAGTATCTTAAATTGAATCATTCTTAAGTGGAAAGCTTCACAGTTATTTCATTGTTTTCTTATAGCTAGGTAGTAATAATATCAGCCAAAATTAAAAAAAAAATCACAAATCAAGTATGGTCATAAGTCTGCCATGGATGTATTCTCAACAATCCCATGAGATAGGTGCTGATACTTGCCCACTTCAAAAATGGACTGAGGCACGGAGGATGTAGGAATGCTAATAGTACTGACTCCATCTTTGGCCCTCCATCTTGTTCACGTCTGTGCGATGACTTGCCTCAGGGTTACATGTTCCAGGCCCCTTGGAGGTTCATGTATGCCCTGACCAGAATGCAGGAAGGCTCACTCTGGTCCTCCTTCAACTTCTTTAGATAATTAGTAGAGGTAACATAGTTTCCTCACCCACCTTCCTGGCTCACAGGTGGCCCCACAGATCTATAAGTGGTAGACCCTTGGACCTCACCACAGCGCTCTCTGCACATGCTTCGCTCTATAAAATCTGTGGACTGAGGACTGGACTCTGTGGAGAAGAGTTGCATAGCATTGTTAACTGCCCAATCCCCGATCTGTAAGTTACCTTGAAGAAAACTGTAGACTCTATGGGGTGGCCTGCTTCATTTTCTGCTCTCCAAGTGCCTTCTCAGTTTGGAGGATACTTTACAGCCCCTCCTCCAACTTCTGACAGAAAGTGACTTGCCAAGATCACTGAATTAGTAAAGGTCAAGCTAGAATTCTATTCTAGATGATCTGATATTTGAAATTTGCACACTCTTTTCTTCACACTAGATATTACAAAACACTGAATATAGAAGTCCTTCAGTAATTATAAGTAATATAAATTATTGGAAGTGGGAAACAGATACAGATTCCAGAATAAATACTTTGCAACCATGGTGATAAAGAATAACACACTCTTTTATTTTTGTTTTCTTCCTCCCTACCTGGCCTAGGCAATGAACTTACCTGCAAATCAAACCTTCCTATACATAGGTTTTTTTGAATCTTTTCTTTTGGACCACAGTGTTTAGTTCTTACTGTTGATTAGGCATTACCTGTGCTGTCTTGTATCTTTTAACATCAACCATCTTAAATTGTTATGTGAGCCATTTTCCTTCCTTCCTTCCTTCCTTCCTTCCTTCCTTCCTTCCTTCCCCTCCTCTCTCCCTCTCTCTCCCTTTTTAAAAAGTGTATTTATTGAGCTCCTCCTGTGTTCTAGTCAGAGAGCTAGAATCTAAAGTGACTCAAGCGGACCCACTGTTCACAAAGATTCAGAGCCCAGATGGAAATACAAGAGAACAATTAAGTTCAATGAAAGATTAGGAACTACAAAGATGTATATGGAAGGTGTGGGGAGGGTAAAAGGTATTATGATTCTATTTAAGAAGTAGTCATTTTTTAGGGAAGCATTTGAAGATGAACTGATATGATGTCTGGAATTTGCTTTAACTTACTCTAGGGACAATATCTAGACAAAAGAAGGGTAGATAAATGAAATAATAATGGCAAACTTGATCACTGTTAGGACTGGGAGCTCATCACATGGGCAATCATTATATTTTGTCTCCAATTTTCCATATATTTGAAATTTATGGTAAAAATATTTTAAAAATACATCACTGGCATAATGAACATTTACAGAATACTTACTAAGTGGCAGGTACTAAATGCTTTTCCTGTACAAACTTATTCAACTCTCACAACTACCTGGGAGGTAGGAGCTATTATTGTACCTGTTTCACCAGTAAGGAAACTCACACAGAGAGGTTCAGTAAGTTACCTAGTTCACAGAATAGTGAGTAGGGGAGCTGGGTGGCCTCTCCATATCACATCATTTCTCAGCGTAGGGTAACTATTGTAATACATAATGATAGCTATTTAGTATTTATAGGAACTGTGCTAAATGCTTTACATATAGTATTATATTTAATCCCTGCAAAAATATAAGGACTCTCTCAAGGATCTCTTTTATGGTGACATGGGTTGGCCAGGAAATGTGGTAGGATGGGCAAGAAGTGATGCCTGAGTTGAGTTGCTAGAGCTGGAAGACTATGTCCCAGGATGGAAAAGATGTGATCCCATTCTAGGCAGTGGGAGAATCCTAACCCCACAAAGATATGGTGGTTCACACTGATGCCTACTGAGGAGGAGAATTAGGTGTGAAGTGAGTGGTACAAGAGTTGGGCAAGGTTGGATAACCAGGCAGAAGTGGGATCTGGAGGTTCTCATGACTTGGTAAGCAACTGGGGCACCATTCTGAAATTATGAAAGAAACACTATCAAGTTATAAGCAAGAAAGTGACAACACCAGATTTAGTTTTGTAAAAGTAAACTAAGGGGCCCTGACGGGTGTGAATCAGATGGGGCAATGTCCAATATGTGACTGATTCCATTGGTTTGTTTAATGGATGCTTTGAATGCACATTTTGTCATGCTGATGAAGTCTATGCAATGTTGGGTTACTTCTCTAGTCCCCGAAGACAAAAACAAAACAAAAGAAATAAACCACACTAGCTTTCACTTTTTCTGTGCCTTTTCTCTCTCATGCACACAGTGCTACTTAAATGATATGTTCTCAAAGGGCATTAAATAAATGTGGTGCACCAAGTCATTTTCTTACCATAGTCTGTTTTTTAATTAAAAGAAAAATTAATTCCCATAGGTCAGTCTTTGAGGTCACCACTCTTTATTCTGTGTCTTAGATGGCTTAAAGTTCATCTTAACTATTAAGAAAATGATTTTGCTTTAGCTTCATTAAGTATGTGGTTACATCTCTCATGTGTAATAAAAATATTTATTTCCAGGGATTCTGAAAGAGGAGGAAATCTAAATTGCTTCATCCTCTGGCATGTACGCTTTTCTCACAGTTTATAGATGCTATTTTTAATAGGCAGCTTTACTACCACATTGACCTTTCTCCAAAACTCCTGGGTCTGAAAAAATTATATCTCATCAATTAGTCTCCCTGGAGCATCTTAAAATGATAAATGACTTGTTGGCACAAATGAAGGGAAAGGAAGCTTTTCTCAAGGAGCAAAGGAATATCTGCTAAAAAAAAAAAAATCATAGCTGATCTGTGCCTATTTAGTTTATGCCTTGAACTCACCCTTCTTCTTTCAAAATTGCATCTATTTTGATCTTTGGGGTACTCTAGCTCAAAAGTCTGATTTAATATGCATTAGGAATGCTCTAAATTTTACATCGTAGAAAATGTACCATCTGCCATGCAAGATTTTACTCTTGAAGCTTCCAAAACTATCACAATTTTTCTAGTTTTATTGCAATATATAATACTTTTGTATGTGTGTCTAGTGTGACTGGTCTCTACAATCTTCTGCTGAAGACCCTTTATGCAAGACTAACCATATCTATACATCTATATATACATATATATGTATATATACATATACATATAAACATCAGTAACTCAGGAAGCTCATAAGACAAAGAAACAATAACAAGAATGACAGGAGTTGAGCTGGGTAGTTCATTCATTCACAGATCTTTATTGAAGGCCATGTCTGGGCCAGGTACTGGGATTCTACCAGTGAACACAATAGACCTTAGGGAGTTACAGTAACATTAATCTATATTAGCAACTAATTTATGCTATAATATGAAGAACTTGGAGTGATTAAGCATGTTCACATTTAGCAAGTACAGAGGCCCTCTGCACTGAATTTCTTTGCCTATGCTGCTCAAAGTTCTTAGCCACAAGGAGAACCATGAGCTTGACCTGAATGGAAGTCAGCACATGGCTGCCTTCATGAAAAAGTCTTTCTAGGAAAAGAAAAATAGCTGAAATGAACAAAATGCCTAGTGATTAGGTAATTTACATTCTGGCACATTCTGCTTATCTCATCAGGCACATTCTACCAAGGTCCTTGTCTTGCTACAGACTAGTAAGAAACAACTTACAGGTAGGCAGGTGGTATTCTCATGTCACTAGGGATTGCATTGCTCTTGACTATATTTCTGCTTTGCTGAATTACCAAGCATAGACTTGATTCACAAAGCCTATAATTTGAGTGCATGTTCCAGGAAAGACTAACTCTTAGCTTTAAAGGTCCTGAAGAATTTTAGTTCAGAAGGAGATTTGGGGGACCCACACAGACACAACTGAGAATGTAGAACAGACCCATGTTCCTGTCCTTCAACTGCATTCCCTTCATCACTCTGGTTAAGATTCTACCATCAGTTCCTTTGGAAGAAGAAATTGGAGTACAATCAGTACTCACTATGTACTCATTGAAGTAGCTTCTCAAACGTAATGTGCATACCATTTTCTGGAGACCTTGTGAAGAATACAATTCCTATTTAATAAGTCTGGGGCAGGACTAAATTTCTACAGTTTGGACAAGTTTCCAGACAATTCTAATGCTGTTGGGACATTGGGTCACACTGAGTAGGGAGGATTGGAGTTTGAAGTATTTCCAGTTCATTGCACAACCACTGCAGAAAACTGGACTTAGACATTCTCAATGTATTCTTTTGCTGTTTTAGTACAGATAAGAATTAAAGATCCTCTATCTTGTGTCAAATTCTAGTGTTATTGATTCATATACACAATGGAGTATTATGCCTCCATCAGAAAGGACGAATACCCAACTTTTGTAGCAACATGGACGGGACTGGAAGAAATTATGCTGAGCAAAATAAGTCAAGCAGAGAGAGTCAAGTATCATATGGTCTCACTTATTTGTGGAGCATAACAAATAACATGGAGGACATGGGGAGATGGAGAGGAGAGGGAGTTGAGGGAAACTGGAAGGGGAGATGAACCATGAGAGACTATGGACTCTGAAAAACAACCAGAGGGTTATGAAGGGGCGGCAGGGGGGTGGGGGGGGTGGGAGGTTGAGGAACCAGGTGGTGGGTAATAGGGAGGGCACGTACTGCATGGAGCACTGGGTGTGATGCCAAAACAATGAACACTGTTATGCTGTAAATAAACAAATAAAAAAAAAATTCTAGTGTTATTGAAAACTTGTAACAAATATGCATAGATTCACTCATTGCTTTCTCTTAACATCTATATTTGCATAGGTATTAATAATTAATTTTTTAACCTATACTCGGTACTTTTGCATAAAGTTGGACTGTGTAGGAACAAAGGATCTGACCATTTCCAGAAAGTTGTTCGGATAGCTCCACAAAGCATGGGAATCTAGAGTTCTGCAGCTCTTAGGAAGGTACAAATAGGGCTGGGGTAAATAAAAATTAGAGAATCTTTCAATAAGTTCCTGTAGAGAGAGGGAATTAATGTAAAATTTGTATCCATGCCACTTTCCCACTTCTCATACAATGTTATTGATTTTCTATTAATATTTGTCTCAGGTCAACAACTGACACAAGGTCAAATTCATAAAGGTAATGAAGAGAAAACCAAGGAACTCGCGTGTTGTCGTTCCCAACCTGGAGAAATCTGCACAACCCCACTTAGTCACGTAGAAGATTATTTCAGTTGCCAAGGGAAGAGGAAGTGGTGAAACCCCAGCCAGGAGATTAAAAACTCTAATTTCCTAACTGAGGGCTGTCAATAAGGATCTGGGAAATTGGATTAACAGCAAAGAGCCGGGATTTAGCTTGACCATTAATCATGGTGTGCGGGAAATGTTAAGTAAGCTTGAGACTTACCAATCATTCATTCAACCTGACAAGGACAGGGCATTGCAAAAAGTTCTTAAATTATTTTTTCTCCCAAAGATTGATTGATTGATTGATTGATTGATTGATTTGCCAGAGAGAGAGTGAAAGAGTGAAAGAGAGTGAAAGATCACAAGCAAGGGCAGTGGCAGGCAGAGGGAGAAGCAGGCTCCCCACTGAGCAAGGAACTCCAAGCAGGACTTGAACCGAGGATTATAACATGAGCCAAAGGCAGATGCTTAACTGATTGAGCCACCCAGAGTCCAAATCTCAAGTGTGTGACTTTTAGTACTTCTCAAGAAAACTTGTTCAATGAATGTGAACTAGACACTGCACTAAGTATAGGAGATACAAAGTTGAATAAGATATAGTCCCTGTCTTCAAGTGGTCCACTGTTATGGGACTCACAGAGAAATAATTATAGACTAAAATACGTGAGACCTATTGTCCCATGTCTGTTATACGATCTCTGAAGTTAGATAGGCGACTTTACTGGTATTCTGATTTTAATAAAGCTCTTTATCATGTGATTAGTTCCTGTTGGCATAATTTTTCTACAGCAAAAAGGAAACTTTTGTTCTCTTTTTCATGATAGCCTTTTAATATTCGAAGCTGGCTATCATAATTATATGTAGATACTTCTTCAAACTAAACACTTATTTCCTGTTGAAAGATTAACAGAAAAAAAAGTAATAAAAAGACATATAGTTCATTCTCAGCACATTATTTTATTTCCATAATCAATAGAGTGTATAATAAATTGACTTGAACCAACCAAAGCACTGATTTTTATAAGAAAAAGTGGACAGAAAGAAGGAAAAGCTGGAGACAATTTTGAACAGCAAGTTTTGCTCACCTTTTCTTGAGCAAGTTGCTGATTAGCTGGGAGATTGCAAAGAAGCCCTGTAGGGTATTTTGCCCTTGGGCAGCTGGATGGGTCAGCAAGGGAAGCAATTTTGGTTATTTATGGATTTTCAAAATGTGAGTATTTTTCTATGAAGCATGCATGGCAGCTGTTTCTGTATTTGTCTCTGTGTTCTTTCTTAGCCTCTCCATCTTTGCTACATCAGCTCTGCACAATTTTTCTTCTTAGAACTTCTCATGCACAAATGCCTTCTTGATTTCACACCATCTTGGTGGAGTTAGCTTTTGAAATTATTCTTGAAGAAATTAATGGGAAGTTTTGGCCTTGCACTCTCTATGGTAACATTATAGGCTTAAAAAATAATTGAGTAGATTTAGACCAATTTTCCATGCAAAAATCATGTACAGATTTGGAAACGGTATTTTCCTAAGTGGCTATATTAGATGATTAAATTTCTTTTTTCAAGAATAAAAATAATCACAGCCATTTCCCCCCTTTTCTGGCAATTTTAAGAATAAAATGTTGGTCAACACTTTCTTGTTTCTTTTATAGGTGTTCAGATAATTGAACTTCTGGCCAAGGTAATTGTGAGAAAGAGAAGCCATCCTAAAAGATAATTTATGATTATAATTGAAGCAGCTAAAGAAACTAAAAATTTGAAATAAAGACTGTCAAAAGCATGAACCAGAACTTTATGACTCTTAGAAGGACTCTCAACAGAAAGGGCACATCTCTTGCAAAACAAGCTTAAGTCCCCAATTTACCAGAAAAAAATAAAATAGCTTCCATGCAGAGGACTGAGCTAGAGCAAGATAGAATAAAGGAGGGAAGAAAAGGAGAGGTTTTATGCTAATGCACCTCGCTAGCTTCTGATTGAGAAATAAGCATTTACTGACAACCTGTCAGATACAAGGCCCCGTGTTAGGATTTTCAGGCTTCTGGAATATTTTGTGTATGGCCTACAGAACCATGGCACTAGCATTATTAGGGATTCGGTGATAAATGAATCTAAATTACACAAAGGCAAATGAACAAAAAGATCAACTGTTTCCCTTCTCATTACTTTGCAATTCATGTTTTGTAGTTTTTAGATAAATGGAAATAGTTATTCAGTATATGGACCTTTAAACTTTAATTTTCAACGTTACTTGATCCCAAGTTGGTAGTTTTAAACCCTGTTTCTTTCAGTTATGGAAACCTTTGCTCAAATGAAATCTGTTTCCCGCTTCAAAAAAATTTGTTTAATCATTTAAAATCTTCTAAAATCTTTTTTCAATCCCCAAAAGAGTGTGATTCTAAAACATATTAGTGCAGTTTTATTCAAAGCATATAGTCACCCAGTCTAAAAAATCACACCTAGTCATTAACTGTATCAAGGACATCTATTCATTTCGGTTGTATTTTTCTTTAAGGACAAAAAGGAGGGTTTGTATGCATGTGTTTGAGTGTGTGTTGTTTTGTTTTTGTTTTTGGCTTATAACAACACCCATTTCTTGTCTTACATTTCTGGAGGTCAGAATTTGAAATCAATTTCACTGAGCCAACATCAAGATGTCCCAGGGCCATGCTCCTTCTGGAGGCTCCAGGGAACAATCAGTTTCTTTGCCTTTTCCAGCTTCTGGAGCTTGATTAGGTGCATTCCTTGGCTCTAAGCCCCTTCTCCATCTTCAAAGTCAGCAACACAGCATTGGCCCCAGTTATTATGTTGTCATCCTCCCTTGTTCTGTGGTCAAATTTTTGTCTCTTTCTCATAAGGACAGTAGATCACTAGCTTACTGTAAAAGGCTGGAACTCAGGAACAGCCAGATGGAAGAGACACATAGGACAAAGTATGGAGAAAGGGGCTTGGAGCTTCAATGGACTATCCAAGAATGATACCTTCCCCAAATCTCCACACACGCATCATCAAGAACCTCCACTTAAGGTATTTTGTGAAATGTAATACTGTTTCCAGTAAGTAATAGCTAGCACTTGGTAGTATAAATCTTTGAGGAGAATGTAAAGATTTGTCAAATATTCACTTATAAAAGAATTATAAAATACAACATTATCCAAGACAATTACTTGGGCTTGTTTATTAAGTCACTTTCTCTCTTTTTTTCCAAGATGTTACTTATTTATTTGACAGAGAGAGAGAGAAAGAACACAAGTAGGCAGAGTGGTAAACAGAGGGGGAGGGAGAAGCAGGCTCCCCGCTGAGCAGAGAGGCCAATAGGGGGCTCAATCCCAGGGCCCTGGGATCATAAGTGCTAGGCAGATGCTTAACCAACTGAGCCACCCACCCAGGTGCGCTAAGTCATTTTCTGATAATGACTCAACTAGTTACAAACTGGAGTTAAAAAAAAAATATAGAAGTTACAGGAATGTTAATTAAGGGTTTTCTTTGTTCCAAAACAGGAGCAGCTAAAACTCGCGTCTTAACAAACAGAAAAAGAATTTTTGGTGCCTTATCCAATGAAGTCATGAAAACGTCTCTCACAGTGAAACATTTGATTTTTAACAGCCAGAGTATAGAACTGTTAATAAAAAAAGCCTTACTTCTCTTGAAATATATATAAAATGTGGTAGCTGACAATGTACATTGATTTCAGAATGTACAAAATATTGGAAAAAATCTAATTTGTAAGAATTGGTTTTCAAAAAGAACAGTATCCTGTAGGACAGGAAATAATAACAGTGTGTTTTAAAATATCATATAAGGCATTTTTCAGATGCTAGTCTCACCAGAAAATCTGGCATTTCCAGGTTAAGGATTCATAGTTTCAACCATGTGTGAGTGACCCCAAAGACATTTCATAATTTTGCTGACATATGAATCTCAGCCTAGTGAATGAAAACAATAAACACGGTAGTAAATGATTCTGGCAGAATTTCCAGCATGCTTCTCTCAGGGAGTCTTGATGGCCCTCTTTTTCCTTATTCAGTGATAATTATTTAGATTGTTTTTAGACTGCTTGAAGCTTGTTGCTTAGCCAAGATAATTTATTTTCCCACAAATTTTAACAGGGGTAGGCTAAATATAGTAAAATGACCCCAAAGAATGCTCTGAGTCTTTGTGGTAAATCAGACTATTTGAGGATTAAGCTCTTTTTCAAAAGTGGAATAACATGAAATCACTTTCCAAGTGGACTATTGCCTAAGTTAAGCATCAAGGTAGAATTTAGTATTGTCTTTTAGACTCTCCACGTTGAAACTCAAATGTGGCCACCAAGTTCTTAGGTCAAGGTTGAATGTGCTCAAGTGCTCTGTTCAGACTTCAGGCTAGCGGTGAGGATACACTGGAACATTCTGTTTTGAATATGGACCACTGTTGATTATGTTGAAATCTTAAAGACCTACTGTTTTTTGCTTTTAGTTTTTCCATAGGCGCAGTCATCTTTTCTGTTCCTTTTCCAAGGGTGACATATACGCAGGAGGCGGAAACAAAGGAGATTATTTAAAGAAGTTTAAAAAAAACAGAGTCTTAACTATAGAGAACAAAGAGATGGTTATCAGAGGGGAGGTGGTGGGGGGTGGGTGAAAGACGTGAAGGGGATTAGGAATGTGCTTATCATGATGAGCGCTGAGTAACGTGGAGAATGGTAGAATCCCTATATCATACACCTGAAACTGACGTAACACTGTACGTTAATTATGCTCGAATTTTTAAAAAATTTAAACACTAAAAAATATATTAAAATTAAAGAAGTTAAAAATAGGACTGCTTCCTTTGAAGAAAACTTACTTTGGTCACCAGGAAAAAGACTAGCACATAATTCTTGACTTCATTTTCACAAGAAATAACAGCCTACATTTTGTGTATAGCCAATGGAAGCAAATATCCAGAAACACTGAGACCATAGATAATTCTCTGAATAAAAGAAGTTAGGAGACGGTGGAATTAAAAATCTGAATACTTGGGCGCCTCGTGGTTCAGTGGGTTAAAGCCTCTGCCTTCGGCTCAGGTGATGATCCCAGGGTCCTGGGATCGAGCACCGCATCAGGCTCCCTGCTCAGCGGGGAACAGGCTCCCCCTCACCCTCTGCCTGTCTTTCTGCCTGCTTGTGATCTCTGTCTGTCAAATAAATAAATAAATAATTTTAAAAATCTGAATAATTGCTCTGATTGACTCTGGAAGTAAATGTACCTTCTGAATTAACAAACATCCTTCTTCTTAAAATAGGTAATTTTAAAAATTACTGAGTGACCATTCTCTTTAAGATACAGTTTCAGATACCAGTTTTTATAATAACTACTTTTCTCATAACAGTGTACTTCTTCAGACTTTAATTTAGTGAGCTAACATTTCCTCATTACCAAAAATACTGCATAATTGTCCATGTAATTTCTTTAGGAAGATAATTGGGTAGCATCCAGATCTCAGTTTGGAAAATTAGCTGTCAGGCACAGAAAATTTCTATGTGCCAAGAATTAAACCACTATCCCTCTGATGTTATCGTCAAATATCATGAGCTCTATTGGATGTAGGAGTCAGTAATAAATTGCTCCTTCAATAAGGAATCTATGGTGTCCCCAACACGAATTACCTTGCATGTCAATCCCACCTACAGTATTCTCTGTAGTACTGCTTACATTTCTATTAGACACAATAATATTTTTACTATTGGCAGGACTTTTCCACCAACTGATAATGAAAAACAGATTTGAATCTGATTTATAAAGTACAATTATTTATGTGAACAAGTTAATCTTCGTAATTATACCTGGAAATTATTCATACAAATCTATTTTCATCAGAAGTATAAGTAATGTATACAGAATATGCTGGATCATTTTTAACTTCTACTTGGTTTCTAGCACATTTTTTGCTTTTTTCATTCTCAGTCTTTTTCTATTGGTAAAAAGGAGCTAAAAACACCTGTCTCCATGAGCTACAAAGGAGTGATTTACACAGAATATCTTTTGTCTATTTGGGTCATGAAGATATATTATGTATGGAGAGTAAATGATACATAAGAAACAATACATATAATTATTATTTCAATAATGCTTCAGTTTAATTAATGGATACTGATACCTAATGCTTACATTGGAGATGAAACTAAGCAAATATGATTGCCTTAAGGAATCTTTAATAATGCAATGTTATTTATGAACCTTTCTTATTAATTATTTCAAAAACATTACCATGCTTCCTCCCCCACTGCCCTGCTCAAGACCTAACTTGGTTGCTTGTTCAAAGAAAGGCTTCATGTACTATACTTTGTTTCTTTTTTTTTTTTTCTGTTTTTTTTTTTTTAATGTTTATTTATTCATTTGAGACAGAGAGAGAGAGAGTGAGAGAGTGAGTGAGCAGGGGCAGGGAGAAGCAGAAGAAGGGGGAGAAGCAGACTCCCCACTGAGCATGGAGCCAGACCCTGAGCTCAATCCCAGGACCTTGACATCATGACCTGAGCCAAAGACAGATGCTTAACTGACGGAGCTGCCCAGGCTCCCCAGTAATTCATTTAGTTTTCTAAAGAGATCTTGACCTCAGTAATTCAATCTATCTGTAATTAAGTTAATTACTAATTCTCAGTGTCTCCTATAGTACACACTGAAATTATATGGTAGGTAAGGGGAAGCAGGTAAAATTATCTTCCCCTAAAAATGTTGTTCTTTTTCATCTCTTCACGTAAACAAATTTGATTTTTTTCTATACTTTGTTTCTAATGTCGACCATAGCTTTTTTTTCCCCTGTAATTTAGATGGATAAATAAAATTTTTTCCGAATCTACCCTTTTCGGGATCCATGAGGCTTTGTTTTTTGGGGACATCACTCATACTCCAATCTGGAAGGCAAAGAGGGACAGGTCTGTACTTGGGGCTAGGGGTGGCCCCCCCACCCATGGCTTCACACTCAAGGAAGGCAGTCATTGCATTTCAGAGGCTGTCAGATTCCCACAAAAGAGATGGTTCTAAATATGCAGGTTTTCAGCACTGTCTTGCTTGGTGTCAAATGTCCTCCAGAAGATGATCTTCTGGTTCCTCCCTTAACTGCACAAAAAACACCACCCACCCAGCCTCAGCCCGCTGTGGACACCAGTAATTTTTTGAGGGGCTCCAGGGACATCCCATCTGCAAGGCCCTCCACTTCTCTTCCCAACATCGGGCCTTCTTCCTTCCTTCCCTTTTCAGGGTTCACCTTTCTGACACCCTCCAAGAGTAGGCCCTCTTCATAGCTCTTCCAGCACTGGAGCACTATCAAAGCACTAGCCCAGCTCACCACCCCATCAGATATGATTTGGTACCTCTCAAATAATAAGCCAATAATCAAAATGCTTAATGTGATTATCAGCCTTTATGTCCAAAAATTCTACACAAAAACAACACAAGACACCATCTTGAATACCAAACACTGCCAGTTTCCTTAGAAATGTTCTTGGCCTTGATTAAACACTTAAAAATATCCATTATTAGATTAGGATACTGAGGTGCAGTAATTTGCCTCTGACCACACATTAAGAAAAGGAGTGGGAGAAACTTGATTCAATTTCAGGGCCATCTTTGCTCACATACTTGGTTCTTTTTCTTTGCTACAGTGATTTTCGATGGTGATTTATTCAACAAAAATTCTATTGTTAGAATTAGGCACCAGTGAGGAAAAAATGGTCATGGAGTTTAACTAGTTTGTGCCAAATCTGATTAACATTTGCCCTCCTATTGAAAAAGGCCAGAGATCATGTTGCATTTAGGGAATTATTTTTCTTATGTGTTCCACTAGCTGTGTCTATTGATGCCATACTTGTGGTGTCCTTTTCATGCAAACTTTTATTGCTTTTCTCTACATTGGTAAATTTTCCCCCTTCTTTCTACCTATCTGTCTCTTTTCCCCTCCATTATCCTTTAGCTAGTAACTCTTTGTTAGACCTTAATCAGGCAGGTGTGATTACCAGGAGGTTATACTAAGCTCGTCAAATCCAGTGGTCTCTACTCTGAGAGTAAAGGGGAGAGGAACAGATTCTAAGAAGCTGGTGAAAGGACACTTTTTATGGGTTGTCACTAAAACATTACTTTTACACTCTTGTCTGCTGCTTATCAGAAGTGTTAATGTTGCTTTCACAAACGAAAGCAAAACACTGCCTTGGCTTGTGTTCCTTCTAATTAACTGTAAGTGCCAGGGAAAAACTCCTTTGTAAATTCACGTTTCTCAGAGAGGCAACCAACAGTGGGTCTATGAAGCTGGCAAGACCTCTGAGCCCTTTGTTATCAGGCCTCTCAAATTTGGAACATCTTGGAGAAACTAAATTGGCACAGTGAGAGACAAAACCAAGTTTTGAAATCAGCTACAGTGTTTTGACACAGTTGTCTTTTCATTGGCTGACTCCCATGAGATCCTTTGTTTCTAGAGTCTGGTAAGTGGATGACGTCGATCAAGTTAGTTATCATTATAAAATATTATTTTTAAAATAATACCTCTAGGAGGTTAACTAGAAATCCTATTTATTCAAGAAAACAAGGAAGTGAAAATATAATTGAATTATCCCCAACTTTTCTTGAGAGTCTCCAAGCCACAAGGCACGCTGATAAATAGGTCTTAGAAATACACAGCGGTGTTGTCATTCCTTATCTCTTGAGGTTTACAATCTATCTGGGGAGATTAGACAAACATCAAAAAAACTAGCAGAAGTATGAAGTAGCTTATGTGAAAAGACAAAATGCAGACAAGTGTTTAGAGTAGGTAATGTTCACAAAAGTCCGCATTTTCTTTTTTCTTTTTTTTTTTTAATATTTTATTTATTTGACAGAGAGAAATCACAACTAGGCAGAGAGGCAGGCAGAGAGAGAGGAGGAAGCAGGCTCCCTGCGGAGCAGAGAGCCCGATGCGGGGCTGGATCCCAGGACCCTGGGATCATGACCCGAGCCGAAGGCAGAGGCTTAATCCACTGAGCCACCCAGGCGCCCCAAAAGTCCGCATTTTCAAGTAAGATTTTCTAGAGGGAACTAGGACTTGAACTCAACTTTGAAGAAAACGAGACTAAATATTAATATTCATAGCAGTACCATACATTGAACGCTTTTGTGTCAAACCTAGTGCTTTCTAAGAATCCACCACTCTTAACAGCCCAAGGAGGTTGATAGCAGTATCACCATGTTCAGGTAAAGAAACTGGAGCAAAGAGAAATTACACTGTATTATATGACTTTTTAGAGTGGAAAATCAGGTGCATTTTAAAAATTTTCACACCTCAGAGATACTGTATGTGAAGAAAAAAAAAACCTACATTGCAAGTCTGACTACCATCAGGGTTAATTTTTTTTTTTTTTTCAAATGACATAAATTAAAAATGGAACCTCTCAGGCACCTGGGTGTCTCAGTTGGTTAAGCTTCTGCCTTCAGCTCAGGTCCTGATCCCAGGTTCATGGAATTGAGTCACAGGATTCCTTGCTCAGCAGGGAGTCTTTTTCTTGCTCTCCCTCTGCCTGGTGCTCTGCCTGCTTGCACTCTCTCTCCCTCTCTCTCAGTCTTGAGGGAGAGAGAGCATGAGCAGCGGTAAGGGGCAGAGGGAGAGGGACAATTAGACTCCTTGTTGAGTGGGAGCCCAACTCTGAGCCAAAGTGCTTGATAAATTAAAAATTGAGTCAGGGGTCCAATCACCTTCATTGAAAATAGGATTATTTTAGGGTGCCCAGGTACTCAGTTGGTTAAGTGTCTACCTTCGGCTCAGGTCATGATCCCAGGGTCCAGTGATGGAGTCCTACTTTGGACTTCCTGCTCAGCAGGGAATCTGTTTCTCCCTCTCCTTCTGCTCGTTCCTCTGCTCATGCTCTCTCTCTCTCTTTTGCTCTCTCTCTCAAACAAATCAATCTTAAAAAAAAAAAAATAGAACCTCTCATGACAGATCCATTCTCCAATACTGTGGCTGTTTTGTCAAACATAGGATGTCTCTGATTTTTTTCTTTTTAAGATTTTATTTATTTGTTCAGAGAGAGACCACAAGTGGGGGAGACAGGTCAAGGGAGAGAGAGGGAGAGAAGGAGAAGCAGGCTCCCCACTGAGCAGGGAGCCTGATGTGGGACTCGATCCCAGAACCCTGAGATCAGGACCTGAGGATGTCTCTGATTTTTATTTGGGGAGAGATACTTGACAACGCAGCCTTCCATACAGTACTAAAGTTAAAATGACTATATGTATCTGTCTTTTTCTAATGTGAGATAACGAAAAAAAGAACAGTGATGATTCTAGAACAAACCAGTAATTACAAACACCATTGCAAATCCTGCCCACGCACCCTGCCCCTTCTCTTGCACAGGGAAGCTTCCAGGCATATCCAAAGGATGGAAGTATTCAAAAGGTTAATATAAAATCTGTAATCTCTCTTGCAGCAACAGAATCTCAATTCTCGAGACCAAAATTATATAATGGTAAAAGAGGGTACTTAAAAATATACTACTTAAGAAAAGAGGGTACTTAAGAGAATAATCTTGAGGTAGAGTCTGGGATTTTAAGGAGATCAAGTGAGTCCTTTCCATCAAATTCTCCATCCTGTCCCAGCAGCGCCTGTTTTCTCTCCTCATTTAATTTCCTCATCTTATAGGAGCAGTCACCTTTGAAATTGCCAGGAAGGCAAAGAGAATAAGTCTGATAAATAAATAGATGGTTGTAAGTCTCTTACACAAAGATCAAAGACAAATTTGAAGGAACGGTCATCTCTATCCTTATTCTTTGTAGTTTTCATTTTCCCCTCTTATTTTTTTTTAATTTTTTTATAAAGATTTTATTTATTTATTTGACAGGCAGAGATCACAAGCAGGCAGAGAAGCAGGCAGAGAGAGAGGAAGAAGCAGGCTCCCCGCAGAGCAGAGAGCCCGATATGGGGCTCGATCCCAGGACCCTGAGATCATGACCCGAGCCGAAGGCAGCGGCTTAATCCACTGAGCCACCCAGGCGCCCCTCCCCTCTTATTTTTTTTTTTGAAATCCTATAAGATATAATTTTCATATCTGATGAACATAATCAAATGAAAAAAGGAAGAGAAAGTAAAAAGGTGTTGGATTATTAAAAGAGAAAAGTTAGAAACCCCAGTTGTAACTGCAGGGTAGGAAGTTCATCATTACTTACAGTAATAAGTAGAGTTACGAGCTATACAATAATGTACATAGAGCCTGTGATCATTAATCGTTCTTCTTTGGCGCTCCAAGGAGACAGTAAGCTACCTGAAGGGAAGGAATGCATTGGATGCTCTTTCTGTTTCTCTCATAAGACCCAGAAGAGCTCAAAGAATGATATCTTGAAGTTCCTTTTGGATGAGACACCCTAGCACTACATTCCAGGGATTCAATCAATACTTTCAGGTTTGGCGATCAATTGAATTAGGAAAAGAAACCGGTAATTTTGTGTTTATGAACAAAATGAATTTCCATGAACCTTTGAACAAACTGGATTATGACTACGGGTTATATGAAGGTCTAGACTGACATTTGTTCTTAGATTTCTCTAAACAATGCTGAGTCAAAACAAAACAAAACACCAGAGTGGAGGTCAGAATATAATTTCAGCACTAACTGAGAGATGAAGCTTATCTTTTTTTTTTTTAAAGATTTTATTTATTTACTTGACAGAGAGAATCACAAGAGAGGCAGGCAGAGAGAGAGGAAGGGAAGCAGGCTCTCCGCCGAGCAGAGAGCCCGATGCGGGACGCGATCCTAGGACCCCGAGATCATGACCCGAGCGGAAGGCAGCGGCTCAACCCACTGAGCCACCCAGGCGCCCCGAGATGCAGCTTATCTTAAGGCAAATGATGAGGGGACCTGGGGTCTGAGGTAGGTTGAGGAATTGTGGCATATAATCCAAAAATCAGGGAAATCACTCAGACTGTGACAGAATTAAATCGTAGAAATAACAAATGACTGCAAAATATTTTATGTACCCAAACCACTATTTCTACCTCTTCATTTAAGTTTCTATTTCTTTTTTTTAAAAGATTTTATTTATTTGAGAGAGAGAGTGTGTGTGCACGAGTAAGAGAGGGGCAGAAGGAGAGGGAGAAGTAGATTCCCTGATGAGCTGGGAGCCTGACTTGGGGGCTTCATCCCATAAAACTGGGATCATGACCTGAGCCAAAGGCAGAGGCTACTGACTGAGCCACCCAGGCACCCCTTAATTTCTGTTTCTAATCAAGACAGTCTATTTACTATTTATTCTATACTATTTGATGTTTAAGTCCATACTATTTTCGTGACTAGAGAAAAATCAGGAAAAGGAAAATACTGTGTGGTTTCACCTTCTATTGGTGCAAAATTTGCTCCTTCTATGATTTTTTTTTTTTAGTTCTTATTGTGTCAAGTGTAACCAAAAGTCAGAAAGTTAACAAAATATTATATGATCCTTTTTGAGCCTCATCATTTTTATGTGGCATTTTAGGCACTCTCTACAAACACAATTATATCAGGACACTTTGAATTCATAGCACTTGTTTTTTACTGTGACCTGATTTCAAACCCTTGAGAAGACATTCAGAACTAAATTTAATCTAAGACCATGTTATCATTACCTTTGTTTAGCCAAGAAGGCTCACTGGAGAAAAAAATGCATATAAAACAGCCTAATGAGAAAGTGAGCAAACGGAAGGGCTATAATACCAAAGGAAGAAGATTAAAATCTGTATCTATATCACTTTCAAAAATGACAGTATTTCAAGGTGGACATTGCACATAAGACTACAAGAAAAATTGATGTTGATTAAAACATGTTCTCGGATTGAAGTTGCAGGGTTCATGATTGATTTCGCTGTTCCAGAAACAAGAATTTCATTTGAAGTTTCACGGCTCTTTATGTCTTTGCTGGGCTTACAGACACCATTTCCCTGCACATACCCCTACATGTGTCATGCAATTTATTTTAATAGTAACCATGTACGATGACTGTGCTCACAGTGGCCAGTAGAAAATGGATGGTGTGTGTCATCATTTGTGGTAATTACAAATCCAACCACATCGGAGTTAAAAATAGCGAGTTATGGTTACAAGAATATTATTGTAGACTCAGGTGACCCCTGAATCCTGGTCCCAACACTGCCACTAACTTCTTAGTGAGCAAAAGACTAATACTAAATTGTATAATGAAAATTTAAATGAAATGACTTTAATACCTTAATCTGAAATAAAGTTTCCTTTAGCAACAACACAAAAATATTTGGAATTTTTACTTGATGCCACAATTGTAAGCGTCATGTTCACTTCCTTTTTTACTTTATTTTCACTGTACCTCATGTCTTACTCCTTTCTTTCTGCTCCATTGTTAAGATGGTATATGTCCATCATTCTTTTTTTTTCTTATTATTGAATTGTAAAAAAAATTTTTTTTTAATTTCTTTTCAGTGTAACAGTATTCATTGTTTTGGCATCACACCCAGTGCTCCATGCAGTACGTGCCCTCCCTATTACCCACCACCTGGTTCCTCAACCTCCCACCCCCCCCGCCCCTTCAAAACCCTCAGGTTGTTTTTCAGAGTCCATAGTCTCTCATGGTTCATCTCCCCTTCCAGTTTCCCTCAACTCCCTCTCCTCTCCATCTCCCCATGTCCTCCATGTTATTTGTTATGCTCCACAAATAAGTGAGACTATATGATACTTGACTCTCTCTGCTTGACTTATTTCACTCAGCATAGAACTGTTTATCATCAACTCATCTTCTAGTACGAAGAAAGCGTGTCACTCAGGATATATTATTTAGAAGAGTAATAATTAATTGTCTTCCAATAAATTAAAAATGAGAAATAGTTACTTTAAAATCCTTGGTCTTAAAGTGTAATGCTCTGTGTCATCAAATGAAAATAAAGATGATCTTGGGTAATGGCTTACAAACTTTTTCACCAAAAAGAATACCATTGATTTTTCTTCTCTCTTCATAGATTTTGTATTATTAAACATTTTTATCTACCTAATAGGTAATTAGAAACTAACGCATTTTCCCATTTGTATTAACCAGGCAAAATAGGACCATCAATTAATTTCTAATTAATATGAAATAGCACTGTTCGGTGACAAAAAAATTTGGCCCAATGCTCAGAAACATAACGTTTTGGTTTGCCCACACAGTCTTAATGCAGGCAAGTGAGCAATTTCCATTAGAAACACCAAGACAGTCTTTCTGAAATTGGGAATCCTTGGATCCTTAGATCTTTCACTAAATCACATTCATGATATATTCATGTGAATGTGACAAAAAAAAATCAGACATTTCTTCCCTTAAACATATGCACAGAAATATAGATTGAGTAACTATCTTCTGCCAAGCATTGAGACATATTGACTCTCTATTAAGACTCTCTATACACAAGTCAGCTTCATGTAGAGTAGAAAAAATGTGAATTTTGAGTTCAATAGATCTTTTTTTCTCCCCAATTTTTATTTAGATTCCAGTTAGTTAATGTACAGTGTAATATTAGTTTCAGGTATAGAATGGAGTGACTGAACACTTCCATACAACACCTGGTGACCATCACAAGTGCCCTCCTCCAACTCCATCACCTACCTAACGCATCCCCTACACACACCCACTCTGGTAACCATCACTTTGCTCTCTAGACCTCTCTTTCCTCTCTTTCTTGGTTTTCCTCTCCTCCCCATGTTCATTTATTTTGTTTCTTAAATTCCACATATCAGTGAGATCATATGGTACCAATCTTATCAAAATATTTGTAAATTTTTCCTTAGTTTCAGATTATTCACCTATGAAATGATTAATAGCATCCACCTGAAAACACTGACAACCTTCATGTTATAAAGTATTAGGCACAAAAAACATCATAAAATAACAAAAGCCACATTTCTGTAATACACAAAATGGTTGAGATCAATGTCCTGATTGTATAAATAACACTTACAGATATATTAAAAGCTTCCCTAAAAGAAAAGTGGGCAAAATATACAAATTTCACTAACAGAGCACACATATGGCCAACATGCATGTAAAAATGTCCAATGCCATGGGTAATCAGAGGCAAATTAAAAAACAACAGCATGTTTTGTTTTGTTTTGTTTTTTGCTGATAAAATTAGCAAAGATTTTTAGAAAGATAGAATTGGAGACTAGTGAGGGATGGATTTTGTTATTCAGTCAAATACTATTTAGTATTTAGTATATACCAGGCACTCTTAAGTTATGGGGATAAAATGAAGAATAAGATGATGAGGTCATGGTGCTTACGGACCTTACATTCTGTACAGTCTGTGTATGTGTGCATGTGTTTGGTGTTTAGGGGAGTCAAGCAATAATCAGGTCAATAAAGTCATAAACTGAGCTGAATACAAATGAAGGGAATAAATGGGGGACTCTGATAGAAAATTATGGTAGAGGAGATAGGGAGATGAGGGAAGGGTATATTAAGTTAAAATTGGAACGATTAGAAGTAACTAGCTTTGGGGCACCTAGGTGGCTCAGTGGGTTAAGCCTCTACCTTCAGCTCAGGTCATGATCTCAGGATCCAGCTCTTTGCTCAGCGGTGAGCGTGCTTCCCCCTCTCTCTCTGCCTGCTGCTCTGCCTACTTGTGATCTTTGTCTGTCAAATAAACAAATAAAATCTTTAAAAAAAAAAAAAAAGAAGTAACTAGCTTTGTTACAAGCCTTAATAAGCATCCAGGCAGAAGAAATGCCAAGTGATCAAAGTGATGAGGTAAGAGAGGGCTGAGTGTGTTTTAAGAATTGTCAGAAATGCCGGTGGAGTTGGGGCACAGTGGTCAAGTGTGGTGTGGTCAAGCACGGTGTGTCCAAACATAATGTGACAAGATGGGAAGGGACCAGGTGGGAAGAGGTCAGCTCATTCTGGGCCTTACAGGTCATGGTGAAGGGTCTGAATTTTATTCTTAGTTTGTAAAGTCCAAACAGATATAAACTCTCAAATGAATAAGAAACTAAATGTTTCCTGTGCACATAGAATATAAAATAAAAGCTCACCAATCCACTAGAAATAAAACTACAAAACCTATAAGTTTTTTTTAATTAACATATAATGTATTATTGGTTTCAGGGGTCCAGGTCTGTGATTCACCAGTCTTATACAATTCATAGCACTCACCATAGCACATACCCTCCCCAAGGTCCATCACCCAGCCATCGCATCCCCCCCAACCCCCAGCAACCTTCAGTTTGTTTCCTGATATTAAGAGTCTCCTATGGCAAAACCTGTAAGTTTTAAACTGTCAACATTGATTTAATGTGGCAGATAATGTTTGCTGACCCCAGGTTGCATTGGATACATGTGTTTAATACCAAGTGTGACATGTCAGTTCTTTTTAGTAACACATATTAACACCAATCTAACTTGGGTGATTTGGAAACTACCCTACACTTTGCTTACTGTTTATGTTCCACTTGGCTTGACTCCACTCTTATTCTCATCCCTAACTATTTTCTTTATTTCCTGTATCAATCCTTAGAATAACTAGACAAGCACCGCTTGGTATCAGTGACATAACAGACATCGAGACCTCTAGGGGAGATTAAACACTCTGATGGTCACTGCAGTTGCTCACGATGGCCAAGATGCGGAAACAGCCTGAGTGTCCACGGACAGGTGAACCGATAGAGAATGTCCAGTATATAAACACAATGGAATACTCTTCAGCCTTTCAAAAGAAGCCAATCCTGCCCTACGTGACAACAAGGGTGAACTCTGAGGACACTAAGCTAAGTGAAATAAACCAGATCCAGAAAGACAAGTACTGCATAATTCCACTCAGATGAGGCATCTGGAATGGTCAGTTTCATAAAATCAAAGGCCGACAAGGTGGTGATAGGTGGTTACCAGGACCCAGGGAGAGGGTGAAATGGGACATTATTAATCAAGGCGTAAAGTTTCAGCTGAGTGAGCTGAAGAAGCTCGCGTGGTGTGTTGTGCAGCGCTATACCTCCAGTCAACAATGACGTGTAGTAAGAGGATGGATCGCATGTTGAGTTCTCACCACAATAAAATTTTAAAAAGAAGTAGATAAAAGTCAGACCTCAAAGAAATGTCAGCATGTATCATTCTTATTTTCTAGTACATCATTATATGTACATATATTCATTTTTATGCATATTAATTATTAAATCAGAAAGTAACATTTAACTGTTTACATAGGAAACTCTCAGTCTTCCAAAAGTATGTCCAGAGACTCGAGGTAGGAAGTACTGCTCTAAAACAGGACTGTGGACTTTCAGAGAAGGGCTCATAAGTCTCAGAATTTAGCAGCTGAAAATCCTACTAAGCACAGGCAAACAAATTACACAGAAATCTTGTATCTCAAAAGAAAGAACTCCTACTGGATTTTCCTACGGCTCTGGCTAATCTTTCTAATTTAAGTTCCCAAAGCTCCTTTCTTACTCTAAATTTAAGACTGAATTCAGTCAAACAAATACCAAATCCCCATCTGGGCATCAAAATAATCCTGCCAATTCTCCCACTTCATATTGAAATAAAATGCTAGACCATTTCTGTGTTTAAGAAGCATGACCCACAGTTAGAATTCAATGAAATTATGAGATACAATTTATACTCTAATGAATTTTAATTAATTTTTAATTAAATATAGGAAATTGAATGTTCAGACAAAATACAAAATTAGAGTTGGCAAGGGGAACAAAATCTGTGATAGCTCTTCCTTCTCAGTCAACCTGCAGGATGCGTTGAAGTCTAATTTGCGAAGCAGTGCGAAGAAAACAGCCATGTGAGCCAGTCCAATGAAATCCGACCTATGGGGTATTTTATTGTTCCTTTGAAGAATCGATTTTTAAAAAAATTTTTATTATTTATTCCACAAAGAGATAAAGAGCACAAGTAGGCAGAGCGGCAGGCAGAGGGAGAGAGAGAAGCAGGCTCTCCGCTGAGCAGGGAGCCTGATGCCGGGCTGGATCCCAGGACCTTGGGATCATGACCTGAGCCAAAGACAGCCACTTAACCATCTGAGCCACCCAGGTGCCCCTGAAGAATCTATTTTTAATACATAGTGAATTCTCAGCTGTTTGCCTATAGGATACCTACTTTATACTTTGAGCAGAGCACTTTTGTCATTCCTTATTGACTTAAATCAAACGATAGGTAGATAATGTATGAGGAAGTAAAGCAAACTCATTTTTTCATTAGCTTAATCTATACCTACTGCGCACATTGTATGAATACATGTATTTTACAGAGAAATTCACACAAGCCTTTTATCTATATCATAACTATTCTCCATTGTTATTAAGTCATATTTTCCTCAAATATTTATGAAATTCTCTCTGTGATAGTCAGTAGTGATATCTGCCAAATAATTATGATTCTATCCTTTGGCCCTTTGTAGTAAGATACAGCCAGGTGACTATTTTGGACCATGAGCTGTAGTGGAAGTGTTTTGTGTGCTTCTGGGCTAGAGCATTTAACTCTTGGTTGAACTGCTGGTTAGAACCCTGCAGAGTTTTTTTCTCTCTCTCGCATAATGGCTGGCAATATTATTATGAGATTCCAGTCACACAGAATGATTGAAAACCTGCAATGCTTTAAGCCACTAAAACCTTAGGGTCCTTTGTCTCCCTGCCATTATTCAGGCTACTCCAACTAATACAAACTCCATGCAACACATTGTGCTTGGTACTGGGGATGCATCAGTAAACGAGACAGAAATAATCACTGACCACATAGCACTATCATCTTATTGAAGGAACTTAGCCTTGCACACTAGAATGCAAACTACAGGAGGGCAGGGGGGTTTGTATATTTTTGTTTCTGGCTGTTTTTAGGGCTAGAAAAGCACCCAGTGCAAAGTAGATGCTCATCTATGTATATATGATAACCAGCTGGAGAAGAAGTGGAATGACCTCATTACAATATTGATACTTTCCACAAAGGAAATATACAGTGTGATGACAGTCTGTAATGATGCAAGGTGTCCAGCCTACGGAGGGGGATGAGAGGTGACAACCACAGAGAATGGCTTTTAGAAGCAGCAATTAATGAGGTAAAGGATGGGGAGGGAGAGAGCACATTCCAGGCAAATGGAATGGCATAGGGAGAGCCACTGGCATGAAGAACAAATGAGGGTGATTTAGCCTAAGGGAGAGAAGAATGGGTACAGGGGTACAAGGTGTGGTGGGTGAGACCACTGGGAGGTGGAGAAAGAGCAGATTACACAGGGCCTTGTAGGTCTTACAAAAGATTATAGGCTCCAGCCTAAAAAACAGGGAGATGGTGTTTAAAGAGATTCAAAGTGACACTCAGGTGACTGTGAGTAAAATAGCCTGAGAAGAGTTTATGGGGGGTATTGTTTCAACTTATTGCTACCTTTAACTCAGAGCTACATGCAAGGATTTGGTGTTTAGCATCTTACCCCAAGCTTCTCACTAAAACTGAACACCAGCTGGTACAGGAGAGCCTGCTGTCTGCACAGCTCCTTCCTCAGTAATGAGGTTCCTGTGATGCCTTGGTTTCCTGTTAAGAGGCTATGTAGAAAGAATGCACACAGAAAGTTCTGGATGACATTGTTCATTTCCTTAGCAGGGTCTCTTTTGAAGATCCTTGGAAGAGTTTTCTTCCTGGTTTAATACTAAGAATAGATTTGCTTCTCCTTAGAAATACTCCTTTTATATCTTAAAGACAGGTAAAATTTTACATTGATCAATTTCCCTCTCCCCTGTGCCTGTGGAAAAGTTAGGTCAAAATGTGTGACCCAATTGAAGTAACTACAAAATTGTATGTGTATTTATATGAACCTATCTCCATGGTATGTCTCTGCCCTTGGTTTTGCTTTTTGATTTTACTGACTTCTAATTTAGGTCATCCTACTGTGAATACTTATATATTCATGTTATGTCATCTTAAAGGTTTTTTGGTACTAATTATAGTATAAATAAGCATTTAGCAACTACTACCTCTAATCAGATAAGTAATAATCTGGATATAAAATTAGCAACCCACTTTTCTGTGGTATAACTTTTTTTTCAAAAGGATTTTATTTATTTATTTGAGAGAGAGAGGCATGGAGATCGGGGGAGAAGGAGAAGCAAGCTACCCATTGGGCTCAATCCCAGAACCCTGAGATCATGACCTGAGCTGAAGGCAGATACTTAGTTACTAAGCCACCCAGGCATTCCTTGACTCTTTAAAAAAAAAATTCATTTATTTATTTGAGAGAGGGAGAAAGCACGCACATACCACCAGGGACAGGGGACAGAAGGAGAGGGAGAAGCAAGCTTCCCACTGAGCAAGGAGCCTAATGCAGTTCTCAATCCCAGGACCCTGAGACCATGACCTGAGCTGAAGGCAGATGCTTAGCCATCTGAGCCACCCAGGCGTTCCTCTCTGATATACCTTTTAAAAGACATGAAAAATAGGAGCCAGATTAACCTCCATATATTAAAAAAAAATCATTCCTTTTTTACCTAGTATGTGTCAGGTACTGTAGATTCAAGGATGAGTATAAGCATACATGGTCCGTGCCTTCATGGAGCTTCTGGGTTAGTGGGACAAAATCTGAATCTGTGAGAAATGGTATTGTCTTGTGTGCAGTCTTTACACTCTATGCTGGTGGGATTTGGGCTGGACTCCCTGGGTTTGAGTTCCAGTTCTGTCACTTCTTTACTTGACTCTGGGCAAGTTATTTAACTTTTCTATGCCTTAGTTTCTTCATGTATAAGACAGTGATAGTAATAGTACCTATACTTCAGAGGATTGCTGTAAGGATTAAATGAGCTAGTGTGTGTCAAGAACTCAGAACAGTGCCTGGCAGAGTTATATAATTGTTAGATGGTTTTATTATCTATAAAGAGAATTTGGGATGAAATAATGCTTGAAGTGTCCCTGTGAAACATGTAATGGGAAACAGAAAGTTCCTTTTTCTGACTTGTTTCTAAATAAAGCATTGTATATTGTTTAGAATTATGAGATCATCAAGAAAGAGACTTTGGGAATCATCTTGGACATTTTTCAACTAATTTAGAAATCCCTGCCATTTTCCACTTTCTTGATGGGTGCCCATTCAGCTACTTTGTTGGCATTTGTGGAAATTTAGCTCTTATCCCTGAACAATCCAATCCATTTTATTGTGGGTCAGCTCTAATGGTTAGAAAGCCTTTGGAGGGTTGAACCCTATTCTTAAGGAGAAAAGAAGACACTAAGAAAACTGGGTTTCCATCCCTAATTAATCCACTAATTTGATATGCTTACTAATAATTTGCAATAATTTTATACACTAATTTGCTATGCCTAATACATGATAACTACTATGTTGTACATACTGACATTCATTAAGTGTGTTATCCTGAAAATACTTGAAATACAAAATATGAACATTCAATCTATAAGAATTTATTGAGACCCCACTTTGAGTCAGGCACATGATTAAAAAATAAGGTTTCTGCAAAGGATCACATATTCTAGGAATCAACTAAATTTAGTAAATGCCTACTTATAGGGAAGACAATTCAAATGTTATTTATTTCTCAAAACCCTCTATGGTACGTGTTACTAGTTTTATGGTAAAGATGAAGTAAATAAAAAGCTAAGATTCAGAGAGCTATTTTTTCTGAAGAAATATAGCTCTAGCAAGTACATAAATTACCAGATCTGGAACTAGAAGCCATCCCTGTCCATTTTTACCCCCACTCCACCCAGAGGGTCAAAGACTAAAAGTAATAAGAGAAGGCAAAAATGCACATGGCAAAAAGAACGTTATTTCAGGGTACTAAAGAACCATTATTTAGAAACAGAGGGAGGAGGTATGGTAGTCCATTGCCATAATACTGCATGTTCCCAACTTCTGCAAGGCCTACCTTGTGAGAATTTAAGTTGTCAAATAGGTATGGTTTTGGTTATATGGGTCAATTGGTATTCAGAGCTTTCTGGTATATTATGTGCATTCTTTTCCCCATAGAATGCAATGGAATGTAAGATCCTTGAGCGTTGGAATTTTTTCTTTGTTTCCAGCTCCTAAAATAGTAGATTGCACATAGGTGTTCTATAAGGTTTGGTTAATGGATGAATACACAAGAACAAAGACATAAATTCTATCTCCTCTGGGCCATTTGATCTTCTGAAGGTACTGCCCTTAAGGAGTACATATCTGTGTTCTCACTTAGAGGTGACGTGAGCTTGTAAAATCCAGGTTCAGAAGTGTGGTTGTTTTGAACACTGGGCAACTGAGGACAACTCAAAACACTCTAACTGAAGGAAGTCTGCATTCTTTCTGTCAGCTTGAGGCAGGAGCTTTTCAGCCAGGGAGATCTGGCTTATATTGTCAGCTGAATGGAAATAATGATATTAATCTCTTAGGGTTATTATAAGGAGTAAACAACACATGGGAAAACATATTTCACAGTAATTGGCACATAGTTGTTGTTTAATGAAAGTTTAGTTCTGTTCTTCCTTTGTATAAATAAAACACAGTTGTTGGAGGTATAAACATTATCAGTTGCTTGGATCTTAATGGCTAAGGAAAGCAAATCTAATTAGAAAGAAATGTAATCTTTGAGTTACAAAGTTGGATGGTAGGCCAGTGACTAAAATATTATATTATTTCAGTGTATCACAGTACCTCTCTATTGAGGACAAATACTGAATGGTCTTAGAATTTAGTGATGCATTAGAAGCAAAGGAAGAATATCCAATAATTCAGGTGAATGCCAAGCTCTTGGACGTCCCAAAATGGCACAACTCCCAGATTGCCTTAATTACATCATGTAACTCAGCCACTTCCTGGGAGAGTACTCTCTGAAAATACTTTGTCTTACATTGTGTGTGATCCTTCTATAATTCCATTTTCTTGTGTTCGACTTCCCATGGGAAGGCAAAGGATTAAGTCTACTATATTGTAAATGTTTGAGGGGAAAGACTGTGTTAAGAGGAGTAAATGACTTAATAAAAATGCTTCCTTGACTTCCATTTTATTTTCTTCCTCAAAAGAATCATAAAATTCTACACAATGTTATAAAGTGAGCCTGTGTTAGATGAAAAATTAAGTAGCAAGTGCTTGAGCCTGTAGATATCTAACCAGCCTCATGAATTTCTGTTTCGGAATTCTTTGTTTGATAAAGAGTTTCCTTTTGTTTGTTTGTTTTCTTCCACTAATTAGACATTATTATCACATCATGTTAAGAATCATATCTTGGATCTAGAATTTTTGAGTTAGCTCTTAACTATAAAAAGAGTGCTGACTAAAACCAATCTTTCTAGTAACTTCAATTAAAATACAGAGTAATTCAGTAATGTTTAAAACAACGGTATTATTTAGGATACATGTGTTTTTCTCAAAATTAATCATAAACACCTAACCAAATTGTTTTTGCACATTTTAATTTTAAAGTCATAATTGAAGACACAAGTGTGATTCAAATGAGTCCAGCATGTATGGTGAAGCCTTAATTGCACATGCAAACATACAAATATACACACCCAAATATACACATTTACATATATGAACCTGTATATTTATGTGCAAATTCACACATACAATTTTATCTCTGACATCACGTATATTCAGATGCATTTTTATGGGAATGCATCCAAAAAGGCACCCGACTTGTAAAGAGAAATTAAAGAAGTGAACTTTTATAGAGTACAACACCCTCTAAAAATTGTATACTACACACACCCATGCGTGTTCTGTGTTCTCAATGGTAAAAGGACTCATGAGGAATTAGACACCTGCTTCTGTTTATAACCTTAAGTAGTCCCAAAGGCCTGATTACTTTGAAACAACCATACACTTGTCCTGGTTCATTGCTTAATCAATCTTTTCAGGCACACCAGAATATCCCATTTACCGATACGAGGGCTTTCATCATCAGCGTGTGTGATCTTTAATTCTGCAGTGCTGTCATATATTAAGAGACAATAAAATGAAATAGGCTGTAATCTCTTAAAAAGCACTAGTAATTCAAATTTGGACAGCTTCAATTTGGGCATAGGTTGTTATCTCTTAAAAAGCACTAGTAATTTAAATTTGGACAGCTTCAATTTGGGCAAGGTAATTGTGGAAATATTCCCTTCCTTCTCTGTGCTGCAGTCTGGCACTTAATGGTTTTGCAAATCTTACTGTACTAAGCTACAAGCAATAAGGAAATAAAATTAAGATGTTGGTCATAAAATTAACCAATATAAGAGACTAAAGATTCTATTCCAAGAAGGGGCTGGCTATGAGATTTGTTATTATCCATGGAACTGAAAGAATTAAGGCTTTCAGGGGAAAGAAGATTCTTTTTTTTTAAGATTTTATTTATTTATTTGACAGAGACTCAGCAAGGGGGGGAACATAAGCAGGGGGAACAGGAGAGGGAGAACCAGGCTTCCCGCCAAGCAGGCAGCCAATGCAGGGCTAGATCCCAGGATCCCGGGATCCCAGGATCATGACCTGAGCCAAAGGCAGACACTTAACAAATGAGCTACCCAGGCACCCCAAGATTCTTTTTTCACTATCTTCTATCTTTGCTTTCTCTCTGTCATCTTGACTAAAACTTCTTCGTGCTGTCCCAATCCTAAATAACAGTGACAACAGTCACCACCTTGTTCTCCTTCTTCCTACCTCCAAGTCAGCATTCTATCACTTTTGCTCTTTTCAGGGGTTAACTTATTGAAATAGTTTAAACTCAATGCCTCAGAGTCCTTAGTTTCCCTGTAGTTCTCAAGCCCGCACCATCCGACACCTGCTTCTGCTTTCTGCCTAAATTGCTCAAGCAAAGGTTAACAATGTTGTCTTATATTCTATGTCTATTGGCCCTATTTCATTCTTAATTCCTTTGTGATGCTCGGCAATATTTTACATTGATGACCACTGCTTGTTCCTTAAAATATTTTCTGCCCTAGGTTTGTTGCTTATGGCTGTCACTTCATTCTTCTCTCTGACCCCCGTCTCTATCTCTTTTGCTTCAGGTTTTTCCTCTGCCTCCCTCCTAAATATTAGTGTTATGAGAATTCTCATCTCTTCTGTTATGTGCAGTTTCCTTCACTCCTGTGGGTGTCTTCTCTAGGTGAGAGACTTTGGGTTCAAGGGCATCTCAAATGAATCTAATGGGAACGTGAACAAACCCCATGATTATTTCCCCAGGCTCCTGAATGTATAATTTGGATGGCTCTATTCTGCACTTGGAAGACTTTTCACACTGGCAACCTGATTAGTGGGTTCCAATCAGTACGGTAGGGAAGGCAAAGTGAACTGCATCCCCCCTTACCACCTCCAGCAGAGACAGCAATCAGAAATTTTAATCGTGCCCAACAGTACCCCAGTCATTAACACCACTGCATAGCTGAAAAACTTAAGTTGCAATCGTGGAGATTCACCTAATAATGCCATTTAATTAATTTGACTGGCCCTTGAATAAATGAGCATCAGAGCACATGACAATGAACTACCAAAAATGAACCAAGTGGAGTCCTAGTCACCACATGTTGGAGGTGGTACCTTTTCAGTTAGAGCCTCTTGTACTTGATACTTGGCTACAACAGATTTGGTGAATGTGCTCTCCTCAACTCCCTATGGTAAGAGAAATCAAAACCAGATGACTTTCACGTGGGAAGGACAACAATATACATTCACTGTCTTGTTTCACAGCAGGACATTAAATCTCCTCTCTGTCACTATATTGTTGGCAGGGACCTTGATGGTTTTTATATCTCACAACATATCATGTCTGTTTGCTAAATTGGTGACATAAATGGTAATTTGACATGATTAGTAGAAAGTGGCCAGTATTCTAGTCATCCTAAACTGCCTATGTGCCAGAGGGAAAACCTCAATAGAAGACTCACAACAAAAACCCCTAGGCTATTACAGCAAGGCCATTCCTCCTGCGAGAAAGAGTTACATGTCGCCAAACTGTGGAAAGAACCAAGATGCCCTTCAACGGATGAATGGATAAGGAAGATGTGGTCCATATACACGATGGAGTATTATGCCTCCATCAGAAAGGATGAATACCCAACTTTTGTAGCAACATGGACGGGACTGGAAGTGATTATGCTGAGTGAAATAAGTCAAGCAGAGAGAGTCAAGTATCATATGGTTTCACTTATTTGTGGAGCATAACAAATGACATGGAGGGTATTGGGAGATGGAGAGGAGAAGGAAGTTGAGGGAAATTGGAGGGGGAGGTGAACCATGAGAGACTATGGACTCTGAAAAAGAAACAGAGGGTTTTGAAGGGGCAGGGGGTGGGAGGTTGGGGAACCAGGTGGTGGGTAATAGGGAGGGCACGTATTGCATGGAGCACTGGGTGTTGTGCAAAAAGAATGAATACTGTTACACTGAAAAAATAAATAAAATGAAAAAAAAATAAATAAAAAATAAAAAAAAGAGAGAGTTACATGACATTTGGAAAAAATAATTTGTGCCATGATTCTAGATCTTTAGAGCTGTGTATTCTGTAATCCATTGAATCATAAGGTTGGACAGGAAGAGTAGAGGTTTACTATGAATGCAGCCTTCAAGATTCGGCAGGCAAAGTTCCAGAAGATACAAATAAATTACAATAAACAGGTGGTCAGAAACCTAACCAACTGTGTGGTATTAGTTCTTGTGACACAACTCAGCTATGGCCTCTTATGTTTCCTTATGACTAAATGGCAAAGGAGAAACCGAGGCTTTGATTCACAGATAAGCTGGTACAAATTGTTCATGTTCTTTACTGGATAATTAATTGTTACACTTGAGGCTTACATAGGGCTAACTCTAAAGGACAGGATAATGGGATAGACCTTCAAAGATAACATTTGGAAGGTCACTTTCCATGGAGTTTGGGGCACCTGGGCAGTGGTTCCAGGACTCAGAAGAAAGAAAACTTGAGGATAAGAGATAATGAAATCTTAGGAAGATAGACACAGTTGGATCTCTAGAGTGGGGACAAAATGTGCATTGGTGTGTCTCATACTAATGCCCACTAGGGAGTATCTACCTCAGAAGAGGAACTCAATAACCAGATAGAAAACTTGTCCTGTAGATGTTAGCAAACATCTTTCTTTGGCAATCCCAACCCTAGCAGAATGTGACCATGAAGACAGTGATCACAGTGGATATACAGGCTCAGTTGCAGGGCTGTCTTTCTCTAAAGTTGATCTGGCTATTGGTAATAGGAGCAGAAAACAAAATTAAGCCCTCACTATGAAGCCGTCCTTCAAGGAAACCAGTCAGCCACTGGGTGGTAGGTTGATTATATCAAACTCAATCCTCCTAGAAGGAACAAAAATTCATCCCTTCATGAATTGACACCTTATCTGGATATGAATTTGCATTGTCTGTCTCAAGGGCCACCACTGACACCATCATCCTAGGGCTTATACAATATCTGACATATATATTCATGGTTTCTCATAGTTATCTTAGTTTTATGATACAGGGATTGAAGAATGGACTTTAACTACACAATCCACTTGTCCCACCATATATCTCCTCACCTAGGAGCTAAATAATGGAATGATCAGTTAGAGGCCCAAGGAAGACATAAACTTCCTGTTTATGTCCGTTTGGGGTACTATCCCTTTGGGGTACTATCTTCCAGGATGTGGTGTATGCATTAAATCAATGGCTGATAAATGGTACTCTTTCCAGTAGCTAGAACTAGAACTAGAACTAGAACTAGAACTAGTCCCAGAACTAAAGGGTGAAAGTGGGTTGATTCACGTTGTCATTCTTCTCAGTGACCCACTTGTGGAATTTGTGATCTTCACCTCCACAGACATGGGCTCTGCAGGATTAGTGGCCTTGGTTTGTGGAAAGAGTTTGTTTCTACCAGAAGACAAAGTTGAACTTTTAATATATTCCACTTTAATTTGAAACTATAGCTACTATTCGTCACTTTGGATTGCCCATGCCTTTGCAGGAACAAGGTAAATAATTTCTATTCTTTTTTTAAAAAGATTTTATTTATTTATTTGACAGAGAGAGATCACAAGTAGGCAGAGAGACAGGCCGGGGGGTGGGGGAGAAGGCTCCCCGCTGAGCACAGAGCCGGATGCAGGACTCGATCCCAGGACCCTGAGATCATGACCTGAGCCGAAGGCAGCGGCTTAACCCACTGAGCCACCCAGGTGCCCCAATAATTTCTATTCTAATAGAGGTGATTGACTCTAATTTCTATGAAGTTCTGGGATTGGTGATATGTAATGGCAATAGGGAGGAATATGTGTCAAGCTACAACATTCATGAGAAGTGAGTATTTGTGTTTCTGTGCCAAGGGATAATGCAAATGGACAATTATAACAGATATAGTTCAAAAAAGGAAAGGCAACTAAGTGTACAGATCTCTTAAGTATCAAACTAAGGGCCATCCCAGAAGACAAGAAAACTAGGCCAGCCAAAGCATTGGCTAAGGATGAAGGGAATGAATGGTGAGGAAGGAGATGATAAATATCTGTTATAGTCTAGGCACTAGATATTACAGTGAGGACTGGAATTCAACCCAATAACCTACAGAATTAAGCCTCTTCAGAGATTATAGGCGATCACTACCCTGAAGGGGGCACATGACAGGTCTTACCTAATGAGGGACATGGTAGGTCTGAGTGGTGCAAGGAATGAATTGTATTGGTCATTTCATATCATCTTAGTTCATCTCTTACCCCAACCCCTGCTTTACTGACCAGTTCCATTACATACTTAATCAGCTTCACCTTGGTTCAGCCTTATAGTACCTCATTTTGGGCCGAGATAATGGGACCCTTCCTGAATGGGACTTCTTGGCAAAATGGTGTGAGATATCCATGGAACCCTACTTGCCCCTCATGCTTGCACAACAAGAGATGCATTACTTAAGTTGCAACCTTAATAACGGGGATGGTGACCAATGAATGAATTGCTTCCCCCTATTGCCTAGGCCATTATTTCTCAAACATATTTCATAAGGCTCCTTAGAAGGTCCTGTGAGACTGCTCTTGAGGCAGCTCACAAAAGCACATTTTCAAATTTCCTCTTTTCCTGTTTAAAACCACTGCATCTATGCTTGTTCCCTAATAAAATAAATAAATAAAATAAATAAAATAAATGACCTTGACATAAGCTTTGGTCTATGGCTCTGCTTTTAGGGGAAACCTAGATTAAAACAGAACATGAAAAAAATTTTGAGATGAGTATTTTGAAGGAAATTTTTATTTGGAGACTCTAGAAACATGAAGTAAATGGATAGCTAACTCTTTTCAATTTCTTGAACCCAGATAACCAACTGGTGGTATCGATGGGAAACAGGCAACACTGGAAGGAGAGTTACTTTGGGGGGTGGGGAGATGAAAAGTTTAATTTTAGATTGTGGAACTGAATATGGAATTCACCCAGAAAGCATTTGGCATTGAAACATGGATCGAAGGTGAATGGATGGAATTGGATGATAGATAAAGCTGTGAGAAAGGGTAAGTATAGATAAAAGCAATTTCCTAAATGTGACAGCAATATTTGGGAAACACAGTATCTTCATTAATAAATGGAGCTCCCTGAATGTGAAACTTGAGAAAAAATTGTCCCGAATGTCATTTTTTGCTTTCACATTCACTGTAACTTTCACTCTGAGAATTCTTGTTACCTGGCTATTTAAAGATTCCCTGGAGGAAAAAAAAATTCTGTCAAAATAGAGCTTTCTTTAAGAAGACAGGAAAAAAAATGAGATTTTTTTTTTCTTCAATCAGTCACTGAGAACAAGGAATAAGGTCAAAAAGAGTAGATGTTTTTCTAGGATGGAAAAATGAATGAGCATCTCATTTGGATTTCACTTTTTTAAAGGATATATGTGCTTATTAAGCATGAAAGCCTCCCAGCCAGCCATGGCAACAATTTCAAAGAATACAGTCATTTAAGGAGTTTTATTATTAATACTTTATGGATGTGTTCACTGATCATATTTCCTTTTTTTTTTTACTTCTCTGAATTAATTCTTTACTTTTTTTTTTTTTTTACTTCTCTGAATTAATCAAACAGAGCATTTTAGGGAAACACACTAATATTACCTCTAAATTTACATTAAAATTGGACATGTTGTTATCTACCCTACTGAAAAAAGCACATGGTATATCTATCAATCATTGTTTATGTTGAATCCTAATATATGAACTTTTTCTAATTAAAGGGGCTATTCAACTCTGACATTAGTACCTCATCATCTTAGGTGTTTCATTATTCTTTCGGCATTTGTTAATGGCAGAAGCACTGGCTATACCAAAGGCCTTTCAAATCTTATAATTTCTGAGCAGTTTTAAAAATGGGAAGAAGGGGCGCCTGGGTGGCTCAGTGGGTTAAAGCCTCTGCCTTCGGCTCAGGTCATGATCCCAGGGTCCTGGGATCGAGCCCCGCATCGGGCTCTCTGCTCGGCAGGGAGCCTGCTTCCCTTCCTTTCTCTCTGTCTGCCTCTCTGCCTACTTGTGATCTCTGTCTGTCAAATAAATAAAATTTAAAAAAAATTGGGAAGAAAAAGAAGCTCAACGTGTTTTTAATTAAAAACCAGATTTTTATGATAAAACTATGGGATGGGTTGGTGTATATCTCTTCTATATTATCCAAAAGAAGTATAAAAATTATATATAATATTTATTCTTGTACTTATATATTTTCTTCTGGAATTTGTTTTAAGATTTAAAACTTTCTTGGGTAATCCACATATCATTTTCTCACGTGATGGAAATTAATCATACTTCCACTAAGAAGACAAACATGCACATTGCTTTTTATCATTAAAAAGTCATTTGTGCTTGCAAGAAAAATCCACGATTTCCTTTAGCATTCCCTGAGCACTTCCGCGTTGGCCCAGCTGGAGGTTGTTATATAATGAGCACTCTTTATAGCTAAGTGGATCTCCTTTGGCTTTCCTTATGTAGTGCCATGATTCACATAAATCAAACTGTGAGATCAGGGAACTAATCAGCCCTGTACATGTACAACTGTAGTCTCTGGAAGAACCAGAAGAAATCTTTGAATTCTGGAATAGTAGCAACATAGAAACTATTCTCTGAAGACAAGTATCATCAGGGAGATATGCTTTTGAGTTTGAAAACCACTATTAAAGATTCTTCTAGTTTTTTATGCAGTAAAATATTAGTGTTCCAACATTATTTTCCCTTATCTAAGTAACTTGCATTATTGGCCCTTTATTCCTCTGTCAGTTCATTCATTCATTCAGCAGAAATACACGGTACCAGTTATGTTGTAGACACTGATATACTCAGATAGCAACATCCTCCCCCGCAAAAAAGTGAATTTGTATCCTGGGGGAGAGGCAGGGAGAGGTATAAATAAAGTACTAGGAAAGCATAAAGCAAAAGGCATCAAACTCTGCCGAGGATGTGAGGGAGGTCGTCACTGAGTAACCAACATTTGAAAGGGAAGAGTAGGTATCGCCATGTAGGTCAAGGCACAACATGATGAAAGTCATGGGGTTCTAGAGCAAGTAACCATGTGTGGGAAATTAAGAGTTCTGTGGGGTAAGGACAGCCCACCTCCCTACTTTTTGCTAACAACATGCTAAGGAGTTTTGGGGTTTTTCCTGGGGCAGTAACATTTCTTATTGGAGTAGGCTAAAGCTCCAACTTACTTTGGAGGTGATAATGATGGCCTTGTGCTATATGCTTAGGTTACTGGGTTGTAAGATTGGGAATGAGGGCTGTAGGCATGTTTCAGAAGAATCTGAACATTGAATAAAGGAATCTAGAAGGCACCATGTAAGCCATGAAGACCTTTGCAAGTGTTGAGGGGTGGTGGCATGATGAAAGCAGTGTACACACAGAGTAATTTTCCTCTAGGTTGCTCATGTTCTTTTCATTCTGAGATAGATTTAGCTTGCAAGAGTTTCATAGAGTATGTGATTTGAAGAGTTTCCTAACTGATTATTTCAAGCCCTCTCCAATCTTCATCTTGGAGCAATCTAACATCAGGCATCACTAATACTTGGCAACGAAAATAAATAGCCAAAAAGACACTGCTATTTCTACAAGCAGATTTTGGAGAAATAAGAGCCTTAGATCTAGAAACTTGCCAGCTGGGGGGAAGATGGGGAGATAGAGGTGAAGGTCTGACCAAGATGGGTCAGCATTGCGCATCACTACCATGAGCATCGCTAAGCTCTATAACCTCGTGTGGGGGTTCTGTAATCCTGAAGAAATGTTACTATCATATAGGCTCCTGGGTGTGAGACAGAATTCTGAGAATCCTTAGGGAAACAGAATTTTTTCTGCCTTCACATGGAAAGACTGTAACATATAGGGCATCTTCTGTCAAACATGAATATGTAAGTTTAACAGTATAAAATTACCTGTAAGCAGTTGTTTTTGACACTCAAAATGGCAATTTTATATTGTTCAAAATAATAAATATGCACACACACATAAAGTTATATATATCAACTTACACATGCATATCAGGTTGTATGATCCGATATCTATCTATCTAATCTTTATATAGACAGACAGACAGACAGACAAAGACAGGGATACAATAGAGGCAGAGAAACAGAGAAAGACACTAAAAATTGGCTTGAGTCTCTATTGTGAGAGTATTTTTTTATTTAATTTTTAAAATTTTTTATAAACATATAATGTATCTTTATCCCCAGGGGTACAGGTCTGTGAATCGCCTGGTTTACGCACTTCACAGCACTCACCATAGCACATACCCTCCCCAATGTCCATAACCCCACCCCCTTCTCCTGACCCCCTCCCCCAGCAACCCTCAGTTTGTTTTGTGAGATTAAGAGTCACTTATGGTTTGTCTCCCTCCCGATCCCATCTGTGAGAGTATTTTTATTCAAAAAATCAAATGTGTTTTATAATAATAAATTCAGATATAATTATTAGATTTTTCCAACTCCTAACAAAATGATTCTTATATTTTCAGAATAGTGAAATGAAAGTTTATTTATATTATGACAAATATTCTATTTCAGAATTGACTCCTTATGGGAATTTAATTAGATATATATTGAACTGTCTCCCTCTGTCCTTTTGTGCTTCCCATAGCTGTGTTCTCTGTGCTACATTCTTTGTACTTTGTTCGGATCCATTTTATCATCTTTTTGTCAGTTGAATGTATTCTGCTAGTTAAGTCCTCCGTTTAATTTTTAATATTATTCATTAAATTTTCTGATATGTAGAAATTCTTTTGGTTCTTTTTCAAAGAATGAGTGACCAGTTTTAATAACCTCTTGCTCTTTATTTTTTTTATTCCTACTTTAATTTATTTAAACACGTCATCTCTTCTTATTGTAAATTCTAAGAAGGCAGCTGCCTATAAACCAGGAGGAAAGTGTTCCCCAGGAACCAGGAATTGGCCAGAACCTTAATCTTGGACTTTCCAGACTCTAGAACCATAACAAAGTAGATTTTTGTTGTTTAAGACACCCCATCTATGGTATTTTTGTTTTGTCAGCCCGAGGTGACTACTACAGTGAGCTGACAAAGAAGAATTAAAATACATACAAAGGTTTATGATGAAAGCCGAAAGTTGTGCTTAGTTGCGATGTCCTAAAATTTTTTGATTTTTATGGTCTTTTTGAAGTGGGCAAGATCAAACCTTTGTACACTTTTCCGCAAGACCAGAGCAATAGCATATTTGTTCCTACCTGTCCCTTGAACATGGAGTTAATGCTGCATTTCTATACAAAGGCTCTGGTTTGAGGGCTGGCAAATCCAAGGCTTCCATGCCTCATCTCCTGACCTGTTAGCATCACGTGCCTCTGAGGCCCCTGTCCCTGCAGCCACCAGCTCCGCAGGGGCTCTGAAGGGCTTCAGGATGACCTGTTCTCTCTCTACAATCTGTGCTGTGGGATTCTTTCCTCTTGCCCTCGAGCTTCCCTGTTGGTGCTGAAGCACGTGATATCAGGGTTTGTGGAGAGCCCAAGTGCTTTTACTTGGAAGTGTGGGTAACTTACTGTCCCTGAGAATGAATCTTGGAGCGTTGGGAGATGAGAGCTAGCTGTTAAATTCTTCTCTGTTCCTCTTCCCAAATGGGCTGTTCTGAGAGTCAGTGATTTATCCAGTCCCTTGAAAGACTGTCAAAAATCTGTGCAGTTTGCTTGGTCCCAAGTAGTGACAGGCTTTGTGATCACACATATATTGTTGTCAATGCTACACTATCTCCCTTTTTCTTGCCTCCTCTTTTCTTGCTTCCAGATTGTGTTCTCTAATAAAATAATCCCCTATGAGCTTCGGTCATCTGGTCTATTTGCTTGAGAATCCAGGCTCAGAAAGATGGTTGTAGAAATGATAAGAATATTTTTAGATGTTTCTAAATTATTTTTCTCAGTTTACCTTCCACAAAAAGCTATTGTCTATTTTAAATTCACAGCTTAAAAATCATATAAAGTTAGAAAGCCATGAAACTCTCATTAAATGTGGACAAATGTTTTTCCAACTTAGACCTTGAACCCCATCTGAGAGTTCTTTTCAATTTAGGGGAAGGAAAGATAGAAGGAGGTTAAGCCTATTAAGTACATTTTTGCCATTAGCAAGTCAAGCATGTCTTTTTATCATATATTCCATGGGAATTCAGATAAAGAGGAACTATGTGCTGATCAAAGCAGGGAGAAAAACTGTTCCAATAAATATGACCAAATTCTATCATGAAGTAGCAGCAGAATACCATGGAGTTTGTCTTTGCGCCTTCTTGGTCATCTATAAAGCAACAACTGAGGTTTGCAACTGTCAGGGGATTAATGGTGAGAACAAACCAAAACACAGTCTTAGAAAGGCCATTTGACCACTGCTGACTGAAAATACACAACGTGGTGAACACTAATGGCTTTATATTGTTGTGTTATATAGAGGATATAGAAAACAGTCACAAAGACAGGTTTCTGGTAGGAATGTTATTTAGACTGAGTCCTGAGCAGTGCACTGAGAGGGCAGGGCATTGAAAGAAAACCTTTATTAAGTTTGAAATGGATTTCTTCCAATATTGTTTCTGCACCTCTGTTTCTCTCTTCTGCTCTGCGACTCCCATTATGTTGGTGTGGTGGTTGATGACCCACAGCTCCTTGAGGTCCAGTTCCTTTGTCTTCACTTTTCTTTCTGTTCCTTAAACTGGGCAATCTCAATTGACCTGCCTTGAAGCTTGCCAATTCTTTCTTCTGCAAGCTTGAATCTGTTGTGAACTCCTCTAGTAAATTTTTCATTTCAATCATTATACTTTCAATTCTAGAATTTTTTTATTTTAAATTTTATTTATTTTTTAAAGTAGGCTTCACACCCAACACAGGGCTTGAACTCACAACCCCAAGATCAAGAGTTGCCTGCTCCACCAACTGGCACCCCTCAATTCTAAAATTTCTGTTGGCTCTTAAAAAAAAAAAATTGTCTCCCTTATTGATATTCTCTATTTGGTGAGTCATTACTGTCATACTTTCCTTTAATTCTTTAGATATGATTTCTTTTAGTTCTTTGAATATATTAACAATTGCTGATTTAAAGGCTTTGCCTAGTAAGTCTAAAATCTGGCTCCGATCAGGGACAGATTCTATTGATAACTTTTTTCCTATGTTCAAGCATAGTTTTCATGTTGGAAAGTGGATATTTGAGATCATATAATATGGCAAATCTGGAATTCATATCCTTTCTCCATGATTTGTTATTGTTGTTTTTTTGTTGTTCTTGATGCTGGGTTTGTTAATTAATTAATTAATTAATTAGAGGAGAACTGTTTAGTGACTTTCTGGAACTAATTCTGAAAAGTCTATATTCCTTGTGGTGGTCAGCCACTGAAGTCTTTTATTAGCTAAGTGGTCAGAAAATGATTGGTCATGTATTTTCTTAAATGCCTTGAGTCTTCAACCCTTTGTCAAGGAACCCTTTACTGAGGAGTTCTAGGAATGCTCAGGGAAAGTATAATTCTGCCTTTGCCTTTACCTCCTGCTAGTACAGGACCTCAAGACCAACCAGAGATGAGAGGTTGGAGCTTTCTGTGTCTTTTCTCACATGCACACGACCCTGCTTATATATGTGGCCTTCCAAATCCCTGGCAATATGTCAGACCTTTTCAAAAACATATGAACCTCTCCTTGCCAGGCCTTCCTTTTATTTTTCTGTACATGTTCTTGTTTGTCCCAACTGATGCTATAAGTAGCTGTGATATTAAACAATTTCTGCTGGTTGTTTTCCACACATACTCTGGAGGTAGGGCTTTTGAGCTCTGATCAGGTTAAATAATGACAAAGCCTTTTGAATGGGGGTTTTCTAAGAAGCTTTGAGATAGATCAAATAGTGATAATGCCCTAGGGATCTTGAGGAACTCCAAATTTGGCTTACCCCCATGCTCCATGGCTGTTCTTTCACAAGGCTACTGAAGTACTAGGAGAAGGGCATGGGGGTAGGTCAAGTACAAAAGCCGTAAATCTTGTTATTCTCACTGAGGTGCAATAATTTCTTTCTTTTATGGGGGTTGGGGGGATTAAACACTCTTCAGATTGTTGCAAGTCATTAATTTCTTGAGTTCTGAAAAAGTTGATTTGGATAATTCCCCACCACTCTCTCCCCCTCCCCTCCCCCCCCCCTTTTCATTGCTTTTATGAAGGAGTGGCTTGATGGAAGTTTTTACTCTAATACCCTGGACATTCAAACTCCTTCATTAACTCTTACTTTACCTACTCTCTTCCCAATATTTTAATGATTCAGTTTCTATTTGGGAAAAGAAAGTCCTCCCAATGGTTATTATTAATCTTGTCTTGGAATTGTTCTGTGCCATTCTAAAACTAGGAAATAAAAATACAGTGCTTTAAAACATTTACAAAATGCAATTATGGACAAATGTCTGTACCAATCAGCATATTCCATAAATTATTTGCAATCCTCATTCTTTTTCTTCAACCATTGTTCTTTACATTTTTGTAGTGATAGAATCTTTGGGGAAAATGATGTAGAATGTGGATTCTCACTCACATGTGAGTACAAAAATAGACATTTTTTCTAATTTATTCACAGGCCTTAATCCCTAAGATCTCTCTGGAACACAGATTAAAAAAATTCCTGTCTTAGAATTTCATACATTTGGTTATAATTATTGTTTCTATATTTTCTAACATCTTTGCATCTGAATTTATCCTTGCTAGTAAACAACAAAGATGAAATCAGCATTTATTGAGTACTGATTAAATATATCAGTTACTGGGGTGCCTGGGTGACTCAGTCGGTTGAGCATCTGCCTTTGGCTCAAGTCATGATCCCAGGGTTTTGGGATCAAGCCCCACATCAGGCTCCCTGCTCAGCAGAGAGTCTGCTTCTCCTTCTCACTCTGCAAGCTCCCCCCTGCTTGCACTCTGTTGCTCTCTCTCTCTCTGTCGAATAAATAAAATCTTTTCTTAAAAAATAAATATATCAGTTACTAAGTTACATAAAAGTATTTGTGCACAATAGGTGTTTAATAATTACACTTCAAATAAATACTACTTCATCTATTCTTATTTTAGCCTCCTTAACTGTTTCCTCAATTTTTGACAGATACACATTGCCCTCAATAGGGAACTAGAAGAATTTGATAATATATTACACTCATAAAATAGAGTGGGTAGGAAAAAAAGATGAAAAGGTACTGCTGAATTTGAGAATAAGTTCAAAATAGACTTTGGGAAACTTTAGAAATCTCTCAATTTCTACCATTCCTACTCTCTTCCTCTCCAAAATAACCTTTGGTGGGAAACAATATAAAACAACTGATGAAGATTTGTCCTGTGGGCCTCAATTGTGAGGGCATTCCTAGCACCAAATGACCCACTTCTCTTGTCCCACTGTGTATTTCTCACAGGACGATTCGCCATCACCGTGCTGGTAGTCACCGTCCAAAGCAGCAAAGCCTAGGTTCAACTTCATGCTCCATAATTATGTTTGTTTCTATGAAGCTCCTGTGCCCACTTAGCATTTTAGATATGGATCCAAATGTGCTAACTGCTTCTCATAGGTACTGTAATTACTTCTGTTTCAGTTTTTTTCCATGTGTTTTAACTAGATTCCATGTAAAACATCTGGAGACAGTAATTATTGCCTGTCCTATAAATTTACACTCCGATTTGCCCCTGTGACAGTCATGTCATTAACTGATTCAGAACCAACTCTAATTAATCAACTGACAAATATAGATGGTCCACCTGCCTATACCAGTCTGCGTCTGAATCCAGCACAAAATAATATCCTTGGCAACACTGCCTGTGAAAATCCTGGGCACTGATAAGACAGTCTATTTTTTTCCCCTCAGGCTAAATTACTGAGGAAAACTATTTTCCTATTTTGAAATCAGTATCTAGCTTCTCTTCAGGGGTGGGTTTAAGTCACAAGCCAGGAGGGAGAGTCCTGCATGTGCTTCTCATGCCCATTCCCCCGCACCCAACAGCTGATGTCGGGAGCTAAGTCCTTGCAGCGTATTTCACTTTCAAGTAGTTAGCTGCACTGTTTTGGCTGCATTCCAATCTGTGTAATTATACTGTCCTCCCTCTCAAAGAAAAATAAAATCCCACCAAATCATAGTGGTTTTAATTAGAGAAGTTATTTGTTACTTCCTCTTTTAAGACAGACAAGGAGCTATCAAATCGTATCTCCATGGCTATACAGCAGTCGTGGTCACACCAGAGGGGCTGGGTTTCACAATAGCAAGGAATCTCCTAATCAGTTCCACAATGGACTTTAGAGTTCTTCCATGAAAGGTATTACGGAAAGAGAATGGAGTTTTACTGTACGAATGGGTACCGCTATAGACATAAAAAAGTGAAGTTTTGTCTAGCTTGTTCTCCTTAGGCCCCAAGATTCATGTTAATCAGGGATTTCAATTTTTAAATTGCATCCCAACATGCTAAGAAGACAGAAACCATTCTCAGCACATGTGATTGAGTGGTTCATTAGGAATATATACCAATGTTAATATATCACAGGTATTTGGCACACAAAATTCTTAAAGAACATTTAGTGAACAGAATGTCTTTTAGAGGAGCTCACAATTTAAAGAATTTTGCAAAATGAAAGTCCCTTAAAAGACTATTTAAATGTATTGCAAATTAATAAATTTATTATTTACTCACAATTCAGTCATTAATTAATACTAATAATACAGTCTGTAATAATATTAGTCAATAACGTTGTTAGTTGAATTAATAATATAATTAATAACAACCAATAATTAAATGATTTTATTTATTATATATTAATTTATTATAAAATCACAAGCACACATACGTAAAATGTAATGCCTGAGGATTATTATTTTCCTATCTTCAGTGTTTAAAAAAATGTAAGCTTATAGGTTTTGCTACTTATTTTACCTTAAGAGAGTCCTTGCTGGTTGTAAAGTATTACAGCTTTTAAAAAATACCTTTTCTTTCTAATTATAAATATAATACTCATTGCGTAAAACTTGGAAAATCACCATTGCACCAACTTGAAAAAGCTAATAGGAATACATTAGTGAAGATATATCTGTAATCTGCATCATAATAATCTGCAACATAATAAGCAGCCCATTTATTTTTTTATTTAACAATGCATCATCAACATTTTCTAGGTTGATGGTATCTTGTGCAACATTCTTGTTTGTGCTTGCCAAGCATGAATATGTCACAATTTACAATCTCTGGTTTTGAAAATGTAGGCTTCTTCAGTTTTTTAATATTCTAAGTAGTGTTTCAATGAACATTCTTCATATGTATCATTGCACTCATCTTTGACAAAGGCTTTATGTCATCTTTGATTAATCCCATAGGTTAGACTCTTAAATGGAATTACTAGATTAAATGTATATATGTATATACGTATATTTTTTGGCTTTTGATTTTTAATGCCACTTGTTCTTAAGAAACTTACAGAATTTTTGCCTGTATCACTGCCAATAAAGAGAATTGTGATTTATTTTCATCTTTTTGTGACTCTGAAAGGCCAAAGAGTGGGGTTTTCTTTTTTTTTTTTTTCAGTTTGTGCCTGATTTTAAAATCAGGTTTTTAATTTTAACTCCAGTATAATTAACATACAGTGTTATATTATTTTCAGGTGTATAATAATAGTGATTCAACAATTCTACACATTACTTCGTGTTCATCATTGTAAGTATACTCTTAACCCCCTTCATCTATTTCACCCATTCCTTCACCCTCCTCCCCTCTGATAGCCTTTATTTTAACAGAGTACCCTCAGTTAAAGTTTTTTTTTTTAAACAAGAACATTTTTTATTTAAAGTATACTTAAGAATACATGGTTCTAAAAGATATACATAAAATAGTTCATCCAAGAAAAATAGAATACACATTTTCTTATAAAGAACGCATGAGTTTCTTTATAAATTTCTATAATATTCCCTAATATTTTTTCATGCTTTTTTTTTTCCATTTGTACTTTCTATTTTGGAATCACTTATTAATTCCTTTGCCTATTTTTCTATTGAAGTATTCCTTTTTTAAGTTGATTTGCAAAAATGTTTATGTATTAAAAGTATCAAGGATATAAAAAAATGAAGACTCCTGTCATTCATGTATAGCATAGCTTTTGTTATTTATTTATAATGAAATCAGAAAAACAGAAAGTTAAAAAATTATGCCTTTAGAATTATGCTTTGAGAAGTTCCCTACATGATATAATTAAATTCATATTCAATATTATTTTAAAAAATTATTTAACAGCTTTAATTTCATGTAAGGCTTCAACTACTTCAGGATTTATTTTGGTATTACAGATTTTTTTCACTGAATTTGTTATGACAGATCTGATGTTGCTGTTCATAGAGCTGTTTGCTACTTACTATTTTTGTTTTAATCACTGATGGGTTCAAACATAAAGGAAGCTGGGATTTTAGGAATGCGGGGCAGCCATGTGAGAAACATTCCAATTTTTCTTTAAAATATTTTAAATGCTTGTACTAGTTTTGTGAAGATCTCAGTTTATACAAAGGCTCTGTCCACAAGAATTTTCAAAGAACTTCTGTTAAAATATGTCACATAATTGAAATAACATACATACTTATATTAATCTTTGAAGAGGAAATAAACTTAATTTTTTTATTGTTGATTTGCATGCCTCAGTTTTTACTTGTCAGAATTTCCCAAATTCTGTGGAGTTATTCTGGGAAATATTATCAATACATAATGAAGGAAACCTTAGAGCTTGAAAGTCACCTTTCATTGAATAAATAGCTTTGGTGTATCCAGTAAGCTAATGAGGAAAGAGACATGAGCTAATATAATGCAAATCTTATAGTTTATGTTAGGTTTCAGATTAATAATGCAGTAATTCCAATGGAATATTTAACTAACCTATCAAGTTTTTCCAATTTAGGAAGTCTTTCAAAGGAGATAACATTGGATGAATTGTTTAAATAAGCCACAAGAATGTATTGAGATTTCACATCTTTCGTGGTAGGTTTACACTAAGCTTCGAACCTTTGAGTGTTGGCATATCTACACAAGCAGGTAAATGGGAAAATCAGAGTTGAAGTTGAAAACTTTAAGGTCAAAGAGAAAAAAATGACTACTCTCTTCCTGTCACACTTTTTCAGTTGTGAGATGTTTTTAATTACAGGGTGGGTCTCCTTAATACACACTAACTCAAAGAAATCTTCCTTCTCATTGCAGACTACGTGTTCACTGAACCCTTCCAACGAGGGATTTCTCCTCTTAATTTTCGTTTTGTAAAACCATATTGACTGAAAGTGCAATTAAAACTCCTTTCCAGAGGTATGGCAGTCCCCTTCACACCCATGGGGTGGTTAGAGAATTAATGAAGCAGTACATTGGCAAACTAAGCTTCATCTATCTGACAGCCTTCTTTAGTGAGACAGAATTTGCCTCCTCAGTAAAAAAAAAAAAAAAAAAAAAAAAGAATTTGCCTCCTCAGTGCTTCTCCTCCCCAGGATTTCACTGTCCCCAAGAGGGTTGTCCATAGAGGAGAATGTGAGGTTGTTATCTCTGTCCTCTTCCCTCCCACCCCTCCAAGCCCCCACAGTACATTTACTTTATTTTCAACCAAGGGATAGCCTTCTTTGTCCTCTCAGAAATATAAGTCTGCTTAACTACTTGTAAGAATTAAAGGTATAAGGATAAGCAAGAATTATAGGACTTACAACATCCTCGGTGATTAATCTTGGGAGACACATGTTCAGAGAAACAAATATAATGGAGAAATTTACCTAGAGGCTAAACCCAGGCTCATTAATAAAATGCATATTCATCTATGCTACCTGGCATTTATTCCTTCATTTCCGACAACATATTCACTCAACAGTACTTTTTTTTTTTTTGAGCTCTACTCTGGGCTTTTGTACTGTTCTAGGTGTTGATGATGTAGCAGCAATTTTTAAAGCGGACAAAAATGTCTGCTTACATTGTGGAAATAGACAATCAACATATTAAATGTTGAAACACAGCGAAAGTGCTAAGAAGGAAAGTAAAACAAGGAAAGAATGGGGTAGAAAGTGATGGGGAGATGTTGAACTTAACCCTTATATAAAGTGGGCAGGTGAGGCTCACTGAGAAAATTTGAATTTGAATAAATAGCCAAATATGGCTCAGGGATCTACTCTGGGCTGAGAGGAGGTGCAAGGGGACATTCAAGGTAGAGGGAAGAGCTGGTGTAAAGCTCTGAGTGGGGGCATACTTGGCGCATTGGTGGAACAGCAAAAGACCGTGAGTGCAACAGAGCCAGGTGTAGAGAAGGGCATTTAGGTCAGAAAGGTAAGAGATGTCCATGAAAGGGCTCATGAAAGGTGTCATGAAAGGCCTCATAGCTGATTATAAGAACTTTGCCTCTAATGTGTTTTACTGAGATGTGTTCAGATGATTGTTCCATTGGTTGATCGACTTTGGAGTAAAGCAAATAGGCTTTATTGACTCTTCCATAACCCTTAGACCCAGAAAGGGAGGAAGGACAGGCAGTGTTGCCTGGCGCAGAGTAGAGTTATGGCTCTATCCACTGTTGGCTTGGCTCAGGCTTGTAGTTATAACCAGAGCAGTATACCAAGCAAACATACATTCTGTGCGCTTCATTGCATTTGAGGTGGGGTTGGGTACTGTGGGGATTTGAGAGCATGGAAGGTGTCAAGGAAGATTCGAAATGGTTTACCTGACCAACTAGGAGGATGGAATTGCCACTGACTGAGATGGGGAAGAACACAAGCGAACAGGTTAGACATCCAAGTGGAGATACTAAGCACACAGTTTTATACATGAGTCTGGAGTTCTGGGGGAGACCTGGAGTTATTAACCTAGGGGTCTTCAATTTATAGACAGGACTGAAAACCGTAAGACACACTCACCGTTAACTGAGGCCTGCTCATTATGATTGACAGTTGGACTGATTGTACCTCAGTTACAAAGCTGTGGAATGATTTATGGGAAAATCAGTCACGACAGTTTGACTACCTTCCCCCAATAACCTGTAAAATCCCTCATAGGGCTTCAAAAGATAAAAGATATTACCTTCAATGTGGTTCAAATTGCCATATTTACTGTACTCAAGACTGTTTTGCTGCATCGAAAATTTCGTATATATGGACGCATTGTGACAGATAGTGACTAGACCTATTACAGTGATCATTTCATGGTGTATACAAATTTTTCATTATGTTGCACATCTAAAACTAATATAATGTTGTATGGCAATTATACCTCAATAAAGTAATAAGATTTGGTCACAGTATTGTGGAATATCCCTCCTTCTTCTTTCTATGCATCAGATACCTATAATTTGTTTTTCTTTTTAGAAAAGAAAAATTATCATCTTCCTAAACAGCTTATTGGTCACTTATTAATTATTTATAGAACACAGACAAACACACACACACACACACACACACACACACACACACACACACATTCCAACAGGAAAAAAAAGAAACATTTCAGTCAACTAACTTAAGAACTTTTCTCTAAGTGTTTTTTTAAGAGTATTTATTTATTTATTTGACAGAGAGAGAGAGAGATCGCAAGTAGGCAGAGAAGCAGTCAGAGAGAGGGTAAACAGGCTCCCTGCTGAGCAGAGAGCCCAGTGTGGGGCTTGATCCCAGGACCCTGAGACCATAACCTGAGCTGAAGGCAGATGCTTAACCCCCAGATGAGCCACCCAGAAACCCTTCTCTAAGTATTAATATGGATTAGATGCTATCTCAACTTTGTTACACATGTATTTTTAACAGAAAGATCTTTATATACAGCTTTTATCTAACTAAAATCTTCACTTAAACCCTTATAGATATTAAGTATTTTTACATATTAAGAAAAATGGCACACTTTTCTGAGTTACAACTATGCTTTTCAAAAGTCTTTGAAAATTCTTAGGGCAAAAGTATCAATATTAGGTGTCAGAGATCAAAATTATGAGTCACAATCTTAACTCAGAGACTAACAGTCATTTACCTGTGAAATGCCATTCTGTAATCTCAGAAAAACATGTGACAAACTTCTCAGTAAATATCAGCTTAAAAACTAACAGTCCCAAGTATTTCTTCACTCTGATCAGATATAATTTATCTTCGGGGATGCCACACAAAAAATATCACAAGAAGGACAAAACAGAACATTACAAAGCAAAACAATATGCATATGTTTTGTGCGACATTTGTCACCTAATAATTGTGACTCTGTGCAGTTGATATCCTGATTATGCTGTTGGACCGTGTCGCACCTGGCCGGCTTGGGTACGGTTGTGTTACTAACGTCATTTTGCTGATGTACCAAAGTGTAGTGTTACACACTCTGTCAAGTAGCTGTGAGTTAGTTGAGGGCAGGGGCTATGTTTATAAGCAGCTCTTGTCCCCACATCTGATGGGTGAGGATGCAGGATTTACACTATCCTTAACATACTGAAATATTGCCATTTATCCAATAACAGTCATTGCCCTTCATAGCCCTTTGGTGGCATGGCTGGGTACACACCGATCCCTCCCCCATTTCTGGGTCTGCCTTTCTTATGCTGACAACATGTATTTGTAAGCAGGCTAAGTGGTACGTGGGTGGCTCAGTCGGTTAGTATTTGCTTTGGGCTCAGGTCATGATCCCAGAATCCTGGGATTGAGGACCGAGTCAGACTCCCTGCTCAGCAGGGAGCCTTCTTCTCTCTCTCTCCCTCTGCTCCCCCTCGACTTGTGCTCTCTCTCTCTCAAATACATAAATAAAATCTTTTTTTTTTAAAAAAAGCAAGCTAATTAAGTTGAAGAGGATGTGTTTTTTTTTGATGGAATGGAGAAAAAGGAACTGTCCCATTTTATTAATTTTTGATAAAATATTTCAGATAAATAAACTATTTTATACAATCAAAGAATACTCCACAGTAAAGTTTCTATAGCCATGGAAAAATCCAGAAAACAGAGGCTGGGTCTAAACGGGACAAATACTTCAACATCCTTTGTGTTGTGGGTTTAAATAACATTAATTTATTGGCAGTCTTACATAGCCTGCAATAAAAAAAAAGTCACAAAAACTAATACACTTTACTAATTTCATTTTCCTCCACTGTGAACTCCAGTTCAGGTTACTGTCTTTAAATTTCTTCCGAAATTTATAGCCTAATGGTCCACTCTGCAACTTATCAACTGTGTGACCTTACCTCCCGGTTCCTCAACTTCTTCCTCTATAAAATGAGGATAATAATAAAGGTCAAATTTGGGAGTTTAAAAAATGTATTTTGAGTTAGAGTAAATAAACCACAAGAAATAGTAGGGAACATGTGAGAAGGGACAGGAAGTCCAATTATTGTAAGCAGCACAGAGATCAAGGACAAGTAGAGATAGGAAAGGCAGCAAATGCCTAATTCCCCCTAAATCTTACTCTGGGGGACCCTGTTACTTTTTCTGCCTTTCTCTTGACTTTGTCTCAAGCTCAGACTCTGTGCTGAAATCTTCCCATTCCCTTTACTGAAAGGACAAAATCAGTAGTCATCACATGACACACCCAAGGGCCAAAATTTTGGCACTTGCCATTTTCCATAGAGAGGGCTTTTCACTCTGAGCAGCAGCTACTTTCAAAAGCTTGAGAAGTGGGGGTACAGTTAGGAATCTGGTGGAACTTGGACCCAGAGAATGATCATCAAGTGAATCTCAACCATCCAAGGGTTTGAAGCTATTTGGGGCAGTGTCTTGCTTAATAAATTTTCCTTAAACAGTCTTTCTTTAATGTAAATGTATTATTTAGATAAAATACAAATTCCATCTGCTCCCATTTACTTAAAGTCTGACTTTTTTTTTTTTTTTTTTTTTAGAAAATCAGTTGTTTTCAAGTCAGCTCTCTCATCATGCAAAGGGAAAACCATGTGGCAAGGAGCAGAGTTTTGAATTCCCAAGGATCTGATACATTTCAAACAGTAGGAAACAGTAGCAAAGTTTTCTATACTTTTGTTCAATACCTAAATTAAATGATCATGTAAATCTGCCAGCTTTGGAGGGAGGGCCGGGTGCATAGACGGAGGGTAAGAGACAAGGGCATCCAGAGTCTAAGGTTCCTTAAGACCACTGCTTGTGATAAGGGGATAAGAGATGTGGCCAGTGTAGAAAAGAAATGGATATAAAATTAGGTTCAGAATTCTTTGCAAAGACAGAGGCAAATGGTCAAACCTGCGGAAGTGATTTGGAGCACGGACAAAGTTTAATATTAGAAAGGAAAAGAAGTCAAGTCCAGAAAAGGATAAATGTAATGGACAGGTCAAATGTAGAAGTCAAGAGATTTGGTAATCACATTGACAATGTTACTATCTCTAGATCCCAGGCCAGGCATCTCTAACTGCAATGAATTGGTATTAGAATAGTGAAATGTGGTATATTAGTCTCTTCAAAGAGCATGTCCATATTGTTCAATAATGGGACCAGTGATTCCGGAATTCCAGTGTAAGGTTCAGCAATATCACCTATACCACCATTGCAGAACAAAATTGTTCAATGTTTTCTTGTTCCGCCAAACACATACACTTCAAAAAAATTCACAGCAAGTTTTGGTGCAGGTATGCAGTATGGTTGCTAAGACTTAATGAGTCCTGCAAATCATCGCACTCCTTCCCTGTCAAACAAGGATAACTCCCCTATAAATTTAATTATTGTCAAGAACGGGGACTGCTGGGCTGGCATGTTGGAATGTGCTCTTCTCCATCTAACATGAACCCTCTTGTGTCAGCACTGCCTTGACCTGTCAGGATAGAGTAATAGGAAACTCAGCAATTACAATGAAATAGACAGAAAGTTGATAAATGAGGTTTTGGACTAAAGTATTTAGGAACCCACAGAAATCAATTATGGTAAATATTTCCAGAAAGTTCACCTGACACGCTTCTGAGAGTTTTTACTGTAGTGATTTATTTGTAGTGAAAGAAGCCAAGAAAACACTTTTTTCCCACCTGGGAAATGCACCAATTCTATAATAATGAATATTCACATAGATTCTAATAACCTCGCTCTTTTACGTATGCTTAGAAGTTTATTTTATCTCCTGGCACATGCATCGTGGTGCACTCTCTATGTTCTGGAGGGAAGCCTCAAAAATGTATTGGATATCAGATTCCCAGATCTTTTTGTGATTTTCATGTAGATCGTATTTTTCCTTCTGTATTGTACAATGGTCAATTGTCGGTGTTTTCCAGAATTATGAAAGTAAAGTAGACTTAAAAAGTATGATGTGAGTTAAAGGGATAGTGTAATCTCATTTTTGCTGCACCTGGTTTTACTGATTTATGTGCGGTGTATATGCTAATATCTTCATATACATAAGATTCTGGTGCCACCAAGTGTCTACAAGTTTATGAATGCTGTCAGAAGGGGAACTCTGCTAGTTTTAGTAAAACTAGCAAAATGAACATTATGTCAGTGCAAATCTTTCAGTCTCCGTGTGAAGAAACTTTAAATAGCCAGATTTGGTTTTTTGTTTGTTTGCAACAAGCCTTAAGTTCATCACAATTACTCTTTGTCTGTCAGCCTAAGTTAGGTCTTAAATTATGAATCCTTTTACTTATGTTGCATGAGTCACATTAATTTTTTTGGTTAATCAGTTCAAACCACTAATTCATATTTAGCTTCTTGTCAAATAAAGCTTCTAAATTAATGTGTTTCTGAATCCACTCAGCTCTTCCTTAGCTATTAAGCCGTATCTTCCTCACTCTGGGTTTGTTCGCTTGGATTCTTGGACCCAAGTAGAGGATCTTGCACTTATCCTTAATAACTTTCATCTTATTTTCAGCCTATAGCTCCAGCCTGTTAAAATCTTTTGGAATTCAGATTCTGTCACCCAACATACTCATTATCTTTTAAATCTAGGCAAGTTGAAGGAGGTGTGTTTAATTTGTAGCCTGGCCAGAGTTGCACAGCTGTTCTTTGAAAAATAGAGCATGATTAAACACCATGTGGAGGAGAGGTAATTACTCTCTTTTGTCCCTGGAGAAGATAGTTTCAAAGTCGTGCAAAACCAAGATATTGAGGAAGCTCAAGGAATTAATCTAAATATTTACTTTCATTCCATATTCCTTTCAAACTTCACGCCATACAGAAACTAAACTGTAGTTTATTTTCTTACGAGAATGCCAGCTTTCCTCCCAGACATACTCAAGGTCAGCAGAGAAATTAAATTTCCACCATCTTGAATTTATAGCTGTTCCTTTTTATAAGTTTCATTCCAATTCCATATTGCAAAGTGTTCCAAGATTAGTTTAAATAATAACAGGTGAAAAGCTCAAGTAATAATAAACAACCACATATAATGTTTAAAATATTTTAATTGAAAATATTTTTGGTAAATAAGTTTAGCTTTTCCGAGTTGGAATTAGAAAGTCCTTGTATGTATTAGACCATAATAATGAGAATACTTCACCCAGATTTACATTTTTAAAAAGTTTTCATGTAATTTGTTAACATCTATTGAATATGCATGTCATAATTTCATTTTTTTTGAAACTAGAATTTATATTATAGTTAAAGCTACATCTAGATTAGGTCACTCCTTTTGGTGCCGTGGTTCCTAACTTACTAGACTGCACTCATAGTTCCCAATTTATTTTCTAGTGATCTCTTAAACCTTTATCAACTATATCATAGAGGAAAGGGCATATGATAATAAGATACAGTAGTCTGAGGAAATACTTTGTAAATATCAGCTATTTCCTATTTGCTGTTTTCTCTCTAAAAGCCTGATATATTCAGAGTAAATCTCACATAAAATATTTAGATGAAATATATTTAGAAACATTTAAGAAAAGCTGAACTTTTAATACTGGAATTGCTTTGCATTTATAAAATAAAATAAAAGTAAATATGATGCTACTGTACAAAACTTGACCTTCAGCTCTGATGCCTGACCAAGAACAATGCTTCTGGACTCAAAACGCAATTCCTTATATATTGTCCAACCAGGGTTACACTTCATTTTGCATTGTTTTCTCTCAATAGCCGCTGGTATCTTTCACCCTTCCTGGTGAATCTGCAGTCCTCAGTGACTTTCAGGGTTGCTCAGAAGTTTGGAGAATGGGATGCCATGGGAATGCATATTCTAGTAATAGCAACACACATGGAATCATCCCCATAAACGGGTTCCACAGGATAGTTTGTGCTTATAAGTTATGTTGTTCCAAAGGAGCTGGGTATGAGAATAGGGATAATAAAGGGAAAATTATTCCCCACATGGAAGTTTGATTTAATGTTGAACATTAAGGGCTATATCATATATTATAACATAGCACAGCATCCACATCCTGACAAACCTCAAGAATTTTGTTTTTTCTACATTTGCCAAACCTCCACACAACTAACTTCATTTTTTTAAATTCATTCACTCATTTGATCATTTGTGCTTTTCAGTAAAACCAGATGCACTGCTGATACTTGATCTATTTATTTACCACACCAGAATAACTTTTTTTCCTATGGCAAATTCAAGGGTCGTTACACACACACACACACACATCTGAAAATAGGACAAACTATTTAAATCCTGGGTGCCAATAGCATGTTGATTTTTTTTAATTGTTCCTGCATACTACCTTGAGACAGCAGGTAGAACAGAAAATTCTGTAATTATTCTTAGGCGTGAATATTCATTATGGTCTTATATTATTTTTGTCCTTTGACAATGGATACAAATTATATTATTATATACTTAGAAATGTATCTTCTATGCTATAACTTGAGATCTTCTATCATTAACCTCAGCTCTCTTTCTGTATTCGTATTTTTCTGAGTAGCTACTATTTGTCAGACAGAATTGATTGTGGGGGCAGAGAAGACAATAGTGAACCACACTGGTAAGTTCTTTCTCTGCTGAAACTCATATTTTGATGTAAATACATATGTAAATAAAAATACTTCCAGCTTGTGATACACTTTTCAAAGAATGTAAAACATGATGCTGGTGATTTCAGAAAAGTGAAATAGAGGGACAGCCCACTTTTGATAGTGTGGTCAGAAACAACCTCCCTGAATATGCTGATTTTTAAATGGAGTCTGGAAAGATAAAGACAAACGAGCTAATCCCTCCAAGAGCTGAAGACACTTGAGGCACAGGAAACAGGAAGAACAAAGGCTCTCTGAGTAAGGAAAATGGTTGGAGAATTCTAGGAACTATTTAAGGTCAGTGTGGTTAAAGCAAAGCTGGGGGGAGAAGATGAGGCCAGGAAATGGAAAGACAAACTCTTTGAGCCAAAAAGAGTCCTGCTATGATGCTGGACTCGGGATCAACATAAAGATCAACTCTGTTTCAACAAGTCAACAAAAACGAATTAGAAAAACATGATCAACAGCAGCAAAAACATTTTAATACCTGAGAATAAATCAAAAAAGCCACTGAAAATTAATAAAACAATCATGAAGGACCTGAAAGAATCCTTGAACCAATGGAAAAAATACATCTATGTTCATGCATGGGTAAGAATCAGTATTATAGTGTTAATTACCACTTCCTCAATCTATTAAAAGACAATTTGCCTCTCCTGAATATACTAGGGGCAATATACCCTTTCTTTCAGAAATAGCAGGTTGGATCTTCTGGAAAGTACATGGTGTCCTTGCAAACTTGCTTTGGAGGACAGCCCATATTCAGCCGAGGTTTTAGATTACAGAACTTGAACAAATTCCGGAGACACCTAAAATTCACTGTGCAAGTACATGCAATGTATTCGATCATTTGATCTCATTCCATAGAATGTATCAGGAGGGAGTAAATGAAAGTGGTCCAAAAATAGCACAGGTCTTTGAGAAAATTCATGTAAACTGAGCATAAAATCCCAAGCAGATGTAACAAAAACTGAAAAGACGTTCTGGCTGTGATAAACTTTCCGCACTGGCCTGGGATTTGTACCTCCACTGACAACTTCTGTTCACATTTTATCAGCAACATCAGGGACATGAGCTAACCAGCAAAAGATACAGACAATGAAGTGAAGCAGAAAGCATATTAGATCGACAGATGGGAAACGTGGATTTTTGTCCTGACTTTGCTTTGGCTACTGTGAGAACTTGGATCATTCATTTAGTGTGGAGTTTCTTTCATTGATGCAACTTGGAAACCGGATCAGAGATTGTCTAAGACCTCAAGCCTAACTGAGCAGAGTTGACTGCCTGCAGCAGGAAGGAAGCCAGATCGTGGTTTCTGGCCTGGGCTGAAATGGGTGGAGACCTTGGGGAGGAGGCAGGAATAAGGATGGTGTGGGCAGTTGTCTTCGCCAACATCAGGTAAGTTGAACTCAAGAATGAATAGATTGTCTTAACTAATCAAGGTCTGTGACTGTTCCATTTTCCCATAATCAGAGTCAATCTACAATGAGCATCTGCTGGTTTGAAAATATTTTCTTAATGCTCATTTTTATTTCGTTGAAGCCATTCAGCACATTGAAATGAATCAGCCCAGGAACCACACATGCCACGCAGGGGGGCGATGGCAGGATGGGGGGAAGAACCCCCTTGAGCACAGTCTGAAACCATCACCCACAGCCATCAGTTGTTGACAGTAGCAGTCCGAATAGGTTGGCATGCAGTAATTAGAGATGGAGAGGCACAATTTCAATGAACATGTTCTATTATTAGTGTATTTCAGCAGCAGAGCTCCAAGAGAACAAAGGCAATAGCTTATCTGCTTATAGCGAATTACTTGCGACAGCAGAACCTGTTTATACCCTGCTCTAGGCCGATGTTCGCACCACATGCGCTGCACAAAACTGTTGTCACCAAGGTGACAGCCGCCCCCACACTGCCTGAGTGGAGGGATAAACAGGGGAATGGAGACAACAAGAAAGCTGGAAAACAGCACTTATCCGCAGCCTTGACCATGACTCCAAAACCACATCCCTTGTCTGCCTAACACTGTACAGAAAAAGAGGGAAGGTATCTAAAAGAAAAAGATGATTTAGAAAATCATCGCAGGAAAGAAATTTTTAAAAATAACAGTTTGAATAATGACTACATTTAAGATTTAAACATGAATTAGCCCATCTCATCCTTGTAGATGAGCGAACTGATTTTCAGAAACGTTTTAAGTATTCGCTCAGGGTTACAAAGAAGATAAAATGTGTTGTTTGATGTAAAGCTTAGTGAACATTTCTGTTGTACTACTCAGCTGGGAAAGGTAGACAAGTTGAACAGTGTTCCAAAGAACAAAGTGTGACTTCACTTCTAGTCCGTACTGTCTTGCAGGCATAAACATTCAGAGGGGAATGAACCCCAGGGCCCAGGGATATGGATCTTTCCATGGATGGGCATTGCTCTATACCCTCAAACACAAAAATCATCAAATTGAAACTATTTTTTTCTTCATTATTAATAGAGCACTCAGGATAAGCATTTAAATTGGGACTGACTTCTTTGCATGGAATGGAGCGGAAAATTGGGGAAAATAATTTAATTCTTAAAGATATCTTTAGAAACTTTACATATTGCACACTTCTTTCTTCAAGACAAAGTCCCATGCGTGAAATACTATTTGGCAAAAAGTTGGTTATTGTGTGCCATGATTTCTTTGTATACGTTACACGGATTTTATTTACATTTCCTTGGGGTGATTAAAATTCTGAATTTTTGTTATATTTTGGTGGCCATTAGCATCTATAAAATTTTGACGCCAGAAAAACAAAAGGTTACTTATTAATTCAATGAGTCTCTGAGCAACGTTTTCGCCTGTAACAGTATCAGGCAAGGCTCCAGTCACAACTTACGCCTGTCATTTTCTGTAATTAAAAGTACACAGTCATATTTATGCATTCTGCCTCCTAGCAGCTGCAGTTAGATTAACCGTGAACAAAGAAAACATTTTGACACAGTTAATTATATTGCTGCTCTCCTTTGCTAGCAAATACTAGTTACCTTCTCAAATGAATAAAAGCACTTTTTTGTTATTTTTCTTTTATATAATAATATGAATAGCCACAGAAAACTTTGGTTTATACTTACAAGGAGTTTTAATTCCAACACTTCAGTCTAACACACATTAAACTATCTGGTAACTTTCTTTTTTTCTTTTTTCTTTTCTTTTTTTTTTTTTTTTTATTTGACAGAGAGAAACAGCCAGAGAGGGAACACAAGCAGGGGGAGTGAGAAAGAGAGAAGCAGGCTTCCCGCTGAGCAGTGGGAACTAAAATTCCCAGGCAAGAAATGGGCTATTCCTGGGCAGAAAAAGGGGGTTTGCTGATGAGTCATCGGCCGAAGATGGGGAAGTAAACATGGATATCAGTGGGAGAGGGAGAGCAGAGTTACCGTTGATTCCATGAAACCTAAACCGACCTGTGAGCAAGGATGAGAAAAATCCTATCTAGTCATTACCTTCAGCCCTTTGTAGGAAAAGACTGCTGGAAGTGAAGTAGTGAGACTGGGGAACCCAACCAGCAAGAGGCCCATCTCCTGTGGCAGCACTGGAAGGAGGCAGAAGGAAATGTCACCCAACATAAGTCGCCGTTACCTTGATTTCTACATTCACTGTAATCTGTGTGCTTCTCTCTTCCTTTCTCTTCCCCCTCATCTTCCCTTTCCTACATTCGTTTTCAGCTAAGAATTTCAAAAATAATACAATTGAGTGGATCCGTATAGACTCAGGGGAAATGTATTGAGGAAAAATATGCAGAACAGTGGGATGACTGTGCCTTGTAACTACATGCATAGAGGATTTTGGTCTCTTGAGATCCTTTTATATAAAGTTCCATGAAAATACACAGCCGTGTAACTGAAATTTACTTAGCGGATATGAGAATGGGCTTTGGAGTCAATCCTACTTGCTTGGTTATTTCGCATCTCTGAGGACCGTTTTTCTCCTCTGCAAATATAGGGTGACTTTACTTGTCTCATGCTGCTGTGAATATTCAGTAAGACAATGTATATAAGGTGCTTACTATGGCATATAACAAGCCCTCTTCAAATGGTCTCTCCTATTATTACTCAGTAAGAAATAAATGCATACTTTAAAATGGAAGAGGAACAATGCATAAATATGATTTAATTACAACAAATGACACATGTAAGTTGTGGCTAACCAGAGCCTTGCCCGATAGTTACCCCTACAGTTCAATAAATGCTTACAATTCCCTTAGATGAGTGAAACTACTTAAACTTTAACATATTTTAGTTTTATGCTGGGTGTTTGTGGTGAGAAACTTCTGTGTCTGATGGATATGATAACCTGCATATGAATGGGAGTATTAAGGTGAGTGTCTGGAAAATTAGTCATTATATGTGAGAAAATACAAATTGATAGTGATGCCAAGAATCAGACCATGCTGAAAGCAAACAATTTCTTCAAAAATCAAATTCCTCAGGAAGTGGATTATAGATATTTATTCCTGACACACATTTCTGGATGACTGATGGCAACATAGTGCACAGAGAGATGATTAAGGTTCTGTGCGGACTCACTGGGATGTTAAATGAAGGTAACTAAATCTGTTTGTGTAAGCTCTTTCTCCAGTTCATGTATATCCAGGCTGAGTCTCATTTCCTCCATCTTTGGGACGATGGGAACAGCGCAACTTCACAATGGCAGAAGATGCCTGATCTCTTCTGGGCTTTCCCACTTCTGAAAATCCCATCCTCGACGCCTCCATCCTTGGTGTTCACTCCTCCGCAAATAGTGACTTCTGTAGCTACTACAAACCACGGACTGTTCCTTTCTCTAAAAAATGCACTCAAACAGTTTGGGAAGAAAGGATTCAGTGATGGTAGCTGGTCAAGTGGAATGAGTCCTGTAACACACTCTCCCTGTTGCCAGATCCATCACTGGGGCTCCATGCTGGGCTCAGCCTCTGTCAGGTGCTGCACCGGGCAAGAGCCAAGACAATGAAATGCTTCCTCAAAGGGCATCCACAAGGCTTCCTCTTTCGCTATAGAGAAGAGACGTGGAGATGCTGTGCTTTACAATCATTTTTAGTGTGCAGAGTAGCCACAGTAATTTGCAAAGGACATATTTCCTTTGTGGTTATTCAGGAAAGTTTCTGTATGTGCAGAGCTGATGTTACAAGCGTGTGAATGGGATGGAAGAAGTACATTTTAGGGGAGATAATCTCTAACGTGAACAGTTTTTTGTTTTTTTTTTCTCAAGTAAATCTTCATAGGCTACAAATTATGGAGACTGGATTCAATCCAGTTTAAGAATAAAAGGGATTTATTTTCTTTCATGTTGGGGAAATCTAGTCAGGCATGACTGGATCCAGGTGTTTAAATGATATGATCAAAAATATTTTTTTCTTTAATATCTTTCCTTCCTCTCTGTTGGCTGTATCATTTGTCAATTTTCTCTAAGCGGTAGAGAACTGTCCCCAAAGAGCTAAAAGTTTTGTTTCCTTTCAATTCCTGATCTCAGGAGTCTCCATTTCCCTGTGCTCCCTTCATCTTTGAAGTCGCTTACACTGATTATCTTTCTTTGTTTCCTATGCCTACCTCTGGACCAATGTTTCTGTCCAAAGGAATTGGATATCCTGATTCCCTTGTCTGACATGTAACCATATGGTGGGGGCAGGGAGTCTTGCTACTCCCCACCAGAATCACTTGGACTAGAAAAGCAACCAAGAAATTTTCTGGGTTCAAAAGTTGTTTCAAGACATATTTTGTCTTTATTTCCAGGGTGACTGGGAAGCTTAACTGTTAGTCTGTACCCTGGAGACTACAGCACTTCCACAGAAAGGTTTTGTCAACTTTTTGATCCAAAACCGGGAAGGTCTCCGTCTCTCCAAGTCCCTCCTACAGTAAGGGGACCTGTGAGGCGACTAGTGTCTCTGGTCTCCATTTTGTATTTCAAGGCTAAGAAAATGAGGAAGAAAGAAAAAAGAAATCAAGAACTCTTCTCAGGGAGCTCATGCGCTAAGAGATCCAGTTCTGAAGTTGTCATCGTGAGCACAAGAATGCCAAGCCTCGCAGCTCCATGGGCCAAGTTCTCTTCCAGCCACATGTCTGCAGCTTCCACGGATATCAATGGGAGTTGTGTGTGTGTGTGAACTGAGCACAGAAGCTGGCTGTGTATAAATAGCTCAGCAATGGTGAAAATCTCTTCTTGTGTGTCTGGTACAACAGAGGTAGTCTTTTGCAGTTAGTGCCTGCTTCCCCCTCTAATAAAGTAACCCGGCAGTTTCAAGAAATTCCATACCAGAATATTTGATGGTAATTATTTCATTTAAAAGATTCTTCTCAGAGAACAGGGAACACTGTTTGTTAAATTTCTCTCGTTTCCCACTAACGATCTCAAGCCAGATTTAACGATTCTTTGCAAAACCGTCCTTCACTATTCCTTTGGTGAGCTGTCAGTCTATTAATGGACTGATAACCAGCTAACTGTGGGGGCAGGGGGCAGGTGGAAGTCAAAATGGGGTTAAAATTTTTTAAGGGGTTAAAATTTTTTCTAAAGCAAAGTGCTTACATTCACACTGGCTGCCAAGGCACAGAGGGTCAGAGCTCTATGGCATAGAGGGTCTTTCATGGGAACAGGGCTCTGACCCCATCAGGCAGGACACATGGGTAGGATCCCTGGACCATTTGTCCTCTGCCATTCTGCTATGGGCCCCGGTCTGACATGGAGCACACTGATGTGAGGCTGAGCCATCTCCTACCCTGAGTGAAAATTTCTTTCAGAAAAGAGTTAAAGATAGACTTGTTCTCTGTCCATTAGAGTCCGCTGGGTCAGTTAGCAGAGCATGCGACTCTCAAAGAGTTAAAGATAGGCCCTGTCCTGTCCCTTAGAAATAGGGGATTTCTCCAAGACTTTTATATGAAATGTTCTAGTTTATGAAATTTACCTACAGTTAGATAATTTCCAAATGGCCACCTTCAGTCCCTGTCTTAGTTCTAAACTCCAAGCTTGTGTCTACCTGGCTTCTGGAAATCTCTATTTGGATATCTTGTTCACACCTTAAATTAATCCAAAACTTAACTTTTATCTCAGCCCACCTCTGTCCCAGAACATTTCTTCTATGGCCTTTGCCCTAGTTAACAGTGCTCTCTTCAATCATTCATGCCAGAAAACTTGTAGTTGCCCTAATTTCTCTCTTCCTTGTCACGTATTTCATCAGTCCAAGCCCAGTTGATCTTATGTATTAAATTTCTCCCCATCTTCTTATTTCAGTCCCCTGCTCCTGGCATGAAAACTGGATGATTAGAGTGCAAGTTTTAATTCCACTAATGACAGGATTTGAATCCCATTTTTGTTACCTCTTTGGGGGGATGCCTCATTTTAAAAAAAAGATTTTATTTATTTACTTGACATGGAGAGAGAGAGTGAGAGAGGGAATACAAGCAGAGGGAGTGGGAGAGGGAGAAGCAGGCCTTTTGCCGAGCGGGGCTCCATCCTAGGACCCTGGGATCATGACCTGAGCAGAAGGCAGATGCTTAACCAAGTGAGCCACCCAGGGGCCCAGGGATGCATCATTTTGGAAGGAGCCTTGTTTTCTTCATCAGTGAGACGGAGATAACATCTACTTCACAGGACTGATTAATAAAGACTAAATTAGATTATATATGTAAAGTGTTAGTATAGTTGCTGACACATAATAAAATTCTGGGAAATGGCAGACACTTCATCCTTTCTTGCTAAGAATATCATAGCAGACTCCTTTCATACAATCTTGCCTCTTTATTCTGTACACTGAGGCTAGATCATACTATCTAACAGCATAACTGCTTCCATCTTATTTATCCAAAACCAGTCTGTATGATAAAGAAGTCCCTGCAATAGCCCATCTATCTACCCCATCTCAAACTGTACCCCTTCTTAGTCTAACATTTTACCAACAGGTGCTGCATCTTTTCTCTATTCATTCTATTGGAAAATAGTTATTTATCACTTAAAAATCCATATTAAAATTTCCTCTTCTCTGAAAGTTTCCCTGACCCTACTCCAAATAGAGTTGGCTCTTCTTTAACTCCATCACTATTTTTAAAGTATAAGACTCACATATTTCTATCATAGGTTTAATTACACTGTAATGGCATTATTTGTCCATACATCTGCTTTCCTGGCCAATCGTGCGGTCCTCAAGAAGGCCTTGAAGAAGAAACTGTAATTGAGAAAATATCTTGATTATTGTTCTCTCCTGAGAGTTCGGCCCAGTGCTGTGTTAGTTTCCCACTGCTGCCACAGCAGATTTCTACATATAGAGCCACTTAAGACAACACAAATTTATTATTGTACAATTCTAAAGGTAAGAAATCTTGTATGTATCTCACTGGGCTAAAATCAAGGTGGTTGGCAGGGCTTCCTTTCTGGAGGCTCTAAGAGGGAATCTTTGCACTCATTCAGGTTGTTGGCAGTATTCAGTTCTTTGCATTTGTAGGACTGAGGTTCCATTTCCAGGCTGATTGGCAACTAAGGATTGTCCCCAGATTCTAAAAACTGCCTGCACACCCTGGCTTGTGGTCCAAGCCAGCAAGGACTGAGTATCTCAGAGTGTATCCTGATCTATTCTACTTTGTACCTGTTTTAGGGACTCCTGTGATTATATTGAGCCCAACTGGAAATTCCAGGATAATTTCAGTCTCGGTAATGCCTTCAATCTTAATCACATTTACAAAGTCCCATCAAAGGAGCCTCACATATTTTAGGTGATCGGTAGTACATGTTGAATGACAAAATAAATGTGTGTAGATGACAATAGGTATGTAGGCCTATTGATTATATTAGCTGATTTTATAGGGCCATAGATTAATTAGACAATTTGGCATTCTTATCTGATTTACCTGCTATAACTTTTTATAAGAATCCAAGATACTATGTTTTCTAGATCTTCACCTTTCATGGGACCATGGCAAATGAATTATACCCAAACAGACCAAAGGAATTTTTCTATAATCTCAGATTTATCATAAATCATAAACATTATTAGTAAAGGCTAATCAAGGCCCATCAAAAGTCTCTGTCTTGTCTTTTTTGTGACTACTTACAGAAAGATTTATCGTTTGTATGAAGTTAATATGAATGCACACATTTATTTTAAAAGTATTTGAATGTCTGTATGTGCCAGCCTTTGTGAATGGTAAAGAAGGGTGAGCAAAATACAGTCCCTCCCTTACAGGGCTTACTGAGTAATTGGGAGACAGATAATTAAAAAGTAATTACATGTCTAGGGTAAGGAAAGACCATTTTCGGAATACAAAGATAATAAAGACATGGTAACTACACTGGAATTAAAATTTCAAAAAAGACCTAATATGCTCTACGACAGTCTCCTCAAGAAGCTTCTATTATAGGCTCACCAGAAACACAAATACATGGACAAATATTGCCACTACAGTACAACTAAGTCAACAGCAGATATATCTTCATGTTACAGGAATGCATTAAGGAGGAAGGAGTCCACCACAATTGGAAGGTGGCTGGAATGGTTTCAAAAAAGTGAAGATTTTAAGTTGTGTCTTGAGGAAAAAAACAGGACTTTTCCAGACAGACATAGAGGAATGGAGTAGGGAGGAAATCTAGGGAGAAGGGAGAAACTTGGGCTCTTCTCTCAGTCTGGAGGAGAGAGAGAAAGGAATGGATTTGTGGATAAAGGGTCATCTTAGCTGCGACCTGGAGGATGAGCATACGCTCATTGCACTCGGGAGAGTATGGGATAAAGGAATTTTCTGGGCAGAGAGAATGAACATTCAAAGGACTGGAGGATGGTGAGAATGAGTGTCACGTATGAGGAACTGAGGAAAATTCAGAATAACCACAGCATAAAAAGTGAAGAAATTGAAGAGATGATACTAGAAGTGGTCCCAAACTACATCAAGAAGGGTATTTGAGCCCATGAAGGAGTGTGGATTGTACCCAAAGACCTATGGAAAGCCATTTATGTGTTTTAAACAGAAAAGTGAGATGACAGATTTTCATCTTGCCCAGTTCCATGGGTAGTTGGTAGTTGCTGAAACTAATCTCTTTTCTCTGTATGAAGAGTTTCCTCTTTCATTGATTATTTCATTTCTTTTTTTCTCCACCACAAGTAGAACATGGAGGATTCCTGGGAAAGACTGGCTGATGTTCTTCTAGACTAAACAATCACACCTGGAGGGACAGTTAAGCTTCTTGCCTGGGATCTGTACCACATTGGGTTGAGCAAAGGCTGTTCCCTCAAGCTATTCTCGTCTCTGGGAAGGTGTGGACAATTTCCTATGGCTCTACATCTGAGAAAAAGAGAAACCTCCACAGATACAAAATACAGGGGTATGCTGTTGTCATAGCCATGCTGGGGACAAAATGAGAGAAATAAAGTAACACCTAAGATAGCATTTTGAAAATTTAAGTCAAAAGGAGATTTGAAATAAGGCTCCTGGAGACAAAGTTCTTATGTGATATGGTTTGTGCTCACACTGGTAACACATCCGTGGCATTCAGCCACTGCTAAGTGAGAAGAGTAACATGGTAGGCACTTAGGCTCATTATTCAAAACATGGACCTGGGGATATGGGCAGTTTCTACGTCTGTCAGAGAATACAGAGGCTCTAAAGCCTGAAAGTCAAGAAAGAGGAAAGAGAGTAAAAAAGGGGGAAGCTAAAATTGAACATGTTAAAGGAAAGGTGTTCAAGGCACCAGAGAAATAAGATCTATCATATTTGTAGACATTTCTGATTCACACTTATTCTTGAATACCAAAGGGCTAGAAGAATTCATAAAATTTATGAGAGAGCATTCAGGAGACAGAAGTGGAGGGGGATGGGAGAAGAAATTGAAGTCAGATTTGATCTCTAAATTGGGGGAAAAGAAAGAAAGAAAAAAAGAAAGAAAGAAAGAAAGAAAGAAAGAAAAGAGCCCTTTCCATGTCCTTGCCCTTCATAATTTGTCTAGTGCCTCCCTGATATTTATAAAGACAAAAGGAAAGTAGAAAGGCCTTGAGAGCCTAGTCACAGGCAGTAACTTTAAAACATGAAGTTATTCTATAAAATAACACAGGCAATTAAATTTCTTGTTACCATATACAAACAAGCTGCACTGTAGATTCAGGACAATATTACCCGCTCCCCGCTCCCAGAACCAAAAACTGTGTAGTTATTTTCTGATGCTTTAATGTGTATTTTCCAGTGATTTATATATGAGAAGAGAAGAGGTAGAAAGAAGATTCTCTATATAAAGTGTAAATAATAGAACTTTAGACTAGGGAATAGAGAGGGAAAGATGGGGCAGAAAGAGAAATTGTAGAAAGATAGGAAAGCGGGAGGCTGGTGAGTATACACAGTTGGAATGAATTTTTCTGCGTCTTAGAACACTTCACAACTGGTGGAAATCATATCCAGTCTCCACCTGGAGAAATGAGGAGGACACTGATGAATGGGCCCTTAACGCCACGAGCTGTGGAATTCTTCCTGAGCAGAAACGTTTTATCAGAGCATTCCAGGATTTATCATGGAGGTATGGTGCCATGGAAGTGAGAGGTTGGTCTGCTAGGCCATCTGGTGAGAAGCTACTTGTCAATCTCCCAGATGGTTTGCGAAAAGAGAGAGACTTGATATTGAACTGAAATCAGCATATGAATAGAGCCATGAAATCACAAACTTAAACCCCATTTTTTTCCACATAGTATTTTTGAAAACTTCATTAAGGAAATTTTACATGAATTTTATATGATCTAAAAGATCATATATAGAAATTTTAATTTATAATATAAAACCATTTTAATAACATTTGCTACATTTGCTTTCATCTCTTTTAATAGGTGTTTTATTAATCTTAAGGTACTTAGTTAAAAGGAAGAAATTGATATTTTTTCATTGACTGATTTGCACATATACAAGTTTTGTAAGACTTACGTAGAAGGAGGTCTAGTAGGATTTGGCTGTCCTGAATTATTCCTTTGGATAAGTATGTTCTAAAAAAATCTGTGCCATGTTTGTGAAATACTTGAAGACGATCTGCTCTTTGAACTTAAATTTCAAAAATAAGTGTATTTTAGAACCACTTGGGTCATGCTCACTAATAACTCTTAAAATGATGTAATCAGTAAGCATTACACTTAAAATATAGCATATTTCCCATATTTCTATAACTCTGAGATTTTTAAAATATTAATAATAATCAAAAGTGTGAACTTCAAAAATGGTGTAAATTTCTTATTTTTTCCAAGAAATAAAGCCTGGTTTTCATATTTTATTTATTTTATTCTATTTTATTTAGAACATGATAATGATTATATAGACCCACATAAAATTCTCCTTCAATTTAAGATATGTTCATGTGAACAATAACGCTTATTTTTTTTTTTAAAAGCTTATTTTTTAAATTTAATTTTGAATTCATGTAAAGTGGCTACTTGGACGTTTAATAAAACACAGGTACTTTTGAGATTTTAACAATTTGTAATATCCCAGCCATGGAGGAATTGAGAAATAAATACCTGGGGCAGAGTATCCAATAGAAATTAAAGTTCGACTTTGTATCTATTTTCACATTCAATTAAGATGCCAAATTTTTATAAAGACCATAAAAGAGAATGTATTTAACATAATCTTTCCACATTCTTTATAGTTAGGTTGTCTTCATGTTTGTCTGTTTATCTTTCTGCATGCTATTAAGCATTTGATTATCTCACTGTCTACCAGTTTATTTGACTTGACTAGAAAGTAGACAGTAAATGTGAGACGGATCACATTAGAGAAGTAATTTTTGCTACTGTTAATGTTATAGGATGGGGATGGGGAGTCAGATCTCAGCTCCTGTCTCAATGGAATTCACACACGCTTGAAGGATTAGTGGGACAGGAATTCCAGAAATCCATGGGCTCACAGCCTGTCAGCTGTGAGAGGAAAAACAAAAGCCAAACACAAGCTTGACCAAGTAAGAAATCCTCAGTTATCAAGGAGATAGAAAATGCTGAGTGAGGCAGTGAAGGTGTTGGGATTGTGGGAGTAAGAAGTATCCAGTGGACTTGGGGAGACGTCTAATAGGCAAATGTAGGGCCTGTAAGATTGGAGTGGGCACCGAGAGGAACTACGGTTCCATAGCAAATGCCCCGTTGGATAGTCTGAGAAATACCCAAGTGGGCCCTTAATAGGAAGAAGACTGTGGCCTCATGGGTACTGATGGGCCAACTGCTTATACTTGCTTTATATATGTATCAGTTTATACCCACAGATGAGTGAGACCTGAAGAAACTGAATGATTAGCATGGGATCTGGCATATAATTGTTGCTCAATGAGCGTTCATGGAAAGAATGAATGAATGGAGGTTCAATGTGCCATATGAAAGATGAGTAATGATCATATACATAAATACTGTACGAATAGAATGCTTGACAGTATTACATGTACAAAGTCTGGTTAACAATTCTCCTTTCTTCAATGATCTGATCCGTAGATAAGAGGCAAAGTTGACATGAAAATATTTTGCTATGTGACATGTATCTTTAATCAATTTTGTATATTCAATCGTACCAGTCATATAATCAAGCTGTGATTATCGGCGACCCAAAACTAACTTGGGTAGGGTAAACTTTATTTTTTAAAAAGCAAAAGAACGTTCTATAGTATTAAGTATAGCCCAGCATGACACGCTCTCCACACATGGATGGATACACATAAATGTGAACAAAGAAAACTTGTGTGTGTCAGAGCAAATGAAACGGGATACAATTGTTTTTAATAATATAATATCATATATTTAAATTGTGTCTTACAATTTATGAAGTCATTTCAGAGATGATCTCATTATGTTGCACTGTAATCCCATGAGGTAGAAGTGATTACAATTTTCATTCTTACAGAGGGGTGAAGTGAGTAAGTGATTGTGGGCAAGTAATCTTTCCTCTAGGCTGCCTTGTTCCATTGATAAACCCTTTTTTTTTTCCATCAGGTATTTGGTTTTCTTCAACTTGAAAACCCTATTACATCGTATTAAATATTAAAAACTTAGAAAAAGTGCTCATTCAAAAATCTTCCCATCATTTTGCTTCAAAGTGTTAGAAATCTATAAAGGCAGGACACCTTTAATAATAGTACAGCACATTTTGTCATGAGCAGTCTGTTCCCTCAAAAATTATCATAAAACAGATTGAGAGCTAAATATGAAATGCTGAGCTCTCCAGTTAAAGCACAGACCTCATTTCATTCAGATCAACTCAAACAGATGAGACAGAAGAAATGGCTGAACAGTTATTCCATTTTATTTTCAGCCCTGGTAGTACACTTCCCAGCTCAAGGTTCCAGTAATTCAGGGAGGGGATAGTATGGCACAGTGTGCGTGGCTAATAATTTCTCGGCGGGCCCCATTCCAAAGTGTTAATAGCCATGTTCTGGGGCCTTCCCTCTAATGCAAGCATCATCATTTTTTAAAAGATTTTATTTATTTATTCGAGAGAGAGTGAGCATGATGGGGTGGGGGAGGAGCAGAGGGAAACAGAAAAGCAGGCTCCCTGCTGAGCACAAAGACCAACGCCAAGGGCTCCATCCCAGGACCCTGGGATCATGATCTGAACTGAAGGCAGATACTTAACCGAATGAGTCACACAGGCACCCCAAGCATCATCTTTTTTTAACTTTCATATACAGAGCTTAGCATCTCATAACCAGACAGAAAAATGTAAAAAAGCAAAAATAACACATCCTTGGGCAAATGAAGAAAGCTCCTTAAAATCATGTTTGCAGTTAATGTTTTTCTCCCACATCCTTTTTCAAATACTCTAGTAAATTAAATAAAAAGAGAAAAGACAAACAAAACTCTTATCTTCAGGTAGGCTTTTTCTTTCCAAAACCAATTTCACAGAACAGTCAGATATGTAATAATGAGTGTCTTGGGGATGTAATTTTTTATGCAACTTGACATGCAAGTCATGAGTAATTAATTATGTCTTCTATTTACACTTTGTCAGATAAGAGTATTAAACAGAAGAGCTGAGAGGAACACAGAACACTACCATTAATCTGTTTAATTTGCAAATCTAATGCAATCAAAAGGAAGACATTAGTGTTAAAATTGTTTTTGTCCAGGTGGTATCTTTCATGGAGGGAAAGGCCTGTCTAGGGTGTAAACGGTACACAAAGACAGCAAGCCACAGAAGCTTGGGTAGGCTTCCAAAGCCAGGGCATCAATCTTCCTGGGTGCTTATATCGTCGATTCTAAATGCTCTGTGCTAAAATTAAAGTATGAGCTTTTCTCATCAGCACCCAGGTTATATTCAGTTCTGTGCAATTATCTAGCCAAGGGAAGAAGCCCCTGATTAATTAAATTGAAGGTGGAACATGGGGCTGACAGACTGATCGATAGCAAGGAGAATCACAAGAAAGATTTTTGGGTGAGCAGGAACCAACCGTCCCCAGCAGTTACCCATTCCCCACTTCTTTCCAAATGGTGGTCCTCACCAATGACTTAAAAACTGATTCAGTTCTCCTGTGTCTCAGGATATTTCTCTCTTAAGAGGAAGAGACAGAAAATAGAAGTTAGTGAATGAGAAAACGGAAGCCACGTCCGAGCTTTCGCACGAATGGCTATGATGGAGTATGCAAGTTCTATGGTTTCGCTCCTAATGCCTTCAATACCTCCCTGAAACTCAGCTGACTCATTATTAAAATGGTGATGATGATTACAGGAGTATAGAAGGATGGAGTGAGATCATGTACGGAAAGTCCCTGGGGCAGTCCCAAATAACCAGCAGCCCCTCAATAAGCGACCGCCATCCTTTCCAGGAAGCCAATGAGTTTTACAAGAACGTATCTCTCATTTCTGCCAGAGATACTTGTACTGGTTGCTTCCTTTTGTATATACCTTATAAATAAATGTGGCACTACGTGTAGGACCTTGATTGCTGCGTTGGAAGGATGTTTATATATACAAAACAGAGAGATTTAGATCCTCTATTCAGTTTTGCCTGGCAGAATGTAATTTTTACTTGTAGTTTTAAAACTGTTGGAGAAATTCTACAACTATGACAGAATATGTATGTTAATTATAATTTTTATAATAAACATGGCAATTTTTAGTCACATGCAGAGCATATAAATTTGAAAGTATGAAACTAAGTAAAAGAAAATATCATGCAAAATGGAGGTCTTGGGGTGCCTGGTGGTTCAGGTGGGTAAGTGGCGGCTCAGGTCATGATCCTATGGTCCTGGGATCGAGTCCCACATCAGCCTCCCTTCCCTGCATCTGCTTCTTCCTTTCCTTCTGCCCCTCCCCCCTGCTCATGCACACCCTCTCTCTTTCTTGATCTTTCTTTCTCAAATAAATAAATAAAATCTAAAAAAAAAAAAAAAAGGTCCTGAAGGGGGAGCTCTGATGTATATACCACTCCTTGCAGCCTACTTTACATAACTTGATAAGAAGTAGCTTACTTCACTACCCCAGCAGAGGAGGGCAGATTTTCTCCTGACCCGGCAACAACCCAGCCAATGAAAACCACCACAATTCAGCCAATGAGACGTTGCCACAACCCCAAACTCTCACTCACCTCCTGTAGACAAATAGCCTTTCCCAAATTTCTTTTCTCCTCTATAAAAGAATACTTCTCTGTTCTCTGTACTTGCCTGTGGTTTGGTAGAGTCTGCATATCCCAAATTGCAATTCCTCTGCTATCCCTGAATAAACTTGTTTTTTGGGTAAACTAGCTGGCTATTTTATTTTTAAGGTTGACAAAAGTATGCTGACTGTTACAACTTGCCTCTGAAAAAATCCACTTATTTTCCATTTATCTCTAAGCGTGCATACAGATTAATGCATAAACAACATGATCCAGGGGAGTTTAAGTCTAGGGACTAATTTACTGAACTACCCAACCAACAGAGGATTATTTTATCTAATTAAGACAGAGCGCACGTATTTAGAATTAAGCATTTGCATTTACCAGCAAATTCAGAATTATAAAAGCAATTAAAGCTAAAATGAGGTACGATAATTTTTTTCCTGCACACCACTGCTGAGCTAAAGCTCATTTTAATATTTGCCTTTGTAGCACTATTGTACAGAAGGTTGTGAATAAGAAGCTCACGGCTGGGCAGAACACTCTTTCCCACCTAGCTTCCAGCCCCTCAGCCTCCTTAGGACCTGAATCCCCATCCACCCTGTTTTACTCAAGCCTCTTAAACAGAGCCTACATTTTCTCACATTCCTACTTTTGTTCCTCCGTTTCTCCAACCTGGGATGCTTTCCTTAATCTCGTCTATCTATTGGGCAGTTTCGAACCAGATTCAGATTAAACTCCGTCTTCCTTCATGAACATATTGCTCCTTCAAGCCTAAGTGCTTTGTCCCTTATCTGAAGGCAAGGGCACTTTACTGCCTACAGTCCTCTGTCACATTCATTTGCAAATGAATGTATTATAACTTCAGAAGTCTCTTAGAGTAGTAAGTCACATACTGCTTTTTAACTTGCTACATGTTTATATTATTTCCCCTTATATTATGGATTTTGGGGGGCATAACAGTGTCTTAAACTCTTAAAAATGATGAGCACAGCACCTCTCTTAGATGTTTAATATACGCTTGATGATTGATTGGTTGAAATGGTGAAAGACCTATTCACCTTCATATATCCTCCATTCATCTTCCCTGTTTTACTCAAACCTCCTAAGCTTGTTTTACACTTTCTATTTCATCTTATTTATCTTATTTCCAGATATGTTACTTAATAACTGCTAAAAGAAAGGAAGAATGCTATAACTTAATCAATACAGTCTTTTGTCCTTCTCACAATGTAATTTCTATCACTCCGTCTTTATTTTCTGAAGAGTTATTAAAATGTTGTCTCTCACATTGGTGTTACGGGAATTATAAAGGACCAATAACTTGTGGTCCTTTCCAGAACTCAGTAGATAAATCTTGTAAGAATGTAGTTCAAGGGGTGCCTAAGGGGCTCAGTGGGTTAAGCCTCTGCCTTCGGCTCAGGTCATGATCCCAGAGTCTTGGGATCGAGCCCCGCATCAGGCTCTCCATTCAGCGGGGAGCTTGCTTCCTCCTCTCTCTGCCTGCCTCTCTGCCTACTTGTGATCTCTGTCTGTCAAATAAATAAATAAAATCTTAAAAAAAAAAAAAAAGGTTGTTGTTCAATACCCAGCCTTCCTCATAATGCATTTCAGTCTGTGGCTAATGAAGCTTTACTGAGGTCCTTGTGTATTTTCCTGATATTTTTCACATTTTCTTAGATATCTTTTCATTCCCTACAAATATAGCTATTGTCTTTCTGAGACAGTCCTCATAAGAAAGAGGTTCTATCTGTCAACTAGTCAGTTAAAATATTTAACAGAGTGCCAGGCACAAGAGAAGAAAGGAAAGAAGGAACAAAGAAAGGGCGGGAGGGAAAGAGGAAGGAGGGAAGGGGGGAAGGAGGGAAGGAAGGAAAGAAAGACTTAATAACGTTTTTTAAACTTTTTCTTTGAGAAAATTTTAGATTTATAGAATGTGGCAAAAAAAAAAATGTACAGGAAGGTCTCATGTACCCTTCACCCTGCCTCCTCCAATGTAGACATCTTGTATATCCAAAGAATAAAATATCCAAATTATGAAATTGACTTTGATACAATCCATAGAATTTATTCAGATTCCACTAGTTATTATGTGCTAATTTGTGGATGAATCTGAATGGACCTATACGCCTTTATCCCAGGGACAACTTTATGTAACTACCACCACGATCAAGAGAAACAGCTCCTCCCCTGTCACAGGGCTCCTTGTACCTCTCCCCTCATCACCTAAACTTTGACCCTTGGCAACCGTGAGGGTGTTCTCGCCTCTACAATTTTGTTATTTCAAGGATATCCTATAAAAGAAATCTTACGGTGCGCAACCTTTGGAGATTGGGTTTTTTCACTCAGCATCATTTTCTTGAGGTTCATTCAAGCAATGTGTGTATTGGTAGTTGCTAAATAGTATTGCCCGGTATCGATACATCATAGTTCATTTAACCATGCACTTATTGAAAGCCATTGCGGTCATTTTCAGTGTGAGACCAGTACAAACAAAGCTGCTATAAACATTCCTGCACACACAGTAGGTTTTGATGAAGATGTTTATAATTTCTTGTATACGTCTAATTCAACCTGGTCAGGTAGACTATTGGTTTTTCAGAGATGGGTGAGACGGGTGAGGAGCTAGTGAGTACATTCTGCGTCGGACATTTTTGTTAGTATGTTCAGGAAGGAGTAACCATCTGTCCTGATTTTCCCAGAACAGTCCGACTTATATCTGCTATCCTGGCATAATGATCCCTTCACTCTCGCAAGTGCCCCGGTGAGTACGATAAATTGTATAATCACTCTGTTTCAGATTACTTAAAGATTCCAAGCATTGCCATTATGCCTGCTTGGCTACGATGGTATTGCACTGTAGTAGACTGCTGTTTTGTAATCTTTCTGAGTATGTGTGGATTGACTCTCCAGAGTCTCAGAGATGAGGTAGTCTTGCAAAGACAGATAGTCTTTTTTTTTCTTAAGTTTTTTTTTTTTTTATTTACTTGTCTGAGAGAGAGAGAGAAGGATAGAGCATAAGCAGGGGAAGCAAAAGGCAGAGGGAGAAGTAGACGCCTTGCTGAGCAAGGATCCTGATGCCGGTCTCAATCCCACGACCCTGGTATCACGACCTGAGCCGAAGGCAGACGCTTAACTGACTGAGCCACCCAGGTGTCCCAAAGAAAGATAGTCTTGGGGCGCCTGGGTGGCACAGTGGGTTAGGGCCTCTGACTTCGGCTTGAGTCGTGATCCCAGGGTCCTGGGATGGAGCCCCTTGTCAGGCTCTCTGCTTAGCGGGGAGCCTTCCTCCTCTCTCTTTGCCTGTCTCTCTGCCTATCTGTGATCTCTGTCAAATAAATAAATAAATAATTTTAAAAAGATAAAATAAGAAAAAAAAAAGAAAGATAGTCTTGCTGAAGTCTCTACTGTTCCTCTCTCCTTTTCAGTCAAAAAATATCACTTATATGTGGAACTTAAGAAACGAAATAAACAGGGGCACCTCGGTGGCTCAGATGCTTAAGCGTCTGCCTTTGGCTCAGGTCATGATCTCCAGGTCCTGGGATCTCTGCTCATCGGGGAGTCTGCTTCTCCCTCTCCCTCTGCCTCTCGCCTCCTCTCGTGCTCTCTCCCAAATAAACAAATAAAATCTCAAAAAACGTTTAAAAAAGAAGAAAAGAAACAAGCAATGGGGAAAAAAATAAGAGAGAGAGACAGAGCAAGAATCAGATGATTATAGAGAACAAACTGATGGTTGCCAGAGAGGTGGGTGAAATAGGTGAAGGGGATTAAGAAAGGCATTTGTGATGAGCACGGGATGATGTATGGAAGTGCTCAATCACTATACTGTGCACCTGAAAACTGACGGTGCAGTGTATGATAATTACAATTTAAATAAAAACTTAAGAAGAAACTACACTGTTAAAAACGGGGGGGTCTTTTTGTGAGTCGGTTTTATGGTTTATTTATCTCCATAACCAAGAGGAGAGGACTCTTCCCCACCATTGTCAGTTTGAAAATACTTGCAGGGATAGCTTCTGATAGGTTTGGCTTAGATGAATGCCAAGTAGGATGGGGCCAAGTAGGATGATGGTATCACGTTTCAGAACACACGAATCAGAATGAGGTTTCCTCTGAGGAGGGTAGATGGTGGGGAAGATGGCAGACGAGGCCACAGAAGGGATGGTGATCCAGAAAACCAGTGTAATGTGTGTCTTCTGCGAAAAGATCAGAAATTCTATATCTTTTGACTAGAAATCCTATATTCTTAATTGTTTTATGTGTAGTATTTAGCTATGGAGAAATGGGTAACAAATACAGCATCTGAACTTTTTCTACATGATTAATTCTTTATAAGATTTATTTATTTATTTGAGAGGGAGAGAGTGTGGTGGGGAGAGGCAGAGAAGAGGGCAAGAGAGACTCCCAAGTCGACTCTGCGCTGAGCATGGAGCCCCATGGCAGGACCGATCTCAGGACCCCGAGATCACGACCTGAGCTGAAACCGAGAGTCAAGACCCTTAATGGACTGTACCACCCAGGCACCCCCTATGTGATTAATTCTGAAGTAGCCACACTATTGAAAGACATAAATGTAAGGGATGATCCTCAACACTTCATGGTCATAATCGATATGTATAATCATCCACATCCTTGACTGTTGCAAATACAATTGGGAGTTGAGTACAATTGACCCAAAGGCCAACGGCCCAAGGTCCTAAATTGCAGAGGGCTGAAAATGCTTGAAAAAAAAAATTATCATAGTACATTTAAGTAAAAAGAGTATGCTAACATAGTAGGATAGTTTGATCCTTTTTTCTTTTTACAAACTCAGATACACAGACATTAGAAAAAGTTTGGAAGCAATATTCCCAGATGGTGGTTATTTTGGAATACAGTGTGTAGGAATGACTGCTTTCCTCTTTTTCTGCATGCTGTATTTGACACAGTTTCCTCAGTGAACACATATTCGTTTTCGAATTCTTAATCCATTATTATAAAATTCTTGTGTATGGCGATGCACACCTGATTCAGACTGACTTAGAGATTCCAAATTAAGAACTCCCTTCTTTAGAGCCTCCAGAAGGCACGGAGTAAAAGGCTAATTGAAGGCCTCGACACAGAAACAAGAATTTCAATAGAAGGAGTCTCATTAGGTTCCCAATTAGCCTTCAAAAAAATAAATAAATAAGAAGATGGTGCATCAATCAGATGAAAAAGGACTTGAAGATACAGCTGTCTTTTGTTAGTTGCAAAAATGCAAAAAATGAATTCAAGGAAGCAATGCGGAGCACCTCTGAAGAACGGCTGATTTTTGGCAGATTTAACAGTTTCAGCTAATTAAAAAGAAGCAACTGATAAGCTGTTTTTAGGATTAAGTCCATAATACTTCATTCTAAGCCCCTGCAATCATTTTAACACAGTTTTGACAACACCAGAATTTCCATATTACAAATCCCAAGTATCTAACCACTTTGAGTGAGGCCTTTAGTCATTTCTGAGAGACTTTAATTAAAGTATAAATTAGCTAGGGAAGACTGTAGAGGAATTTCTCAGTGATGATGAAAAAAATGAACCTGGCCACATCCCATCACTGTATCTATATGTAAATAACCCTATTGTACTGATACATTTCATATGTATATAAAGGATTTTTCTATAATCCTTTAAGGGAGGATCACATGACTCACTGTTTAATAATACATTCCAGACAATATGCAATTCCCTTGACTTTTTATTATTCACCTTATTAATCAACTTATTCAGAAACTTAAGAAGCCAATTTCTCTTCCTAGATAAAATCTAGGAATTTTAAGTACAACCAAGTAATAAGGCATTTCTTATGGTAATGGCATTGGCACTTATTGTAAATATGATGCTTTTACTTTGCGGTATTTGGCAAGAACACTCCCCTTTTATGGCTACACTTTAGTTTTCAACACAATGTCAAAGTAAATAGAAATGCCACCACAGTTTCACTAGGATGTCTATTTTACGGGCCACCGACTTGACTTAAATAAGAAATTTCTGGTTTATCTGAGGGAGAGGATGATGCAGTCTAATTAATCTAATTCTGATGCAGTCACTCAGAGACAGAAAGAGACTCCTAAAAATGTGTTCTTGAAGATTTCCAGAAACCTTGGTTTGATATTTCAAAAAAAGCAGATTATTACACTTAAGGAAAATAGTTTATTAATCACAGAATTGTAATTAATAGCCATGTATGAGAGTATATCAATGTGTGATCACAATTTTCTCCCATTTTCAATTATAAAGAATATTAATTAATTGACAAATAAAACCAAAATTGAATTAATAGAAAACAATTACAACTAACCCAAATTTCCACACTTTACCAGCACAGTAATAGACCACAGATATAGATTGGTATATTAAAAACTGATGGAATAGCTTTTAGTTCTCTAGTGAAATACTGATTTATGTAACTAAGAGCATTTGTTTTAATCATACTTTTGTATTTCTGTCATTTGAAAACATGACAGTTCAGGCTTTGGTGTATATATATATATATACACACATACATATTTTAATGAATGCAACACTAATTTAATCAACCCATTTAACTGACCATATTTGGAAAATGAAATATTTATTTATTTATTTTTATTAAAGATTTTATTTACTTTTTTATTATTTATTTGAGGGAGAGAGAAAGTGGGAGCATGAGTAGGGGTAGGGGCAGAAGGAGAGGGAGAAGCAGACTCCCAAATGAGTGTGAAGCCAGGGCAGCGAGCTCAACCTCAGCATTCTGAGATCATGATCCGAGCCTAAGTCAGATGCTTAACCAACTGAGCCACCTACGTCCCCCAGATAATGAAATGTTTATTCATGCATGGCGAGAGGAACATGAGAAAAAACATTGTTTATAAAATTCTTTTCAGTTTGATGTTTTCCATTTGTAAAGCCAAGAAGAGAACTTACTTTCATATTTTAAGAACTCAGAAGCTACTTTGTTTTAGAAGTTAAAGTAAATTATACACATACTGAATAAGATAGAAATAAGTGGTCAAAAAAATCAAAATTTTTACTTTACTACAGATGAGAATTTATCACACCAGGGAACCGATCTTTTGCTTAGCCATACACATCCTTTGTCCTTGGTGGTTTATTCTGACCTAATAAAATCCCAGAAAAAAAAAAATACCTGAGGAACCTTATTTGGGTGTCTAAAAGAGTTCATTTTCACTTATTACAAAGCCTTTGCTTCCTCCACAAGATCATCAAAGCAACGTTTCCAGACCATTTTTCATTCTGATTCCCCTCCCTCCCAAAGGACACTCAGCACTACTGCCTGACAGACCCTCCCTCTGATTTCATCTTGCTGTCCAGCAGCTGCCTTCTCCCCTGGCAAGCTTGCACACTGCTCTTCCTCTCGAGTCTGTCCCATAACTTCTACTTTACCTTCCTCACCCATTTACTCATTCAACATTCATTCATTTATTTAACAAGTATTTGTTGCACATCTACTGTTGTCCAAGATCTCTTCCAGCACCTGGGGATACAGCATGAACACAGTGGATCAAGTCCTCGCTAGGTTATGAAAGCTACAAGCCTTCCCCCTTTTTTTTTTTTAAAGATTTTATTTATTTATTTGACAGAGAGAGATCACAAGTAGGCAGAGAGACAGATAGCAGTGGGGGGGGGGAGCAGCAGGCTCCCTGCTGAGCAGAGAGCCCAATGAGGGGCTTGATCCCAGACCCTGGGATCATGACCCTAGCTGAAAGCAGAGGCTTTAACCCACTGAGCCACTACAAGCCCCACTACAAGCCTTCCAATGGAGGAGTAAGATCACATCACATGGTGATTGATACATTCTCTGAAGAAAATAAACCTGGGTAAAAGTGGTAAAATTTTCAGGAGACTTTTTTTTTTTTTTTTTTTTTAAGTAGGCTCCATATCAAGCATGCAGCCCAACACAGGGCTTGAACTTATGACCCTGAGATCAAGATCTGAGCTGAGATCAAGAGTCTGACGCTTAACCAACTGAGCTACCCAGGGACCCCTGATGGGGAGGTCCTGTATTGGTTGTTCATGAAAGCCATGTTGAGGAAGTATCTTTTGAACAGAAATTGGAATAAAATAAAAATCTGCATTTATAAAATGCTTATTATGGACCATGCATTTTTTCTTACACGAGCGCTCTCAAACCCTTATCATGGTTCTTCATGAGATCCTACTGGGAAGAATGAGAGTTGCCTTCCACCCAAATGGCTATTGAAGCCATGAAAAAGAAGACAGTGTAACAGGCAGAAAATATGGACTGCTATAAACCGCTTAACGTGGTATGATGGACAGCTGAGGACAGGACAGAGAGATGACAGGCTTCTCACATTTTATCTTTATCACCTGTCAGGTCTGTTGGCAAGTAGTTATTCAAAACAAGCAGAAAGCAGGAGCAGTCACAACATAGTGCTCTACTAACGTGAAACAGAGATAGTAGAAATGTGTGAAAGCTACAACCAGAAATAGTTCATCTCAAAGCCAAACCAACCAAACAACGAAACGGATGTCTAAAAGTGGAACAGCCGCCTCTCAGCTGATAGTGATTTCACCATTTATACCCAACTGGCAGCAATACTAAAGACAAATAATACCGAATGAAACATATTGTTCTCTCAAGTTGTAATTTAAGATAATTACACTGAAGAATAAGGTTAAAATGAATTTTCCATTTTTAATAGCCAAAAACCAAAGAAGCTTTTTGTACATAAAGTTACCAAAACTAGAGTTAGCATAATCCATAAATAAGAAGAATATGTACATTTATTTTTCTTCTAACAGTTTCCTAAATATCAGCCCTGATAAAAAAGTTGGGAATCATTGCTTTCCTTCATGCAAATTCTTCCGCATGAAGGAAACTCATTAGAAAATGATCTCTACAGTCAGACTTGGGAAATGCTACATGCTAGCTCTCCCTTCTGGAAAACACGAAGCATATTAACATAATAGGGGTTCTGAGAAGCTCTGATACAAAAAAAATTAATAATAATCAATGAATTAAGAGTACTTTAAATAAAGTTAGATTATTTCCCAAATCCATGCTACCACAGAATAACATCTGTTGACACTGTGAGTCTCTCATGTCCCACGGAACACATTTTAGAAGATGCTGCTCTAGACACATTTTTATTGTTCTACCTCTCTGCCTTTGCTTTAGCTATTTTCACCATCTTATTTCTTGCTTTCTTTCTTTTTTTTTTTTCTACATAGCACTTACTGAGTGCTTATTGTATTCTAGGCACTGTTTAGAGTCCTTTCAATTATTCTCTGAGGTAAATACAACAGATCACGGAAGGGGCCCCCACACAAGTGAAACAACTTTCTCCACATCCTGCTTGTCGGTAAGACTGAAATCTGGTCTCTCTGATCTGATGTCTATGTGCTTGACAAATCAGTGGCCGGTCCTCTACTCCTCAGCTCCTCCCAAGCTCCACAGAGACCGACAGCCTTCCGATTTTCCCATCCAAAGAGGTTTTCCAGATATTAGCTTGTTGGGTCCCCAATGTTGGGTCCCCCAATAATGGGTCCCATGGTCAAAGGAGCGAGACTGATACAAAGCTAAGGTCAAGCAAAGTGTTATTTCACGCCAGGCATCAAGAATCACACCGACAGTCAAACACACTGGTCGGGGCCACTCCTTACAGAGAGGGCGACCCCTTCCTGCCTCACAAACTTTTATAGAGCAAAGGCCATGTGGTTGGGCCTGGCCACACACAGGTGGCGAATGAGATTGTAACACACAGAGAAAGTTGCAGAGTCATGCTAGGTCACACATGGGTGGCCAATTGAACTACAATTCACCCCACAGTAGACATTTGAACTAGCCTATCACCTTGGTCAGAATTGGCGCCCAAAAGGCGGGGCCCCCACTCCTTGGTAGCTAGGTAGACAGTATGCACGCCCCACTGATTGGATGTCTCCCCCTGGCCCAACTAATCCCTGCATTCGGGCTGTTATTTCCACCTGACCTGACCCACCCTTGTATTTGGGCTTTGTTACCTGGGACTGGTTTCCTGGACTTGCTTTTAAGTAAGTTCCCCTGGGGAGACAGGGTCAATTTAAGTTTTACTGCATAAACAACAAAATGACTGTTCAACTGAGGTGGGGCCACTCTGGCTAAATAGGCCCTTACAAGTTTATAGGATCTCCCTCTTGCATTTGACACTGTTGGCCGATCCTTCCCACTTGGAATTTCCTAGACCTGGGATTTCCTTGATTCTGCTTTCCTCTTGTCCTTCTCTGGCTGTTTCTTCTTCATCTTCTTAGGTTCCTTATTAAATGTTAGTGCTCCTCAAGGCCCATTGTGGCCCACTGCCCTTCTCCACCTTGCTCTCTGCTGGGACATCCCCATTCACATCTCCCAGTCTACCATCGCCCCTGGACATCAGACTTATATTGAAAAAGTACTTGTGTGGTTTTTTGGGCTTCAAACTCAAGATGGTTTCTGCTAAATTCATCATGTCCTTTATCAGTCAAGGTCCCAGTAGGATACTCAGGGGAAATCCTAGATAGTTTAATCAAGGGACTGTTAATAAAGTGTGGAGTAGGAATAATAGTACCAAGCATGAGGGCAAAGTGGGTAGCTGAGCTGGAGGAAAATGGACACTGTCCAAGACACATCATTAAATTTGCAACATTTCGGGTGGGGGCATGGATGAGCCTGGTGGTGGGTATTAAGGAGGGCACATATTGCATGGAGCACTGAGTGTGGTGCATAAACAATGAATCTTGGAACACTGAAAAAAAAAACAACAAAAAAAACCCTGCAACATTTCAGGCAAAGGTGTCAGTTACCCAGAAATTAGCATGAATATTACCTTCTCCCCAGTCCCAAACCAATCTTGTCAGTTTTGCTATTTTTAACTTGTCTCTCTTCTTTTAGTGTCTTTTCCCAGCACCCTAGGGTCAACATTTGTTATCTCTTAATGGGACCATTATGATATTGTTCTATCAGTTGACCTGCCTCCAGGTCTGCTCCGGGATAACCTTTTACTTACAGCCAAAAGCTCTCTTTGAAATGCAAATCTTACCCTGCTAAGCCTTGGCTAACCCTTCAATGATCCTCTTCACCTAGAAAATAAAGATCCTAGTTTTTGGCACAGCATATAGGAGTCTCCCTGATCTGGCATCTACCATTCCCTTTCCTTTCGTACACACGTGTATTTTCCTAAACACTGCCCTGCTTTTTACAACATTGGGCCTTTGCTCATGCAGTTTTCTCTCTGTGTCCATATTTCTTAACCTAACTCAGGCTAAGCTCAGGTTATCTTTTAAGAAATCATCTCCCAACTCATGAGATATAGTTTCCTCTAGCATTTTACCACGGTTTCCTCTATTAAACAAACAAACACAAAACGTCACTTCATACTACATTTTAATGACTTTTTCTATGTCTATTTCCACATGTCATTTGTGAGGATTCAACTGAAGGTTATCCATTCCTGTACCTACAACATCTGGTACAATTCCTGGCACACAATAAATATTCAATCAATGTTTTATTAACTGAATGGAATTGGACTGCAGTTTTCCCTATATTCATTTTCTTACAGAATTATTATGCATATTTATAATTTGTAATTCAATTCTCAAACTCAGAGTCCTAGTTCTAATTCTGGTTTCTGAAGCATTTCCCCAAGCTTTTATCATTTTCCCTTCTTTCATCTCAATTTCCTGGCAAAAAGAAAAGGACAAACCCTTCTTATCAAGAAACCACTACAACCTTGCTTCAAACATTCTGTTTGTTTGGTGGTTTTAATATTTTCAGAAGTAAATGGAGTTGGTCTTTTAGGTAACTGGCATGTCTAGGAAAGCAGACATCTTTTACTGGACAATGAGATTCTAAATGAAAGAGTTGAGAATGATTTTCTGACACAGGGTTAAGATATGGTCATACTTATAGAAATAAATTGAAAGTGCCACGTGGAGATGGAAAAAAACCCCCAACAACTAAGGATCAGTACTCTGGACATCTAGGACAAGCTTGTGAAAGGAAAAACTTACTAATTAGGAGTAATTAGTGACTGTAGATTACATGAGAGGTGCTTAATAAGGTTATTTACATATTGTTCTGAATAACTGGTAGAAACAATATGGAACCTGTTGGAGCCAATAACATCAGGAGAAAAGAGGATGAGAGGCTGTGTATTCTGCCTTTAGCTTCCCACCGCATTCACTCTCTTGCTCATTCTACCTGTGCCATATTAACTTTGTTTTGGCTCCTCAGATTAAGGGCACAGTGCACAAAGCAGTCTCTCACATATTTATTTAAGCAGAAAGAGCTGATACCAAGGCACCTTTGAGGGCATCATAGAAGAGTTCTTTAAGGCTTTGAGTTGCACTCCTGGATTAAACACTACCATAAACAGAACCAAGTACTAGGGTGTAGAAAAGGCTTCATCTCTCAAGGGCAAAGTTATGGCAAAAATTAGAGAGATTTCTGTTGGAAGCTTGAAGAAATCTTTGTCAGTTGTAGTTGGTAGTGGTCACACAACAATGATGATATGGAAGAGGAAGCAAGAACATGACCTGCATTGCTGAGCATTGGCTTAAGCTACAGGTCACATATAGAGGTAATGAAAGCTATTTCCCCTATTATTTCAACTCTGTTTTTTCACTGATGATAGCACATAGCAGCTTAGATAACACTGGTGCATAAATGAGCAACCAAGAGTGCATATATTTATGGAAAAAATAAAACATTGGCATTGTGATTTATAATTTTTAATCAGTTCTTAATATAGAGAACTGGTAACATTTTATTATTTTTTAGTGTAGTGATTGCATTGAAATTATAATAATTTAATTCACATAATGATAATTTTCTCATGTTTTCCTTTAAGGTGTGTTCACAAATCAGTATTATGGTATTTAACACTTCTGAGGCAGAAACTGTAAAATGTTGCAAATTTTAATTCTGTTTATGAAGCTTCTATTCTTTGCCTAATTCCAGATCCTAAGCACAGTGGAAGACCAAAAAATTACAATATACTTTCCTTTATTTCGGCAATAAATGTATTTGGAGTAATAAAACGAGCATATAGTTGCTTTCTAGTAAAGCTCATCATTGCAGGGGGCTATACTTGTGGAAATGCAAGAGCACTGGAACTGTGCACCTGAATGTATTAAATTAGGAAGAAAATGAGAAATAAATATCTGTAGTCATTCCGCTTAGCCCTTTAGTGTGCCACACTGCTACCTATCACAATGGTCTAAGTAAGTGCACCAACTGTATCTAACCTCAAATGGACTTTGCAAACCCGCAAGACTCCAGGTGGAATTATATTGATCAAATTCAGGAGTCAATGTGCTTATAAGTTTAAATACCTGTAAGCTAGTTATTTAGATGTTAGAAATAGTGCTACATTTAAAAACAAAATACAACTCATGTCATTTTTAATTACTTATCCATATAGATGTGTATTTTCTTATGGACCAAAATGTGGCAGAGGTAAGGTGTGAATTTTTTATTCCTTACTATAACAATAATCTTTCACACAACAAAGAACAAGGGTAAATATGCATGTCATGGAGGATAATTTCTCAATCCCCAGTAGAAGCCCAGCCCAGTGAACATTCTTCAGTTTACCGGGGATGTCCTATATGGAAGGGTTTCTCTAAAAGGTTAGCAACAAAAAACCCAAATAAGATATGATAAAAATAAAAGGTTGGAAACATTTATCAAAGGAGTCAGTTGACAGAGGAGTTAATAATGCAAACTTCATTGTGAGGAGGGTGGGTTAGGCTGCTCCAGAAAGACGAAAAGATTATGGTTCATTGGCCAATATTGTAGAATATAGAATGTGAATGACACTTCGAGGTAGAAGTGAAACTTCTGTGTGTGTGTGTGTGTGTGTGTGTGTGTGTGTGCGCGCACATGTGAAAGAGGGGTGCGAGAGGAGAGAGGGAGAGATAGTGAAGTAGAGAAAGGTAGACAGACCTTGGTGAGTGGATATTTCTCCTGAATAGAAGTACTATGGCCTACATCATAACACTTATGCTTTATAAAATTAAATCTAAACCTCTTTTCAGATAATATAATTAGGGCCTCTTTCAAATTTAATGTTCTTTGATTACATATCAGGTAAGAGCAGACCAAGAAGAAAATATAGAGAGGAGGTTATGGAAAGAAAGAAGGATTCATGCCAAGACTATGAGTTTAGGGAAACATTCCACTTGACTACTAATGAGCACCATTTCAGGGAAGGAAGAATTAAAATTCCTATGATGTCATATTCTACAATTTGCTTCCTAGTTGACAAAATACTGATACCAAGTGAACTGATACAGGAAGCAATTTTCAGGAAGAGGCTTAGTAAAGATAGGATAGGTGAAAGAAATTACATTGTTTTCACTGGGAATGCTGGGAAGAAGGACAAGAGGGAGACTCATCAGATAAATACTCCATTTACATTCATATGTGGGTAGAAGATTTTCAGATTGGTAGGCTCCCAGTATACCTGATAATAGAGTTCCACTTTTATTTTCTATTTTTATATGTACCATCAATGTTGATATGAAATTTTAAAGTTTCATAGTGAACATTGTGCATATGCAGATATTAGCCTCATAACATACAGTGGATGATTTAGACAATCTGAGATGCTTGATTAAATGTTTCTGTCACTTAGTAATGGATAAGGAATGATGCACAAAGACTTCAATGGCCAGGCACATTTAGGCTATCTCAATGAAGCTGCTTATAATGAATCACACAGATTCAAATTTTCAGACTTTCCCATCACTTATACCTAGCTGCTAACCCCTGATTACTGGAAGATATAAAACTATAAATCAAGCCTCCCATTTTGGTTTCTCTAACTTTATGGCTCTTAGGAATTTTCATTCTTATACAGAAGGTATTTCATATGGAGTAGGGAAAGATTTGTTGACATAATGAGAGCCACAGAGCTATTTGGGAGGTTGGATAAATGGTTTGTTTCTGACTCAGCACTAGATCTTATCACTGAGATTCAATCAACAATGTGCTATTTAATAATGGAATTGTTTTCAGGTCTACTTTACTGACACTTATTTAGGAAATGCAAATGTACATGCAAATATATTTCCAAATTATGAAGAGATTACATGATGTACCAAATTTATCATGTACTATACTATTTCCAAGTGTAAATGCATTATCCTTTGTGCCCAGTTTAACACTTTGGATATTACTTGTCAACTGTAACAAAATAAGATTAATGAAATAGCATATGGGAAATATCTGGAAGACAGACTATCACATGGTGGATATTCAGTATATATGCATATATATTTTTTTCATCTGATACATTTTATATCCTGGTCACACAAACACTGCGCTTACATAAAATGAAGGGTAATGACTTGTTCTACAAAATTAGTTGCCCCATTACAATGTTTATTTAAATGTCAAACCTTGTCAATGTATTTATTATGTGAAGCAGTTAACCATAATTGACACCAATCTGCAAACGTACAAAAATACACCTGTTGTGAGGCACACAGTGAAACTCTCTTATAGTCACTGAGAATACCATTATGCCAACATTGACTGCATTTTCTCACATCTATATCAAGTTTTCATTAGAAGTTTTGCCACAGTCTTTACATTTTAATTGCAGCACTCTACCCCCACTCTCAAATCCATTATTTGAGCATTTCTGAAATTCTCCCTCATTATGAAGAATTCAAATAAAATCCTGCTGTTGTTTCAAAGGTTAGGTTTGGATCGGATGTCATACATGTAAGTCTTAGTTGTTACTTAGAAAAATGTGTGATGATCCAATTTCCCACTTTGGATTCATCACAAGTGTTGCATAGACGTAATCATGATGACAGAATTTAGCAAATAGAAAAATTAACAGGAAACTTAAATAAGTCTAATATAATTAGTGGTATGTGCTAAAAGAACAACCTCTTATAGTGAAAACACATGACCAGGCTTGTTGTTTACCAGATTTTAAATAAAATTATTATCAACTTAAGAAAAATGTAAAAGCATATTAAATATAATTGAGAATTTTATTTATTCCCTCTGTTGCTCATTCTCCTCAAAACTATTTTTCCTGTTTTCCATTAAGATAAATAAAAACAGAATATTTCAGATTGATGGCTGTTTTCAATCCACTGGTCCTGTTCCACTATCTCCTTGTCAAGCATTCATAATTAATGGTGCATGTAAGCAAAAAGTGACTCTTTGGTAAGGAAACATTTGCATCCATTAGTGTTTCGTTCATCTCTAAGGTAAGTATCACGGTGGTGCTGAAAGGACAGCTCCGGGTCACCTGTGGACACACCACTTTGCCAGGAAAGGAAGAATGGTGATAAAACTAAAGTACACACACTGAGGACACAAGTGGTAGACAATTACCTCACAACTTCACACTACTTTCCAAGCAAACAACTAGCTAAAATTTGTTTTAAAGATTTTATGTGCAGTATAGCTGTCAAACTAGGATTAAAAAAAAAAAAAGCAGCCCCCCTCCCTTTCACTTTTCTCAAAATAACAGCCTAAAGCAGCACAATCCAAAGAAAACTCAAAAAAGTGAATTTTACAGATTTTTCTGTCTTTTAAATTTAGAGGTGCCAGCTTTTGTGAATAAGGTGGGGAGGGGGGAGTGTAAAGACTTTGTAAAGGGAATTATCAGGTTGAAGATGAAGACTCGGGGGAGAAGAGTCCTCTCCTAGCTCAAGCTGACACTCCTTATTCAAAGAAAACCATGCTCACGACCCACCCCGGCAGTCTTTTTGAGTACAGGCAGCTCAGCCCCAGGTGTATAATTCCAGCAGAAAGTAAATTAAGACAAAGCCCCGCACATACCATTGCGGAGAGAGCGATAAGGTTAAACAGCATCGGGGTGCGGTAGTGACCAGAAGGAAAAGTGACCTCATTTCGTCCGGCGAAACACTAATTAACAAGCCCACGTTTTATGTGGATACCAGTGGTGGTAAAAGCGCACAAAGGGTGAAAGCTGGAGAGTGCAAACTTCCCGGTCTTTCCCCCTTCCCAGCCCTCAAAACCGCCAGGAGCAGGCACACGGAAGAACAACAAAGCTTGCGTCCAGGCTGCACAGCCGGCGCTGCCCGCGGCCGGGCCATCATCGCACCCCGGGTCGCGTCTCTCCCCCGCTGCAGAGCCGGGGCGTCGGAGCGCGGACGCGGGCAGGACCGCCCGGGCACGAGTCGGGGGCAGGGGGGATGCTCCCCTACCTTGAGCAGCACAAAGAGCCACAGCAGAGACAGGAGGAGGCGGCCGCCGCGCGGTCTCGTGGGCAGGTGCCCCATCACGGTGGCGAAGGGGACCCGGGGGCACCGCGGCGCGTGTGAGCTCCCCCGGCCGCGGCTCACAATGGCGAACTGAGGCTGCCGCCTCAGACCGTGGGCGCCTAGGCTGCTCCAGGCTGGCGCATGCTGCCGCTCCAGTCCCCTTGCGCCTGCTCCCTTTCCTCTTCCGCGCCGGGGGTCCTCCCGGAACGTGCCAGGCGCTGCCGTTCTTTAACAGCTAAGGATGGAGAGGGTGGGGATCGGAGTGGGCGAGGCTCTGCCGCCGCCGCCACCGAGGCTGCCCGTGGAGACGCGGGTCCGCGTGGCGAGCGAGAGGCGGGGGCTCTGCACCCAGCCCGTGGTCTGGCAGCAGGATACTCTCACTCTGCGCCGGGGACTCATAAAGTGACAGCAGCCTCCCAGCCCCCCACCGGGGTCCGCCTGCCGCCTCTTATCGCTGGACAGCCCGCACTGCATGCTCCGCCCCAGCCCTTTGCACAGTCTTGGGGACTGAGGAGTAGTGCGGGCTTTCGCTGACTCCTTTTGAGCAACTTGGGGACCTGATCCCAGTATCTTCTCAATCTTCCTGCATCTGCTCTCAGTTGCTGTGTAGAAGTACAGAAACACTTGGAGGGAACTGGTGGTTGGGATGGAGTGATGGAGTGCCTGGTGCAGGGCATGTGTGTTTGATGGGGGCGATTCCATCCTCTCCAACCCACTCCTACCTGGGAGGAGTGAGTATAGTGAGTATAATTACATACTCTTTCCATTTGAAATCAGCTCTTAAAAATTTCAGGGGCCTTTTTTTTTTTTTTAAGATTTTTATTTATTTATTTGAGAGAGAATGAGTGCGAGAGAGATGAGAGAGGAGAAGGTCAGAGGGAGAAGCAGACTCCCCAAGGAGCTGGGAGTCCAATGTGAGACTCAATCCTGGAAGTCCGGGATCATGACCTGAGCTGAGCCGAAGGCAGTCTTTCAACCAACTGAGCCACCCAGGCGCCCTGGGGCTGTCTTTTTTTTTTTTTTTTTTTTCCATTTTATTTATTTTTTCAGCGTAACAGTATTCATTCTTTTTGCACAACACCCAGTGCTCCATGCAAAACGTGCCCTCCCCATTACCCACCACCTGTTCCCCCAACCTCCCACCCCTGACCCTTCAAAACCCTCAGGTTGTTTTTCAGAGTCCATAGTCTCTTATGGTTCGCCTCCCCTCCCCAATGTCCATAGCCCGCTCCCCCTCTCCCAATCCCACCTCCCCCCAGCAACCCCCAGTTTGTTTTGTATACACAATGGGGCTGTCTTTTGATACCCAAGTCGGTCAGGTTGCCTGAAGTGGAATGTAAAAGCCAAGAAGGGGGGATCACAATATACTGCATATATTTATAAACATATACTTGAAAAATGTGTAGTTATTAAAGAAACTGTTGAGCCTTTCCAGAGTGGTATTCTCACTAGCAAAAGTTGTGGGGCGGGGATGAGGTTTGTAGTTAAAGAGAGGTAATAAGAGGAATCTTTGTGGTGATGAAACAGTTCCCGGATCTTTCTTTTTTTTTTTTTTTTAAGATTTTATTTATTTATTTGACAGACAGATTTTACAAGTAGACAGAGAGGCAGGCAGAGAGAGGAAGGGAAGCAGGCTCCTGGCTGAGCAGAGAGCCCGATGCGGGGCTCGATCCCAGGACGCTGGGATCCTGACCTGAGCCAAAGGCAGAGGCTATAACCCACTGAGCCACCCAGGTGCCCCGCATTCCTGAAATTATTTTGTTGAGAAGCCCTGAAGCCCCTGGAACTGGCTTGGGTTAGGGAGTTTGGGGAGGGGTGAGTATTGGAGCCCCTGCTGGAACCAAGGCAGCTGCTCATGGGCATGTCTTCTTTCTTCACTGGCTGACGTCTTGTCTCTGTTTCTCTGTCTGTGCTTATCTCCTTGCCACCTGGCCCTTCCTGTGTGCTCATCAGTGCTCCTCAGCTCACTCTCTCCTAGTCAGACCTCACCCAGCCCACCAGGCTGTTCAGCCTCACATGTCCATTGCCTGCAGATAACATTAGTTTTTCTGAATTCAGATTGCAGTTTTCCTAAAAACTTCCTCATGGCCCAGCCCTGGAGCAAGCAAGTTCCCATGATGCTGTGTGGGAACAGATGATAAAATGCATGCTTCTCCAGAGGCAGCATCTGACCTGAAGGTCTCCATTGCTTTTCAAAGGAGAGTTCATCATGGGATGAGCTGTTGTAAGAGTTCTGTGTAAGGTGAACCAATCCGTTCTGGTCAGTTCCACGAAATAATGTCGATTGTGGTCACAGTTCGAGAAACACTGGTCGGAGGCTTCTGTGTACTGGTGGATTGGATTGGGGAGCCTCTGGTTTTGCTGCCCTCCTCGGTTCAGCATGTCTGTTCCTGTGGTGCCCCACAGTATCCCTTGCGGCCCTTGTGAAAGGTGAGGGTCCTTAGAGTTCTGTCTTCAGAGATTCCGCATCACTTTTTCTGGGGTTAGGCCTGCGGATCTGCAGAGGTTGCCAAGGTTCCCAAGTGCTTCTGAAGCGAGTTGCCTGCAGATAGTGTCTGGAGGACCCCTACGTTCCAGATAAGTTATCTAATCAACTGTCTACTTTGCCCCCACTTTTTTCCCCTCTGGGCATGTCTTATGAACAAATTGTATGTCGAAAATCCATTTCTGAGACTCTTGCTTAAACTTGAGGAAGTTTGGTGGATTCCCGAGGCCACCTAAAGTCTAGTTAAACCTTCTTTTGGATTTTGTTGCCAGCACTTCCCAGACTCCTTAGGCGGCCGCCATGCTGGTGTGAATGATGTGGGGATCCGGATGCGGTTCACAGGCAAGGGGCAGTGGTGGGCCCTCGACCAAGGCAGTAGACAGTGAAGTAGACAGGAAGGAAGGAAGAGTGAAAATTCTCACATGAATGGGGAGAAAAAGTTTGGGAGTTTCTAACCACATCCGGGTAGTTAAAGTATTTATAATTAGCATTATTAATATTCCATTAAGTACCACCATGATTAGATGGCCTGAAGACTCACAGTATCATTTCATAACCACAGAAGAGTTTCTCTCCAGAGAATAGTGTTTTACATAGTTGCTGATGATAAAGAAACAATTTGTTTTTATTGCACTTAAAACAGTAACAGTCTTGGGAATCTTCCTAAAAAAGCCTCCCAAGAAGAATGTGAAAACTAGATCATCAGCAGTTTGGGGTTTTCAATCTATAGGGCACGGTCTGTGCTTCTTTTAACTACCAACTAGTTTTCCAGTGGAATATTTCCGAAGAATGGTAAGTTTTACACTAGTTTTCAGGCTCCAAAGTGTCAGGAACTGTCATGGGCGCATATACTACAAGTAGTAATGTGTGTTTCACAAACAAAATGTTTGTTCTGATTTCATCATCCCGACAATACTATTAGGTAAAGAAGACACAGATCATTATCACCAACTATTTTACCTCTATGGCTGCTTTTCTTGGAGAAAAGATAAATGGACAAAACAGAATCTGTTATGTGCTCTCAGGCAGGAGTTTAAAAGATGAATTTTCACAAATTGAAATAAAACTCTCTACAGCCTTTGCAAGTAATAATAATAACGTTGCTAACGAGCAAGAGACTTGAAGATCTCTCTAAAAATCTGCAAGAGGCTTTGTTTTTGTTAAGCAAATCCATCTTTTCCCAAACATGTGAAAATGTGCCAATGCCTGTGTGTTCACATCTCTCTCGTCTATGGAAAGAGAAGTGGTAGTGGCCACAGGGAAAGAGCTGTAATCCCTCGGAGAGGTTTAATGAGGAGTCAAATGGAACCCTTACAGTGCTCTTCCAATGAAGTTCAATTCTGTTCTCCAGGGACCAACTCTAATGCAGTTTAGTGTGTTCAGCCCTGGCTTCCACGACTGAAATTGCCTACAAGGCTGTCAGCAGTTTTGGTATTAAAGTCATATTTATAGGAGTCGCTCAATGACAAATAGTTTACTTTAGATAGAATGCAGGGGAAAAAAAAAACTCATGACATTGATCTCAAGACAAACAAAACAAAACAAAACAAAACAAAACTCAAGACATTGACATTGAAAAGCACAGTCCTAGCCATGCAGTTTGTCTTCCATATCATACATATGACCATTGTTATAACATGCGAACTGGAGACTATGTGTAATATGTGCTTAAGATCCGGTGGCCAAGCAACATTCTGCTTTTCAATTTGTTTGAGCCTTTCTTTTAGTTTTTCTCTTCACGAATACTGGTTTCTCGCCTCCAAAACATGTTGACAACTCATAAATTCTGTCTTTCAAAGTGAGAATGATTGACAGCCCTCAGGTGGATAGCGTGTTCCAACTGCCGAGACGTATTACTCTTGCCACACTTGAGAAACAGTGAAACTCACCACGGAAGGTCATTTTTGCTTCTCCATGGAGAATTTTTTTCCCATGGCCTTTCTTCCTTCTTAAGGAGCTTCTACTCAGGGTTTTTTCTTTTAGTGACTCTTGCATGGTTTTAAGAAAAATCAAATAAGAATAGTGTATTACAAGACATAGGTTTTATGACACAAGATCAGCTGCTCCAAGGAATTATGAAAACTTACAGAGAAACAAGAGCAGATATTTAACACTGGACACAAACTTCAGGCTATAGAATGAAGGATCCTAAATGAAGAAGGTTGTCATTTTTAGATACCCTCCCTTCTTTCAATTATATTCTAGGATTACTCTGCGTTGTTAGCATTTCCTTAGTTGCCCTAGAAATTTAAAAAAAAAAGATGATACTAAACAGCCTTAAGTTATGCAATTTTATCCTGTATTTAGCTTACAGGTGATGCATTAGCTAATAAGCTTTTATAATATTTGTTTTCTGAGATATTGTTATTATCTATTCACTTAATTCTCTTTCTTGAGTGCATTTCTTGACTAGTTATAATTTAAAGCATTAAGGTCCTACATGGGAGGATTCATTTTAGTTTGGCAGAAAAGCAGGGTTTAAACTTGAATCTACTTTACAGATAAAGCAAGATGCACTATTTGTTAAGTGACAGTGGTATCTGCTGATCTTTGCTTCCTTTCATTCTTTACTTCCCTTCAAATTAAAGATGCAATGCAACATTTACTGTGTTGTAGTCTAAAGGTATGTATGCCTCATACATAATGTCTACGTATGTGTCACTTGGAAAGTAGTTGCAAATATATTATTATTTGGTCATTTGGTCATAATGACTTCAGGTGCTGTGTAGAGACTATGAAAACATTAATCACACATTTTGAAAAGGTGCTGCCTTAACTGCTAAGGATTTTACCAAGAGGCACAATAATACTGCCTTGACAATTATACTTTAAATCAATCACACCAAATCAGTTTTTATACTAAAAATCACAACTTTCATAATATTGTCAAATCTAACTGTGAGAAAAGGGGTAAAGATGACTGTCCTTCAAAGAAGAGTAAGGGATGCCACTGATGGATCGGTGTCGTTATATGTCTCGGCAGAAGGACCTAGAAGAAAAATTCTGAGGAAGGCCTAAATGTTGTGGGGAAAATCCCAGTATCCAAGGGAAGGATGTCCTCCTCATAAAGGGACAGGAAGAAAAGGTAAAATTGTGAAGCTGTATATTTCTAGGTAAGCCTGCCTGAGTACTACAAGAGGAGCAATTTGGGAAAGGGAATTGAATGTACAAATTCCAGCTGTTTTGTTTGGCAATCTAATAATGTTGAGAAATTATAAGGGTAAGCATTGAACATATAGAGAAGGACAAAGGATGATTTTAATGAAATCCAATCAGGGATCAATATATATCTAGCCTATGGTGGTTCTCTGTTAACTCACTGTCTTAAACAAACAACAATCATTTCCAACCTTTTCTACTAAGCTCAATTATCACACCCTCTGCCCTACAGACCCTTTCAGTGCTTTGACATCACCTTCTACCTTACAGAGGAAACCCTGACCTTCAGATGACCACTTTTTTTGTTTTCTCTAACAGTACAGAGAATCCCATAGCTTTCTTGTTAAAAACAAGGAGCTCTTTCTGTCTCTCAGTAACCGCCTAAGGATCATTCTACTACCTATTTTCTAGAGCTCATTTCTTCCAGTCTTCCTTGCCTCTTATTTTTAAGCTCTTTTTGTTAATATATTCTATCTCTTGGCTTTTTAATGATGTTCACATCTTTACAATCGAAGGAAAGAAAACCTTCACCGAGATATTCGTGCTGTCTGTTGCTACCTTTTCTTTCTCCTCACTTTTCACCCCCTACCACTGCCCCTTCACAAAAATGTCTTAACAAGCACTGTGCAAGTTTTCTGCCTCCATTTATTTTCACTACCTACGTACTCTTGAACCACTTTGGTCTAGCTTCTGCTCCCGTCATTTCACCTGTACTGCTCTTACCAAGGTCACTAGGAATCTCTTGGGAACATATGTTCTGTTGGTTTCTCTCCACTTCCTGAAACATTCTCATCTCTGACTTTCCATAACCCTGCACAACCCTGGGTTTTCCTCGATATCAATGGGTGTTCTTTTGAAAGCTCCCTTTCTGGATCATTCTCCCCTTGTCCTTTAACATTGCCATTTTCAGTGCTTACTCCTAAACTCTTCTAGTTTCCTCTATTCTTGTGCTTGCTAATCAAATCTATGGTCATGTCTTCAATCCTCACCCATGTGGATGAGCCATGGGGTCATGTAGAACATTTTTTGACCCATGCAGACCCATACAGCTCACTTCATGTTTCAAACTCCTTTTGAATGTTTAAAACATCCCAAACTTAAAAAGTCTGAAACTGAACTCACAAAATTACCTCAGAATTTTCTATTTCCATAGATGATACCTACACCAAATGATCTGCAAGGGCCAGAGACCAAGGAGTCACCCTTGATGTTTCCCTCCCTTCTCCAAAAGCACCATATCCAATTTGATTCAGTGTCTTCTCATTTTATTTCTGAAATATTTCACATGTCAGTTCACTTCTCTCTATCCAACCATCTTCATCCTAATTCAAACTACTGTTATCTCTTTTCTGAAATTTTTGTAATATTTTGTTAATTGCAAGAGTCTACCTTCTGCCTCTCTAGCTCCTTCTATCTTATCTTGAAACCTAACAGAAAAATACGTCCATCCGTAGCCAGTTGGAACCACTCTGACTTCCTTACATAAATCCAACCAGTGATTTCCAAATACTTCTAGGATAGTGACAAATTTCTCAGTCTGGCCCATAAAACCATCTATCCCTTATCAGCATCTCATCTCTTGTCATACCTTCATTTCTTTGCTCTCCAAACTTCTAAAATTCACACATACCATGTTCTCTCCTGACATGGAAACATGTGTCTATTCTCTGTTTCTGGAATGTTCTCTTCTCTTTAATCTGATCTCTGCTCAAACTTCACTTCCTCAGACTAATCCCATTGTTTAAAGTGTCATAGCCCATCTAGTATTTTTTATTATTGATATTCTATTTTAATTTTTATCACCCTGTACTTAATGAGTATATCTTTCATTAGACTGTAAACTCTGTGAGCCCAGGAAATATGTCAAGTATTTTCTTGCTGTTTTCTCCAGAGCACTTAGGTCAGTTACAGGACTAAAGTAGGTTATCAGAAACTATTGGTTAAATGAATAAAGTAGCATAATTACCAATGATAATTATACTATCAAAAATATGAAATATTAAAAAAATATGAAATATTTATGTTAACATTTTGGTTTCATTGTTCAAGATGGGAAACTCTCTTCCAGGTCACTTCTGCTTTTTTAAAGAAATGACAAATAGGGGACAGCAAGGTAATGACATTATTTGCACATGAATTTCCCTGGAGAACCTTGTGCAGTACCTGTGATTGGTGAGTTATCAAAGAGAGAAACATAAAAGAGAAAATAATTTTCATTAGGATAAGAATTGTACTCAAAATTTAGGCAATCCTTCAATGTTTTACTGGAGAAACATACCATTATATACTCAATAAAGTATTACTCAGGAATAGAAATGGATGAACTATTGATACATACAGCAACATGAATGAATCACAAATGCATTATGCTAAGTGAAAAGAAAGCCTCAAAAACCACACAATGTATGCTGTCCTTTATTTGTCATTTTAGAAATGGTGCGACTAGAGGGGGGAAAATGATTAATTGTTTCCAAGAGCCAGAGGGGATGGTAGGGTTGACTGACAAGGGACACAAAGGAACTTTGAGGGGATGAAAATGTTCTAAAACTTGATTTTATTGGCAGTCACATGACTTAGGCATTTGTCAAAACCCATCAAAATGTACCCTAAAAAGGACAAATTTTACTGTATATTTTTATTTTAATAAAGCAAATAAAAAATATTCCAGGCAAGAATTAAGTATGATCAAGGCATTCTGTCCCACACAAAATAGTTTTTTAAAAGACAATATTGCTTTGTGTTTGTGTATGTAAGCATCTACATTTTTAAGAGCATTTCAAAGTGATTAACAATAACAGTAAGGGCAAATTCTGTTTAGTGATTATGTGATTGACCTTCCCAAATTATCTCATGATAAATTCTCAGAATCAAGTTTTTTAAGTTACTTAATTCTTCTCCCTTTTATCTCCTTTCAGCTGAGAGGTTTAAATGGATTATTCATTAAATCATTCACAAATATATAGTTTTCAGCCATTTTGGGCACAGCTCTTGGCTTCTGGGAGCTTGCAACCTGGCAGGAAAGGCAGTTCTCTAAAAGAACCACAAATAAGATAAAGAAGATAAAGATAGTAGGTAGGGACACCTGGGTGCCTCAGTCAGTTAAACATCTGCCTTTGGCTCAGGTCATGATCCCAGATCAAGTCCCACATTGGGTTCTTTGCTTCTCCCTTTGCCTGCCGCTCTTCCTGCTTGTGCTCTCCCTTTCTCTGACAAATAAATAAACAAATAAAATCTTTTTTGAAAAAGGATAAAATGTATTAAGTAGAAGCAAAGAGAGAGACAAACGCCAAAAGCACTTAAGGAAGGGAGAGATATTTTACATAGGTAAAAATCCAGGAAGCTGGAGAGCCCAGGGTGTGCCCTGAAATAGAAATATGAGCACGTTAAGAGAAATGAGGTGTTAAGATTGGCAGGCAGCAAGTCCTTTGCTCACCTATTCCCATGCCTATCTCTTATTCCTGGGAACACAGGGCTACACTCCATTTCCCAGTTTCACTTACGGTTAAGGGTTGAGATAAGTCTGAGTTATGGCCATGAAATGTGGCACAAGCATGTGTACCTTCGGGCCTGGTCTGTAAAAACCTTCATGTACAAACTCCACTCTCTTTTTTTTTCATCCCTAGAGTACCCTAAGGACCCAAACAATAGAGGAACCTAAGATGAAAGCAGTCTTGATCCCTGGGCATCTGCGAAGAGAAAGAGAATGAGAGTGAGAACACCAATTTCCAAATACTTCTAGGATAGCAGGATTGTGAAAAAATTTCACTCTGGACCATGATCTAAAAACTGGAAAGGTGTATTTAGGCCAGGAGATCATCACAGGCCAGGTGAAGGAATCTGGGTCTACTGAAGTGTTTGAATGGAGGAGTGACATGATCAGAAGTGGATCCTTTAGGAAAACTGGTCTGAGTACAGTTTTTAGTGAGGTGGATTGGGAGAAGGAGATCAAGGGAATAAACATTCTAGGAAAAGTGTGATTAAAGTGGTAGTTGTTGAAATCTAGAGTGGAAAAGGAAACAAGCAAATACAGGGGGAAAAAAAGATAATGTGAAGATAGGACAAGCTCAAACTTTCTCTGAACTCTTACCTTGCTACTCACCTAAAAGCTGTGTCATAGACAATGCTCTGGCCACCTGTTGGCACGAAGAGAAACTCCCCAGTTTCCACCTCACTGCTCTAGAATCCACTTGCTTGATTAAGGTTTCAAGTTGTCTTATACCTGTCCATTACCTTCACAACATCCTTCATTTTGTTTGTCCACTTCCTCTCTCTCCTTTGCTACTTTACTTCTATGCATAGTTCATGTAGCCTTGAACTTGATGCCCACAGTCCAATTCCATTGCCCTCTCCCTGAACTTCTGAACAAAATTGAACAAGAGTGAAGAAGGAAGGGTAGGGATAGGGAATTGGCTGGCAGATAGGCAATAAATAATAAATAAATAAATAAATAAATAAATAAATAAATAAATATGCCTTCCCAACCAACATGGGTATTGTTGCCAGGATGTCTGGCTATAAAACCAAAATATCAAGTTTTTAGGCCCAGTTTTCTCACTAACCAACCATGAGTTCTTGGTTGACGCCTGATAGTCTCTTGAGGTTTCCTCAGTCATATCTTATGGGCAAATGACTATTTTTAATCAACAGACTTATTTTTTAAGATCAGTTTAGATTGTCAGAAAACTTGAACAGGTAATGCAGAGAGATCCCAGATATCCTACCCATTCCCTCTCCCCTATTGTTTTTCTTTTTTTTTTTTTTTCATTTACCCTCTCCCCTATTGTTAATGTCTAGTATTCGTGTGGTACATTTGTTTCAATTAATAAACCAACACCGATACACCCTTATTAACTAAAATCTATAGCTTTAATGAATATTCACTGTTGGTGCTGTGAAGTTCTATGGGTTTTCACAAATGTGCATCAGGTATCCACTAGTATAGTATTATACAGAATAGTTTCACTGCCCTAAAATTCCCCCGTACTTCACCTTTTCATTGCCTCCATTTTACCCAATCCCCTAGAGATTTGCCCTTTCCAGAATGGAATACACTTGGAAGCATACTGCATGTGCCCTTTCAGATGGGCTTCTTTCACTTAGTAACATGCATCTAAGTTTCCTCTATGTCATTTTGTGGTTTGATAACTCTTTTCTTTTTATCACTGAATAATATTTCATTCTGTAGATGCACCACAGTTTATTTACCCATTCACTATTGAAAGGCATCTTGGTTGATTCTAGACTTTATCGATTACAAATAAAAATGCTCTAAACATTCATGTGAAGGGCTTTGGGTAGACATGAGTTTCCAGCCTAACTGGATAAATACCTCTGAGCATGAAGCTGGATTGTATGTTTTACTTTCCCACCAGCAATGAATGAGCATTCCTGTTGCTCCATATCCTTGCCAGCATTTGGTGTTGTCAGTGTTTTGGATTTTGACCTTTGTAATAGGTGTGTAGTGGTATTATTGTTGTTTTAATTTGCAATTTTCTAATATTGTTGATCATCCTTCCGTATGCTTATTTGCCATCTGTATATCTTTAGTGAAGTATCTGTTAAACTCTTTGGCCCCCTTTTTAATTGGATTATTTGCCTTCTTACTGTTGAGTTTTAAGAATTCTTTGTATATTTTGGAAACAAGTCCTTCATAAAACATGTGTTTTGCAATTATTCTCTCCTGTTCTGTGGCTTGTCTTTTCTTTCTCTTAACAGTGTGTCTCACAGAGCAGTTTTTAATTTTAATAAATTCTAACTGATAAGTTTTTTTTTTCTTTCATGGGCCATGCTTTTTGTGTTATATCTAAAGCTCATCATCAAAAGATCTTCTAGATTTTTCCACTTAATATGTTATTATTAATTATGATAGCTACTTTTTTTAAAGTTCCAATTATTGTAATTTAAATTATCTGACCCCTTTCAACATTATTTCTGGGTCATTTTTATAGGAACCCACTGATCTTTGAGCACATTCTTACTATCTGTACTATATGAGAAATTTAAAAATATGTCCTTTTGATAAAACAAAGAATTAACATGGGTCTTTAATGATAATTCATTAAATTATTTGACAAATATTTATTGTGAACTTCCTATATGTCAAGTTCTGGTTTAGTGGTCAGAATAGGAACAAAAGTTAGGCCCTGAAGTAGTGTTATCTTTGATGTGCTCAAGGAGTAGCAAGGAGGCCAGTATGCTTGACATGGAGCATATGGAGTAACATTGGTGGTAGAGGAGTGTGGGCATGTTGGAAGAAGATTGTGTAGTCTGCAAAGATCATTGTAAGGACTTCAGCTTTTAACCTGAGAGAAAGGAAAACAGTTCAGAGGCTTGTGCAGAGGAGTGGTGTTATTTAACTTCCATGCACACTTAGTCTTTGTGTTGAACATATGCTCATGGAAGCAGGATTAGAAGACCAGTTGGAAGGCTTATTAGATAATGCTGGTGAAGAATAATGTATAGTAAAGATGCTAAGAAATCCTGAGGGTACATAGGTTACTGTAAGCAGGGATAGTTGGAGGTGCTCAGGTATTAGGTATGAATTAGATAGAAGGAGAAAGAGAGAGGAATCTAGGATGACACCCAAGTTTTTGCCTAGCACAGAAAAAAAACATACTTTGCCAATGTTTGGAAGAAAGAAGACTGAAGTGGTGTGGGTTTTGAGGGAAGATTAGGAGTTCCATTTTAGACTTGCTAACTTTGAATATTTATTAGATATCTAATTAGAGATCTTGAATAGGAATTAAACAAATCATTCCACAAGTGAGGGGTTAGGTCTGGACTGAAGTAACACATTTAAGCCTCTTCTCTATATAAAATGGTATTTAAAACTCTGAAAGCATCTGAGATCACCAAGGAAGAGGGCATATACAGAGGAGAAGAAATCCAAGGACTGAGAATGTTGGGTTTTTGTCTTCTGGTTTGGCAGGATGCAGCAGTATGTCTAGAAACAGATGAAGAGGAAGTCTTCCTTCTCCCCCTCCATCAAGATGAGGACAAATGGTCCTCAAGTACATATGTCTGTGGAGAGCTTCTCTTCAATAGCTGTGTGATAGTATAAGCAGTTGATAAAGGAAATATCATATCTAACTTAATGGGGAGCAATCTGAACATGTACATAGAGATAAGCACCAAAATAAAAATTTTAAGTGCGTATATGTTTTATTAAACATTTTTCAATATTGTTTTCATTCTTCTTTGAATACCTGATTCTTAATTAGACAAAATACTTCACTCATCTATTCTTTTATTCAATAGGTATTTACTAAGGGTCGACTATGTATGAAGTATTTTTGGCTAGATGTCGTGACTATAAACATTGCTACTTTTGATTATTTTTCTACTCTTTACATTTTGAAAAACTCGCATTTGGATTTTCTAGCAGAAAGCAAGTGTGAATATTGTTATTTTTAGGGAGTTGAAAATAGATATGCAAAAATCGAATATATATGCATCCCCTCTGTTTTACAATCACAGCAATATCAGCAGAATTTCATGTTCAGAAACTGTTATAAAAAAACGATGTAGAAAAATTCCACTACTGGTACATTCAAAGATTTTATAAAGTCTACTGTGTAAAATTCTTTGAGTTGGAAAAGCCAATTAAATATTGCAGTGGGTCCTTCGGCAATGACATTGAAGAACTGAAAAATGTCCTGGGAAGCTCATTGCCTACTCCTTCTTGTAGGTTTCTACTGACCCATATCAGCTACTTTTGGGCTCCTGGTCCTAAACTAAATATATAGGCCTCTCTTTGGAGCACCAGGGTGGTTCTTGATTTTGGCTCAGGTCATGATCTCAGGGTCCTGGGACTGAGCTCCACATGGGGCTCTGAGCTCAACGGGGAGTCTGCTTCTCTCTCTCTCTCTCCCTCCTCCTTGGCCCCTCCTCCTATGCTCTCTCAGTTAAATAAATAAATAAGCAAGCCAGCCACTTCTTGATGTCAAGAATCCTGGTCACTTTCATTTGTTTTGATAAAAACCTCAATGTTATTTATAGTTGTTGGCGTTTTTTTTTTTTTTCTTTTTGATAACTGTAAGGTAAGGTCAACTTAAAAAAAAGCTGCAAAAGATTTATTCTAGATAAATTCTAGACTTTACAATTATATTCCAGATAATTTCTAGACTTCCAGGGTCTCACAAATTCCGTGAACATATTCAGTGAAAAGTGACTCATTCACTCTGGTAACATGTCTCTTTGAACTTTAAAATGGTAGCAGAATTGAATTGATACTGGATTACTGTCTTACAAAATACCTGCAGCAGCAGCGACTAAACAACCTACATTTCCATTCCTTAAAAATGATGATCCAAAACCATTCAAAGTTCTTCATAAAGCATGAAATTACCCCCTGTAACTGAGTCACAAATGGTCCTGGAACATAAAATAAAGTTAAATAGCCATGTGACCATGAAGAACAGGTGTCTCCTTACAGATGTGCAAAGAAAATCTTCAGCACATGCGAGGCCCTGAGAAAGCCCCCAAACTGTGAAGAAATAGTCAGAAGCCTCATGCTTCTAGGCAATGGAGTTTAGAAAGCACTAATATAGGAAATTTCTGCTACAGAGAATACAAATCAACCCAGAAAAAAAAAATCTAAATGTCATTACTTGCACTCAATGAAAAAGACGTATTTAGAAATGCCAAGAGATCAATAACTAAATGCCAGACTTTCCCCAAAACATTTATGAAAATTGCATTTCTTCACTGAACTGTAGAAAGTAACAAATGTCTTAAAATTTGCTGCTCTGAATTTTGGTGTTATACAAACATTAAAACAATGAATTTTGGAACACTGAAAAAAATAAAATTAAATAAAAAATAAGCCTCAACGGGTAACATGTGCAGCTTTAAAAGTCAGCAAACGTAAAATAAAATGATACCAAAGAATGTTTAACAAGACTGTAACAGATAAACAAGCAAATACAAATGAAAAAGTTATTGAAATGATGTATAAAACCCATACAAAGACAACACAGCTTAACAAGATGCAATTTAATTTGTTTTTTGTTTGTTTGTTTGTTTTGTTTATTTTCAGCGTAACAGTGTTCATTTTTTTTTTTGTTTTTTGTTTTTTTTTTGAGAGAGCTAATAAAAGACCCAACCTTTTGTAAATTGGACTATGGCTAAAATGAATAAAGGTGAAAGTACTGTAAATAAAAAATGAAGCATGGTTCTTGATGCCCAAAGTTTGTTTTAGAAAGGGATATTATGAAGAAATAGCCTGTTTGTCAGTTATCTGTCTTTTAATTTTCTAGTATATTTTTCTATGTCATGACTTTCTCTATAATTTAAATGTACGTCACAAGTTGTGGTATTATCACTAAGTTCAAAACAATTTGCTGTTTTCATTATGCTATTTGGACTCATAAATTTATATGGAAGAGAACTGTGGTTTTGATTACTGAGTAATTTATAAACAAAATGCTCAGATTTTAAGGATATGTTGTAATAAGTTTTGACACTCATGAACCACTATTCTGTTCATTATACAAAGCATCTCCAACACCCCACTAATTTCTTCTATCCTCCATTGCAGTTTAATACCTCACCTTTCTCCTAGTGACAACTACTGTTTTGCTTTCTGCCAAAATATAAACGGATTATCAAGTATATGGCTTTTTTAATTTTTTTTTTTAATTTATTTGACAGAGAGAAATCACAACTAGGCAGAGAGGCAGGCAGAGAGAGAGGAGGAAGCAGGCTCCCCGTGGAGCAGAGAGCCCGATGTGGGGCTCGATCCCAGGACCCTGAGATCATGACCTGAGCCGAAGGCAGAGACTTTAACCCACTGAGCCACCCAGGCGCCCCAAGTACATGGCTTTTGTATCTGACTAATTTTGTTCCAAATAATTTTTTGAGTTTCACCTATTTCGTCTGTGCATCAGTAGTTCATCCTTTTCCAGTGAGTAGTAAATTCCATTTTATGGATGATTTTTGGTATGTTTATTCATTTTCTTGTCAATGAACTTTTGGGTTGCTTTGACAATTTATGAAAAAATGCTTTGAATATTCTTGTACAAATCTTTTTGTGGATGTGAATATTCATTCTTGGGCCTTCTCTGCTCTTGTCTTTTATTTGGTTGTTTTTGTTGTGGAACTTGAAAAGTTTGTTCTACATTTTTATGGAGAATTATAGGACTGAGAATAGACAAAATACTTAAGATTAAGAAAGGAGGAAGGAGAAGAAAAAGGAGGAAGAGGAGGAGGAGGAAAGGAAGAAGAAGACGAAGATGAGGATGAAGACAAAGACAAAGAAGAAGAAGAAGAAATAGAAGAAGGAGGAGGAGGAGGAGAGGGAGGAGAGGGGGAGAAGAAGAGGAGGAAGAAAAGGAAGAAGAAAAAGAAGAGGAGAGAGAAGAAGAATAAAGAAAGGAGGCAAAGGAGTAGAAAAGTAAGAGAAAAGAGAGGAAGAAGAAAAAGAAGAAAAATTCGTATTAGATATTATAAAATGTGAGGCTATAAGAATTAAGAAAATATGTTACTGAAAGAGGTATAGACAAATAGACTAGTGGAACATAATAGAGAGCCAAGAATCAGGCTCTCATAAAAATGGATACTTGGAAGACACAAATCACCAATATTAGGAATGAAACGGGTGTCACTGTAGATCCTACAGCCATTACAAATATAAATAAGGCTATACTATAATAAGCCTTTCAGGTCCTACCCCCACCCAAAATAGTGGAAATTTACACTTGCCACTGTGAGCTAGAGAGCTTTTCAATACTTACAGGTCTTTGGTAAGATCAGTGACGATATTAAGTATTAATCTTTTGATGTTATATAAAGATATATTCAATATCTGGAAGATCTCTTGATTAGCCAGTAGGTTCTAAATGATCAAGAGCAATGTGACAAAATCATACCTGGATCAGAATTAATGAAAAAACACATGAGGGACCAATGTATTTTATTTTATTTTTTTAAAAATATTTTATTTATTTATTTGACAGAGAGAGAGAGAGAGGTCACAAGTAGGCAGAGAGGCAGGCAGAGAGAGAGGGAGAAACAGGCTCCCCACTGAGCAGAGAGCCCGACGCGGGGCTCGATCCCAGGACCCTGAGATCACGACCTGAGTCGAAGGCAGAGGCCTAAACCACTGAGCCACCCAGGCTCCCGGGACCAATGTATTTTAGTGTAGTAGAGTATGAAAGTGCAGTTATAGCTTCATGTTCCATATTACAGCTAACATTTTAAAAAAGTGTATTTATTCATTTATTTTAGAGAGGGTACAGGGAAGGGCAGAAGGAGAGGGAGAGATGAACTTCAGCAAGTTCCTGCTGAGCTTGGAGCTGAGTGTAGGGTCTAATCTCAAGACCCTGAGATCATGACCTAAGCTGAAACCAAGAGTTGGATGCTTAACCAACCGCACATCTATTCACAACTAACTTTTAAAAATTTAAAAAAAAAAAATGGCTTGTCAAGTTTTGGTATAGAAGCAAAGAAAGATTTTACTATTACCTGAAAATTGTATTAAATATCCCTCCCTTTTCTAAGTATACATCTGTATGGGACTGGATTTTTTTCACCTATTTTAACCAAAACAACTTATTTCAAAAGAGCAAATGCAGAAAGACTAATGATTAATTCGGGTGATTTCTGTTAGGCCAAACATTAAAAAGATATACAAAAATATAAAATAATACCACATTTCTCACTAACTTCTTTGTTTTGAAAAATTCAGTTATTTTTCTCTAAACATGTTATTGACACTAACATGTAATATATTTACTACATTTAAATAAATTAACAAATGAATATTTTAAATTTCCCTCTGTTTAAGTTTCTAATTTGATAAATGCTAAAGGATATTACCCACAGAAACCAAAATTCTTTGAGTTCTCTAATTATTTTCAGAATATTAAGAAGTCCTGAGATCAAAAAGTTTGAGAACCACTATCCTAGGAAAATATCCATATAAATGTCATTGCACAAAAACGTTCATCACACCCCTATTGTAGCAGTTAAAAACTGTCAACAAACCAAATGTCCACCACCAACATCATAGATAAATAAGTTATGATATAATTATGTACATTCATGCCAAAAGTTAATTCTGTTGTGCTGAGGTGAAAATGAATAAATGATGGCAACATTACTGAATCTCAGCAAGAAAATGTTAAATAAAAATGCATGTGGCTAAAAAGTACATTAGTATGATCTCATATGAAGTTAAAATAAGCAAAACTAAAAATAGTATGTAAAAATATGAATATATTTGGTAAAATGATAAACATAATTGAGGAAATGGTAGACATAAATTCAGAATAGTCTTTCCCTGGGAAAGGAGCAGGTGATTGACATTGAAGAGAGACATACAAGGGATTTCAGAGGTAACAATAATATTAAAATGTTGTGTCATATATGTGGATTTTTGATGTATTGTTATTATCTATTTCTGATCCACATTTAGAAATATATAAGAGAAAACTGCAATCTGAGAGAATATATTTGCAATAGATTTAACAGCACATTACATTATGAAAATACATAGAGTTTTTCAAATAAAATAAGAGAACAGGCAATCAAATAAGAAAAAATAAGAATGGATATACACAGGAAACTCATAAAAGGAGTGAAAAATGATAAGAAATTTGACCTAAGGAAAATGTTAATTATAATGTATGTGTTGGGTATGCAGTATATATCTTAGTGATGTAAATATTATACAGCGTTTAAGGGTGTAAAAATGTCATAAAATGTTGGTTGTAGTATAAATTTGGAAGAATGAATCAAAATATGAAGTGTCCGTGCTCTACATCAGTTAATTCATATCTATGAATCTATCTTCAAGATCCTTTACATGTATACAAGAAGGATAGAAAGGAATGATCCCAGCCTATAAGAGTAAATAAGGGAAAGCAGCTCAACTTCCGCCTTAGGGAAATGATCAGATAGATACTTAGGGGAATAGCTCACATTATGTGACATATTATGATCATCTATTGAAAAGGACCAGGTGCTCTTAAATGTCCTGAAACGTAGAGATATCCAAGATAATGTTAAGGAAAAGAAGCTATTTGGGGGACAATATATATGATGTGATCCCACTCATCAACAAAAATATGTATAAGCGGATAGAAAGCCTGCAAGAGGTATTGATTTCTGAAGAGGGCAGTTCTGTATACAGGGCAGATACAGAAATGAAATTTTATTCTACATGGCTTAATAATTATGAAAACTTTTACATTGAGTCTATGTTTGATGAGCCATTGACTTTATAGTACATGAAAAATTTACACAAAATCATAACACACAGAAAGGCCACCAATTAAAAGAAAGATGTGGACCAATCAGATTAACTTAAAAATGGATCAATGAATTACTTTCTAAAGACAGGAAATGCCCGGGCTATAAGTGGGAACACAATGATTGTATTTGAAACAGAAGTAGCGGGAGTAATCATATACTATTTTATCAGAATAAATGTCTGTCGAAAAAAAGTCCTTCAAACTAGATCTGCATTAGAACAATGCCATGAAATTCACTGGCCAAATTCCACTTCAACAACTAGGACAAAGTGCAAGTATAACAATGACCAAATTTTCAAGTTGCAAGTAAGCTAGTCTCAGTCCATATTTTGAAAACAAAATCAATATTACTGTAGCATATTACACTGGAGTGCTGAGAGGTCAGAGAATATGTGTTATCCTACATAGCATCTAATACATTTAATTCCTCGCCAGCCCTTCGGAATAAATTTCTTTCCATGCAATATTATTAATTCTGTCAATATCAGGCATTTGTGCTGCTTAGTATTCTGCAGTGAGACAAGAAGATCCTTCAATGGGTTTAACTTTCCCTCAGGATTATGAATTTCATTAGAAACTAACAGCAATTAAAATATATTGGAGAGGAGTTAGTGACATCTGTATCGAAATACTGGAGCCAGAAGATGTCTCCATTATCCTACCTTAGTTAGCAGAGATAAGGATGATAGGAAAACAAGAAATCTATCTTGGTCACTTCCTTTCACACACACACACACACACACACACACACACACACACACATCCAAATCTTTTACATGATTCAATTCCAAAATATAAAGGAATAAAACATCTTTTATATTTCTGACTCAAGCAAGCACAAATTTTTACTCCAGGGCATTTTTTTTTTTTTTGTCACTTATCCTTTCTGATATTCTAAATCTCAGAACATGATAATTTATTCCGTCACAAAGAGAAAAAGTTATTCATTTACATGTACTCTCAAATTATATCAGAGAGAATTCAAAGCACTTTGGCATCTCTATATTTTATGTGAAATGTTTCTAAATAATTAATAAAAGGTTCTGAGAAATCAGTGCCGAAGACTGAAAGCCTGTGTGGTAACAAGTGACGTCGAGACAAGTTTATCTTTAAAGAGAAATAAATTTTTAAAAATTCTTATGTGCTGTGTGAGTCACAATGCTGAAGCCGACTCCGTTTTCCTAGCAGGTGACGTCTCATACGCCAGTGCTCGGGTATATCGTGAGTCCTGGAAGCTTGGAGCTGAACAATGACATTTCTGGTTTTCTAGAAGTAACTACAATCAAACTCCCAGTGACCTTAACAATAGAATTCAGTAGAATCGCCATAGTTGGCCTTTTCTCTGTGACAGGCCAGCAGTGCGTGTGTGTGTGTGTGTGTGTGTGTGTAAGAAATGACATCAGACATGAAGCAGTCAGAGCCCAGGGGTAGATCCATGGCTTCCAAGTTGAAACAATTTGAGGAGTCTTTTTATGGAAAAAGAAAAAAAAAACCTGAAAATACAAAATTCAGTATTGAAATAAATACTTAGGATAGGAAGAAACCAACAAATGACAAAATTTCAAGCTAATAATTGTCATGAACATCATTAAAATCCAGAACACTAATCTATTCTTTCATCATTTTATTATAATTTTTCCTGTGGTTTTGGGGCTTATTCCAGTTGCCTCCTTGTTTGAAAATACTAATGCGATACTGTTTTTGACAAAAGAGTAGAAATCCAGTTCAGCTTTCCCTCGAGCATGGTTGATCAAAATTTAGATTTTATTATTATTTGGCGTGCGTAAAACTTTTACTTCCCACATATTTGCTTTATGTGTGTGTGTGTGGTTTTATTTGGATCCTAAAAACACTGAAATCCTGATTCCAATTTGCTTAAGTCCTGTCAAAAAGGGGGAAAGTTATGATCCTTACAATTGTACCTGCTACATTTTAAGAAGATCTCTGACAGGAGAGAGCATCCATATTAACAAGACATTGAAGATAAAATCCTCTACTTGCAATTTTAATGTCTGATGATTGAAAGAACTTTCCAGATTCCACATGTGCTCATGTATCGAGTGCCGACCCTGTGTGTAATATTTCTTTCTGGTGCCGTATCTTTGTGTCATGATGCCAGATTTTCAGGACAGTGGACATTAAGGGGTTTCTTGGAGGCCAATGAGAATAACTTTATATTTCACGGAAGTGACTGTGACCTACATGAAGATGTTTCTAAACCCAAAAGAAACATTTTTCCACCTCAACTTCTCCTTTAGCCAGATCTCGAAAATGCCTGAGGCTTCCAGCCTTCCCAGAGGGAGCCAATATGTCTGATGGAGGGTATGTCACAGGGAAGTCAGAGCATGAAGACACAGATGTTATAAGTAAACATGTTTTAAAATCTTACTTTTACAAATTTTATGAAAACATGTGAGCATGACAGGTCGCGAGGGCCCATCCCAGAGTTTTGGAAGTGACCTTGGATCTCAAGCTTCCTTATCTCTGTAGTCTCTGCCAGAGACGCTGTGCCTGTGGTCAGCCCAGGACCTTCCTTTCCTTCCCTATGGATGGGAGCAGGCTGCCAACCTACAGCAAAGCTTTCCTCTAGTCCCCGAAGGTACTCTTTGTCTATAGACCCTCCCCACTTCAGTTTTCTAGAAGAAATGTTGGTAGGGTTAGGAGTGGTTTGCAAGCAAGGGCACAATGGGGGCAGGATCATAGGTGATTTTTTCCTCCAGAACTGTTCCCAACCATCATTTAAAAATCCAGATGGCATTACTCAGAGCTAGACAGAGCACATCACCTTCATTTCTGCAGCCAAGTGTCTCCTCCTACCTGTGCTTGTATGTTGTTTGTTATTCATTATAACCTGTTCTGTGAATACACGGCAAATGGTTATTTATTGCAAGGAAAGGCTGAGGGGCACTGATCTGTAGTGAGGGCATTCCTTAATTAAGTTGAATAATAATGATCACTACAACTTTAATCAATGCCAGGAGTTGTCTTAACTTTAGATATTTTTTTCTTAAGATTTTATTTATTTATTTGACAGAGAGAGCACAAGCAGGCAGAAAGAGACAGGGAAGCAGGCTACCCACTGAGCAGAGAGCCCGATGCGGGGTTCGATCCCAGGACCCTGAGACCATGACTCGAGCTGAAAGCAGAGGCTTAAACCACTGAGCCACCCAGGCGCCCCTAACTTTAGATTTTTATCCATTATTTTTTTCTTAAAATATTTCTGCCTGCTACCCTTTTATGGCTACCATGTAATGAATGCCAAGTCAAAGAAAGCCTGAGATATGGCTACTAGAAAGCTGGATAAGGTGAATGCACAAGACAGGACATGAAACCATACAGCTGAAATGCATCCATTTTCAGCTAGCTCTCCAATGAGGAAGTCACCCTTTCCACCAGAGAAAATGAATGGCATTTCTTTTTCATCTTAGCCTAATAGAAAAGTCTCAACCTGCAGAGAATAGAGAATATGTTGACAACAATATAAAGGAAAAATTTACATCTATATAAGTATATATATATATGAATGAGGACATTTGGATTGGAGGAAAAGAAACCAGTCCTGGAGGATAAGGTATGGAGACTGACTCTCACGTTAGGAGCCATCAACCTGCCACCAGGTGGCAAGTTCACTGTGTGGATAATGGTGTCATGTGACATGTGACTGAATGCTGAGCTCACGTGGTGGGCAGGCTGGGCGCTCAGCAGTGGGGCAGGAGCCAAGTCAGCCTTGGTGAAGGGACAGTTGGGTTGTTCGGGCCATACATATGCTGCATCTCTGATGGGTATCGTAAAAAGAGTTCCATGTATTGTTCATTGGTTGGTTGAAGACATAGACCATACTCCAACAGGACGATATCCCAACAACTAAGGAGCTGTATGCCAGCTGGTGCCATAATGAGTCCTTAGCTGCTTGGTTCTGGGTGATGAGATACACAAAACATCAATGAATTACGGGAAGAGTCCATTGGTGCATTTCTTAGGCAATAAAGGTATCCTGGTTGGATGTGATATTGGACAGGATGTCAGAGCAGTGAATAGTATCAGAGCAGTGAAAAACAGTTTCTTTAAGTCTGCAAATGGGTATTGGGTAGAAGCCTATAGACAGGAAAGGCATTTCCATATCCAGAACAACTACATTCCAGGAGCCAAAGTCTCTAATAAAGATAGCCCATTCTAAGCACAGCTGTGATTGGCATCACTTCCTGATTAAGTGTGCTATAATTCATTGTCATTCTCCCAGAATCTTCTACACTAGCCAGACAAACAAGTTAAACGATTAGAATTACTGCCCCCTAGAAGCTATGTTAGAACACAGATGCTCCTGGTGCTCTTAGCACTTAGGAATTAACAAGGGTTTTAGGAACATTGTGTACTCTCTCCAACCCTGTGCGCATTAACTCTTGTTCCTTTTAATATTTTCAGTGGTTCTTTCCTGGAAGTAGACAGTGACCTCACACATGCTCTGATAAGTGTTCCGATCACTTGAGTATGTATCTTTCCAGATCTCTGGGACTCTCTGGCTCTGCAGCTCTCTCTTCTCTGGTACTCAGTCCGGCAAACTAGCCACTTGGGTCATCCCAGCCTCTGCTCTCTTCCTCCAATCAGTGAGTTCACTTGGCCACACTTAGGTTTCCCCTTCTTGAGCTGCTGCCAGGAAACTCTCTTAAGGCAGCAAGCTGAGACAATCACAACAGTATCTTTCTGTTTCCCATTTGTCAGGAATCACTCTTCTTTTTTTTTTTAAGATTTTATTTATTTATTTATTTGACAGAGAAAGACACAGCAAGAGAGGTAACACAAGCATAAGGAGTGGGAGAGGAAGAAGCAGGCTTCCCATCAAGCAAGGAACCCTATATAGGATCCCAGGGTCCTGGGATCATGAACAGAGCGGAAGGCAGATGCCCAATGACTGAGCCACCCAGGCGCTCCCCACTTTTCGTTTATTTATTTTTTCAGCTCCCCACTTTTAAAAAAAAGATTTTATTTATTTGAGAGAGATAGTGCACAAGCAGCAGGGAGGGGCAGAGGGAAATGGAGAGGCAGACTCCCTGCAGAGCAGGGAGCACAACATGAGGCTCCATCCTGGGACCTGGGGATCATGATCTGACCTGAAGACAGATGCTTAACTGACTGAGCCACCAGGTACCTCAAAGAACGCTGTTCTTTATGTCTGAATTCCAGTGTTACAAAAACCGTTGTTTTATTTATTATGTCTATTTTAAAAATTTAGACTGGAATGTAAATCTATTTACTATTACTCAATCTTTGGCAGGAGTGGAAATTCTTAAATTCTGTTGATTTTAAAATTTGATTTGAATAGCTGTCACCTCAGAAAAAGACTCCTTCAAATGTATATAGATCCCAACGGATGAAGTAACAAGGTTATCCGTGTTTATTGTATCATGATATGGCTTTTTCCATTTCATCCATCAATTACACAGAAGCTTTTTGTTAAAATGTAGCTGTTGTATTTCCATCTGCCCAAATACCAATCACTGTTCTTGAAAATAAGTGGAAATACGCTGCATTTTTATATTTTTTTAAAAATGGCTCAAAATCCATCAGCCCTATTGATTTGAAAATATTTTGGAAGAGCTTAAATAAATGTCTGATCATATTCTTAAGTGCACAGATATGAGTGATTTCACGGATGACACACGCACATCATTTTCAGCAACAAAATCACATAGCGATGCAAACATTAGCAGATAGCAGTTGTCAAGTGCCCTGCATGACCAGGAGCTCTTTTTGTGAGCAGATGAGGTAGGGAAACTGAAGGACTCTGTAAAAATCTGGTTTTCGTTCCTTTTCCTCCTTCTGTTTTTGCAGGAACCTGCACCCTAGCCCCATGTTGCACTTGCCTTGTAATGCAAATAGTGTACATCCTCCTTGTAAGGAGCAAGGAGTTAATGATTTATCTAGAATAAATAACATTTAAGGGAGGACAAGGTGAGAATGACCTGAGGAAGCCATCCTCTGTGTATCAGACCACCAGCCCCAGACTGCTCAATCCCAAAGCCCGGTTCCTAATGCCTGAGGGAACGTGTCCACCGGACCACCCTACTCAGTAAAAAAACCCCAGACCCCGAACAAAGATGAGATTCTCTCCTTTCCTTTCCAAATCTCTGGATTCTCCCCTTATCTCCCTCTATATACATCTTCAGTAAACTTGGCTTTCACCTCCTGCTGGCTCACATTTGATTTTCATCCAGCGTGAAGCCAAGGACCCTCTTGGCTGGTCCTGTGGAGAGCCCCCGCTCCCCCAACACACACACCGGGTCCTCAGACCTGGCCCAGCAGCCTCACAGATAGGTTTTCATTCTGTTAAAATCTCACCTTTACCTAGAAAGGAACAGATGAGATCTGTTTATTTAGGGCAACATATCTTCTGCGTAACCTATTACTAAAAGTCACTAATAGTTCTCCCTGAAAAGGTCACAAAATTGGTTTTCATGTCACTTGAAAAAAACATCAGTGGGAAAAAAATGGAAAAGTTTATCTGCATTTCCTAGATACTTAGTTTGTAGATATCCTACCAATGGTGATGCTTCCACATTCTCATTAGCTAACATCTCAAGGCAAATAACACACCTCATGTGAGACTCAAATAGCCTGGATAATTTTGAATTATTTCTGGCTTCCCTCTTGTCATATCTGATTACATCTTCATTGTTTTTACCGCTTGATGTGCTTGATAAAAAGCTCAAATTAGGAATAGAAATGACTGCCAATTTTTGTTGTTTGCCTATGAATTATTGGAATTATGTTTAGACCAAGTTGGTTTTTTTGTTTTTTTTGTTTGTTTGTTTGTTTTTTAACAAGATGTCCCATGCCTCTGGCATGAAACCATCACTGTTGCTTCCTCCAAATACCCTTTCCCCAGTTTACCTCAGTTACGAATGTGATACAGGCCTGTCTTACCTACAGACTGAATTAGGGTACCCATATCTACCCATATATGACATGTTAGTAAAGCTTAATTTCTTATTGTTTTATTTAAAATATATAATTAAAAGTTCTGATATTTTAATTTACATCCCTCAGCCCAGGGAGGAGTGGGTTGCCTTTAGGGAATGGTGCTTACTCAGCTAAATTAGAAAGCTCCAGGAAAGGCCATAACTATTGAGTGATGGGAGCAAAGAAAACACTCAAGAAAACTATTGCCACAATTAAAAGGCTGCAGGAGGGGCGCCTGGGTGGCTCAGTGGATTAAGCCGCTGCCTTTGGCTCAGGTCATGATCCCAGGGTCCTAGGATCGAGCCCCGCATCAGGCTCTCTGCTCCGCAGGGAGCCTGCTAAAAAAAAAAAAAATAAAAAAAAAATAAAAGGCTGCAGGAAAGAAAAAAAAATCTACCCAGGGTTGAAGTCTTAATACTGAGGGCATTTCTGGGAGTGATCAGATGCACAGGGATCATACTAAAAAAAAAAAAAAAAAATTAAACTTATGTGCCCACTGGAAAGTAAAAAACAGATCCTTTGTAAAAGAAAACTCCTTGCCACTTCAAGATTAAAAATCAGGATAAAACCTAGATTATATATTTTCTTGCACCAGGAAAACCCATAGCCAAAGATAGATAGATCAGTGGAGCTGATGTTCACCTGTCAGGGGAACTTGTCATTCAATGAGGCCTGCACTGATGGATAAAAATATCAAGCAGTATTTTTATTTTTAAGATAGGTTTTTTATTTTTTTATTTTTTTCCCATTTTTATTTTATTTTTTTTAATTTTTTTTATTTTTTTTCCATTTTATTTATTTTTTCAGCGTAACAGTATTCATTGTTTTTGCACAACACCCAGTGCTCCATGCAAAACGTGCCCTCCCCATTACCCACCACCTGTTCCCTCAACCTCCCACCCCTGACCCTTCAAAACCCTCAGGTTGTTTTTCAGAGTCCATAGTCTCTTATGGTTCGCCTCCCCTTCCAAATTTTTTTTTTTTTTAATAAACATATAATGTATTTTTATCCCCAGGGGTACAGGTCTGTGAATCACCAGGTTTACACACTTCACAGCACTCACGATAGCACATACCCTCCCCAATGTCTTTTTATTTTTTATTTTTGAAAGAATTTTAAGATTCCATGAAGTAGGAACACTTTTATCCAGCCTGTAATCGTTCCCCTGATCTATGGGTGTTACATTTTCTCAGGCTGTAATTTTAAATTTATCCCATCAGGTTCAATGTGTATGATTTTGGTAATCCTCGCAAGTGTGCAAAGCTTGTTTTCAAGATGTTGCAGACCTCCGGCTTCTAGCCCCTCAGTACTAGATTTTTCCAGAAGGCATGTGTGGAGAATGCATAGTGGAGAAAGACCATTAGGCTGGAGATGAGATGCAAAATCCTGACCACCGAGGTAGTTTGTTAACCATTGGTTTATCACCTTCCATATTGAAAAACTCTGTTTCTCAGAGGAGCCATTCACAAACACAAAGTCAATGCAGTCAAGATGCGAGAAGTCAGGAGGAAGAGCCATCATCTGTGGCCCTATGTTATCTGCATGCCTTTCTTTACCCACACCTGTGGTACAGGGGTCCATACCACATGTCTCTGAAGATGGTATCCTTGACATCAGTTTCTATTTCAAGGCGTATGGCTCTGACTGCTCATTCTCACTGCATCGCTGCTGCTCAGAGAAAAAGGCATACGATGTCAAGAGTCACGCGCTCAGCCACCAGCAACTTGAGCAGGTGGCCATGGATACCACTTCGTCTTTCGAGAAAAGCATCTGAGCTTCATGATGTCAGATTATCTTCCTAGCAACGAGTGTTCCCAGTTTCCAGAAGCTCTCCTTTCCTTGTAAGACAACTTTAATTCCATCATTAAGTGAGATGTTTCTATGTGACACTAACATGTCAGGTGATCGCAGAAAAATTCCAACACTGTCGATAGAATGCAGACACCAAAGGATTTTTTAAAATTTTATTTGATTTTTTCAGTGTTCCTAGATTCATTGTCTATTCTCCACACCCAGTGCTCCATGCAATGCGTGCCCTCCCTAATACCCACCACCAGGCCCTCCCAAACCCCAACCCCTCTCCCCTCTAAAACCCTCAGTTTGTTTCTCAGAGTCCACAGTCTCTCATGGTTTGTCTCCCCTCCCAATTTCCCCCAACTCACTTCTCTTCTCTTCCACCCAACGTCCTCTGTGTTATTCCTTATACTCAGCAAGTAAGTGAAACCAAAGGATTTTTAAATTACTTCTGTTTCTTAAAAAGGGACACTTTTTCTTTCTTTTGTTCCACATCATGAACATCACTCTTAGGATGACTGGTAACATTGGAGGTTAAGAGAAGATTAAAAAGTATTTATTGAATTTTTAAAAATCAGCAATAAATTATTCCATAGCCAATATAAGCACAGCTGTGCAGTAGTACTATAAACAAGTAACAGTTACAAATCAAAGAGAAACATACTTTTCATTTTATAGTGTTTTTAAAGATGTGGTCCATTTACGAATGATACAAATCCATTTACATAGTGATTGATGAAAGAGATTTGGATAAAAGTATATATTTTTCCATGAATTAAAAATTTAAATAGGGGATGCCTGAATGGCTTAGTTGGTTAAGCGTCTACCTTTGGCTCAGGTCATGATTCCAGGGTCCTGGGATCGAGTTCCAAGTTGGGCTCCCTGCTCAGCGGGAAGGCTGTGTCTCCCTCTGCCCCTCCCCCCAGGCTCGTGCTCTAAATAAATAAATAAATAAATACATCTTTTTTAAAAATTTAATTAGCACTTCAAACTCAGAGTTTCAGAAATATTATTTTTAAGGATAAGGTTAGGTTTTTTTTTTTTAAGGAGTAGCTTTGAAAACTATTTAAAAACAACCATTAGGTAAGTAACTACATAAGTAATATGCAAATATGGTAAAATAGTCCCTGCCTTATGTGAATCCCTGAGGGTTTGAGAAACATTGCATAGTGTTGCTTATAGGATATAACCTGACAAAAGATCTTCCATGCTGTTTTAGCCTGTGTTCCTCCATGCAGAGCCTGAGGCAAGGATTTTTATACAGGTGATTTACTGAGGGGGATGCTTTCAGGAAAAACCTGTATGGGAGGAAAGCAAACAGGATAGAGCAGGAGGGAAGCTAGGCCACCTACCAATTTAGGAGAATCTGAGCCTCGGTCTGACCATGGGAGGTATTTTGATGTATAAATGCAACGGAAGAGTTGCCCTGCACAGAGGCAAGGAGATTGAGCTGTTATAACCGCATTTCAGTTTGGGGGAACAGTACAATTTCCAAGGCATCAGCTGGCAAGGTAGCAATCTTCTGGAGAAGAAAGTGGTAGTCATAGAAACTGAAAGGTGCTCTGACCTGGTGAGGGAAATCTGGAGGGGAAACCAAGAGCGCCAGCCTCAAAATCTCAGGAGGAAAAAAAAAAAAAAGACTCAAAACAATAATAAACACCTGAAGTACACTGAGATCGCTCACTGATGACCATCCAGGGAGATCTTGAAGTACCTGGCAAGGATGATTATACATCATTTGTGGGAAGTTCTCGCAGGAAAGGAAGCTCATCAATTCTCAGGGGCATCGTGACCCTCTCCATACTGGCGTCCTGTTTTGTATCCCAGTCCCCTTCGGCCCGATGGCCATGGATACTATTAGCAGTGCTGTAACTGCCATCCGTTGGGGACTGGCCTTGGCTGACGGGTACCCGGCTAGCATGTTCCATGCATATGGTCCTGCTAGCTTCTCCTCGGAATTTCTGTTCAGTTATCACAAGAAAGAAATAGCTCCTCTTTGTTAGAGAGTCTATTATATAGGGATAAAATGTGCAGAATCAATTAGATGTGTGGCAGACTCTCAGAGGAAAGAAAAATGAGGTTTCAACTTGTAAGAGGCCTGCCTAAGAGGCCTGCCTTCCGGCGATGGCTGGCCCACTTCAGGGTATGCCAATTCATTTGCAGTTGACCGTAGATTTCCACCTAATATCCCATGAACATAAACCGGATGCATCTGATTAAGTGCTCCCAGCTCTGGCTGGAATCAGTGGCTCCCTGGCAGCGGGCCTCCCTGCAGCTATTCTGGGCGCAGGGCTTGGAGCTGCTGAAGTTTGGCACATGCCCCCCAGAGGCGCTCTCGGCTGGGGCCAGGTGCCTGGCTGGATTCCACAGCATTCTTTCATTCTTTCCACTTAGCTTCTCCTTCTTCTTTTCTTCGTGCCTTTACCCTCCACGCCATGCCTTGTGGGGCACACCTTGCCACCCTCTGTTCTTGGATGCCACTCTTCCTTGGGGCCGGATGCCTAATTGAGAGGAGAAGAGAAATCTCTATACCCAGATCATCTGGAGCTCACGCAGAGCGGGAATGTTTAGTGAATTTGGTCAATGGCAGCCATTTTGGGTCCCCGGCCAACGAGCCTGTGCAAAGTATTTCCTGTTGGACATAATGATCTATGGGTTAGTGATTAACAACACAGATGCTAGAGCCAGACTCGGGGGCATTTTGACAATGCCATTTATTGGCTGTGTTACCTCGAACAGTGTACTTACTTTCCCATGCCTCAGAATGATCATCTACTCAATGGGAATAAGCCGCTTCGTGGCAGATTGCTCCTACTATGCCTACACATGGCTAGCAATAGTTCCCGGGACCTAGAAGCATGCTGATAAAGTATTAGCAATTTTCGCTATTAACATTATTTACATTGCTAATATAATTTATACTGTTTGTATAGCTTTGCTGTTCTAAGCAACCCGAGGCCTCCAAGAGCTTGGCTGACGGAATTTCACCATAACCCTGAATTATGTTGTATCTTGTCATTAACGAAAGTGGAACACAAAGAAATATACCTCATCTCATACTGAAGTATTAATTTAATGAAGCAATGAGAAAGAATGAGTTTGATTTATTTCTAATGAAAGTATTAATTTTATGCAGCAATTAAGAATGAGGCTGATTTATTTCTAATGATTTGGAAAGATAAACAAGATAAAAGTAAGGAGTAAGTGGAAGTCGCAAAGCAGTATATATAACTCTATGATCCCATTTTATACTAGAAAAACACATTCAGGGATGCCTGGGTGGCTTAGTAGGTTAAGCCTCTGCCTCCCGCCCAGGTCATGATCTCAGTGTCCTGGGATCAAGGCTTGCACTGGGCTCTCTGCTCAGCATGGGGCCTGCTTCTGCCTCTCTCTTTGCCTTCTTCTCTGCCTACTTGTGATCTCTCTCTCTCTCTCTGTCAAATAAATAAAATCTTAAAAAAAAGAAAAACATTCATATATATATAATTATGTATGTGATTACATTCATATAAACACTGTAATATGGTGAAAACGATTAATCTTTATAATTACTGGCACAGGAATCTTTTTATAGGAAGAGACCATCTTTGCTGAAAAGAAGTTTTGAGAGGACTCCGAACCTTTAAGAAAGTGCGTCAGCCTGGGGGTCAGAGTTCATGGGAATGGGAACGGAAGTGCCAAGCAGTAGAGATGGGAAAGTGGGCAGGTTCTGGGCCCAGTGCGTGTGGAGGAAAGTCAAAAAGAAGCAAACCCCCAACTGGTGGTAGTGTGGGGGTGGAAAGAAAATTTAAATGCCCCTTGGAGAAGAAACCATCCATAAATCTCCAGTGCCTCCTAGAAGTGAATTTCCTTTGTCTAGACTATGGCCAAAGACTATGTTCACCTTCCAGTTCAGAAAGGAGGGAAGACGGGGGTCTTTGCTTGGAGACGCCCAGCATCAGGGTTGCAGGTCAGAGGCATGAGGAGATTTACGTATGGGGACACACACACCACACACATCAAGTGAGATCCCCAGAGTTGGAAGGACACAGCCCAAGCTTCCATGTGGCTACTGTTGGAAAAGGGCCATGAGATTGTGGAGGAAGGAGGGTTAACAGTCAACTCTCTCTGCCTCTTTTCATGCCCATCTCTCACAAGGAGCCTGCATTCATGTTGATGTTGGCAAGACAAGTACACAGTTCGCTCCCATACCCCCTTAGTGAAACGCTCTGCCTTTCTCAAGCTCTCTGGGCATCACTGTCCCCCTCATCGCAGTTATGAGGGCTGAGCAGGAGCAGAAGGCTTGGGGTCAATGTGTGTCTGCTTTGGATGCCTATCCTGGGCATCACTCGCCTTCCTGATATCTCCTACTGACTTTGTAAAAGATCTGACAGAGGGGTAAGCCTCTGATTTCCTGAAATCCACTATTTTCTGCCAGGCACACTCACGATTCACCTTTGATGTTCCTACCTACTTCCTATGTTAGTCGTTGCAGGCTCCATTTCACAGATGAGGACAGGGTGCCCAGAAGGATTTGACTAATTGCTAAAGATCACACGACCAGCCAGCCCTGGGCACTGTGAAAACCCAAGTGTTGTGTTGCTACTCTTGTCATGTTGTCTGTTTCTTGCTCCAGCTCCAGCTTCCTTCTCCTTACATTGGGACCCTGGTCAGCTTACGCACACTAAATCCCCAACCCCTCCAGCATGACTCGCTTTCTAGCCCTCTAGTCTACTCCTATACATCTTTTCTTCTTGTTAATCCCTGCAAGTATCCTCCTTATTCTTTGTCTGTTTGCAATTTGGCCAACTTCTTTCCCGATTATTCTGTAGTACGTTTTCTTTTTGTTTGAGCCCAATTGCCATGGGGAGGTTTTCCTTTTCTCAGTATTTCTAGATAGAGTCCAACAGACTAGCTTTCTGAAGCTGGTGCCATGCTTTGTTAATCTCTCCATTCCTAGGTAATTTCATACTGTCTTGTAATCAAATGTTTTGCAATAGGATTGGACAGGTGAATGAGTGGATTCATATGGCAGATCTCTGGTGGGTTCATGTTTTTCTGCTCAGCGGATCTGCTTCTTTGTCCACCCTGCAAGGGCAAACACTCCCCTCTCTCACAACCTTTGTTCCTATCATCAAAGCTTGCCTCCCTCCCATTTTCCCTGTGTTATCCCCTGGGAGCTGCAAACACTGGGTGTCCACAAGGCAACGTTGCTTACTCCCGAGAAGCCTTAGCAAAGGAGAACACCAGCCAGGTCGTTCCCAAACCTCAGCCAAAGAGAGAGTTGAGAGACCGTTAATAAGTAAAATTAGAGACTTTCCCTAGCTTTCCATTTGTGGATGCCAACTATATTACGTGAATAGCTGACTCTTGACATTTTAAGGCTATAAAACATAAGTCGTTGAACCGTATTTGTATATTTCATTTATGAGAGTGTGAAATCTCTTGAGAGGGGAGAGTCAAGCCAAAATTACCAGCATCCATTAACCCTGCCAGGGAGGGGGATGCTGGCTGGCTGCAGGAATGTGCTGAAATCCTGCCATCTTGTGGCCAACTGAGACACCACATTTGTTCTAAACTAAAACTGCACTGTGGAGCAGCAAGGGGCCATGCGTTGCATTTGGAATCTTCTTCACCACCACGCAGGGTGAATTGGCCTGTTTTCTTCCAGCTCTATCCTTTGATGTTCAGCATCTCTTCTGGAAAAAAAATAGATTTTACTCTTTCCAAATACATATCTGTCCCATGGAAGGCGAGACCCTCAATGCGTGTACCCAGATGAATTTTGTGGCCAGAAGGTACATGGTAGGTTCCCCCCCCACACACACACACCCCAGAAACACAGGAGATATTTGGTTTCTCTGACTCTTAGGAAACAAAACCAGGCAACCACTATCTCACATGTGTTTTCCTTCATTCTTCCTCCCCTGGGCCTGGCTGCACTCTGGTTGAATGTATTTCCAAACACAGGAAGATGAGGCAGGATCCTAACCAACCTCTAGCAGACTTGAAGGTAAACAAAAGATTAAATGATGAGATGGTGAGTTGCAGAACGCCAGATGGGATGAGCTCCTGGAGCTCAGTAGATGGGAAAGGCAGGCTTAGTGGGAATCTTCCTGCTGCTTTCATCTCCTTGTTTGCTCTAGTTCCGCCCCCAAATAGGGGGGAATTTCCCTGTAAGCCACTGCAGTACACAGATCTTGCAAATGGAGAAAGTGAAGAGGGACCTGCTGATTGAACGCGGCAGCCAGGAGGCAGGGTGGCAAAAGCAGTGGGACTGGCATACATTTATCATCCTCTAATTAGAGATTTGGGTCACTTACACGGGTGCCCTAGAAATTGGGTTATTAATACTTTAAAAATATTACAATGGAATAAAAATGAAGTGTTTATCCCACTAACTTTTAAAACAACCTTACATTTGGTCAGAAGAATCAAAATCTTTCTAGGTATTTCTAGTGCTCCTGTAGCAATATTTCAGCTATCTTCTAAAAGCAAATTCTTAAATGCAATGAGAGAGACTGTGACTTGTTTGGAGGGAAATTGTTGTCTTCTTCTTCTGTAATTTATAGCAGTAAAAACATTCGGAGGTTAGGCAAAACCAGAATCCCAATGAAACATATTTTGTGGGCAGGATCCTTTTTCTTGGTAAGAACTCTAATTGCTGGTACTGGATGTACTTTGTAATAATGACTCACTCTTGTGAATCATAATTCTGTAAACACCTGAGTTGATTAGAAAGAGTTTCAAGAAAGTAAGTGTTTATAGCATGCATTAGAAAGAATATACTTTCGGGGCACCTGGATGGTTCAGTGGGGTAAGTGTTTGCCTTAGACTCGGGTTGTGATCCTGGAGTCCCAGGATCGAGCCGTGCGTCGGGGATCTTTTCTGTCTCCCCTTGCCCCTTCCCTTGTTCATTTTCTCTCTTCTCTCTTAAAAAAAATAAAAGAGAGAGAGAGAGAGAGAGAGTATACTTCCTTACTGCTGAAGTGGGGCCCTAGGGCCCCTGTGTCAAGATGACTGGTGTGCTTGTGTCGACAGATTCCTGGGCCCCATGTGCCAGCCCTCTAAGACCAGATTTTGGGGATGTGGCCCTGGACTCTGCATTTTTTTACAATCAGGTCAAGTGATTCTTTTGCTCACCACAATTTGGGAACCTACACTCTAGAACAGTAGATCTCAACTTTTTAGAGATTATATATACACAAACACACACACACAGTAGATCTCAACTTTTTAGAGATTACACACACACACACACACACACACACACACATAGTTTATTTATTGTTTTAATGATGCCTGGCCCTATTCCCTAAGATTCTGAATTAAAATTGACCTCAGGTCATGATCTCAGGGTCCTGGGATCGAGTCCCGCATTGGGCTCTCTGCTCGGCGGGGAGCCTGCTTCCCTCTCTCTCTCTCTGCCTGCCTTTCTATCTACTTGTGATCTCTCTCTGTCGAGTAAATAAATAAAATCTTTAAAAAAAAAATAGGGGCGCCTGGGTGGCTCAGTGGATTAAGCCGCTGCCTTCGGCTCGGGTCATGATCTCAGGGTCCTGGGATCGAGCCCCGCATCGGGCTCTCTGCTCCGCAGGGAGCCTGCTTCCTCCTCTCTCTCTGCCTGCCTCTCTGCCTACTTGTGATCTCTCTCTCTGTCAAATAAATAAATAAAATCTTTAAAAAAAAAATAAAAAATAAAAAATAAAAATAAATAAATAAAATTGACCTGCAGTCTGGCATGGGCACTCCGATTTTTTAAAAGTTCCCCAATGATTATAACATGCGACCAAGATAGACAACCCATGTTCCAGGACAGAGATTGGCAATTTCCTGCCAGATAGTAAGTATTTTCGGCTTTGCAGGCCATAAGGCGTCTGTTGTAGTTGTTCCATTCTGCTGTGGCAGCTTGAAAGCAGTCATAGGTCATATGTAAACAAATGAGTGTGGACTGCATCCCAGTAAAATGTTATTTACAATAACAGGGGTGGGCTGGATTTGGCCTGTCGGCTGGAGTTTGCTGTCCACTCGTGTCCATTTCCGGCAGATGCTCGAGACCCGTCTGAGGCTCACTGAATTGGACTACACATTTTATCATCTGTATGCACATTAAAGTTTGGGAAGCACTGCTTTAGAAAACAGCATGGTGTAGTGAGGATATGGTAACTATTCATCACACCCTATACCCCCCCATAGCAGATATTTTAACAAGTCATGATTGTTAAGAATGATTCTTAACACAACATTCCCAACAATATCACTTATTGCCAGCATAATATGGGACGTAGCAGTTAATATTCCTGTTTTCTCATCTATCCAAAGAGAAAGTCTAGAAAATTTCTAAGCTCTTTCTCTTCCCCACTCCCAGGTTCTATAATTCTAAGTGTGGCATAAATACTTGATGAAAATAAGCCAAAAAAGAAAAAAAATAAACTAGTTGAAGTAGAAGCCAAAAGAAAAATCATTTATTTTAGAAATTGAGAAAAATATTCTAGTGGCTAATGATCAGAGGACATTAGAATGTTTGGAACACAAGGTGAAATGTAATCCCAATCTCCTAGAAAATAGTACTTGGCTGTCAGGAAGGAAATAAAAGAAGATAGTGGAGTCATTTTTTTAAATATCCAAAAAGAGCTGTTCCAATGGATCAAAGAGAAGAGGAAAATGTATATATGGGTGAAATGACAAATTCCCAAGAAATGTGGATGGAATTTGAATGCATTAATTTAACTTGAAAAAGAAAGGACCCCCCACCAAATATGATAGAAATTCACTGCTTCCACATTAAAGGGTCACTGTTATGAAGTTCATTGATTTATGGCTCCATAAGCAAGCACATTCCCTGCTCTTCAACTGTTTGGATTAGAAACCAGACTACACAACGCGCCTTTGAGTTTTAGTTTATTTTGACCCAGGTCAAGGCTATGTGGTGATTCCAGGCAGACTAAGGTTTGAAGAACCAACATGTGAGCTCCAACCTAAGAGCTAACTGACAGTTCAGATTTAGGTGGGGCTCGTCTTACAACTGCTCTGACTTCCACAGGGTGGAGGATAGAAATGAAAGGACCTTGTTGTCAAAATCAGATTACATTTGAATCCTTCTGCCGTTAACAATGCTGAGACTTGGGCCAACTGGCTCACCATCTTGAACTTTCTGTTTCCTCCACTGTCAAACAATGACATGCCTTGGGATTACTGTGAGCCTTAAAAAGAACACAGAAGATATTTGTCCAATCCCTAGTATATAGCCATAATTATCAGCTAGCTTCTTGGACCCCTTTTCTTCTCCTTCTTCTTCTTCTTCTTCTTTAATTTTTTGGAGAAATGAAACTTTTTCCCCCGGGTGGGTATCTAATGATGAATATATTATTTATACAAATTTGTATACCCAGCAATGGTGGAAAGAGATAGTAATGCCTACACGTAACCCGCTTAACAAATGAGCTGAACTGTAAAACACACCTTCAACATAGATTTACATTTTATTCCCAACACTGGTTTCTGATTTGCCCCATCTTATTCTTCTTTGCTGTCCATTCATGCTATCATGGGTGATTCTGCAGTTTTTTAGTCACTTTTAGGTATTATAAAAATATTATTATTTTCAGGGGCGCCAGGTAAGGGCCTAACCCTTGGTTTTGGCTCAGGTCGTGATCTCAGGGTCATGATTCCGGGGTCTTGTGATCGAGCCCCATGTCAAGGCTTATCTCAGTCTCCCCGGTCAGTGTGGAGTTTGCTTAAGGTTCTCGCTCTCCTCTCCCTCGGCCCCTCCCCAACTCTCAAATAAATGAATAAAATCTTAAAAAGTATATATTATTATTTTTAGGGATGAAATGCCCATGCAAGTCTAAATAAAAACTTTAATCTCACCTTCAGTCCAAAGCTGGTCTCCTCCTCCCAACTCAGCCCTGACTCACGGCATGGACTCCTGCAGTGGGGAACAGATGTGATGGAAGCCACACCTAGCACAAAAGGCACCATCGGGTGAATTTTTAAGCTGAGGCAGCTCCCACTCAAGGTAGGTTAAGAGGAGTGTTGGTTGGATTGCAGCCACTATTGGGTCCCCAATAGTGGACTGTGCAGTTGAATAAGGTAGTGTTGATGCATTTTTTCCCTCATTATTTATCTTGGCTCTTTCATGCCTCCTTCATTTTCTCTTTTGCTTCTGGTTCCCTGGAGTAGAAGGGAAAGTGGATGGTGTGTTTGCAGAAAAACACAGCTAGTCTATTCAACAAATGATGCTGTCTGTGTCTCAGCCATCTAAATGTTGCTTTTTGGTGTGGTGCTTTGATGACTATTTGGAAGACTCTGGGCCCCTCAGGCACAATTCCAAGTGCACTAGTCTCTGAGGATTCTGACTGAAGTGATGCACACTCTGTAGATCCCTCGCCTGCAGCAGGACACCCTCAGCCTCTCTCTACTATTGTCTCATTGAAGCAGGACGCCCTCTCTTTATCCTTCAAGAAATCTCACTGGTCCATGGAAAAATATGACCTCCTTGTCTTGACTGATGGTTGAAGTACAAGGACCTTTTCTGTCACCACAAAGTGTCCATTGGCCTCCTGCCTTCAGACTTCTCTAAGCAAGATGCAGGCACTACTCTTTGTTCACCCATGATTGAGGGGCCAATTTATCCCAAGAGCTCTCTCACTAAGGTCCACTCTGGTGTCAAAAAGAACAAACCTGGGGGCGCCTGGGTGGCTCTGCATTCAGCTCAGGTCATGATCCCAGGATCCTGGGTTTGAGCCTCATATCGGGCTCTCTGCTCAGCAGGGAGCCTGCTTCCTCCTCCTCTCTATCTCTGCCTACTTGTAATCTTTGTCTGTTAAATAAAATAAATAAAATCTTTAAAAAAAAAAAAAGAACAAACCTGAACTTTTTGCAGCTGGAGACTTGTTTTAATCACCCCACCCCACCTCTCTGCAGTAATTCTCCTCATTGACTTGTGATGGTGTGTAGGGGGGCAGGGGGACCCTATCCCCTCCTCATAGGGAAGTAACGACAACACTCACTCGGCTTATCATTGCAGTGACTTTTTTCCAAGTCCGTGTGGCATTCGTGATGGAGCTGACTCTACCCCTGACCCCTTTACCCCTTCACCACCCCAGGGAGATGTGAACCAGACTAATCAGTAAGGGGCTCATGTACCCCAGACACAGTGATTGGCTTAAGGATAAGGAACTGCCCTAAACCAGGGCCACCAGAACGAATCCCGGGGTTTTGCCTGATGTACTCTTGGTCATCATCCTGCTACTGTGAAGAGAAAGTTGATCTGAAAATAAGATTAATGTAGACAAAAAACACAAAAGATGAAGAAACTCTTGACAATATCTTATTAGCACTTGGTTCCATCCATTGTAGTAGCTAAACTCCCTTGTATTTCCCAGTAACATTACTCCTCGCTAACACATACTTCCATGGTAGCACTGACTGAATTTATTGGAATTTTATCTAGGTACATGTTTTTTCCCTTAAGAGACTGGCAACCCATCAAGGTTCTAATCTAATTCATCTTTGTATTTCCCAGTACCCACATAGTGCTTTCCACTTGTTGGGAATTCAACATATATTAAATAAAAATGTTTACATCTAAAATATTGATTTGAGTAGCACCAAAATGCCCTACTCTTTCAAAATTATTACCTTTAAGGTCACTTTTCTAAAGCAAAGGACCTACCTGCTATCTAAAAGATAATGAAATGTAGAGGTGGAGTAGTTATTTATATTAAGCTCAGTTAAGGCAAGCCTATGGGACCGTTTTACAGGGACATAGACATTTATGACTGCCAGTATTCTTCCTCCTGCCAGTGAAGTGAGACCTCTTAAAAGATATCTAAATCTCAATATCTTTTCCTACTCATGAGTTGATGAACAGCACGGAAGAAGCTAATATTCTTCTTCTCTGAAAGCACAAGTTTATTGACAAGTCTGAAAATCCCTCCTTCATCAGCCCCAACACACACAGTAATACTGATGAATGTAACTACTCTTATTTGTGAACCATAGCCTAGAAAATCTTTCAAATGTGAAGTAGAGGAAAAGGTTTTATATATTAAGGTATAAGACCCTGAACATTGGGATAACATTGAAGAGTTCCAAGTCACATGGAAACAGATGTGTAGAGCTATGCTCCTGACCCAACATTATACTGAAGGACTTAACTTGGCTTTCCCCACCGCATTGTGTGTGCACGTGGACATAGCATGCAAGCACAGAGATCAAAAGGCAACAGAGAGCCAGAGCACTGAGAAAGCTGAAAGTAAGCTCTTTCTGAGACAACAGGCAAAGTAAGAGGTGAGCATTTCTGGAGTTTCTTGGAAAAAGCAAAGCCTTATCAGACTATTAATGACAGTCTTGAAGCCATGAAGATTTTATAGTACTGAGAGCCTTTGACAAATTGTGACAAAGGTTCTGATACAAGAAAATGGCATCACAACACAGACCAGCTGAAGACAGCATAGGAAATCTGGAGAAAATTCAATATCCCTCAGAAAGCGGAGGAAAAAACGTCAAATTAGTTAGTAACTGAGATCTTCTCTCTGCCTCCTTATATTTTTATTTGTTTCTGACTTATCGGGAACAGACTATTTTTTTTGAAACATCACTATATATATCATTAATATATTTATAATATGATATAGCCATTATTATAACATATCATTAAGACCATGTACAATTTTTGAAAACCGTGAAACCATGAAAAGTCTTCTAGTAATGAGGCACTTTGAGGGAAACAATATGTGTAGTAGTAGGAGAGTGAATACACATATATATCTGGACTATTTATTCCTTACTCCACTATTAAAGTGTAATTCTAATACCAGCAGACATGAAATTGACACCTAATGGAATGTTCTGATAACATTGTATCGTTCTTGCTAGGATGATCTAGGTATGTATTAGTTTTGTATTGCTGCTGTAACAAATTACCACAAACTCACTAGCATAAAACACTAAGACTGATTATCTTGCAGTTCCCTAGATTAGAAGGCTGACACAGGTCTCACTGGACTAAAATCAAGGTGTTGGCAGGGCTGTGTTCCTTTCTGAGGCTTCTCAGGGAGAATCTGTTTTCTTGCCTTTTCCAGTGTTTAGAAGCTCCTGGACTCCTTGTTTTCTTCCTCCATCTTCAAAGCTGGCAAAGCCAATCTGAATCCGGTTCATGCTAATGTCTCTCTGGTTTTCTCTTCTAATTTTCTCTTCTATCTTTAAGGACACTTGTGATCATATTGGGTCCATCTGGATAATCCAGGACAATCTCCCTACTTTAAGGTCAGTTGATGATCCACCTTAATCCCCCTTTGCCACATAATATGCCATATTCACAGATTTCAGGGTTAGGATGCAGACATTATTCTGGAGACCAAAACACCATAAGGTATTTTTACATTTTATATTTGCATGAGCTTCAAATATGGGAAAATTATACAGACCAGCTTCTTCATTGTGAATATCATTGAGTTGTTTTTTTTGGGGGGGGTTGTTTTTTGTTTTCATATTTTTAAGATTAGCAGATGAGATTTCCTTAAAATGTCAGCAATGACATCCAGACTCTGGGGAACCAAGTAAAAGATTCTTCTGCTTCTCTATTTGTACCCCAGCTCATCCAATGTTAATTATCCTTTAAAAATTTAATTTATTTTAGTTAATTGTACACAAGATCGAGATTCTTAAATGACATCTCTAAAAAAAAAAAAACAACAACATATAATGTTCATGGAAGACGATGTTTGAAAACCATAGCGCCTAAACACTTATTCTCATCTGACATATAACATTCGACAAGTCAAGGAATAGGACAAAATAGGAAAACTGACTAAGTAACAATTTAAAAAAATCATAGACTTTAAAAATTCATTTTTATAAGTATATAATTATTCTCATGCAAAAAAGAGAAATTCCATGAACTTATCTCTTATTCTAGTCAAAGAGTATACAGTAGAGTGACTTCCAGCATAGCATAACCAAACAAGAATCATTGTTGATCAAAGATCCAAGGAGAAAACAATCTCATTAAAACTATGAAATTAGTTGATTTGTAAATTATGCTCAACATTCTTTTTTTGCACATCTATTTAATTCTACAAGCAATTTGAACTCTGATTCTATACAAAGTCTTTTAGAAACAAAGCACATTGGAGGAAACAAAGCTCACCGGTAGGACGTGAGGTGGACAGACATAAATCATTTTGAAATGAACAACCTGTGATAAATACTATGAAAGAAATAAGAATTCCACTAGAATACAAGATCTGTAGAAGGCAGAAGTTTCTAACTCCAAAGCCAAGAAATATGCTCAGTAAGATGAAAAGAATGTATTATGGGAATATACAAAAGGAACACAAAATTCCATAAAACTTAAGAGTAGAAAAAGGGGAAGCTTTAGATGCCACGATTTCCATGTTTCTCACCTTAACACTTAAGATAGATAATAGCGTCATTAAATGGGCCTCCACCCACGCTTCACTTCTCAAGATGTTATTACCCATCTTTAACACGAGGTGGCACTGCAAATGCAGGTATTGGCACACATTTCACAGATTGTGCCTATCCACTTGGAATGGGATTAATTTGTCTCTTCTGTGGGACTTTGTCCCAGTTAACCTGAACTAGAGGAAGAAAAATACTGAAGGAAGTAACACAGATGGGGATTTGTGCAAGAACATAAGTTCTATCTAATACTTGTTTGTTTGTTTTTTTTTAAAGATTTTATTTATTTGACAGAGATCATAAGTAGGGAGAGAGGCAGGCAGAGAGAGAGAGAGGAGGAAGCAGGCTCCCTGCCAAGCAGAGAGCCCGACGCGGGGCTCGATCCTAGGACCCTGGGATCATGACCTGAGCGAAAGGCAGAGGCTTTAACCCACTGAGCCACCCAGGCACCCCTAATACTTGGGTTTTAATCAATATTTCTTTCGTCCAAGTTACTATTGAAAATTAAATTTTCTTAAGACTTTAAGTTTGCCTTAAAGGTTTCTTTTCTTTTCTGACATACAGAAGTTTGGAAAAATGCTTTTTTGAATTGACATATCTGATACAATTCTTTTTTAAACATCTAACATCATTACGTATTTAATCAAATTGCCTTGGGCATGGTAAACTACAAGACGATTAAACTATATCTGGATTAGCTCAAATATTTAATCTTCTAAGACACAAACAGATTTTCTTTTAAATACCCAAATACAGATTAAGCAACATCTTGCTAATCACAGAACTTGTAAATCAAATAAATCAGACTCACAAACATCATAGATCAAATTCTAAGCCTGTCAAACAGCTTGAGACCCAGACCACACACATAGCATCATAATGATTCCCTCCTAACTGGACTAAGCCAAGTAATGTGGCTATGGGCTCCTTTGCATGGTCACAGTTCTGACTTTCATGTGAGCAGGAACTTTCTAAAATTTTTTTTTCCTCCAAAAATAATTAGTTACTTAATATTATATGACTCCCCCTCACCCCCCTTGCCTTTGCCCTAAGTAACTGGTCCCTTAAATTGAAATGGGATTTTCACATCCTCACATTTATAAGCCTTTCCTGTAATTATAATGTGATATCCTCATGGAGGTCTAGTGTGTGCTGATGGAATTGAGAACCTCTTCCTTAGGCTGGGATTATATCCCTCTCGCTTTCATAATTTATGTGCTTCAACTCCCCATTTTCCATTGACACCAGTCTGGTGCCTCTCTTTCTCCAAGACAAAAGAAAACACCTCCATCTCCAGTAGAGTTCCCAACACTAGACACTGGAGTAAAATATGTCAGTTTGAGCCTTTGGTCAAACTTGTGCCAGACATCAAGTCTCAACAGGTGATCATGGAATATGGTGACAGCCAAATAGATTCCTTTAAGTTACAACTCACTTCTTTCAATTTCAAGTTGTCTATTGGCCCACCATAACTAGAAGGGTCAGAGAATTTTAGCCGATACCAAAAGTACCAGAATACTGTTGGAGATCGTATTCATTCAGCTCCATAGTTCTACACAGAAGGAATTCTGAGGTTCTGAGGTTGACTTGCCCAAGGTCAAGTAGTTGGACGAGGGCAGAGCTGAGAGGAGAACCCAAGGATCTTCTTCTTTCCCTATTGTTCCTCTGTCCATGATGTGGGTTTATGATAGGGGTAACCTTTATCTTACGAGTTGTAGAATGGAGGGGGTCATTTTGTTCAATCCACTTTATAGAAGAAGAATTTGTGACCCCAGATCAGAAACTAGTGACCTTAGAAAATGACCTTATTTAATAGACTTCAGGGAAAGCTGCTATTTATTGAACAAGTACTGCGTATGAGGACTGGAATTGACATTTTTTCATGTATAACAACACTCGTGTAGGGAAGGTATTATTAACTAATATAATAGACAAGGCAGCAAGACTAAGATGTTAAGTAACTTCTTCAGAGTTAAATTAAAAAAAAATCATGAATGAATTTTAGAAACACCTGCTCCCAAACCACTGTTACTTCTCTGGTACTGGAAGGCCTCTTCATTGCTAGCACTTTTGTCTAGATTTAGTTTTCACCCACTTTTTTTTAAAAAGGTCTGTGATTTACTAGGATTTTAGAGTTCACTAAGAATTTATTTCAAAATTGCCTTTATCTAGGTATATTACTGATTTTAACTCTAATTTCAAATGATTGTTGCTCAGTGAGTTACCAAACATAGGGTTCTAGATAGAATCCTACAACAGTGGTTTCTGTTCATCTCCCTGTAGGCAGAGAGAGATCATTTGGTGGTCCTAATACTTCTGGAAATCCTTTATCTTAGGAATTCAACCTGTGCAATTGACAAGTGTGTCATGTCAGGGGCCCAGAAGTTGATGGTCCCAGGCTAATGCGTGTGTGTGTGTTTGTCCTCATGCTTGATGCTTCAGAGAGGAAGGATACACCTGCTGTCATCTCTACTGCCCTCCATAGAAGGAGAGGGTCCCACTGTATCAAGAAAATGAAAGGGTTTGAAGGATCCCCATCCAGCAGACTGCATGTGTGTCTCTCTCCACTCACAGGAGACCATCCTTAAACAGAATGATATTAGGGAGAAGAGGAGTGTGGCTTGGTATCATCTCAGACAACTTGCTGAAGGTGAACTAACAAAAACCACTGGATTTTAGAGAAAGAGTGGCAAGGGATGGAAATCCAATGACAAATCTTGAAAAATATAAGCATGTTTCTATCCTCAGGATTTTGGCAGACCCAGGAAAAACTTCAGAGCTGCCATCCTTCATAGCAGTAGGCCAAGTGGGTGAAGTGCTAACTCCACAAAGTGGGACATTCTACATCTGTCTCCATCGGGTTTAGTTCTAAGCTATGAAAACTTTCTTTTGAAAACCCTTTAGAAATGAATTCACGACTGACATGTCCATTCTCAGCAACTTCAAGGAAGCCATTTTCTACTTCAAGTTTTGGGATAGATAGCTCCCCCCCCCACACACACACCAATAGAATAGTTGGCCTTCTTTCTGCACATTGTTTTACCAAAAAATTACATACCTTTAAAACTATAATTGCACTCAAATATTTCAAATGATGAAGAGCACATGTGCAGCAGACACTTTAAACTCCTTATCAAATACCAGTTTTCTTCTTTCTCCTCACGCAGAATCTCACTGTTGCTGTCATTGCATTTTTGCCTTCTCAGACTGCACAGTTAGGGGTGGCCAAGTGACTCATTCCTACCTAAATACTGAAGCTGTTCAGTGGAACTCTCACCAAAGTGGTAAAGAAACCCAGATTTTTAAAATGTGAGATATGATTAGGAAAAAAACACATTATATGTAATTCAGTTTAATAAATAATTAGGAAGCAGACACCTGGAATGACCATATCTATCTGATTTTTAGAATTTTGTCTGGGATAGTCGTCCGTGTTCTTGCACATAGCCAAAAGAAATGTAGTTCATTTCTTTTCATTGTTGCAAGTTGTTCTGTGGGATTAATATACTCTGATCATTTTCTTTATCTTTGCTGGTTCCATATAAATTTTAGGAGTATTTATTCTAGTTATTTGAAAAGTTGATGGCATTTTGATAGGGATGGCATTAAATGTGTAGATTGCTTTAGGTAGCATAGACATTTTCATAATATTTGTTCTTCCAATCCATGAGCATGGAAATTTTTTCCATTTCTTTGTGTCTTCCTCAATTTCTTTCATGAGTGCTTTATAGTTTTCTGAGTACAGATCCTTTGACTCTTTGGTTAGGTTTCTTCCTAGGTATCTTATAGTTTTGGGTGTGATTATAAATGGGATTGACTTCTTAGTTTTTCTTTCTTCTGTCTTATTGTTGGTGTATAGAAATACAATGGATTTAAGAGCATTGATTTTATATTCTGACACTTTATTAAATTCCTGTATGAGTTCTAGCAGTTTTGGAATGGAATCTTTTGGGTTTTCCACATAAAGTATCATGTCACCTACAAAGAGTGAGAGTTTGACTTCTTTGCTGATTCGGATGCCTTTTATTTCTTTTTGTTGTCTGATTGCTGAGGCTAAGATTTTTAGTACTATGTTGAATAGCAGTGGTGAAAGTGGACAGCCCTGCCATGTTCCTGACCTTGGGGAAAGACTCTCATTTTTTCCCCATTAAGAATCATATTCACTGTGGGTTTTTCATAGATGCTTTGATGATTTTGAGGTATGTGCCCTCAATCCCTAAACTGTGAAGAGTTTTGATCAAGAAAAGATGCTGTACTTTGTCAAATGCTTTTTCAGCATCTATTGAGAGTATCATGTTTCCTGTTCTTTCTTTTATTAAGGTATTGTATCACATTGATTGATTTGCAGATGTTGAACCAAACTTGCAGCCCAAGAATAAATCCCACTAGGCTGTAGTGAATAATCCTTTTAATGTACTGTTGGATCCTATTGGCTAGTATTTTGGTGAGAATTTTTGCATCCATGTTCATCACGGATTTTGGTCCATAATTCTCTTTTTGGATGGGGTATTTGATTTTGGGATCAAGGTAATGCTGGCCTCATAAAATGAGTTTGGAAATTTTCCTTCCATTTCTATTTTTTTGGAAGAGAGTAGGTATTAATTTCAGGAGAGTAGGTATTAATTCTTCTTTAAATGTTTGGTAGAATTCCCCTGGGAAGCTGTCATGGGCTCTTGTTATTTGGAAGATTTTTGATGACTGCTTCAATCTCCTTACTGGTTATGGGTCTGTTAAGCTTTTCTATTTCTTCCTGGTTCAGTTTTGGTAATTTGTATGTCTCTAGGAATGCATACACTTCTTCCAGATTGTCAAATTTGCTGGTGTATAGTTGCTCATAATGTGTTCTTATCATTGTTTGTATTTATTTGGTGTTGGTTGTGATCTCTCCTCTTTCCCTCATAATTTTAGTAAGTTGGGTCTTTTCTCTCTCTCTTTTTTTTTTTTTTCTTTTTTGGTCTAGTTTCGTTGATCTGTTCTACTGTTTTTTGTTTTTTTTTTTTGTTTCTATTTCATTGATTTCTGCTCTCATCTTTATTATTTCTCTTCTCCTGCATTGAGGCATTCTTTGTTGTTCTTTCTCCAGCTCCTTTAGGTGTAAGGTTAGGTTGCATACTTGAGACCTTTCTTGATTCTTGAGAAAGGCTTGTATTGCTATATACTTTCCTCTCCAGGAACACCTTTGCTATGTCACAAAGATTTTGAACAGTTGTGTTTTCATTTTCATTTGTTTCCATGAATTTTAAAAATTCTTCTTTAATTTCCTGGTTGACCCATTCATTCTTTAGTAGGATGGTCTTTAGCATCCATTTATTTGAGTTCTTTCCAACTTTCATCTTGTGGTTGAGGTCTAGTTTCAAAGCTTTGTGGTCTGAAAATATGCAGGGAATGCTCCCAATCTTTTGGTACCAGTTGAGACCTGATTTGTGACCCAGACCCAGGATGTGATCTATTCTGGAGAATGTTCTATGTGCACTAGAGAAGAATGTGTATTCTGTTGCTTTGGGGTGGAATGTTCTGAATATATTTGTGATGTCCATTTGGTCAGTGTGTCATTTAAAGCCTTTGTTTCTTTGTTAATCTTTTGCTTAGATGATCTATTTCAGTCCGTTTCAGTGTGGGGGGGTGTCAAATTCTTCTAATATTATTGTATTATTGTCAATGTGTTTCTTTGCTTTTGGTTTATATACTTTTGGCTTAAATAGTTGGCTGCTCCCATCTTAGGGGCGTAGATATTTAAAATTGTTAGATCTTATTGGACAGACCTTTTAAGTGTGATATCGTGTCTATCCTCATCTCGTATTATAGTCTTTGTCTAAAAATCTAATTTTTATAATGTAAGGATTTCCACACCTGCTTTCTTTTGTTGTCCATTTGCATGGTAAATTGTTTTCCACCCCTCACTTTAAATCTGGAGGTGTCTTTGGGTCTAAAATGGTTTCTTGCAGAAGGCATATCAATGGATCTTGTTTTTTTATTCATTCTGATATCCTGTGTCTTTTGATTGGGGCATTTAGCCCATTTACATTCAGGGTAATTATTGAAAGATATGAATTTAGTGCCATTATATTTCTTGTAAGGTGACTGTTAACTGTATATTGTCTCTGTTGCTTTCTGGTCTACTACTTTTAGGCTATCTCTTTGCTTAGAGGACCCCTTTCAATATTTCCTATAGGGCTGGTTTGGTGTTTGCAAACTCTTAATTTTTGTTTGTTCTGGAAGCTTTTTATGTTTCCTCTATTTTCAATGATAGTCTAGCCGGATATAGTATTCTTGGCTGCATATTTTTCTCATTTAGTGCTCTGAATATATCATGCCTGTTCTTTCCAGCCTGCCAGGTCTCTGTGGAGAAGTCTGCTGCCAATCTAATATTTCTACCATTGTATGTTACAGACTTCTTGCCTTAAGCTGCTTTCAGGATTTTCTCTTTGTCACTGAGACTTGTAAGTTTTACTATTAGATGATGGGGTGTGGATGTATTTTTATTGATTTTGTGGGGGGAGGGGCACCTGGGTGGCTCAGTTGGTTAAGCAACTGCCTTCAGTTCAGGTCATGATCCTGGAGTTCCAGGATCAAGTCCCATGTCGGACTCCCTGCTTAGGGGGGAGTCTACTTCTCCCTCTGACCCTCTCCCCTCTCATTCTCTCTCTCTCTCTCAAATAAATAAATAAAATCTTTTTTTTTTTAAAAAAAAGAAGATGTACATGATTTTGAGGGGGGATTCTCTGTGCCTCTTGGATTTTGATGCTTGTTTCCTTCCCCAAATTAGGGAAAGTCTCTGCTATAATTTGCTTCAATATACCTTTTGCCCTTCTCTCTCTTTCTTCTTCTTTTGGGATCCCAGTTATTCTAATATTGTTTCATCTTATGGTATCACTTATCTCTCAAATTCACCCCTCATGGTTCAGTAGTTTATGTCTCTTTTTCTCAGCTTCTTTATTCTTCATCATTTGGTCATCTATATCACTAATTCTCTCTTCTGCCTCATTTATCCTAGGAGTAAGAGCCTCCATTTTTTATTGCACTTCATTAATAGCTTTTTAAATTTCAATTTGGTTAGATTTTATTCTTTTATTTCTCAAGAAAGGTATACTATAGTATCTTCCATGCTTTTTTGAGCCCAGCTAGCACCTTGATAATCATCCTTCTGAACTCTAGTTCTGACATCTTACTATGTCAGTATTGATTAGGTCCCTAGCCGTCAGTACTGCTTCTTATTCTTTTTTTTTTTTTTTTTTTGAGGTGAGTTTTCTGCCTTGTCATTTTATCCAGATAAAAATAGATGAGTGAGAGAACAAAATACTAAAAGGGTAGCAACGACCCAGAAAAATAATACACTAACCAAATTGGAAGAGACCCGAAATTGGGAGGAGAAGAAAGGAGGAAAAAAATGATTAGACTGGTGAACAGAACAGAGCCACACACTTGATCTTGGTTGTTTTTTGGTCTATTAGAAGAAACTGCCTCCCAAAATTTTAAAGAAAGAAATATATATATATAGTGTGTATATATATATATATATATATATATATATATATATGTACACACAAAAATAAGAATAAACACAATGAAGGGGTGGAATATGGCTGTAAAGATGAAAATTTTAAAAGGTTCTAAAGAAGGAATTGATAAGATAAGAAGTTGGTTGAAAAAGAGAAAAAAAAAAGGAAAGAATATGATCAGGCTGGAGATTAGAACAAAGCTATGCACTAGATTTAGGGTATATTTGATCTGTTAGAAGAAAATGTATTCCAAAATTTTAAAGAAAGAAAAACCTATATGTATACAAAAAATAAGGTTAAATACAATGAAGGGATAGAATATGACTATGACAATGAAAATTTTAAAAGATTTTTTAAAAAATGTATTGATAAGATAAAAGAGTTAAAATGGTTAAAACAGGAAAGAGGAAAAATTTTAAAAAAGAATAAGAAGAAAATAAAATAAAAATAATTTAACTTTGAAAGACTAAAGAATCATGGGGAAAAAGCCATGAATTCCATGTGTTGCTTTCCCCTAGCTCTGGAGTTCCACAGTTCTCATTGATTTGTGAGCTTGATCTTGGCTGGATGTTCTTGCTGATCTTCTCCAGGAGGGGCCTGTTGCAGTGATTCTCAAACATCTTTGCTCCAGGCAGAATTTCACTGCCCTTGCCAGGAGCTAGGCTAAGTAATCTGCTTTGGCTCACTCTCGGGAGCTTTTGTTCCCTGAATGCTTTCCTTACCACTTTGGAGGCAGAGAATAAAGATGGCAGCCTCCCAATCTCCAGCCCATAGCAACCAAGAGCTCGGGGCCGCACTCCTCAGTGCACTTTCAGAGAAAAGCAGTCAATCCCTCCAGTCTCCCTGGTCTCCAGTCATGCATGCTCTGAGCTCACCAGATCTGTGACTGAGGTTTCTTTCTCTAGCACAAGGCCCTGTTTAGAGTCTCCAAACCCAGAAGATTCCTGTACCACTTCTGCGCCACTCCTCCCAGAAGAAGGTGAGTCTCCCTGCACTGGCCACTTGAGGGGTTCCTGCTGGAAGGGCAGTGGTCTAACTGGGCCTTGGATCACAGTTTATGTAACCCCAAGCTGAGAGCTCACTCCTTGGCTCTGTCTCTGTAGCTGGCTTCTCCCTCCGATATCTGGGAGCTCTGCTGCACTCAGACACCCCTGGTCTTTCTATGACCCTGAAGGTCCTGAAGCCACACTGTTCCCATGAGGGCTCCATCCCCCTGCTTAGTCTCTGGAGCAACAACCCTCAGTGCAACAGACTTCTAAAAGTTCCGGTTTTGTGCTCCGCTGCTCTACCACTTGCCAGGAGCTGAACCCTCCCCCAGTGGTCTATCTTCCCATATATCACCTTGGATTCAATTCTCCACACATCCTACCTTCCAGAAAGTGGTTGCTTTTCTGTTCCTCGAATTGCTGCTCTTCTTCTCTTCGATCTGTTGAGTTTTTAGATGTTCAGAATAGTATAACTATCTAGCTGAATTCCTGGGACCTGATGGTATTTAGTTCTCAGACTCCTCTACCTCTTGCCCTGGAAATCCCTAATTTAATGCTATTATAATTCTAGTTTGGCTTTTATGAATAAATATTGCTCTGAATATTTCTGTTCATGGTTTTGGCCAATATAACCATTTATTGTTTTCACGTATGTAAGCCAAGAATACCATTGCTGTGTCAGGAAATACATGTGACCTTAGCTTTATTAGTCAAAACTGAAGAGTTTTCTGTCATGGTTGTGCAGATGTGCATGCACTCAACATCAGAATGTATAAGAGTTTCAGTTGCTCCATAATTTGGCAACACATGGTATTATCTACTGTTTAATTTTAGCATTTCCAGTGGAGATGAAAAAATGTATCTCTAGGTTTTAACTTTTATTTTCCTAATGACTAGTGACCATCTTTTCACATTTCATTTGATATATCTATTTTTTGATAAAGGATTTGTTCAAATCTTTTACCTGTTTGGATGGGAGTGGCAGAGAGATTGTTTCTTATTATTGAACTTTAAGTCCTCTTTCAGATAGATGTTTGAAAATGCTTTCTCCCATGGTGTGGCTTGTATTTTCATTGTATTAGCAATGTCTATCACAGAGGAGTTGTTTCTTTTGATGAAATTTATTTTCACATTTTTTAAATGGTTTGGTCTTTCATGTTCTAAGAAAACATTGCCTAAAGGCTGGTTATAAACATTTTCTCCTGCATTTATTTCTAGAAACTTTATACTTTCAAGTTCTACATTTCAGTCCATGATCCTTTCCAAAATTGTTTTTATATTCAATATCAGGATCATAGTTGATTTTTTGCATTGTATTTTCAGTATATTCAGTGACATTTGTTCAATTATCTTGACACTTGCTGAAAATCAATTGAACATGTATGTGTGGGTATATTCTGGGCTTTCTAATTCTGATCCATTTTTCCATACATCTGTCCTTTGAACAATACCATTCTGTCTTGATTACTACAGATTTTTATATTAAGCCTTGAAATTAATTAGCAGGGGTTCTTCAAATACATTCCATTTCAAATGTTATTTAAAGTGTTCTGAGTTCTTTGCTTTCCCAAATAGATTTTTGAATCTGCTTGGATTTGGATTTGATTGCACTGAATTCCTATAAAAATTTGAGGAGAATAAACATTTTACCAGTATAGAGTCCTTGACTCCTTGAATACCCTATACCTCTCTATTTGAGTAGATCATTAGCTTCTCCCATCCACATATATTTTTTAAATTTTCAGCAAACAAACACACATGGCTATGATCCACCAAGTTATAGTGTAACCTGAACTGTCCTTCATGGACTGGGTAGTATTTGACCCACCAAGTCATAAAGTTGGGCTGCAGAGTTACGCTCCATCATCAAAGGAAACTGGTGAATATGTGATTGGGACTGAGTGGGCTCTAAAGGCACAAGTAAGTCACATGGAGAAGTGGCTCAAATGCCTATGGTCACTACTCTTGCCATGCTGCCTTTTCTCTCCCAGACTGCACTTGCAGCTCCACTGGGCAGTCCTTACTACCAGATGACAGAGGAAGACAAGACTTCAGTCTGGCTTACAGGTGGTCCCGCATGACATGCCAGCTCTAAATTTCCTCTCCAGGACATCCCCAAAAGACAGTAGTAAAGAGAGGGGCGCCTGGGTGGCTCAGTGGGTTAAGCCACTGCCTTCGGCTCAGGTCATGATCTTGGGGTCCTGGGATCGAGTCCCACATCGGGCTCTCTGCTCAGCAGGGAGCCTGCTTCCCTCTCTCTCTCTCTCTCTCTGCCTGCCTCTCTATCTACTTGTGATCTCTCTCTGTCAAAATAAAAATAAAATAAAATCTTTAAAAAAAAAAAAAAGAAGAGAAGACAGTAGTAAAGAGAAATCTCTCCAGTGGGTAGATTTTTAAGCAGTGTACCTGCTTATTCACTTTGCTTGGAAGGAAAAATGGCCAGATATGCAGTTATATGCTAATTTATAAGTTGTGGCCAATAAGTTGGCTGGATGGTCAGGGACTTGGAAGCAACATGACTGAAAAACTGGTAACAAAGGAATTTGAAGAAGAGGTATATGGCTAGACCTTTCTGAATGGGCAAGAAATGTGAAGATATTTGTGTTCCATGTGAATGTTCACCAAAAGGTGACCTCAGCGGAGAAGGATTTTAATAATCAAAGGGACAGATTGATCTGTTTTGTAAATACCAGTCAACTTCTTTTCCCAACACCACCCCACACCCCATCACCCAGTGGGCTTTTGAACAAAGTGGCAGGGATAGAGTCTACGCATGGGCTTACTAAGTCCTGGCCATAGCTACCACTGAGTGCCCAGTCTGCCAACAGCAGAGCCCAGCACAACTGCCAATATGACATAGTTCCTCAGTGTGGCAAGCCAGCTACTGGTGGCAGGTTACTTACATTAGACTGCTTCCATCATGGAAGGAATAGCATTCCTTTCTTACTGGAATAGTCATTTACCCTAGATGTGAATTTGCCTTCCCTGCACATGATGCTTCTGCCAAAACTACCATTCATGGACTTAGTGAATGCCTTCTCCACGATCATAGTATTCCACACAGCATTGCTTCTGACTCAGTAACTCACTTCAGAGAGAAAGAAGTGCTACCATGGGCCCATGCTTACAGAATTCATTGGTCTTACCATATTCCCCACCATCCTGAAGCAGCCATCTTGATAGAATGTGGAATGATCTTTTGAAGACTCATTTATTATGTCAACTATGTGAAAATACCTTGCAGGTCTGGGATACAGTTCTGCAGTGGGTTGTCTGTGCTCTGAAATCAACATTCCATAGATAGTGTTACTTCTCAGATAGCTGGGATTCATAGGTCCAGGAATCAAGGGGTAGTAGAGGGTGGTACCCCTCACTATTACTATCTGGTGGTGATCTTGGGAAACCTTGATACACTTTTAATTGTTTTTCTTCCAAGAGTCAAGTTTTAGTTCTATTATTTTTCTTTTTAAAATGCCATTGAGGGTGCTTGGGTGGCTCAGTGGGTTGAGCCTCTGCCTTCGGCTCAGGTCATGATCTCAGGGTCCTGGGATTGAGTCCCACATCGGGCTCTCTGCTTGGCAGGGAGTCTGCTTCCTCCTCTCTCTCTCTGACTGCCTCTCTGCCTACTTGTGATTTCTCTCTGTCAAATAAATAAATAAATAAAATCTTTTTTAAAATGCCACTGAGTTTCGCTCTTATTTTTATTATACCCTTCTGTCTTTTTGCTTTGGGTTTAATATTCTCTTTTTTCTTTTTTGTTTCTTAAAAGCTTACACTGTTCTTTCAAAAATAGTCACTTAATATTATATATATTTCTGCTTAAGCACTGCTCTAAGAGGGTCTCCTAAGTTGTGTTTTCATTTTCATTCACTGAAAAATATTTTTAAAATTCCATTGCTTCTTTCTCTTTGACCAGTGGATTGGTTAGAACTGTATTATTTAGTTCCACATATTTGGGCATTTTCAGGTTTCTTTCTGTTACTTATTTCTATGTTAATTCTATTTAGTCAGATAACATACGTCAAGTAAAATAGTCTCATTTAATTATATTAACTGTGTTCATGTTTATTGTATGCCTCAGAACATGGTTGTTCTTGGTAAGAGTTTTATGAGTATTTGCAAAGAATATGTATTGAGGTGATGTTGGCTAGAGTGGTCTATAAATATTAATTAGGTCAAGTTGTTGATGATGTTATTCTGGTTTTTATGTCCTTACTGAATTATTGTCTACTTATTCATATAGAATGTTACTAAAACAGGAGTGTTGACATTTTCAGTTATGAATTTTTCGATTTCTCTTTGTAATTCCATCAGGTTTTGTTTCATGCATTTTGAAACTGTATGGTTTAACTCATATACACAAATTGTTCAGTCTAACTGTTGAACTAAACCTTTTATTATTATATAATATCCTCTTTCACTCTGGCACTATTCTGTGTTTGGAAATCTACTTCATCTGATACAACATAAGGACTCCAGCTTTCTTTGATTAATGATTCCATACTATATCCTTTCCTACCCTTTTACCTTCTCATCTCTGAATGTCTTTATAATTAAGTTAAATTCCTTATAGATATCCAGTAGTTGGAATCTTCTAACTAATCTATCCATCATAGTCATTTGACTTGGGTTTTTTTTAGACCATTTGCATTTGATGTGCTTTTTAATATAATTGTGTTTATATTTACAATCTTACAGTTACGTTTTATTTGAACCATCTGTTCTTTTCCATTTTTTTCTTTTTTGCCCTCTTTTGGATTAACTGAATGCTTTTTAAACTAGTTTCATTTTATCCTCATTATTGGCTTACTGTGTGTGTGTGTGTGTGTGTGTGTGTGTGTGTCTGATCTATACATTTAAAAATGTACCATTAAATTACTATGATCTACCTTGAAATAATATTATACCGTTTCATTTTAAATGGTGTAAGAACTGCACAGCAGCATACTTCCAGTTTCTTCCTGCATCCTTTGTGCTATTGCTGTCCATCCAATTACAGTGAACAGAATAATTGGCTGAACAATTTAGTTTTATATGCATTTTAAATCCCACAGTACATTGTTCATGTTTTTACTTTATACATTCTGTTACCTATTAAGATAATTGAAAATGAGATTAAAATATCTGTTTTCGTGGTCCTTATGTTTAGCATTTCCTGCATTCTTCATTTCTTTGTGTAGATTTAAGTTTTGATCTGGTCTCATAGTCTTTATGCCTTGAAGATCTACTATGAGCATTTTATTTGTTTATTTGTTTTGAACACACTGTTCTTCTGGCAATGAATTTTCTCAGGTTTCTTTTTCTAAGAACATGTTCATGTCACCTTTTGACATTTGTTTTATTTTATTTTATTTTATATTTTAGCTGGATATAGATTTCTGAGTTGAATGTTTTTAAATATGTCATTTCTCTGTGTTCTTCATATAGTATAGTATGAGTATAGTACAGAATTGTGTAGTTTTAATGTTATAAGATAGCTTCTTGTGAGAGTCATGCTATAATTCTTTTTTAAAATTTATTTATTTATTTTCAGCGTAACAGTGCTCATTGCTTTTGCACTACACCCAGTGCTCCATGCAATATGTGCCTTCTCTATTACCCTCCACTTGGTTCCCCAACCTCCCACCCCCTGCCCCTTCAAAACCCTCAGGTTGTTTTTCAGAGTCCATAGTCTCTCATGGTTCATCTCCCCTTCCAATTTCCCTCAACTACCTTCTCCTCTCCATCTCCCCATGTCCTCCATGTTCTTTGTTATGCTCCACAAATAAGTGAAACCATATGATACTTGACTCTCTCTGCTTGACTTATTTCGCTCAGCATAATCTCTTCCAGTCCCATCCATGTTGCTACAAAAGTTGGGTATTCATCCTTTCTGATGGAGGCATAATACTCCGTCGTGTATTTGTACCACATCTTCCTTATCCATTCGTCCGTTGAAGGGCATCTTGGTTCTTTCCACAGTTTGGTGACCGTGACCATTGCTGCTATAAACATTCGCAGATGACATGATTCTTTATATGGAAAACCCCAAAGACTCCACCCCCAAACTACTAGAACTCATACAGCAATTCAGTAACGTGGCAAGATACAAAGTCAATGTACAGAAATCAGTGGCTTTCTTATACACTAACAATGAAAATACAGAAAGGGAAATTAGAGAATCGACTCCATTTACTATAGCACCAAGAACCATAAGATACCTGAGAATAAACCTAACCAAAGAGGTAAAGGATCTGTACTCGAGGAACTACAGAACACTCATGAAAGAAATTGAAGAAGACACAAAAAGATGGAAGACCGTTCCATGCTCTTGGATTGGAAGAATAAACATTGTTAAAATGTTTATACTGCCTAGAGCAATCTATACTTTTAATGCCATTCTGATCAAAATTCCACTGATATTTTTCAAAGAGCTGGACCAAATAATCCTAAAATTTGTATGGAATCAGAAGAGACCCCAAATTGCTAAGGAAATGTTGAAAAACAAAAACAAAACTGGTGGCATCATATTACCTGATTTCAAGCTTTACTACAAAGCTGTGATCACCAAGACAGCGTGGTACTGGCATAAAAACAGACACATTGACCAGTGGAACAGAGTGGAGAGCCCAGATATGGACCCTCAACTCTATTGTCAAATAATCTTTGACAAAACAGGAAAAAATATACAATGGGAAAAAGACAGTCTCTTCAATAAATGGTGCTGGGAAAACTGGACAGCTATATGTAGAAGAATGAAACTCGACCATTCTCTTACACCGTACACAAAGATAAACTCGAAATTGATAAAAGACCTCAACGTGAGACAGGAATCCATCAGAATCCTAGAGGAGAACATAGGCAGTAACCTCTTCGATATCAGCCACAGCAACTTCTTTCAAGATATGTCTCCAAAGGCCAAGGAAACAAAAGAGAAAATGAACTTTTGGGACTTCATCAAGATCAAAAGCTTCTGCACAGCACAGGAAACAGTCAACTAAACAAAGAGGCAACCCACGGAATGGGAGAAGGTATTTGCAAATGGCAGTACAGACAAAAGGTTGATATCCAGGATCTATAAAGAACTCCTCAAACTCAACACACACGAAACAGATAATCATATCAAAAATGGGCAGAAGATATGAACAGACACTTCTCCAATGAAGACATACAAATGGCTATCAGACATATGAAAAAATGTTCATCATCACTAGCCATCAGGGAGATTCAAATTAAAACATTGAGATACCACCTGACACCAGTTAGAATAGCCAAAATTAGCAAGACAGGAAACAACGTGTGTTGGAGAGGTTGTGGAGAAAGGGGAACCCTCTTACACTGTTGGTGGGAATGCAAGTTGGTGCAGCCACTCTGGAGAACAGTGTGGAGATTCCTCAAGAAATTAAAAATAGAGCTTCCCTATGACCCTGCAATTGCACTGCTGGGTATTTACCCTAAAGATACAGATGTAGTGAAAAGAAGAGCTATAATTCTTTTTTAAATTAATTAATTTATTTTAGAAAGAGAGAGAGCATGAGCAGGTAAAGCAGAGGCAGAGGGAGACGGAATCTCAAGCAGACTGTATGCTAAGTGCAGAGCCTGTTGCCAGGCTCCATCTCATGACACTAAGATCAGGACCTCTGCTAAAACAAAGAGTTGGACACTTAACCAACTGTGCCACTCAGGAGCCCTGAGTCCTGCTGTAATTTTTATCTTTGTTCTTATAAGTAATTTTTACCCTCCTCTGGCTATGTTTAGAATTAACCTGTTTAATTTGGTTTTCAGCAGTTTGGCTATATACTTTATCCTAGTTTGTATCCGTGTGTGTGCTTAAAAATAATATTATTACTGACATTTTCTGAGCTTGAGTCTACAGTCTGTTCTCTTTCATAATTCTTGGTAGATTCTAAAGCAATTATCTCTTCATCTATTTTTCTTCTCTGTCCTATCTCTCTTCTCATTCTAGAACTCCATTTTTATATACGTTAACTCTTTGATGTTGCCTCACAGTTCTTGTATCTCCTTTCTGTGCTTTTTTCCCTTTAACACTATTTTCTCTTTGTGTTTTAGTTTTAATTAATTTGTTAATTAATGAATTAATTTTAGAAGGGGGAGGGGGAGAGGGAGAGGGCGAGACAGAATCTAAGCTGGGTGTGGGGCCCCATGCAGTTTTCCACTTCAGAACCTGAGATCATGGTTTGAGCCGGAAACAAGAGTTGGTTGCTTAACAAACTGAGCCCTAATAGATGGGCTACACTAAAGGAATTCTTCACGTCTGACATTATGATTTTTTAAAAAGATTCTAGCAGTTTTATTTGATTCTTTCTTAGAGCTTCCATCTCTCTGCGTATTCAAAAGTGGCCATCATGATAATGTCTGAATGCAGTTGCTGAAATGTGGAACAAAATCATCTGACATCTTGCTACTTTGATAAGACCAAAATTTAAAAAAATTATCCATACATTTCAAAACAGCAAAGTAATTTTTATGAAAAGGATTTTAGCGTGTAAGCTTTCTAGAAACATGACTTTTGCTTTATTTAAACATAACAATATTAAAGCCATTACTAAGAGTGCAAGGATCTCTTCCTGTGTCAGGCATGAAATGGTTTTCTACCTGCCCCAGAGGCTTAGCTCTTTTTTTTTCATAGGAGAGAAGATTTCAGGGAAGGGGTGATCTGTCATTGATCCCAGAAGCAACCATTTACTTCCTGTGTAACTGTACCATTAAGGGAAGAGGGGGAGAATGAGAGAGGGAGGTGAGGGCAGCAGGGAGGTTCTTCAGTTTCTTCTCTTCCCCCAACTTTTGTCCTGAGCACCTAGTAGAGGGCCATGGAAAAGAGCTAGCCAATGCGTAAAATTTATGTTTTGTTTGAGTCCTCAGGTTGTTCCAAATTGATATGCTAGCTGCATTCAGCATAATAAATAAATTGAGGCACCAATAATCAAAACCTACTTTCCAATTAGGGTAAAATCATCTATGATAAAATTTTTTCTCCTCTTTTAAAATGTATTTTTCCTAGAATGAGAAATTATTAGTCCTGATTTTATATACAGGTTCAGTAATAACAATGCTCATTTATTTATTCATTCATTTAAAAATGCATTCATTTAAAATTCATTTAAAAATTCATTCTCTGGGCACCTGGGTGGCTCAGTGTGTTAAGCCTCTGCCTTCAACCCAGGTCATGATCTCAGGGTCCTGGGATCAAGCCCACATCGGGCTCTCTGCTCAGCAGGGAGCCTGATCCCCCCACCCCATCTCTGCCTGACTCTTTGCCTACTTGTGATCTCTCTCTCTCTCTCTCTCTCTCTCTCTCTGTCATATAAATAAATAAATAATCTAAAAAAAATTTCATTCTCTGTCTATTTTGTGCCAGGCACTGCTCTCATTGCTTGGGATCCTATTTCCAATATGGACATGACTTGCTTCTATTTCAAGTCTTTTACTCAAATTTCACCTTCTCACTGAGATAGTCCTTAACTCTTTGTAACTGCCAACTACCCTACTCCTGATTTCCTTTTCCTCTTCCATATTTTTTTTTTACAATATTGCCAATCACTTAATATCTTGACTAACTACTAATTTTTATTGCCTATCTTTTCCTTTAGAATGTTCCTTGAAGAAAGAGGTGTTTATATGTTTGGGTATAGCTGTATCCCAAGGTTGGGGTGTGTGTGTGTGTGTGTGTGTGTGTGTGTGTGTGTGTGTGTGTGTGAAAGATTCTATAAGACCTGGTAGTTCACTGTAAGGGTCTTGGATTTTACCCTCATTAGATGAGGGACCATTAGAGAGTGTTGACAAGGAGTGACATGATCCGAGGTAAGTTTTAAGCAGATAGCTTTGACTGCTTTATTGAGAACAAATTGCAGTGGGCCAGGGAGAATGCCTAGGAGGCTAGGGCAATAATCTATGGTGAGATGGCAGTGGTGTAGACCACAGTGATAGTGATTAAACAGAAAATGGAGGTGATGAGGTGTGTCTGGGTGGCTGAGTGGTTTAAAGGACTGGCTGAGTGGGTTAAGGGACTTGATTTTGGCTCAGGCCATGATCTCTACTTGGGATTCAGTCTCTGCCTCTGCTCCGCCCCCCTTCCTATCCCTCTCTCTAAATAAGGAAATAAAATCTTGAAATAAAGAAAAAGAAAGGAAGAAAAAATGGACACGATCAGTGAGTAGATTGTAAGTACCAACGGGATTTGCTATGGGGTATAGAACAGGATAATGGGTGATGGAGCATAAGAAAAAGAGAATTCAAGGCTAGAATTTTGCCTAATGCAAATAGAAAGTTAGAGTTGTCATTAACTGAAATAGCAAAGACTGTGGGTGGAATAGATGTGGGGAAGGAGATATGCCAGTTAGTCACTGAACTCATTTTTGTTAAAAATTTTATGAGAGGGACACCTGAGTGGCTCAGTCTGTTAAGCATCTGACTCTTGATTTCAGCTCAGGTCATGATCTCAGGGTCCTGAGATCCAACCCCACATAGGGCTCAGTCTTGAGTTTGGAGCCTGTTTGGGATTCTTTCTTTCTGTCTTCCTTTGCACCCCCTCCCTTCACTTGGTCTCTCTCTCTCTCTCCCTCTAAAAAAAAAAAAAAATTATGAGATATCCCAGTGGAGTTAGAAGTAGAATATAAAAGTCCAGAATTTGCAACAGAGGTCAGGACTAGTGTGGGAATTGTCAGAATAGAGATGATATTTTCAAGTCGTGGTACTAGATGATTGTAGAGAACAGAGAAGAAAGGGGGATAGAGAAGAAAAAGGTCTAAGAACTTAAGCCTTTAGGTAGTCTAAGAATAAAAGTTAGGGAGAAGAGGAAGAACACCAGAGAAAATACAGCCAGTGATTCAGGAAGAAAAGCAAGAATGTATGTTCTGGAAGCCAAATGGGCCAAATGAAGAGAATGTTTCTAGTAAAATAGACTAATCTATGAGTTGTTTCAAATACTGTTGATAGCTTAAGTAAGCCGAAAAATGAGAATTGGCCATTGTTTCGATTTAGTGATATAGAGGTCATTGGAGAGAGGATTTAGAAGAAAAAGGAAGAGAAGAATTAGACATCACAAGAACAAACAACACCTTGGGGAAGTCTGGAGAAAAAAAAATGTAGTAGAGAAATAATATTTTAGGGCTGGTGAGGGTTTAATAATTTTCAAAGTAATTTCCCACTTCTTGTTTCCTTGAAACTCTCCATAAGACAGGGCAGTGATTTTCCATTTATAATTAGGAAATGAAAACTCAGAGAAGTAAAGCATCTTGGATATTATGGATCTAGCAGGTGTTGGAGCTGGGAACAGAATGCGTTTCATACTTCTAGCTCAAACTTCTCTAGAAGGCACAATGCAGATACCATCCATGATGAAAATAAATGCCGTCTGCCTAATGGTTCTGCTTGGGGCCATGCTCAGCTGGTTCATTGTGGCTCAGTCCACTAGCTGAGGTTTGGCAGGTTGATGAAGTAATTTGTTTGTTTAGCTCCAGGAACCCTGTGGGTGTTCAATATGTGTTAATTCATTGATTGATTCTCAGAGGAAAGCTGTAAATCTCAGCATGTTTTCTTTATTGAAGAATATAATCACAATTCACACATAATCACTATAATCACATATTTACTCCTCAAACTAAGATCCTTTTGATTTTCTCAGTGACAACTGGGGACCTCATTTTGGTTGATGCTTGTAATATAGAATCATCCAAAGGGCCATTATTGTCATAATTAGCATATAAATTTAATCTAATGTTTACAGCAGCAGAGGAAATGATTCAAACACATAATATTCTTTCTTGGCCTCGTACAATTTATTTTTATAGACAACTATGAGTTAAGGCCAAAATAATAGCCATCAGATTTGTGAAGGATATTTTTCCAGAGATGTATGTAAATACACGTTTATATTCTTATGCTATAAATAAGGCATTTATGAGAGTCTATCAGACTACTAAGTGAACTGCTGGCTAAATTTCTGTGTTGCTCTACTCCAGCATGGACAGGAGAAGCAATATATTCCTGGAATGGAGGGGTCAATAACACAGGAAAGAGTGTTTAAAAATGATAAATGATGATGTTATAGAAAAACAAATAGAATTATCCCCCAATCTCTCTCTCTCTCTCTCTCTCTCTCTCTCTCTCACACACACACACACACACATGTTACCAAGTAAGGAGAATAAAGAATTTGAGAAAGCACATGTTGAAATCTAGCTGTGACCCTGTAAGTTCACAGTTGCTGGGATGCAAGCAACTTGGATCTTGCAATGTGGTACTGGCTTGTAGTGTACCTCTGAGAATCAAGGTAGCAAATATTTCAGATAGAATTGCATGACGTGTCAGGTCAGAGAGCTCAAAGCAAAGAATTTTTCTCAGTTTCTAATTAGGTGGACAATTAAGAGCACAGGTATTAGAACTCTGCAAACAGGGGCGCCTGGGTGGCTCAGTGGGTTAAAGCCTCTGCCTTTGGCTCAGGTCATGATCCCAGGGTCCTGGGATTGAGCCCTGCATCCAGCTTTCGGCTCAGTAGGGAGTCTGCTTCCTCCTCTCTCTGCCAGCCTCTTGGCCCACTTGTGATCTCTGTCTGTCAAATAAATAAATAAAATCTTTAAAAAAAGAATTCTTCAAGCATACTAGTTCAGGAAGAATTTCTAACCATGAGTGATGCTCATGACACTTAAAAGGAAGACAGACATTTCTTTGAAAGGGTTCCTAATTTCCACATGCAATCCACATGGAATGTTTATGATTGTTATATAAACATATGCTTATTCATATGATTATGTATTTCTTTTATTACGTGAATCTCTTTATATCCACAATACTTGTAAAATGGGCACGAGTTTCATGTACAAGAAAGTCACATTTATTTTCCTGAAATTAATTTAAATAAATCCAACTTTAAACTCCTATACCACCAGTCTCTCCTGCTAAACTCTGAACAGTCCCCCAGGACTATGCAAAGATCCTGAGGTTTAGAGCAAAACAAATATTAGGGAAAGCACATTCAGTAGGAATTCACACTGCAAGTTTGGTTGCCTTCCTTCCTTTTCTTTCGGGGTTATAGGGCATGGGGAGGAGAAGGAGAGGAAGGATTCCAAGGAGATAGAAAGAGAGCATAGCAGAGGGGATGAAAAGTTTCAGAAGGTTTATATATTCAGTTATTTGCTAGTGAAATCCAGAATGCTGCTATTAGAATATTGAGACTGAACAGCTTGCTTTCATTTTCCTTTAACAATGCCTTTTCAGGAGATAAATGTTAAGGAGCAAGGGGGAGTGGATAAAATTAAAAATATTTCAAAATTGGAAGATGAGGAAATGATAAATGTTTTAATCTCCTTAAATCTTTTGAAAGAAAATTTCTGAGCTGTCTCTCTGTAGCCTTCATCCTCCTCCCTGCACTTCTAGATTTCTCCTCTATTCTCTTCCTCCTCCTGCACACATACACACACATACAATCTCTCTCTCTCTCTTTTTAAAAGATTTTATTTATTTGTTTGACAGAGAGAAAGAGAGAGAGCACAAGCAGGGGAAGAGGCAGAGGGAGAGGGAGAAGCAGGCTCTCTGCAAAGCAGGGGAAGCCCGATATGGGACTTGATCTCAGGACCCCAGGATCATGACCCAAGCCAAAGGCAGTGACTCAACCAACTGAGCCACTCAGGCATCCCCAATCTCTCTTTTTTAAATTATTTTTTAAAGATTTTATTCATTTATTTGAGAAAGAGTGAGAGAGAGCATGAGAAGGAGGAGGTCAGATAGAGAAGCAGACTCTCCCTGGAGCTGGGATCCTGATGCCAGACTCGATCCCAGGACTCTGAGATCATGACCTGAGCCAAAGGTAGTCACTTATCCAACTGAGCCACCCAGGGGCCCACACAATCTCTCTTTGCTCTTATCTTCCCTGTTGTACTCCTTTTTGCCTGTATGTTCTTTGATTTCTAGAACCTTCCATGTGTATTAAGTACTCATAATTTCACTGTAATGTATTTCTGAACGTTAAACTATTATTTTTTAATTAAGTTATAGAATTCCGAACACATTTTCTATTTTTTATGCTTTTGTTTTAACCAAATCTTTAACCAAGAGGGTGGGAAACCCAAATATAAGGACCAAAATATTTCTAGATTTTGTTTTATTATCTTGTAAACAAATAAACTGGCCTATTTTCTCCAGGTGGAAGAGAAAACTAGCCCCAAACTAACATCGATAGAAAGCCAAATGTGATGGAGAAAAGGCAACTCTTCAGTGGATCCTTAACGAAGTATTTTCCTGTTGGTGTATATTGAGCCATTATAATCAAACTGAGGTAAACCTGGCTGATTTTATTTATTTATTTTTTTTAATATACTAATAATATTTATTTATTTTTTTTTCAGCGTAACAGTATTCATTCTTTTTGCACAACACCCAGTGCTCCATGCAAAACGTGCCCTCCCCATCACCCACCACCTGTTCCCCCAACCTCCCACCCCTGACCCTTCAAAACCCTCAGGTTGTTTTAATCTGTTTATCTTTATTGTTTGATTAGAAGGGTTTCCAAAAGATTGCATGCAGAAAAATGTGTAACAGCATCACTGTGTAAACATCTTACTCCTTGTGTCTGGGTGCTTGGGTTTCTAATGCAAACTGATTCACTAATCATGATAAACAATTTTTTAAAGAAAGAGGTCTTATATAACCTATGAAATGTTCCAAATGAAAAGGTGGGAATGCGGTTCCATAAACTGGAAGGAAATTTAGGCACAAGTCAATAGGGCATAAAAAATGTCTTGAGGATCATGAGAGGATCATGATCCATTGTGGGACAGAGAGCACTTTCACTTAGGAACTATAATGTATATTCATTTTAGTTGAAACAGCATCTCAAGCAAAATAATTGAAGAAAGTTGTGATGCTTGGCAGTGTGGTGATGGGGAAATTGGCCAGGTAGGTGGGGACGAGAGTAGCTGCATAGAGTTGGTTGGGGTGGGAAAGAGAACATCAGTGGGAGGGAGGGTGAATTATCAGTGAAGAGAATCAAACTTGTGGAGTTAAGTGGTTATATATGTATTTATTTTATCCTCCATCACTTTATGGAAGGAACTTTAGGCAGTTTTCCAAGAGCATATAATGTACACTGGTGCAGTAATTCTTTTATTTTTTTCAAATGTTTTAATTTTTTTATGACTAGACCCTCATTTACTTACTCATTTTACTATTGTTAGACATTTGGATTATTTCTAGATTTTTGGATTCGGGGGGTTTTATTGTGTTGTTCTTGTTTTGGGGGGGTGGTTTGCAGTGGGAGAGGGAGAGAGAGAGAATCTTAAGCAGGCTCCTCGCCCAGTGCAGAGCCTGACTTGGGGCTCGTTTTCACAATCCTGAGATCATGACCTGAGCTGAACCCAAGATTTGGACATTTAACTGACTGAGCCATCCAGGTGCCCCTGGTGCCGTAATTCTTAAACTACTTGTGCTAAAGATCCAGCTTTCTGTCTCCATTTCTCTCTTCCTTCTTTCCTTCTCCCTCCCTTCTCTTCCTCCCTTCCCTCCTTTCTCGTTTGCTCACTTTCCTCTTTCTTTCTTTTCCACTCCATCACAGATTGATACTTTTAAGAAAAACATAAGAATGAATCATTAGAAAAATAAATATAAAAAAAAAAAATCCAAACTGACCTCTTCCTTTTCAGCAAGATGAGTTCACTGATCACATGCCTGGAAGTCAAATTGCTCCCAGTTCTAAATGCTTACTCTTGATTTCTGTATTTATTCTGTCATCAACATGTGCTGTTGCTATTCACACATAAATTACAACAAAACAAAACAAGACAAGCAAACAATAACCCGCGGCACGCGGAAAGCCACCTATGAGAATAGAAAGTTCTCCTGCTGAGTTTGGTCTAACACTTAGCCCTTGGCTTTGTTTGCATATATATAAATCCCCGTGCTCTTTAATGTGTAGTCTTCAATATTTTCTGATTCGTAATTGATAGAAACTGAACCAAATTGGCTTTAGTCGGAAATGCATTCGTTTATATAAACTAATACAGGAAATTTGTTCTAGGAAGAAGAGTTAAAACTTATTTCAGATCCTTTAGGAACCTGGAAATGTAGTTATTGACTAGCCCCATTTTCTTTTCCTTATCCTTTCTAAACAAGTTCCTGACCCATTCAAGGTTCCCAGTTTCTGAGATGGGAGGAACTTAGATCCCACATCTCCCTGTGGAGGTGATGGACGTTTTGGAGAAAGGATGGAATTGTAGGCTTGTCAGGGCTTTCAGGTGGAACAAGAGGCGTGAATGCCATAAAAATTGCTTGTGGGGCTTCTGGGGCAGGATGATGGGCAGAAGACATGGTGGAATACTACGAGGGACAGTCAATGACCAGGGACCACCTCAGGTCACGAACAATGAGCTGGAATAGTAGTTACCCAGTGAACAACAAGATGGCTATGACTTTGAAAGGTAGTTACAAGGAGAGCACTCTGTCAGTGTGGTGACTTCTTACACCAGATCCAGAGAGGTAAAGAATTGAGGAAAGCCCAGCTTCCCCACTTGGAGCCACTGAACTTCAAGGGGAGTGCAGGCTGCTGGTATGGGAAGAACAGCTGAGTTGGGCATGGGATTAAAGTGTTCAGGTAGGGCACCTGAGTAGCTCAGTCGGTTAAGCATCTGCCTTGGGCTCAGGTCATGATCCCGGGGAACTGGGATCGAGCCCCACATCAGGCTCTCTGCTCTGTGTCCCCTGGTGTTCCACTGCTAGTGCTCTCTCTTTCTCTCTCTGTCAAATAAATAAATAAAATCTTTAAAAAATAAAATTAAAAAAATAAAGTGTTGAGGTAAATGGGTCCGAGTCTTAGAAACTGAATGGCCAACTGATCACAAGTGAGTGGAAAGTTAGGGAACTGGGGTAAGACCTTGCCCAGGAAGATGCTACCTAGAGGGACCCAGTAAAGAAAAAGAAAAAGAAAAGCCTGCTTTAGGTTTATACTATGGGAGTTGAGGCACTTTAATAAAATGGCTACAAAGTTAATCACTGTGAATCCTATGTTGATATGCTGAGAGAGGACCGCCATAGAGCTGGGGAGATCGGATAGAGGGTTATCTTTGTGTGGTCCAGGGAAGGATGACTATGCCGTGGACAAGAGTTATAACAATAGCTATGGGTCAGTGAGAATGGATTTGTTACGCATTTGCTGATAGAATCAACAGGACTTGCAAAAATTTAGATGATCTAGCAGAAGGAAGGGGGGTTCCTTCCTGGTTTTTTGGGTTGGACGAGTAGATGGGTGATAAGGCTTGTAAAGAGATGGAAAGTGCTGGAGGAAGAATCCAATTCCACTTCCAAGGGGCTTCAATCAAGTTTTGGATCTGCTAAATTATAGATGCTTAGAAAGCATCTAAATACAGATATCATGTGTTCAGCTAGGTATTTAATCCTAGGTATTTAATCCTCGGAGGCTTTCACCTCTGGATGTAATACAAAGCTGTAACCATTATCTGGAAGAATCTGAACCCAATAAGTTAAAAGCAGAAAGCAGCTTTATTAACTTTCCCTGGCCTGTCTTTTAAACTCCTTTCTGCTGACTTGTTCTTTCCCCTTGAATGAGGAAAACTCATGTTTTTTCATCTCAGTATCAGAAAACCAAAAATCGCCAGGTTTACACACCTGGCGATTCACAGACCTGTACCCCTGGGGATAAAAAATACATTACATGTTTATAAAAAGAAAAAATTGGAAGGGGAGGCGAACCATAAGAGAATATGGACTCTGAAAAACAACCTGAGGGTTTTGAAGGGGCGGGGGTGGGAGGTTGGGGGAACCAGGTGGTGGGTAATAGGGAGGGCACGTATTGCATGGAGCACTGGGTGTTGTGCAAAAACAATGAATACTGTTATGCTGAAATAAATAAATTAATTAAAAAAAAAGAAAACCAAAAATCTAGTATGATTCCCAAACTATTAAAGTTTCAGATACTCATCCAATTTAAAATCTCTGTTCTCCCCCAAGCTGTCCTATAGTTGCTCTCCGAGGAACATGGTGGTGTGTGTCCTCAACGTTTCTAGAGGCTTATGATTGTTCTGAATCTCTGCAGGACTTGGAAGATAGGACAGAATAACTGGTATAAATAAAGTATGGCAGGGTCTCAAGTGGAGGACATTTTGACCCTAGGGACATTGGCCAATGGCTGGAGACACTTTTGAATGGCACAATTGGGGGGAGGAGGAGAAATGATGCTACTATCATGTTGTGGGTAGAGGCCTGAACTGCACAAAACATTCTACAACGTACACACCAGTCTCCTACTTCCCTTCCTCCCTTCCTTCCTACCTTCCTGTTTATATGAGATGACAGAAGCTTATTGGGGGGGGGGGGAAGATGAGAGGTGTGTTTTCCCCTCCTTCAAGGCTGGGTGGAGAACATGGGGGGCATGCACAGTATATTGACAATTTCCTGTCAGGAAATCCGTGCTATTGACTCCTGCAACTTCCCAGTGGATCTGCTGCCTTCCCTTTAAATTCTGAAGGCAGGCAGGAGGCTAATGCTGACCTCTGGGAGGACCTCTGGGATATGGAGGTCCTTACACTGCTCTCAGTCTTTGGGTCTCTGCCCCAGACACGAGAAACTTCACAGTTACTAGAGAGCTCTGTAAATGCAGGTGTCATCTGCTCAGAGATAGCATGTGAGCTGTAGGACGGCCTGAGAAAATTTGGGAAGAAAGAGAAAAGAAAGAGGGGTCCACCTCATGACTCCAAGGAGTTCCACTATTCAGAGGTAAGACAGAGAAGGAACTTGCAAAGAAATTTAAAGAGAGGTGAAGACAGAGATGAGGGGAAAAATAAATGCTGGTATGACAGGATTTTGAAGAGTCAAAGGCAAAATGTTACCACGTGGATCCTTCTCTACCAGAGATGAAATTTGCTTTTGCTGTGGTTCTTTGACAGACATAAATCCACTAGCTAATGTTGGGATATACTGTAATTTATAGTAAGATTAAAAGCATTGGTGAACCAAAATATCATGAAATGACCTTTTCAATAGAAGTAAATTGTTCTCAGTTTGTTTGATCAGTAGCAGAATCTAGTAAATGGAAAGCACCAGGTAACACATTTCAGTTTTAAAGGTTTGTGGGGCATGGAAGAGAATGCTTTTAAATAAAAAACAAAAAATAAAAACAAAAACAAACAAACAAACAAAAATCAACCAACTAACCAACCAAAAAACTATTAGGAAAGCAGCTAGTATTCATCTTCACACTCATATCTAAATGCAAGAACATAATTGCTGGCTCTTTTATTTGATTTAAAAAGTTGGCCTTTGACCTGAGATATCCACTTTTAAATACCCACTTTTAGACTGAAGAATAAACACTGTATACTGACATTTTTTAACTGCCCAAATACATTTAAAATCAATGGCCTTAAAATTTTTTGTCTGACATGAGTGAATATATAATGGGATTAAAGAATGTATGTAATATGTACCATACAAGCAACATGAAAAATTTGAGAATTTACAGAAAGCCCAAATAATATGTTCTCCATTTGCATTTCAAGCAAGGCATCATGTTCTAGTTGAGGAATGTGGTATAACTTTTCCTAATATAGCCTATGCTTTAAAGTTTTTTCAGTTACAAGCTTTGTTTTTCCTTTGTAGTTCAAATTATTTTAACTTCTAGTGGAGACAACACTTGCTTATATAATTTTAAAGGGAGATTTTGCCATTAGGATTAAGGATGAATTTCTAATTTGTTTAGTTGCATTCTCTCCCTTAAAAAAGAGAGAGAGAAAGAGACTCAAATGTAAGGCAAAAGGATTTGAACAGTATTTTACGTATCACTGGAACAACACTTACTGTCTGTGAAACCATCTTGGACTGAAAGACAATTTTTAGCATTTTCTAAACTTTAGTGAACAAATTTAAACGTTGAAATCTAGAAAATTCAACTAATGCCTCAACTCTTTGTGTGAGCAGTGATAATTAGGACTTCGCCAAGTAGGAAAGGGGCTTTCTGCCACAAAGATATGCCTCCTTGATCATATAAGGCAGTGATCATTACCATTCAAGGTTATTTTTAAGCTGTTTGCACCTGCTTTCAAGCTTGTGAAAATCAATTCTAGCCCTGGGAAAGCGTGACCTAACTACATAAGCTGGCATAAAAATCACTAATAATTTGCTTAATAAACATGAATTGTAAAAAAAAAAGTGATTCCTGGTTCCTTTAAAATCCTTAATCATAGAAATTCACACTTGGAATTTCATGATTTGTTCTCAGCTCTCTCATTTGCCAACCATACATCATGGCTTACTTCTGCTGATTCCCTACATGTGTGCTGCCCTGGAACCAGTCATCCAGAAAGGCTGGCTAGACTTTCAGACTCGGGAGAGTAGATCCAGGCACAAGTGGTAAATTTGAGGCGGGGGCGTGGGGGGTGGACTTGGTTGGTGCTTAGTCAGTCTGGATGGCTCAATTTCCAGGAAATGGGAAAGCAGAACCATGTCAAAGAGTTGTTTATTGGCAATGGGTCCAGGGGCAAAGTTCCTTAAGGTTGCCAGGAGTCACTACAGTTCCAAGTTGAAGGGAATCAGGAATGATACACTTGCAGGCTACTAATGGCTGCCAAGAGTGTGGGCAGAAGGTCAGCACTGAGTTTTCGCCCATCTGGCAAAAGAGCAGCAATTCTCAAAAGGCTATGTTATCTCCTGACATTTTTTTGGTTTTACTTAAATTTAAAAATCTTACAGGTAATTATTTGGGCATTATAAAATATTCAAGATATAAATGGGTTCATAGGGAAAAGTAAATATTTCTCCAAGCCTTCAGTTCCCTTCGCCAGAGGAAACCACTGTACCAGTATCCTCCTTCTAGGGTTAGACTATGTATGCATGAGAACTCATGCATGTGTGTAACAACAATTGTTTTTAAAAATACAAATTGTATCAAATTCATTTGCTTTTTCGTGTAACAATGTGTCCTGGAGTTCATTGCTTGTTGATACATAAAAAGGTTATTCCTTTTAAAGGCTTTCTGTTGTCTTTTAATTCTGATAGTTGGGCAGCCTGTTTAACTTTACTTCATCTAACTCATTTCACTTACAGAAACTTTGCCTTAAATTTAACCGGAAAACAGATGCATTAAGCATCTACAAAAATATTTGACATGGAGTGGGCTCTTCCACTTCTATTCGTGTGACACTGAGGAAATCTCTCAACCGTCTCTGCTATGTGAGGGCATACTATCTACTTGTTGATATGCCCCTTGTGGCTGGCTGCCAATCAAACGTGTGCTCTTTCAAACCACAGGGCTATTGCTGGGAAGAGGCTGTGTAGGCGGGGCCTGCATTTCCCAGCTCCCTGTACATCTGGTGTTACCCTGTAACTAAGTTTTGCTAATAGAAGATGAAAGTAGTAATAAGTTTCAATTAAAGGCCAAGGCAGTGAAGAGCATAACTACACTCTAAATCATATAGTCAGGGTCAAGATTAAATTCAGTAAGGTAATATAACATAAAGCATTAAGGCATAGTAGTATCTAAGTAACATCTATCATTATTAATATTGTTACCCATATATGGTTTTCCACAGGAAAAACCCATAGCCTTTTCTGTACCAACTCTAATAGAGACTCAGTACTCGGTCATGTGCTCCAAAGTCAAATGCACTTCAGAGAAGCACTAGGAGCCATCAAAATTTTAACTGGAGGGAGGGAGACAAACCATAAATGACTCTTAATCTCACAAAACAAACTGGGGGTTGCTGGGGGGAGGTGGGATTGGGAGAGGGGGAGCGGGCTATGGACATTGGGGAGGGGAGGCGAACCATAAGAGACTATGGACTCTGAAAAACAACCTGAGGGTTTTGAAGGGTCAGGGGTGGGAGGTTGGGGCAACCTGAGGGTTTTGAAGGGTCAGGGGTGGGAGGTTGGGGGAACAGGTAGTGGGTAATGGGGAGGGCACGTTTTGCATGGAGCACTGGGTGTTGTGCAAAAAGAATGAATACTGTTACGCTGAAAAAATAAATAAAATGGGAAAAAAAAACTGGAGGAAATAAAAGAGTGAATTTACTTCCATACCTCATAGCAAACTTCTTAATAATCACCATTAGATTTCTTTTTTCTCCAAGAGTGATTCTTTAGCCAATAGGTGTCTTTCCTTTTTGATGTTTTCTCTGTACATTTCTAAATTATTTTCTACTGTCCCAACATATTCAGATTTAACCCCAAAATTAAATGACCTCACTTAAAGAACTACTCAGAGTAAATGGACCCATCCTCCTTTTTTTTTTAATTGACTATAATTGACACAGAACGTTATATTAGTTTCAGGCATACAACATGATTTGATCTTTGTATATATTGTAAAATGACCACCAAGATAAGTTAACACTCATCACCATCGCATTTCTTGTGATGAGAACTTTCAAGATCTACTTTCCTAGCAATTTCGAATATACAATGCATGTATTATTAAATATAGTCACCGTGCCATGTATTACATCTCCAGGACTTATTTTATAACTGAAATTTTACATCCTTTGACCACTTTCACCCATTTTGCTCATAAATTCTCTCCCATAAAATTCTCCATAAAAGGCAACTTATCAACAATCCAGTGTTACCCAGTTTGTCTTTTGACAGTCTTGGCTTTTCTCCAATCATATTAGTGAGATATTTCCTCAACAAAAATGGATATTTACCTAGGAGAGGATTTTTCTGTCAGGAAAAATAAGATTTGCCTCAATCTCCTCCTAATTGTGTTGAAATTATAAAAGAATTTCTCATTTGATGCCTAGTTGCATTTGGGAGATTGACACTATTAAGAAATACTCTTTTCTCTTGGACTGGTGTAGGTTGTCCCAGAGAAGGTTCTCTAGGGAAGCCTTGAGGTACCCCAGTGAAGGTAGTATCTGCCAGCCAGCTCACCTTCTGGGCCACAACTATCCTTTGGAGATTCACTATAACCTTTACTTCTGACTCTGTCTTGGCCACCCCTCCCTCACCCTCTTCTACTGAAGATAAATTACAGACCTGTCCCCGCATTTGCTATGTAATTCATGAGTCTGTTTTTTTTTTTTTCTTCCAGAGAAGTTATCACCCAATCAGTGCCCAGCATATCTGGGTTTGCCAGTACCTTATAGAGCACAACAGGCAAGTGGAGAGATGTATACCATATCATATGGTACCATATACCATAATGAGGGGGCAAGTGTGAATAAAACTTCTCAAAAGTATTCCATAAAAATCAAAACTTATTTAATATCTGCCTACCCCCAACATAAATTCTACAGATTATGTAAATCCATAGGAAATGAACTGGGTCTGTATTATTCCCTATAATATCCTTAGAATGCAGCATCGTACCTTGGGGATATTAGGGACTCAATATTGTTTGTTAATGTGAATAAATGATACAGATAACCCAGAAGTGAAAGATTAAATAGTCAAATATCAGACACATATTTTATAAGACAAAATTCATATTCTAATATATATATGACACTAAGTAGTGTCTAATAATCGCTAAGTTAGTATCTTTAGACAACGTATTCTTGGGGTCTTACCCAATTTATCTCTACAATGAAGCTAATGATAGTATGAAAGAACTGAAAATGTCATAGAAGTGCTATCTGAATGTTAGAGGTTATTGTTTTTACTCATATGGGTAATATGAAGTTGATAATCTAATTGTTATAGTTTGAGAATATTAACCACCTGGAAACCTATTGCATTGTAATAAAAGTAATGTATCTCAGTGACTTTACAGGAGCTCATCTCCTGGCTTGCTACCCTGACTTGCTGGGCATGAGACACAAATCACTTATTTTTTTCCTTTGTCTTAAAAATGAGAACAATGCATATCTGCCTCCTCATTGGGTTGCATGTATTAATTTAAAGGTTTCTAATTTACTGTGTATCAGTTCATCTATCCTAAGATATTTCTTGCTCATGGAGTAAGCAAGTATCCATGGTTTAAAGAAACTGTTATTTTAATCCAATTGTTAACAGTATTTCAGATTTTAAGCCTGCTGTTTAACATCAAAATGTAGAAGCAAACAACTGTTAAAAACTTTGTGATGTTTATTTAATGCAGGGATGAAAATTCAAATTTAAATAGTTCCATATTCTGTTCTTGCTGTTAACAAATCCTTGCAATTAACTCACAAACTATTCTCTGAACCAAAGGTAACATAAATACATTGTCATAAAACATTAAAAGCAAAATCTTGCAAAGCACCAAAGGATAGCTTTTTTCCTATACAGGATGGGCTTGAGGATTCTTCCATAACTTAATAAGTAACACCAAAGTGAAGGTCATTTCACTACCAAGTGAAGGCTTGGATAAGTAATGGACCATAACTTCTGCGAGGCACCCAAATTCGACTCTTCTTATCTCCCCAAGGTTGCTAGGGAATTTCACATCAGTGAAAGCCTCTCTTCACCACAGCTGTGGAAGGGACAGTAGAAGGAACAGCCTCCCTTCCCATAACAGATGAAAACTTTGTGGAAAAGGAACACCCTAGTCACCTAAGACTAGAAGTCATTCCATAGGGAATGCTTCTAGGTAATGGAGAATGATGAAAGGCAAATTCTCAAAAGTGTTTCTTGAATGTTGAAGATCCAGAAACATAGTTATGTAATAGCTGGAAGCAGCAAGCTGGGCTCTGGATGGAGACCAGGGGTACCAGAATCCCTGACTTTAACACAGAGGAGAAGGATGGCCATTCTAATTCTGATCTTATTTGTAGGATAAACAACTATATTCCATCTATAGATTCAGTGATTATTCAATATGTGCAGGGATTTTCTTAAATAAGTCATTAATCCTAAGTTAATAGTGCCTCCCCATAATAAAGGGACGCTTAGTGAAATATGCCATAGAAAAGGGCAATTCTAAAGTTGGTATCCAGCCTTTACGTCATGGAGTGATCACAAAAAGGCTCTTATGTACACAAACACCACCAATGTGTCCTGGAACATTTAGGAATAAGGGAAATAGTCTTGCCCTCTGGGAGTTAAACTAGGGAAATCTGTATTTATAAATTAATGACTAATAGAAGAAACCAACAGATTTTCTATAACTGGATGATGGATAGATTTTGAAAAGTATTTCAATTTCAAACTGGGTGTGGAATTGGATTATAACTTAGTACCAAACTACCTAATTAAATTAATTTCATCCTCTCCAAGAAAAGAGAACAAAAGAGGCAAGGAGAAAAAAAAGAGAGGACAGGTCCTTTTTTTCTTGGTATATAGTGGATTTCTGATATGCAGAGAAATTCCTCCCATTTGCATATACATCACTGGCACCTATTTTGCAACTTAATAATAAAATATATTAAAAATGACTATAAATTAGAAAGAATGGGGGCGCCTGGGTGGCTCAGTGGTTTAAGCCTCTGCCTTCGGCTCACTGTCCTGGGATCGAGTCCCACATCGGGCTCTCTGCTTGGCGGGGAGCCTGCTTCCTCCTCTCTCTCTCTCTCTGCTTGCCTCTCTGCCTACTTGTGATCTCTCTCTGTCAAATAAATAAATAAATAAAATCTTTAAAAAAATTAGAAAGAATGAATACAATTTGCCATGGTCTACTCCAGATGACATGTTCTTCTGTGCCCATTTTGTATTATTTGAGCCCTAGTGAATATTACTATGCTTTCCGGATATGCAAGAAAGAGGGTGACCAAGAAAGAGGGAACACAGACCTTCCGGTCACAAGAAATTGATGTATATTGTTAAAATTTAATTAGCCACCTGATGTATACACTTCAATCTCTTATTAAGTTTGAGGAACTCAAGTCGGATGGGCTCAGTCAGTTCTGAGCTGAGTATCCGACAGCTGAACCATGGTTTATTATAAATCAAAAAGCCTCTTCCTGAGCCAATAACTAGAGTTCTTTTGATAACACCTGAACTTCACTGCCCCCCTTTTACCTTTATAAACACCATCAGTGTTGATCAGTTTCTATTACCCGCGCCAACAAGCTGACACAAATATTCAAAGTCATGTATAAATCACCAAACTGAATTGAGACCCCTGCTCGATTCTTTCCTAGAGAAGCCTGGTTTGGGAAATATTCCCAATTTCCCTAGGGCCCATTAAGAAGTAAATGACGAGAAATGGCTTCCACTGTATACTCAAAATCTGCATGGAATATTGGATACCGTCAACCCACCTCTAACAATCCCTGCCTAATTCCACCATCTCGCCCACCTATTTCCCAGGTTGGGAACCCTGATCTCTTCATTTGAGATTTTACTTCTCACAGTTTCCAGTCTATTAGCATTCAGCATATGCTGTATCCCGAGGCAGCTGCCCCATCTCTTAAGTGAGAAGCTGGTTTTGAATTCAGGGAGTTAGTCCAGACTTTCTCATTCTGTATGATGTTTTTCCTCAAAAGCCTGATATTTGGGACACCTGGGTGGCCTCAGGTGATTAAGCATCTACCTTTGGCTCAGGTCATGATCCTGGGGTCCTGAGATCAAGTCCCATGTCAGGCTCCCTGTTCAGTGAGAGCCTGCTTCTCCCTCTCCTCCCTGCTTGTGCTCTATCTGGCTATCTCTGTCACTGTCTGTCTGTCTGTCTCTCTCTCTCTCTCAAAAAAAAAAAAAAAAAAAGAGCCTGATATTTGCTTTGGGAGCTGATAGCCTCTGTGAAGTCGCCCCAATCCATCAGTCAGGCTCAATAACTTTCAACTTCAAAGAGAATGAGGTCTCGTTCCTATGCCATTCTTTTCTAAAGACCCCATTTGCCTCTATTTTAAATTCATGGAGGCAAAGAGACCTGTAGGGGGATGATTCTTTATGTTCCCTGAGGACAGTAGCTAAACCTCAGGCTCTTGATTAGCAAAAGCAGACTCACAGCAAATAAACTAACTCCTCTCCTTATATTCTTTCCCCGCAACAATGCCTTGCCTTCCGTCTACATAATCCAAAAGGATCTAATGTCAGTTCGTCCTAGAACAGAAGGAACTGCCCCCACTGGATTCTCCACCTCCAGACGCAGAAAACTGTTAACAACCTTAAGTGTGAGCTCTGGTTTCTACTCCTCCGAAAAGTGACTGAATACTGTCACCATCTAGAACCCTGTGTATCACGGATCTGATGCAGTCCTCGCAAGAACCTTATAGAGCTTTATAAAGCCCTTGTCCTCGTGTTCCAGGCATAACCACCTCCTGCCCAGGCACACAGCGATCAACCAGCAAATGGCAAAGTGTACATTCCAGCCTCTGCTGCTCCTGATCTTTCCCATGGCGCTATTGCCGCCAGTGAACACCTAGCGGGGATTAATTTCTCAAAATGCTTGTCACCCTGGCAGAACCTAAGAGAAAGGAACAGGGGCCAGGTACACTTGGTGGAGGTACATACAGTGAGGGAAGGAGGACAGATGGAGCTGAGCGATGCCCATTTTCCACTTGGAGAGCACAGGCTCAGGGCATCATGGCTGTGGAGAGCATAGGGGACATGGGGGGCTCAGGCATCTGGGACATGGTGGCAAACAGGATGGAAGGCCTAACTAACCAATTGTCAAAACAGATGCATTTATTTATTATTTAGTTCCAATTGTCAAAACAGGTGTATTTATTATTTATTTAGTTCCTACCAGCTTTTGGTTCTGCTTCTCTCCCGGCCCCAGATTCTTGCTTCTGTGTTTTGACTTGAATGAAACTGGCCTCTCGGTGTCATGTTCATCTGACAACTCCCGAGGCTTTAACATTCGCATATTTCCACCCAGGCTTGTGCCGCCAGCTCTTTAGAACCCCAGCCCTTGCCAAGGTCCTCTGGTTGCGGTGGCACATCAGTTGATGTTAGGCGGATGTTTCTGGAGCTTTTTGCAGAATGCTATAAGAGTACATTCATGGGGGAGCCCGGTGGTGGGTATTATGGAGAGCATGTATTGCATGGAGCACTGGGTGTGGTGCATAAACAATGAATTCTGTTACGCTGAAAAGAAATTAAAAAAAAAAAAAAAAGAATACATTCGTGCTCCAACGGAAGAACTTATTTCAGATAGTCGTTCTCTCCTCTTGTACCAGCCTGGATCAGCACACTTGAAAGCCTCTAAATACCTAATTTGTCCTCTCTTGCTGGGCAGTCCTCGGACTATATGACACAAAATACAATGATTTTTTAAATAAAATAAATAACATAGTTTTGATAAGAGGTCTGCTTACTCTACTCGATTTGCAGAATCTTTTTTTTTTTTTTAAGTGTTAAAAAGAGAAAGAAGAGAGAAAGAGAACACAAGCAGGGGGAGTAGCAGACAGAGGGAGAAGCAGACTCCTCTGCTGAGCAGGGAGCCCTACGTGGGGCTCGTTCTAGCCCCAGAATCATGATCTGAGCTGAAGGCAGATGCTCAACTGACTGAGCCCCCTCCCCCAGATATCCCTCGATTTGCACAGTCTTGATGAAATGGCTAGGTGGGGTCTACCCAATCTAGAACTTCCAAGGAGGTTAACTTTAACTTAAGACTTTATGACAAGGACAAGAATATATAATCTGAGAACGATTGTTTTGTGTTGTGAACTCAGGAATAACTACATACATTTGTATATACTACACAATTCTCTTTTGGCATTACAATTCGTCCCTGTCAGAGAACCAGGAAAAGCCTTGGTGGCAGCTGGGAGGACCAGCTCTCTGCTGGGTGGTTCCAGATTTGTTTCATTACATAACCCAGACTTTATTGATGCTCTCCTGCCAATCTTAGGTTATTCTTGTCCCATTCAAAGCTGGGACAATCACTTCTTTGTATCAGAATGAAAGAATTCTCAGTTCTTGCATTAGTTAAAAGCCCAGTTTAATTACCGATGTTTAAGTTACCAAAATGTAAAGGAAATTGCTATCTTCTAACGTTTTGCAGACACCTAGAAATAGATTTTGAGTTGTGTGTTTGATATTCTGAGCTCTGTGTCTATCAAAGTGTCAGTTGTGAATTTTGGTGTTTGCTTTTCAATAAGCTCCAGCATTATTATCTCCCAATGTTACCATCTAACTAAAGGGGAAAAAAAGGAGTAAAGTCTAACTATGTGTGACGTTTACAAGAGGATGCTATTAGTGAGGCAACCTAAAGGTGACTTCGCTAGAAGCAGACTTTGATAAAAGTGAGCCCTTTGTGCACGACGTCAGCCCTGCAGTAGCCTTGACATTCTCACCCCAGCCTGGCTGGACCAACAGCAGCATAGCCTGCCTGCCAGTCTAGCATTTGACATGAATGGCGGCATCTTTCAGTTGACTTTAATTCTTTCCCTTTATCACCATTCATGAGCAAGCTAGCTAAAATATTATTCACAACCCCTGGAGAAAAGTGTCTGAGGAATCTTGGCAGCACTCATGCGAGAGATAGAGCTCTACAGAATAAACCTGTTTATTCATGTTTACATTGAGGATTTCACTGTAGATGAACCCATTTTCCTTGACAGGCTTTTCCAACCATGTCCAGAATCCAGGTATGAAATTTTAGTTAATATTTTCTTTATTTTTTAAGAAAAAATAGAGTTTTTAATTTTCTAACTGATACACCATTATATCTTCATTATAAAAGTAAACTAAAGAATGAATTGTTGAAAACTGCATCAAAAACTAATATACAAAATGTTGGCTAATTGAATTTAAAATTAAAAAAAAAAGATAAACTAAATAAAACAAATTAAAACCTTATAGACAAGCCTACCACCTTTACCTACAGCAACCCTAGATGCCTCCCAGAAGTTACCCGCTTGTGAAGCAGAAGAGCTAGGTTCTTATCTCAGAGAGTCCTTGAAGAATGAATTTTGAGGACAAAAGAGGGTGAGTTAAGTGATTGAGTTTTATTCAGTGAGGATCCAGAAAAGCTCTCAGGAGTGACAGGGGTCCCACAGGGTGGCTATTGAAGGCCTTTAGGGTTGGTCTTTTATTGAAGGTTACCCAAGGAGCTTAAATCCTATTAACATCTCTAGTAATAGCACCATTGAGTAGGGACTAGTGATAACTCCTTCAATGACTTGCTTCCTTTTTAGGGTCCGATAATTCTTTCTTGGCCACAAGTACCTGATATAACAAGGACCCACCACTGACACCTAGGACAGGATGGTCTGGTTTGTTCCCTTATCTCCGGTTTCCTTACACCTCCACATTTATGGGATTTTTTTATGAGCTTGATCCCACAGTCCCCTACCTACCTCTCCCTCCTTTGGCCCACCTGTTCCTTACCCACTTTCATCTGTTTGCTTTACATCCTTCATACATTTACTACAAAGTCATGTGTATATGTGTGTGTTCACATAGAAATTATATCAGTTGGCTTTTCTATGTAAATGATACCACATTTTATATATTACACCTTGGTTTTTTGTTGGAAATATGTCTGTATTAATATATACAGATGTATTGCATTTTTAGAAGATGAGAGATAATATTTCTTATTTTAAAATGTATTCTTTCAGTGGTTAAATACATAAATTATATTCCGTACAATAGTATCTTAATACCATGACACGGTTGAAATCAATGAGGCACGTACATGGGTGGTGACAAGAAAAGATCTCTAAAATATAGTGAGAAAAAGAATAATTTATAGATTACAGTCCAAAATGGGAATTTATTTTTAAAAAATGTATGTTTTGGGGTGTCTGTGTTTCTGTCTGATAAGGTGGAAGAATATATCTTAAACTGTTAAAGTGGTTGGTTTTATTTAAGTGTTGCTTTAGGTTTTGGTGTTGGCGTGAGTTTTCATCCTTCTTAATTCTTATGTTGCATATTTTAGTTAGATTTTCAGAGCTGTTTGGCCAGGGACAAGTACCCAGATGAAATATTAAACCAGAAATTACTCTACGTTTATTTTAAGCTCAATTATTTGCAGACTATATACCCACTTTCTTTTATTCCATCTATTTTGTTCAACAATAACAAAAATGAGTTGAATTTTATCTGTGCCAGGAACTGTGTGAATAGCCATGGAGAAATGGTGGGGAAAACTTGTACTATTTTTTTCACCTTCTACAGTTTTCTCTGAGTTTGCTGCTTATCTGAGTCTGTTGGTGACTATTCTCAAACTTCAGAATTTTTAGTAGCTAGTGAAATATTCTTAGGTCTTCAACCCCTATTCATGCACTTTCTTATTTCGCTATTTTCTCATTCCAGTTCACAACCGTCTTATCAACTGGATTCATAAAATTATCATTTCATTTAAGTATAGTGTCTTGTCTTGTATAGGAGACAGAGCAGCTAGGGAAATGTCCCTGGTGCATATGGGTTTTTTAACCTTATTTTTAATCACAGATCGTATGTCTGATTATTCTGCCCTAGTTGGTGAGGTTTAAAAAAATATTCCAGCTCAGAATTGTTTTCATGTATCATCAAAACAAAGTTAGTGAAAAGTCATGTGGACTTACCTAGGTAAATAAATTTAACATCTCATATTAACTCTGTGGTTGGCCGATTTTTATTATTAATACATTAGTTCGGGTCCCACAAATTGTCAGAACTCCATGAATATGTTTCTAATTTCCTGCCAGTTTATGAAGTAAAGATCATCTGATATCATCTGGGCAGTATTAACTTCCAGTAAAATCTTTTACTAGTCCATCTGAATGTATCAAATTCTTTGAGTCCAGCTTATATAAATGCAGTGGTGATTAAATTGCATTTGCTATGAATGGATAGTCTTCCCCTTACCTATCCCCCCTCCACACACCTTTCTCTCTCTCTCTCTTTCTCTCACATTACTGTCCAGTCAGATATCAGTAAAGGCAAAAGCAATAAGAATTCAATAAGAATTCCAATTCTGCTAGACGATTTAATCTCCAGTGATCTGGAAAAACAGTTAACAGAGATGGACTCCCGAAAGCTAAATTTAGTTCAGGGGTTATGGTTCAAAACTCTGCAGAATTAGAAACTTGCTTTTGTAGCCTCATATGGGCATTCACAGTCTGCTCTCTTTCCTAATAAAAGGGGATGTAGTTACAATACCCTGGTCCACCAGGACAGGGAGGGGGGATTTACGGTGAGACTCCCATGCAAAAGAGATACAGGATATTAGCCATAGCTTATATTTCTCTAAACATGTTCATTTCAAATACTGTCATCATGCTCAGCATAGCACTTCTGGAGAACCAAGAGTGGGAAAGTAGAATGGAGGGAATCCATTTTGGCCAAGGCAGAGAAATCCTACACACAGAGATGAGCCCAGCAGTATTTTTTTTTTTAAGATTTTATTTATTTATTTGACAGACAGAGATCACAAGCAGGAAGAGAGGCAGGCAGAGAGAGAGGAGGAAGCAGGCTCCCTGTCGAGCAGAGAGCCCGATGTGGGACTCGATCCCAGGACCCTGAGATCATGACCTGAGCCGAAGGCAGCGGCTTAACCCACTGAGCCACCCAGGCGCCCCGAGCCCAGCAGTATTAAAAAGTGGTAAAGCATAATGCTTAAGAACAGGGGCTTTGGTTGACATTCATGTAAGTAATGGTATAAAATGAAGCTCAGTTGCAGAGTTGCCCTTTCCTTCTGATTAGTATTCTCGTGGCACTCCTTTTTCTTTTTTCTTTATTTTTTTTAAACTCTCAGTCCACCTATATCTTTAAGATGTATTTTTTTTTGTAAAAAACTTACAATCACATCATTTTAACTCAATCTGACAATTTTAACATTTAATTAGAGTATATAATACATTTACATTTAATATAATCACTGAGATAGCTGGATTTAACTCTACAACTAATTATTTGCTGTCAATTTGTATCATCTATGTGTTCCTTTATTCCTTTTTTTCTGCCTTCTTTACTATAGTATTTTAATTTCATTTTATCCTATTACAATACTTTTGGAATCTTTTAGTGTTTTCCTAGGAATTGCAAAATGCATTCTTAAATTAGTAGTCTACCTTAAATTAGTAATTGTGCCATATCTCAAACTATGGAAGAACTTTATAGCAGCCTAACTTCATTAATACTCTCCCATCTGTTTTCTATTGTCATAGACTTTTCTTTTAGATATTATTTTTCCCCATAAGACATCTTAATGTCTGTAGATTTTAATGGTCAATATTCACTTATTTTCATCTATATATTTACCCTATCTGAAGTTGGTGATTACTACTTGATTTTTATACCTCCATCTGGAATCTTTATTTTCCCAGTGTTTTGCTAGCAATAACTCTTTCAAATTTTGTTCATCTGAAAATGGTTTATTTCAGTAAATATAGGATTCTAGTTTGGCACCTTAAAGATGTCATTCCAGGGCACCTGGGTGGCTCAGTGGGTTAAGTCACTGCCTTCGGCTCAGGTCATGATCTCAGGGTCCCACATCAGGCTCTCTGCTTGGCGGGGAGCCTGCTTCCCCTTCTCTCTCTCTGCCTGCCTCTCTGCCTACTTGTGATCTCTCTCTCTCTCTCTCTCTCTGTCAAATAATAAATAAAATATTTTTAAAAATGATGTCATTCCATCTTTTCATGTCTTTGTTAGTTTATGTCGAGGTTACTGCTCATTCTTGCTTTTTACTTTTTTTTTTAAAGATCTTATCTATTTGAGAGAGAGAGAGGAGAGAGAGAGATAATGTGCACAAGCAGTGGAGAGGGACAGAGGGTAAAGCAGAGACCCTGGCTGAGCAGAAAGCCCAACACAGGGCTGGATCCTAGGACCCTGAGATCATGACCTGGGCCAAAGGCAGAAGCTTAACTGACTGGGCCACCCAAGTGTGCCTGTTTTTTTCTTTAAATTTTTGTCTTTTTTGTCTTCCTAGCTATTCTTAATATTTTCTCTGTAACCTGGTTTTCAATAAGTTGCCGTGGTGTGGTTAGGTCTAGGTTTTTTTTTTGTTTTTGTTTTTGTTTTTGTTTTTGTTTTGTTTTTTTGATTAGGGTTCATGGAGCTCTTGAATTAGAGGATTACTGTTTTTCATCAGATTTGCAAAATTTTCAGGCATTATTTCTTTAGCAATTGTTTGCATCTAATTTTTTCCTCTCTTTGTAGAGCTCTAATTATATGTGTGTTAGAACCTTTTTACCATGTTCTACATTTCTCAAGTTCTGTCAAGGTCTTTCCATTTATTTTTCTCTCTGTGGTTCATTTTGAATGTTTTCTAATGATGTATCTTTGAATTCATTAGTCCTGTCTTCTGATCTTTCCATCTACTGTTAAACGCATTGAATGAGTTCTTAATTCCAAGTATTAAATTGTATAGTTTTGAAAGTTTTCTTAATCATTTTTATAATTTTTGGTTTTTGTTGAAACGCACAAATGGATGAAAATACTTTATGTTTTCATCTACTTTTGTCCATAATTCCCTCTATAGGCTTTAGCACAGTAATCTTAGAAATTTTAAAGTTCTTGTCTATTCACTTTAGGTCATCTAGTGTTGTTTTGCTATTGACTTTTACCTCTTTATTATTGGTAATTTTTTTCTTGCCTACCTTGTAATTGTTACTGGAGGTATTATGGGCTGAATGTTTCTGTCCCTCTAAAATTGATAGGTTGAAACCCTAACACTCAATGTGACTGTATTTGGAGATAGGGCCTTTACAGAAGTCATTTAGGTTAAATGAGGTCATAAGGATGGGGCCCTAATCTGATAGGATTAGTGTCTTTATAAAAAGAGATACCAGAGTGTTCTTATTACATTTCTGCAGGTGCAAAGAAGTCATGTGAGTACACAGTAAAATGACTGTTGCCTACAAGCCAAGAGGAAAGACCTCAGAATGAAACTTATTTTTCCAGGACCTTGATCTTGGATTCCCCAGCTTCTAGAACTGTAAGAAATAAATTTCGTTGTTTAAGCTACCCAGCCTGTGGTATTTTGTTATGGTAGCCCCAGCAGACTAATACAGAGCACTTGACATTGTAGATGATAGTTCCAGAGGCTCTGGATTATGTTATCTTTCTTAACAGTGTTGCTTTTTGCTTTGGCAGGCAGTGCATTTACTGGTGGGTTAGCTTGTCCCTGTCCAGGCTTCATTTTAATCTCTGTTCAGGGGAGGGTCAGATTTGCCATTACTCTTAGATTATTGCCCTCACTTCTAAAGCGTGGACTTATAATCTTTCTGAGTCCTTGCTTGAAAGTCAGAAAGTACTCTAAACTCTGGCTAGCCTCAAATTTCATGTCTTCTGAGGACTCGGAGGTCTCTGAAATCTTCACCTAGCTTTCAGACCCTAGGCGGCTGTTCTTTTACTAGGCCTCTGAGAGACTCACCAGACAATGCACAGTCCAGGAAATGGCCAAGGTCCCAGGGGCATTTCTGTGCAAATATTGGGAGTTCTGCCTCTGTGGCTATCCTCTGTGGCACTTTAACCCTCTGAATCCAGTGGCATTAGTAGCCCTGAACTCTGCCCCCATTGTGGTCTGGACTCCGATTTCATGGACCATGGTCCTTCAAATGCCCCCAAGGAGAAAACTTGGATGACTGTGGGGCTAAACCCAAGTGCATTCCCCCCTGTCAGGGATTGGTACTCAGTCTTGGTTGTTTTCCAATGCTTCTAAACAGCTATTTTGTACATTTTGGTTAGCCTTCAGCATTCTCAGTCAGAGGGGAAGTCTAGTTGTAGCCACAGTCAGATTTGCCCTTGCCTAACATCTAGCTAAATAAACAATAACAATAATAAAATACCCCTTTAAGTTAAAAAAATCATTAGCAGCAAAAAAACCCCAAGGGGAATGTTATGATTTTTTTCCATAAAACTTCAAAATAAATCCTCTCAGGAAATGAAAGATAATAGTTGTAGACTGCCCTCTCTCCAGAAGTAGTATTGGTGAGTCATCAAATCTTGGGTATTCTTTTTCACCAAGAATGAACACCTCTAAATTTGAAGTGAAATGAACTAAGCAACTATCCTTTCCTTTTCTGACAAGAGGAGGGGAAAGACTGAGCAGTTGTCATTGGAATGGCTTAAGAGAGAGAGAGGAGGGGTCTCTAAGAATGAAGGGGGTGAGCTCTTTGAATCCTGAGGGAATCTTTTCTGTGGAATGATATCTGATTCTGACAGCCTGCACTGAATCTTGGTCTGGGGTCTTCAGTAAAACCTCAGAAGTAAAGCAGAGTGTGTAAACTTTAACAGAAACTGCACAGAAACTCAGATGACCTCTCCTCTTGGCTTTGTGTTCTCATCTCAGGATGGTAGATGAAGTAGAATGCTCAGCCTTCAAACCATTGCTCTGTAGAGAAAGCAAACAGGTCTCCGATAAGGTAAGTACAAAATTAGAATTCATTTATTATGTATCACAGCCAATATGATGTTTGATTTTTTTAAAAGATTTTATTCATTTATTTGACAGGCAGAGATCACAAGCAGGCAGAGAGGCAGGCAGAGAGAGGAGGAAGCAGGCTCTCTGCCAAGCAGAGAGCCTGATGCGGGGCTCAGTCCCGGGACACTGGAATCATGACCTGAGCCGAAGGCAGAGGCTTTAACCCACTGAGCCACCCAGGTGCTCTGATGTTTGATTTTAAAAATAAACAATATAATAACTAAAAAATATGTTACACAGGAAGAAAAAGAGGAGAAGATCATGTAAACCAAAGTAGGGTAATTACAAAAGAAATTGAAAACAGGGAAAGGAAGGGATGGGTATTTTCAATTATATGATACAGCATCTATAAGACCTTCTTGAAAACATTGCTTAATGAAGAAATGAAAGAATTAATCAAAATAAAAAGTAAGTAATAAAAAAACTGTAGTAAAATAATTAAATAAATGTATCCCATTTAAATATAGAACTAAGTTGAGATCACTCTGGGAATTAGAAATACAGAACAAAGGCAAATATTATATATCCTGACAATAAAAAATACAGAAATAAAAATATAGAAAGAAGGAAAGGTGAGAGACATAAGAGGACAGACAGCTAATTTCCTCCTTTTTATATTTATTTATTTATCTTTAATTTCCTTCTTTTTAAATGATAATGATATTGACTAAAGCAAATAAATGGTTAAATATAAACCATATAAATATATAACTATGAAAAAAATACAAATAAAAATGAATATATGGTTAAGCATAATGAATTCAGATCTCATTCTGTGTAGTTTTAACCTCAGAGGAATCTTGAAGATAAAATAACTTGTGAGACAAGGAAGCATCTGAAGCCACCTTTTAAGGGTGGCTTTAATTTCTTTATCTTCTGCTTTAGTAAGTGTATTTTTATTTCTGGATAGTGTGATTTTGGGGGTGATTTCCTATTTCTTTGTATTTTTTTCTACTACTTAATTAATCTGCAATAAGCATGATTAGCATCTGCACACACACACAATTCCAGTTTTTACTGTATTTTGGGTTTATACTGACATTTCATTTACTAGTTAGGTGTTAAATGTTTTAGCTTAAGTCTGGAGCCAAGCTAACAGATGTACGTATGAGAAGACCTCTCCCTAGCAAGCAAATATGGAGGATTTAGAAGTGCAACTGTCCTCTGTCTTTCTTACTGATCCATGGAGCAAGAATCATAATGGGGAGTGGCTCTGTTTTGCTGCTTTTGAGACAAAGGAAACACTCCCATTGAATATAGGAATCACACTGAAGATACAACACAATGGGTTCAGGATCCAGTTAGTTATTCATGTCTCTTGGAGTATATCAAGAACTGGAAACACGGAGGCAAGAGCTCCCCTAGTTGACAGAGGAGAGCTGACCTATATTGACTAAGTGGGAAAATTGTGGGAAAAAGTTTGCTTAGACAAGATCCCAAAGAAATGCTTCAAAAAAGGCCTGGCTCGGGGACTTTTCAATCACTCCATTCAAGAAGGGTGGCAAAGTAGACATTTCAACTTAAGTCTGCAGAAATACACACACACACACACACACACACACACACACACATACACATATATACATACATGTTCAGGAATATAGATCTTGATAGGGGAAGAATGTAACATGTTAGCTCTGAACAGAAGTGCCACAAAATTCCATGTAAGTGGGTTTCTATAAAATTCTATATAAGCTACAGAGACAATTCTTTCCACATCCCAGACATCAAAAACTTCCTGTATGCCAAGATGATGAAATCTCTTTCTCAGCCTTCTTTACCAAACTTCAGACCCGTTACACGTTCAATTTTTATTGCCATTCTATTGCAATGTATTGCAATACATTCTGTATGTAAGAGAAATCATACATATCGGTCACAACTTGTTCTTTCTTTTCATTCACTCAACACCTTGTCTCTTGAATATGCACGAGACTCCAGGCATGATGGTAGAGGCTGGAAATCCAGGGATACATACAATAGATCTCAGCATTCAGGAAGTTCAGGTTTAAAGGAGAAGATGAAAGAAAAATGAGTAGGATGCAAACATGATGACAGATAACAGGCTATAAGACCCCAAATTGGCTCATCTTATCCAGGTGTGGGTTGTGGGGTCAGCTCTGGCCTTGGAAACTGCTTCCATGGTTACATCTCTCCCACCAAGTACCCGTGTAGTGGGTACTTTCTCATCTGTGAAAGGCTAATAATTATACTAGGTCTTACCCCAAAGGAGGGTGTAAATATCAAATGCGAGGAGAGATGAAAGCAGGTCGAGCACGACATCAATATCAGTCATGTTCGTTGGATCTGGAGGACGATGGAGTGTGACTTCCATTTGAACACTACAAAGACTGAGCATGTAAGGAGAAGACGAAGGCTTTGGAACTTTGTCAATTAGAGAGCTATACATTTCAATCAAATTCAGTATTTATACCGCTCCTAGCACCTCTCAGCTTCCAATTCGGCCTGGATTTCATTCCAGCCATTTACTAGCCTTGGACAAGTTATTTATCTTCTCTTTCAATTTTCTGTTGGGTAACATGGGGAGAATCAAAGGTACCTCAAGGGGATGTTGTGAGCATCATCAGAAGGAAGGAATGGGAAACCCCACGGAGCGATGCTTTCACACGCAAAGTTTTAACGGAGGAGAGAATCCTTCAGCGAGAACCTAGGGGCCGGGGACCGAGCAGGGAAAGGGAAGGCAGCCCTGGGGCAGCACGCGTGAAACCGAAGCATCTCCTTCTCTCCGGGCGGGGAGGCGGCGTCGCGGGAGGAACGTGCCTCTGGCCCCAGTAGGGGGCGCCGACGCGCCGCACTGCAGCATCCTGGCCGCGGAGCGGCGGCCCCGGCCGGGCTGAGCTCGCGTCCTGCCGCAGTCCCTCCGCCGCTCGTCCTGGCGAGCGCGAGCGCGGAGACCCCCGCACCGGTCGGTCGGTCTTCGCAGCTCCGCGGCGGCTCCCACGCACGATCGCCGTCCCGCGCCTCGAAAACGCAAGCGGCAGGCTGGGCGGCGCGGCGTGGGAGGGCTCCGCGGTCCCGGGGGACCGATCCCGAACTTGCAGGGGACCGCGGCTCTCCGGGGCCTGGAGAGTGTGAACAGGTGAGTGCCACGCACGTGCCCAGGTGGCTCTTTCGGGACGACTTCCTGCAGACCCTTGAGACCCCCTGAACGCTTGGCCTCTGTGTCGGTTCTCCTGGTCCCCGCGTCTTCCCAGGGCGGCTTCGGGGTTCGCTGGGAGGGGATGTGAGCGCGGCGCGCAGGGCTTGACAGCGCCCTCCGAGCTGAGACTGAGAATGCCCTTTTTGACTTAGGCTGCGTTTCTCTCCAGGTTGAGAGCAAGTGACCTGCAGTTCAAGATGGGCCTGTTGATCATTCTAGGATACCTGTTGCTTTTGGAGCTAAGCTATCACGAGGGTTCTTGCATGATTAACCTTGTCGCTGTGGGTGCTGCGTTGCGAGATGAGGGAGCATTCCCGGTAGCCAGACGAGGAGAACTTGATTTCAGAGCTAGGGAAGAGGCTCTCATTCCCACGGCCAGACTAGATGCTTTGCTTGCCTAAACAGCTGCGCTTTATTTTGATGATAAATACAGAAGTTAGAAAAACTGCTACCTTATAAAGATGCTTGCTTTTTTTACCCCCCAAAGAGGAAGTGGAAAGTAGGAATGTTGATAAGTATATATTTGGGAATTATGAATGAAATCTTTCTTTCAATAAGTGTAAAAAAAAATCAGGTTATTGGTGACCTAAATGCCACAGGTCTAACAGATCATAAGCTCCTGGAAGGTAGCCACTTTTGTCTGTGCTTAGCGCAATTGTGGAATGATCAATGAATATATTAGTAATAACATAGTATGGGAGACCAGCTCCTTTTTTTCTTCTTTCTAAACTTTCTTTTAGTTCCTTTATGTTTGGGGGGGGGGGGGTAGAAATCACTATGCCTTAAATCTCTTAAATATCTGTGTGTGATTTTAGCTTTAGGAGTGATAGAAGCTCAGAAGTTTTTGTCTTAGTAAAGCACTGGCCACATAATAAGTAAATGGCAACTTCTAGACCCAGCCAGAATATTTCTCTACAATAATATTAAAACAAATGTTTTTAGGTCCGTGTTATGGAAGGTCTTGGATTATAAATTATTTTGAACATCAGAAATTGGCAAAAGGTCACTTATTACAATTTACACATTTATCTTTGTTTTATATCTTTGTCAAATGTAACATCACATTTTTATGTGAATAACAAACTGTTGAAACATGCATGTCAGTTTGTGTCTTCCTTTAAGTGATTTTTCTAAGCATGAGGTTGACAATAAGCAGCTGTACCTTCATAAGGGAAAAAATTGCCCTACACAATTTCTCTTTCTTATGTGAAATTCCTATACCTCTGAGGCCATTTGGGAGTTAATGAAATATTTGACTTAACAAATGTTTTTTAAAAATCACATCTGATAACTACTTTCAGGAACTATAAATAAGATAGATAATTACTTATGTTTTATGTGCATGGGAATGAACAATTTTTCATGAAATAACAAATTGTTGTTTATACAAGCTCCAGACCCTTGCATGGTCTATGATTCAAAGAAATGCTTGTCATTCTTAGTTAGAATTTATGTAGTTATATATCTCCATGTATTATGCTTTTGTGATGTTCTGAAATGAAGCACGGAACTTTAAACATAGGGCCTTTCCATAATGAATACATATAAAATGACAAATAAGGAAATTCTTTTATCTTGAGCCAAAAGTATGGGTCTGGACAAATTGCAGATGTTAAAGCTTCTGGTTTTCCAACTATTAATGATTACAGAGAAATTTTTGTTGTTGTTGTTATTGGGGGCGAGGTAAACAATAGCTAATGTCAATGTTGACCTTTTTATCCTTCAGAGGAAGTTCTGACCCTTTGGAAATCAGCAAGTACAAAATTCGTTAGGTACAAGTTGATGGCTAAGATGCCTAATGAAGAAAAAAATTACATGGTCACGTCTTTGTAGAAATCCTTTTTCAGCAGGATTTTTACTTTTTTCTTTCTGTTGAGAAGCTCCTTTGAAAAGTTGTAGATGACAAAACATTGGCAGGAGCCGTTTACACGTTTAGATAACAGATTCGTGTTGTAAAAATATCTTTGCAGACTGAAAAAAAAGGATGAAATGAATGAATCACTGATGTGATTAAGTTTAACAAGGATGAGAGTCAAGTCTTATATATATAGGTTTCAAACACTGCAAAAGTTCAGAATGAGGGAGTCTGCAGTTCCTGTGAGAGTTGTGAGTCTTGCTGTGAGTACTTGTACAGCCACAAGGCCAGCTAAACAAAGAATAGGGAGAATCTCGGTGAACCTTGGTAGGTCAGTTTGTCAGGCCCTATCTCAAGGAGTGAATGCAGTGGACGCCATGTTTTTAGTGATCAAGAGGCAAGTGCCAGCAAAGAGGACTCCATGTGGTGAAGAGAGAAGGCGAGAGTCAAGAACAAACCAAGATGAAACCAAACGAAACCCTACAGCTCATGAGGAACAAGGGAAGATGCCAGGTCTCATTTTCCTAGGAAGTAGTAGCCTAGGATGGGGCCAAGGGTCCTAATAACTGTTAGGCGACTTGAAGGCCTCTGACTGAATGTAAACAAAAAGTTGAAGTAATGTCAGCTCACCAGCGCTGACCTCAGGTATCTGAAAGTGGCCAATCAGACGCAAGGTGTTGTCTGATCTCAAGGAAGGATTCTTGCCATGGCTGGAAGATTCCTTTGGTTAATCCCAACCAAGACTGTTCCCGGCTTTACATATTCATGGTACTAAGAACCTAGGTGTCATTCCTAAAGCACTGCCCCCGTATCACATGTGCTTACATTGTATGCAATGTCATTTTCTAAGTGTTAGAGCAGCGTTAAGTGTTCAGGTTGTCGTAGAAAAGGAATCCGAAGTTGAGTCATGGCATCTTTTGTGTACCAGGGGTGTTGTGCCCAGAAAAATATAAGGGTATAAAGTAGATATTGTATATCAATTCCTGGAACATGGATGTCTGTCAGATGTCTCAATCATGGGATCTAGTGTGAACTGAGCTAAAATTTAACCTTGAAGTGCAAATCCAATCATTACAGTAGGATGGATGAAGATGAATGTATATTATTCAGCCCTCAGGACAAGAAAGACTTCTAAATGTGACTCTCCCCATCACGTGTGTTGTGTATTGGGTATGTATAGACACATGGTAAATGCACGTATTCACACACTTCAACTATTTGTTATCCATTAGTGATCCAAAGACAATGCCTTCATAAAAAACACCGTAGGCAATGCTATTGGGTATGAAAATGCATATGTTTTAGAACCAAAGAGATCTAAGTTCACGTCATGGATCTATCACTTATTAGTTGACTAGTTTGCAGTAAATGACTATAACCATTTCACGGGATTGCAGTTGAGGAAGATGATGATAAAGTGAGTGGTGGCTGGCAGGGAGAAGGTGCTTCATAAATATGAATTCCTTTCTCCAGTCACTTAGGAATTCGCAAATCTCTTTTGTTGCAGGACTGCAGATTTACAATGATATGGTGAATCCAAAGGCTGGAGCCAAAAATATTTTCTCAGCTCTTCAGTGTGCACGACAGTGAATTATCTACCAACACCCAGCATGGCTAAAAGTGCAGAGGTCAAGCTGGCAATATTTGGGAGAGCAGGTGTAGGCAAATCAGGTAAGTTTTTTTGTTGTAGCTGTAGTGTGTGTGTGTGTGTGTGTGTGTGTGTGTGTGTGTGTGTGTGTCTTTGAGACTAGCCTCCTAGGATTAGACAGAAGGGTGGTTGGCATTTCTCATAGTGTCATGTGTTGCTCTTTTAGATGAAGTCTCTCTCTTTATCTAGAACTTTCCTTTTGCGTAACCAGTTTTATTTATGTTTCTGCTTATTGATGATGACAGGTCTGCTGATAATACACAAGGCAATGGATATATCATAGGTTTTTGTATTCTGGGGAAGGGTATAAAACAAACCTCCAAAGAAATCAGATTGTGGAAATGAAAAAAGTATTTACATTTTCTCTTGTTCCTCTTTACAAGATGCCAAGGGGCCAATTTTATATCTCCTTCATCTTGATATTTGCAGCACCCAGACCAATGTCACGCATGTGTTGGGTGCTTAAAAAAATGCCTGTTGAATGAATATATCCTTTCAAAAAACAGAATTGCATTATTACCCAACATTTCTAAAATTGAGGGGAGGGGTTGGGGAAAAGGTAGAATGCATGAGCTCAAGCAAGACAGCTCTTGCCAGCACCTCTGGAATGAATTTAAATGATCGTATTGTGGCATATACTAATTCAGAGAATATCTTCTTCATTCCTCACCTAAGGAAAGTCTTACCTCCCTTTAAGATTAAGGGGGAAAGGATGGATATGAAAATGTATCTAATCCAGTTTTGAAAAATGTATCTCAGACTTTATAATTAAAGAATAATGCTGAAGTCAATGTTGCTAAAATCTAAAGGCAACACAGCTTTTCAGACCATGTTGTCTCACTCTCTTCCTGGGGGAAAGAATCATAATTGACTTTGCACACAGGGTTCATGGTTCTCAGGAAAGGACTCTTGCAGGTATCTAGTAGGAGCACCTTTGTAGAGGGCAACCCATTTGGGTCATCCAAGGTAATAGGTAATCCACATAATTTTAAATAAACACACACGAGTAGCTTTTAATTCTGTGACCAACCACTCTTTCCTAACTAGCTCTCTGGTTTAAGTTCAGCAGTAAATCTTCCCTATTCTAAGCCTTTCTCTCTCTCTCTTTTTCTTTTCATTTTCAAAGAGTGCTCTTTTCTGCCACCACTCTTCCTTCTTATTGCTCATTCTTGCCTGTGGCAAAAACCAAGCAGAGAAAATAGATAGTTGGCAAGGCTTAAAACTTGCCAGGCTTCACAAGATTGAAGATAGTGGAACTCCTCCCCCCATCAATCTCCTCAGTGTTTCCCAATGGCGTGAGAACCTAATTTCCATAGCTGGTGGAAGGATCTGGAGAATGAGGAAGCTTGTTCCAGTGAGTGGAGGATGAAGGGAACGGCATGTGTGGGAGACTGTGCTGCCGTCAATAGCTTGTCTGAGTCCTTCGTGAGTGGAGGGTTTAGGCCTGGGGCTCCCTGTTGCTTACTCATTCATTCAAACCTTAACATAGGCAGTCAAAGAAGAGAATTTTTAGAACTTTGATCATTCACCAAAATAAACTCCACATGGTTGGAAAAGTTAAACATAAAAATTAAAATTTGGTTGAAAGAACTACCTGGTGGCATTATAGCCATCTCAGAGCAAGCTTTGTACACCCTCTTTTCAAGGTTCATCTCTCAGTCTGACCTCTACCCATTTCTTTCATCTCCCCTTATGTTGTTTCGATGACTGCTTCAATTATTCCTCTCATGCTCTACCAAATGTTTTCCCATAAGGATTTCTTTGACCACTGCACCATCTTTTTCTTTTTTCACAGGCTTGTGGAATGTGGGCTTACTTACTATCTTACTATCTTAAGTTCTATCTTACTATTTTACCTCTCATTCTCTTCCACTATAATCATGAGCCTGAAATTGCTTTTGCTCAGGTCACCACTGATCAATAACGAACAAATCTAATGCATATTTCCTAGTTCTGATCTTCTTAAGACTCCTTTTACCACTGAACACAACCACTCGGTCTTTCCTAAAATTCCTTCCCTCCCACTCTCTCATGACCTCATGAGCTTCTTGGCTTTCTTGCTACCTCTCCATTCACCCTCACCAGCTGCCTTCATGGGAGCTCTTCATCGACCTGCCTCTCAAAGCCCAGGGCTCCCAGGGTCCTACATACCCATCTCATGTCTTCTCACTCCATACATTCTCTCTAGGGGCGATTCCTCACGCCCAGAGCTGAAGATAATACTTACACACACAATCCGAACTCCGCTGACCTTGGTTTTATTTTATGTAAAATGCAGAAGTGGACTTGTTCACTAAGGTCCTTTCTAACTGTAACATCCTGTGATTCTTAATGCATGTTCTTTGGGCTGGTTTCTTTATCCACTTCACACACATTCTACATTTGTATTTATTTTCATGTAGGTGAAAACGACAAGGATAGACAGCATGCCTTAAACAATTGCCTGTTTGTCTGTCATCGATACAGTGTTTTCCTTTTTCAACATTAGACTGTCTCCCTGAGAACTGGTAACCACACATCCCATTAAAGGTAGTACCTGTTTGACTGTTGCGTGGGAGACAATTCTGAGACCTTTTCTCATAGTTCTGTGAAAACAACCAGAGAGTCCTTCATATCCATCAACTTTGAAACCCGGCTATGGTTTCATATAGCAATGTTGAACTCATGTTTATTCTAATTCTTTATTAATATGGAAATATGATATCTCTGCCTAGCTTTTATACCACATGCTTACTTTTCTGTCCTGTAGTCTGTATTAATCTTTTAAGTAATTTGTTTGTTTGTTTGTTTTTAAGTCTGTAGAAAGTTATGCCTGCTAGAATGTCGCAGCAGCTCCTCATTTCCTCAAATGCCTCTCCACAGAAGGTCATTCCTGGGGGAGGCAGCTTGAGATCTGGGAAATGTAGAAACAGAGGGTCTCTGATTGCACTGTTTCAGAGGCCTCTAGGATTGCCTGTATGATCTCCTTTTCCCCACACTCACTACGAAAGTGGAACTGGGGATAAGCAAGACCCTGTTGTCCCCTTGCTAACAGAGAGCGGTGTAGTCTGGAGTTGAGAGCAGACGATCTGGGAGTGTCACTGTTAGGTTTGACTTCCAGTTCTACAGTTTACTAGCTACAGGAACATGGCAATTTTGGCAAGTTACCAAACTTCTCAAGTCCCTCAACTATAAAAAAGGATATAGGGGCACCTGGGTGGCTCAGTCAGTTAAGCCTCCAATTCTCAATTTCAGCTGAGGTCATGATCTCATGATTGTGGGATTGAGCCCCCAACAGGCTCCATGGTCAGCACAGAATCTGCTTTTCCCTCTCCCTCTGCTTCACCCCCTACTTGCATGCTCATGCTCTCTCTCTCTCTCTCTCTCAAATAAATAAAGTCTTTTTTTTAAAAAGGGTATAATAGTGCCTATCTCTAGGAGATGTTGTTAGGATTGAATGAGCTGTCAGACAGAAATCTTTTAGAACAGCACCTGGTACAAAGTAAGTGCTCCAGTATTAGCTTATAATAGTATAGATTCCTGATGTATGCTCATTTTAATTAGTAAGTTTTCTCGTGAAAACATACAATAAAAGATTTACAAAAAATACACTTATATTCAAGTGGACATTTGGGTTTTCATTACAACCAGAAAGTTTGTAAGATAAAAATTCTATATTGCAATTCTGCATACCCTAAATGCGCACGCGCGCACGCACACACACACACACACACCCTCTCTCTCTCTTTCTTTTGAAACCAAAGTCTGGGTAATGTCAATTACAGTTTGACTACTGGTAATCACAACAATACTTCTTGTGGCTCATATCTTGGAAAAACAGTCAGAAATATGTTGGTGTGACTAATAAATTATCACCCTTAAATTTGAAAGTGCTTCTGGTATGTGGTGGACAGCTTCTTAAGCCCAGGTAATAGACAAGCCCTCTATGTTTAAAACAGAATTTAACATTAACCAGAACTCTTTGGTTGACAGGTTAACCATAGAAGTGTCAACACAGGCAGAATTTAATAATGTGTTATTTATAAAGGAACCCTGAAAGAACATGTCATGTCATGTGATGTGTGTGTGTGTGTGTGTGCATGTATATATGTATCAGTATTTACATGGTCTTTTGTGTTGGGAGTATTCTTTCCCTCTCTGCCTAATGTTACCTTGAATCTCTGTCTTCAAGGGACCTTGGTTGCTGCTCAGCATGGTGAGCACTTTGGGGGATGCTGCAGAGCACAGAGCCTGTATCCCATCCCATCCCATCTTCTCTTACCCAACAGGGTAAACGTTTCCCTTCCTGGCTGAGGGTAGAGCACTAATAACATGGCATATGGGACATAGATCCTTCCTTGTGTGTGTCAGCCTATAATTTGACAGACTCCAAGTGATTAAAGCACTACCACCTGCAATAAAACCTAGAATGCACACCCTATTTATTTAAATGCTTCCTGGCTTCATATTATTCAGATCTGTAGTAAGTGTGGGAGGAGCTGAGAGAGAAACCACTGAAATTTTAAATTTAGTTTCTCAGTTGACATTCTCGTTTTGGAATTGAAATATTGTGTGCCATAGCTAAATATATTTCTTGAAAGGGCTAGTCTCAAAGTTAATTGAGTAATGCTATCCTCTAATTCAGAAGCTGGTTCCTGCACTCATCCATGAAGGCTTAAGCTCATAGATTCAGATTGCTGGGCTATAAATTGGGGGCTAAACACAAACAAACTTGTGATATATTCTTCCTAGGCACAAAGAGAAGTGATTCAATTTCCCCTTCTTTTCCTTGTTTCCTTGTTCTTGTTTGCTTTTCTCCCTCTTTCTCTCTCTCTCAACTATAAAAAAGTTTGAAAAGCTTTTTTCATTTTATTTTTTAGTGGGACAGGGACAATTCTGATTTTAGATATGACTTTTCCAGTAAGTACCCAACACTGCTTTAACATATATGTGTGCTTTATGGCTGGGCTATGTTCATGAGGTTTCACATACGTGGAATGAAAACAGCAATATCAACAGTTCCTTGGGTAGGTCAGTTTCCTTATGCTACAGAACCAAACTTTGTATTTTAAAGATTTATTTATTTATTTGAGAGAGAAAGAGAGAGAGAGCACTAGCACATGAGGGAGGGGAAAAAGGAGAGGGAGAGAATCTTGAGCAGATTCCCCATTGACTGCGGAACCCAATGTGGAGCTCGATCCCATGACCTGAGATCATGACCCGAGCTGAAACGAAGAGTTGGTCAGTCAACCAACTGAGCCACCCAGGCGCCCCTCAACCTTCTTATCTTAGAACTTTTTCTCTATATGTAGCTGTATGCCAGTTCATTTCCTTCATAGAGACTTAATGGTGTAGTATGATGCTTTCTTGAACATCGTTTTCAAAGGACTTCTTTTTTTTTTATTAAAGATTTTATTTATTTGACAGACAGAGATCACAAGTAGGCAGAGAGGCAAGCAGAGAGAGAGAAAGGGAAGCAGGCTTCTCACTGAGCAGAGAGCCCGATGCTGGGCTTTATCCCGGGATCCTGGGATCATGACCTGAGCCGAAGGCAGAAACTTTAACCCACTGAGCCACCCAGGCGCCCCTCAAAGGAATTCTAAAAGAAGAAGAGAAAGATCTAGGCAATTTGGAGTATGTAAGCATCCATTATGATCATGTAATTATTTTGCATGCTTATCAATTACATAAAATATATGCAAAATTTAGTATTGCTCTATCATATATCTATGTCTGATTATAAAAATGATACCCCCAGCCAGCTAGTGACTAAAATGGACTTGTTGGGAAGATATAGCGAATTGATCTGTGACTTCAGTAACCTGAGGCTCCAGGTCCAGTTTGAAAACCACAAGTATAGGAAATGGCCTCAGCTGGGCATGTCACGTGAATGTGAGCACACACTGACAACAGCCCTGTACCACACTTTTTACGTACTACATTCTCAATCAGCTCTTCAAGTTCTTGGTCATTCTTGTTTTAGAATTATGTAGCCTGAATGGTAAATTTTCTTTCACAATTTGTCTGCATAAGAAGAGGAACAGATGGCATTTCAGGTGGTTCAGAACTTTCACACCTCCTGAGTGCAAGGGTGTGTATGTGTGTGTGTGTGTGCATTTCCTAGGTGGTTGTTGAATTTGAAGGATTACCAGAAGTGAGGCCCATTGGTTCCTTGTATGCTTGGTAGTTAGAGGAATAATTGCTTTTTTTAAAGGACTGGGCAAATGGGAGGAAGTTGGCATTGAGACAAGTTTGGATGCAGCTAGAAAACTAGCTCTTTTCCTGTCATAAAATGTAATGATATGGTTACCTGTGGCTTTCAAGCATATATACTTTCTTTTACGTGCAAAGATAGAAAAGCCAAAAGAGACAAACAGCCTAACTGAGTCAATTTTCATTTATTTCTTCCGTGAGGAACAAAAGGGTATTTTCAAATTGGAGGTGTATACTTATGGATATGTGGAAAAGCTGTACCTCAGTGCAAACTATAAGTCACGCTGAATTTTATTGTATGCCCAGGAAGAAAAACAAAGATGGGGAATGGTGAGGGCTCAGAAAAAGGAAAGAAAAAGAAAAAAAGGAAAAGGAAAGGAAAAATTAAAATCAAAGGCTGTTCATTGGTGGGTAGTTTAACATTCTGTAGGTTGGCAATGACCAATTCTTAGACTTTCCGTAAGGAAAATATAGTTAGGGAGGAAACAATACTAGAAAACAAAACCAAAACTTGTTTTTTCAAAGCTGAAACAAATCTCTGTCCCTGCTTCTTTCTACTGAAATATATTATTAAAATTGGAGTGTCCCTTATTTTTAATTTATGGCCAATTTATTCATTGAAATAGTTTCCTGTAGTTAATTGTCAGTCATCACTTGGTTCCATTTTGATCTCAACTTGTTTTCTTGGCAACCGACAAGGCCTAACTTTAAGGAAAGGGAGTGAAGAAAATTGTAAATCATCCATGTAATTCCCCTTTTTATTCCTGGTATTTCTCCAACTTATGGGTTTGGGGAAACCAGCCAAATTTTCAAAGTGGTACTGTCCTTGAAGCCAAAATTCCAGTGCAAACGCATCTCTTTTGCTACAGCTGCCTTTGAAAATTGATGTGGTTTCAGAAAAACAGCCATAATTTCTTCCATCCCATTAAAAATGAAAGCAGTTACGTTATAAAGGCAAAGCAGTCTGAAAAGGTAATTTCAGCATGGAGTAAGCAAATATGTAAAGTTCCTCTACGTACCTATGAGAGAGAGAGGTCATTACAGAGATCACCCAGCTTCTCGGGGCACAGCCAAGTCTAGGATCCTAGTTTATGACTCATGCAAGTTTGCTACTACATGTTTTCATTTTGTATCACCCCATTCTTTCCCACATTATTCTGAGCACCTTCTTTTAGGAAATGAGGTAGTCATTAGGATTTTAGGATATTGAACCCTGTAAAACATGATGAGTTTTGTTTTTATAAGAAATTTCCAGTAATCAATAAACAATGAATGCATAACCAAACCCCATGGGACTCCTGGGTGTGTTGCCAGTCAATATGGCTATGTATGAAATTCTCAGCAACCTGTATATGTGAGTTCCCCTGTAATGTCATATTTCATTTCTTAACAGCATTGGATCAAGTGTAAGAAAACCGATGAATCATCTCCTCTATAGAATAAATTTCTCATTATTTTGTTTGTTTTTTAAAGATTTATTTATTTATTTGAGAGAGAGAGAGAGGGAGAGAGTACAAGAATAGGAGGGGGAGAGGGAGAGAATCTCCAGCAGACTCTCTATTGACGTGGAGCCAGACGTGGGGCTTGGTCTCACAACCCTGAGGTCATGACCTCACAACACTAAGATTATGATGTAAGCTGAAACCGAGAGTTAGACACTTAACCCACTGCACCATCCAGGCACCCCAAATTTCTCATTGCTATCAAAAGAACATTTTACACTCTATCCTATCAATATGATCTAATTATTATAATTTTTTATTTTAAAGCTCTCAACTCGGGCGCCTGGGTGGCTCAGTGGATTAAGCCGCTGCCTTCGGCTCAGGTCATGATCTCAGGGTCCTGGGATCGAGCCCCGCGTCGGGCTCTCTGCTCCGCAGGAGCCTGCTTCCTCCTCTCTCTCTGCCTGCCTCTCTGCCTGCTTGTGATCTCTCTCTCTCTGTCAAATAAATAAAATAAAATCTTTAAAAAAAAAAAAAGGCACTCAACTCTACTAACTGGAAGGAATGGGGTTAAAACTTTAGTTTCATCCCATTCATTTCTCTTTTTTTTTTTTTTTTTAAAGATTTATTTATTTGACAGACAGAGATTACAAATAGGCAGAGAGAGAGAGAGGAGGAAGCAGGCTCCCAGCTAAGGAGAGAGCCCGATGCGGGGCTCGATCCCAGGACTCTGGGATCATGACCTGAGCTGAAGGCAGTGGCTTTAACCCGCTGAGCCACCCAGGCGCCCCTCATTTCTCTTTTTATTTATCTGTCAAATGACACACATTTGCTGGCTGGCTAGCTTGCTATTTATTTATTTATTTATATATCAGTACAGGTAGGATGGGCTTTGAAGGTACTTTGAACAATTACAAGTGTGATATGAAATTAGTCTTTCTACTATCATGCTCTTGTTATTAAAGTCCCTGTAGTTCTTCCTCTATGTTCCTTAACATTTCTTTTTGGACAAGCAATATGGTGAATTTGCTAGCTATCCATTGTGGAAGACCAGATGAACAGGCTCAATCCACCAGTTAGCTGTTAGTCTTCCTCCACTGAGAACATAGCATTACAGATTATTCAGAGATGGCAGGTTTCTAAGCCTTAGGAGTTGGCCCTTTCAAATAGGTGAAATGAATAAATATTGAGTTGGGTTTTTTTTTTTTTTTAGGATCAGTGTGTAAGCTTTCTGGACATGAGGAGACTTTAGGAAAATAATTCAGTCTTATGCCTTACTGGAGAAGGAAGCATGATAAGGAGAATTTTTTTTGATGATCAAGTCTTACCCTTATTAAAAAATTCAAATGTAAGACATGAACATATTTTTGATAGAAAGGTTTCTCAAATATTATTTAATATATGTATCTGTATTTACCTATGATCTTAAAATATGTTTTCATTTGATTATTCATTCAACAAGTATCTGTTGACCATCACGTTTGTGTTCTAGAGTAGTTGCCCATGTTACAGGACTCATGTACATTCCAATAAAGGAGAATAGCAGATATTTCTACTCATCATTATGTCCCCAGACCCTCACACAGTATTTCACACAGACAGGATTCTCAATAAAACTAATACATTGAGTTAGACTCAGTGTGTTCTATACATGCTTTTTAATTTTATTAAAAGTCATGTATTCTAATGGTCTCCTCATTATAACCAACATAGTTTCCTTGCCTACACTTGCATATCTCTAGTGATAGGAACTCAGCATGACTGGATGTAGACCATTCTGTCCTTGGGCTGTCAGTCATTGTTCCAGAGAAGCAGAACCAACAGGATGAGGACACACACACACACACACACACACACAATTTGTTTATTTATCTGTTTGTTTATTTATGCTAGCAAGACTAAAATCTGTAGAGCAAGCTGGTAGACCTGAAACTCGGGCAGAATTTTAATGTTGCAACCTTATGGCAGAATTTCTTTCACTCTGGAAACTTCAGTTTTTGCACCAAAGACCTTCCAGTAATTGGATGAGGCCCACCCACATTATTAAAGCTAATCTCTTTTACTTAAGGTCAACTGACTACAGATGTTGTCCACATCTACAGAATACCTTCACAGTTACTCCTACGGTAATGTTTGATTAAATAACTGGGCACTGCATTAGCCCAGCCAAATTGGCACATAAAACTATCACAACAGCTCTTCCTGTGTGTTACTCTACCTTTGGAACCAGAGGTAGTTCATTAGCTTCTGCTCGTTGCTTTTAAGCTTACCCTCAGAGTTACATGGGACATTTTAAATGCCTCTTCCTGGGGCGCCTGGGTGGCTCAGTGGGTTAAAGCCTCTGCCTTCGGCTCAGGTCATGATCCCAGGGTCCTGGATCCCAGGGTCCTGGGATCGACCCCTGCTTTGGGCTCTCTGCTCAGTGGGGAGCCTTCTTCCTCCTCTCTCTCTCTCTCTGCCTGCCTCTCTGCCTACTTGTGATCTCTGTCTGTCAAATGAATAAATAAAATCTTTAAATAAATAAATATATGCCTCTTCCTATGCTAGCCTTTAACACATTTAAGATAGTTAGCATGCCTGGACCCACGCTGAGTTTTCTCTTCCACAGTCTAGTTACTCATAGTTACTTCATTTGCCTTACAGAGAGTGTGATTTCTTGTCATGGCACCATCTCGGCTGTCTTATTTGATCTGTGCGTTCTATGCATTGGGGGGCCTGGAAGTGAAAGCAGACATTTCAGAAGTGGGACACCCAGAGCAGATCAGAGCATAGCTATAAATCTATGAACATACCCTACTTTTGCTAAGACATCCTGAGGTCATTGTTGCTTTCCAGGGGACAATGGATGCAATGTTGGCTTATGGAGAGACTGCAAGTAAAGGTTCTTTTCGTTGTTTTGTTTTGTTTTTTTTAATATATGCTGTTGCTATGTCAAATCTCCCCAAACCTATAGTTTGTAAATGCTTAATCCAGGTGTACAAGTTCATTTTCATCCTCTTAAATACTGTTCTGTTAGATTCATCTATTCTTCTGGTCTATCCTGAGACCTTTGGATCTACTCTATGTGTCATCCTTCTCTATTTTCTGTCATCTAGAAGTCTGTTGGTTTTGGAACATTATGGGCCTTTGACACTCTTTTACTCAATCGTAGAATTTTCCACTTTGGTATTGTAAAGCTCATTGAAATGATTAAGAATCCCAGTGAGTTTTTTGGGTAATTTATAGCCAGCAAAGAAAAACAAAGGTCTTTGGCTCTAAGTTTGGGGACATTAATGGCGTATCACATTACTTCTATGTTCATTAAATCAACTCTATTTAGATTTGCCTTAGAAAGAGTGAGCTGGGAGGACACTTTACAGTTATAATCCCCTGTTTAATATTTTATTTAACATTTCTTGTTTTTGTCTCACATTCTTACCTTAGGATTCGAGGTACATTGCTATATAAAGTACAGAACCATGATCAGCTTTTATTGGTCCAAGTATCTATTCTCCACAGAAAGTTGTTTTTCAGGGGCGCCTAGGTGACTCAGTCATTTAAGCATCCAACTCTTTTATTTATTTATTTACTTTTTAAGCATCCAAATCTTGATTTCAGCTCAGATCATGAACTCAGGGGTCTTGAGATCGAACCCCACAAGGGCTCCATGCTTAGTGGTGAGTCTGCTTGAGATTCTCTCCATCATGCTTTCCCTTTGCCAAACTTGAGAGTGAGCACACACTTTCCCTCTTTCAAATAAATAAATAAATAAATCTTTTTAAAAAAGAAGGTTGCTTTTCAGACACTCTTCCAGGATTTGTATGTACAATTCTGTACTAAAATGGCTGAATTTATGTAATTTGAAACTGTTGCTTCAAATCCCAGTTGAGTTTGGTAAGAGATTTTTCTTCCTTCGGTTATGCCCGTAGCTAGCACACTTTAGCCTACCTCAGAATCACCTGGAGGGTTTGTTCAAATACAAGTTTCAGGACACCATCCCCAGAGGTTTCGGTTCAAGAGGTCTGTAGTAGAGCCAGAGAATTTGTATTTCTCACAAGGTCCCAGATGATGCTGATGCTGCTATTGTGGGGACCACATTTGGGGAACCACTGTGTGAAGTTTGCTAAGTACTCAATTTCCATTTGAAATAGGTGTTTTCAGCTTTGAGGCCACACAGAACTGTCCAGAAACTGTGAGTGCCAACCACTGCCCTGAGTACTGGTGATACAGTGGTAAATAAAACAGATGGGCTTTCTGCCCTCATGAGGCTAACATCCAAGTGGGAATGCATTAAGTGAGCCAGAAATACTCTATAGGGAAAAGCAAATGTGAGGTTTTTCTGAGATTCCTTACAATTAGAATTTTTCACTCCCATAGCATGGTAAGTTTTGTTTAAAAAAAAAAAACCAAAAAAACATATGCCTCAACTGTGATATGCTGAGCTTTGGTTTTGAGATGAGATGTTGGGCAATAGTAGGGGTTGGTTTAGTTACACTGTAGTATTAAGTGTCTGAGAATTAAACATATAGCCTAGAACCACGGTTCTGAACTTTCTACTGAGAGAAAGTAAACAAACCACATAGGACTTGAACCCATAACTGTGAAATTTCATTGACACCAAGCTCTACTCCCTGTCAAGTTAAGGCAAATACAGAACCATATTAAAGTAAGGTAGTTTTCCTTTTGGAACAATGATTTGGAAAAATTATTTCAAATTGCTCTTTGACAGTGCCATTTATAAAACTTATGCAATGGTGTGTAGAACTGTAGTATTGACAAAAGTTCATAAGTTTCCACTATTTGGGGTAGAAAGATAACATCTTTTTCTCAGTGATGCATTTCCTGGTTTTTAAAAGTATTTCTAAAAGTTCTCTTTTGTTTTATGCCATTGGGCAGTAATCTAAGAGGTGAAGTCAAAATAAAAAAAAAGATTAAAAAATTGTGAATATTTATTTGTTTAAAACAGTTTGACTTTTTTGTGTATTATGAACCCCATAAATTACAACTGAATCTAACAACTGAGCCAGCTCCCTAGTCATTTGGCAACATATGTTGAATTAGAGGTTTTAAAGGAAGACTCAACCACGCATGATAGTATGAGTAATGGTTATCTGTTCCAATGTCTGGGACATTCTTCCATTCAGATATTTTTTTTTATCTTGAATTAATTTCTCTACCATGTTCCAAAAGAGGTGAAAACAGGAGCATAGCAACCATGCATTTGAATCCTTGAGTCTCAAAAATTAACATGTGCTTTCTTATGTCTCCCACTCATCAATTTATAAATGTTTATGAAATTCCCCCTATGTTCCCAACTCTTCCATTCTCTCCATCCTCCCACCAATAATGTCAATATTTGTGGGGGAAGTCCAGAGAACCACATCATTGCCTTCATATTCAGGGACCTTGGTGTTTTGTTGGATATGTATGACTTACAATTAGAAATCAGTAAGAAATAGTCTGTGTTCCAGCAGGACGATTAGCTTTTACAGTTTTTTTTAATCTTGAAATGTTTTTAAAAAATTGTCAGAGTTGCAAAATGGTACAGAGAGTTCTTATGTACCCATCACCTAGCTCTTCCCAGTGATAACATTTTACATAACCACAATGACTTATCATAACCAGGAAATTAACATGGACAATGCCAATTGCAGGGCATGGATACATCTAAGCCACAGATCTTAGAATAATTTTTTTTTTTTTGGAAAGACAATTGGGGAGGGATACAGGAGATCCTCTGAGAAAGGATGGAGCTCTTCATGCGTTCTCAACAGGTGAATCTGATAAAGTACTTATTATCAGATACTTATACATTAAGCTGTATGCAATTTAGCAATTTAAATCATACATAAGATGTTCTAACAGTTTAGTTCAGGCCATACATGCTAGAGGAATTGAGGAAAGGAAGAGAAATCAGTGAAAAATACTTGGGGGAGACCTTGAAAGAGGCAGCAACACTAGAATCCTGTAAGTTTGATGGGATTTTTATGGTGAGAAACAAAATGACTTCCCTCTCAGTTCTTATCTTTCAAAATTATGTTTTCCTCCTACCAATCCACATATGTCATTGATGTTGGGAATTAGAAGGGGGGAAAGGACAAAAAAGTGAAAAAAGAAAGAGGAACTAAATAACAGGAAGGGAGAAGAGCTTTTGGAATTTTGCTGATCCAGTCCCAGGAAAGGTCCTTTTAGAGGTGCCCAGAGCTAGCTCAGCAGTCATCATTCCCCTCAGTGTAAGAGCACAGGCTTGGAGCCCAAGAGATCAAGAGATCATTTACTCATAGTGTGTGTGGGGTCATCTTTTCTTTTTTTCTTAACATTTTCTTTATTTATTTGACAGACAGAGATCACAAGTAGGCAAAGAGGCAGGCAGAGAGAGAGGAAGGGAAGCAGACTCCCTGCTGAGCAGAGAGCCAGACGTGGGGCTCAATACCAGGACCCCGGGATCATGACCTGAGCCGAAGGCAGGGGCTTTAACCCACTGAGCCACTCAGGCACCCCTGGGGTCATCTTTCTTACTTTTGGGAAGCCCCAGTTTCCTCTTCAGTAAAATGCAACATTTGATAATCATCATCTTATAGGGGGGCTATTGTGCATCCAAACCAAAGGAGCTCTGTAATAATCAGCAATCATAATAACTACCTAATGCTTATAGCATAGATGATAAGCCAACCACTGTTACAAGACACAACACACATGAACCCAAATAATCATCACAGTTACTCATAAATTTAGTTCTATTACTATCCCTCTTTTGCAGACAGGGAGCTTGAGGTCCCAAAGAGTAAGTAATTTGCTCAGAGCCATACAGGTAGTGACTGGATTCTGGCAGAGCTTAATTCAAACCTAGGCAGTCTGCCTTCACTGGCTGTCCTTTTATCCACCAAACTGAAAGTTTTTAACAAAATGCCAAGCACAATACTAGAAATACTCAGTTAGTGTTTTCTTCCCCTCTAGCCCTTTGTCTTTTCATTGTGACTTGGGAACACTCATTTGGATCAATCAGTATCTGTGAAAAGTACTTTACTTCACTTGATCCATTACTAGAGGAAAAGGAGCAACTGGAACAGAGAAGACGGTGATTCCGTTACTAAGAGATCTTATGGCCTTATAGTACGTTTTTATTCTGCTCCATTTTTTAAATAATATTTCTGTTCCAAATTCTGCCTATGATTTCATGCTGAAGCCCCTTATTTGGCTTTTGAGGCCCGGCAGTTTGTGAAGGAGGTGCTCGGGGAGGAAGATGGAAATTATAAAGAAAGACAGAAGAGCCTAACATTGAATATGTGAAAAATGTGAAGTGCGTTAAATATCCTCAGTGGGGAGGGAGGATACATTAATAAATTGACCTGGAAGAGCCCCAAAAGCAAAACTCAGAAGCTTTTTAAAGACGTGAAAGTCCTAGCATGTCAACATTAAGGAAAATATATAGTCAAGTCAAAATTTTTAAATGATGTTATGTGTTAAAAATATTGGATTGCAGAGATTTCCTCCATTATTTATCACAATAGGAGAGAGTTGTTTTTCTTCACTGAAATACAAGATGTTCTTACGAACCAAATAGCTGAAAGAATCAGGCTCCTACACAGGGCAAAATGCCAAAAGGCTTCAAACATTTTGCGAGGGCAGATTGGGTAGGATTGGATCCCATCAGATAACTCAAGATCCTTTATCTGCTATGAATAATTCATGATTAATTATTGCTGGAGACTTCTAGGTCAATAAATATTGTTAAAGTCTGTGATGCTTCTTGTAAATGCAGAGGACCACTATCATTTATTGTTGCCAATTATTTTTGATCCCATAATTGATTATTCAGAATTACATTATGGTGGTACTATTTCAGATGAATAATTGGCATGAACAGCTGTGATGTCAAAGTGGTAACTTTACATATAGTTTTTTTCAAGTCATTGTTTCAGATTCAGTATAAAGGAGGTTTTGTTCAGTACAAACTAAGAAATCCCCAAACCAACCACCATGAGAAAACAGCTTTGGTAAATGCATTTCATTTAAGGTATCATGAAATAAGACTTCTAAAAATTACCACTTATTTATGCAATATTGCATTGTCATAGTTAATAAGTAAATGCTTCTATCTTATTTGACCGCCTTTAGAATATTCACCAGAGTCTCCCAAACTCCTTTGTTTGGCTGCTCAGTCAAGTTTATAGTACACACTGTTGATGGGTTAATTTCTGACACATCTTGGTTTGCATGACCCAAAATTTACTGTAATTTTATGATCGTGAAAGGGATTTGTTTTATTGAAGAGCAAATGCAAAAATAAAGAAAGCAGTTTTCAGGAAATATTAAGTTTATTTTAATCTTGGAGTATTTTTCTCTAAAGATGTATCAATAAAGGTGGAAACAAACTGAATTCTAAAGATACGGGATTAGCCATTCAGTTAAATTAGATCATTTTCAAATCTCCACTCTTACTTGATGCATGTGCTCTGTATGTGTATGCGTGGGTGTGTGTTGACTAAGAGTTTTACTCCAAAAACTCCAAACCAAAACCTACTATGAAGAGTAGTGTTTCCTAGGTTTGAAACATCTGGAAAATTCTGAGATATTAATGAGCTTAATATCTAGTCTCTGTTTAGTCTCATGTGTAGCTTTTCCCTCTAGTCTGGAATATGGGAGTATAAGAAAAAAAAGTGACTGCCTCTACTCTGGGATAGAGGGCTGCAGGCAGAATGGAGAGGCTGAAGTGGAATGCTGTAGATATATGAGGATATACATATACAGAAACAAAACAAAACAAAAAACCCACTCATGGTCTTTTCAAATGCCATCACCAAATGGAAACATTTGATAAAATGTGTTAACTCTAGAAAGACTATCAGTAATGTTATTTTAAAACATTTGCAGTGGGAAAAGACTACCATGTATTGCCATCCAGATCCTCCCCCAAAGCTGGTTTATATGAGGTAGTAAATGAGATTTGAGATTTTGGTGCTGGTGAGATTAATGTGAGCTTTGGGACCATGAATAAATATAATGGTCCATATAACCTAATCTCAAGAAACTGTCAATATATTATCTTACACGGCAAACAGGATTTTGCAAATATGATTGAGGTTATGAACCTTGACATGAGGTGGTTATTCTAGATTGTCCAGGTGAACCTAACTTAATCCCATGAGTCCTAACAATTGAAGAACCTTCCCGAGCTGAGGTCAAAGGCTGAGGCTGGAAGGAGATGTGACTAAGAAGGAATGGTCACAGACATGTGATTGTGTTGGCTTTAAGGACAGAGAAAGGGGACCATGGGCTAAAAAAACCCAAAAAACAAAACAAACAAACAAACAAAAAAAAACATGTGGGTGAACTCTGGGAGCTATAAGAGTCAGGGAAATGGATTCTTTCCTACAGCCTCCAGAGAGGCCCCGATGACTGTCCAACCTCTCACCTACAAAAGTATAAGGTGGTAAATTTGTGTTGTTGAGCAATAAATGCGTAATAATTTGGATTCTTACACATGAAAATTGAGGCTCCTAGCAGCTTTGGCTGCATACAGTGAGAGACTGCTGAGAATCCGTATGTTCTACCCAGTGTAAGTTCTCTGAGTCTGTGTCTAGATTTGCCCCCTTACCCTGAAGTTCAAAATAGCCCGTGAAACCTCAGGAATGGAGTCCAAGTAAGACTTGGTGGAGATGACAAAAATCCTGAACAACTAATCCATTCTCAAGTTCAGGGCATCACAGAGAGTGATCATTGGAGGCACGGCCTAGGTGGACTGGCGTCCTGCGCCCCTCTTGGTACATGAGAACAGTACATGTAGGAGAGGAGGCTCTACCTACAGTAGTTCAAACCACGTGCATATCTCAAGGGACGCATACTCACCAAGGGAGAAGACAGTGGAAGGAAGAAAAGGGAGAGCAAAGAAAATAGAGCCAGAGGTTGTGGGCTGAAGAGAACGAAAGCATCCGCTACGGGGGCCCAGGCCAAATGAAATCCTCGTAGACAAAGCAGTTTACCATCTTCAGGTATCTCAGTTATCTATGGTTCCTAGATAACCTGGGCTTTCTGAAGGCAGGCACTGAAAGGAAGCAAAGCTTGTGGCAGAGGATAAAAATCGGTTGCCCTGATAAAGGTTGCTCAGCCTCTGGGTCAGGCTAAATAGAGCTGTGGGTGAAGCAACCTCTCCTTTCTCTCTGCCCCCCCCCCTCCCCCCTGTGCGCACCTGCTGAGGACAGTGTGCCTGGGTCCAAATGGTCAGGCATTTACACAGGGCGGGGCTCCATTCCTAAGATGACTTAAATGAGCTTCAAGGAGGACATTCTGTTGTCTAGCTTTGAGGGCCCATAAACAGTAAGTAATGAAAATAGCTTACTTCCTAGAACACCAGGCATTTGACAGAATACTTTACTGATAGCATCTCATTTAACGGCTCACCATTACACAGTGATTTCAGTCTTGTTATGATCTCTATCTTACTGATGAGTAAATGGAGACCCCGAGAGGTTTAACAACCTGCCCAAAAGCGGAGATGGAGGGAATGGCAGAGACAGGACTGGGTTCCTGGGATCCCTGACTGCAAGTGCTACCCCTCTTAGGTCTAGGCCCTGCTCGGACTGTTCTAGAATAGTTTAATGTCAGCAATCCAGCCGTACCAGTCAGAGAAGGCAACTATCTCCCGATTGTTTTACATTTAACTCTTGGGGATTTATGAGACTTTCATTGGCCTCCAAAAGAGGCTACGTTTTATATACCTTGCTAATAACTATAATAATTCTATAGCTCATAGCCAGACTTCTTGGAGCAAATCCTGGCTGCACCACTTCCTGGCTGCGGGAAGCAGGCATTTTTGTGTGTTACAAGCGGGGCAGTGGCCCCAGCAGCCAGAATAGTGTTTGCCACACTGTAGTGCTCCATACATACTTGCAGAACAAAAAACTACCTTGGTTGTCACTGTAAGTATTGCATGGACTAATCGATGAGCACACTTAGAATGGTGCCTGGAGACTGGTTAATGCTCGACAACGTTAGCAGTTCTTGTTCTGCATGAGATTGAAGCCCTGGATCTTGTTTTATGATTGGAACCTTTCTCCCTTGCTCCTGGCCTTGCTTTCACTTTTCTTCTTGTTCTCACCTTGAACTAGTCTGTTTCAGAGGCAGTGATTAAGAAGGATGACGCAGTATTTATAAAATATAAAGCGTACAATGAAAGCTGAAGATGACATTTTCCTCTCCAGTACAAAGATGTAGAAAGTCCCTTTCTTTGAATGAACTACTGACAGCAGCTGGGGAATCATCTCTTCTGTAAGGCTTTAAAAATGATGTCTCAGCCTAGAGAGCTGGCATGGGTTGTGTTTTCAGTGTAAACAGAATAGTCACCGATCACCAAATGCAGCTTCTTCACTCATGTGTTTCCTTGAGTTGAGTCAGCATGTTTTGGGTGCAGGGTCCATAGTCTTGTAAGGAGAGGAGATCTGGTTGACCTTTACACCAGGGTTTAAAACCCAAGTGCAGTCCCTCCTATGAAGCCCAGCTTCAGTTTGCATCTGCTTAAGAAATACTTCCTCAGGGGAAAAGAACGATTAAGACAAGGTGTCATTTTCTAGCATGTCTCTGCCAGCCTTTATAGCAAGCTGATCATGTCAGTTTTCTTCATCCAAGAAGGCAGGATCCCCTCTTGAGGCAGAAGACCTGTGCCTGGGTAGAACAAAACGTTTTTCATTTTTCCATTAATAAAGAAAAACGTGGCATCCACGCCCTGTCCTGGGATGGATGTTGTGCCCATCCATCTCTATGCCTGTGCTGCTCTCTAACTTGACTAAGATGGATCCTGTCCCACAACTGTTGACTGCAGAGGGCTCACTGGTGTAAATTGTGGAGGAATAGGTAGCTTCCCAGATTTTAAATGCCTTGTAGAGAGGAGAGAAGTCATTGGCTTATATCCCTCAGGTAGTCAAAGGTAACACAGCTTGGAGGGTGTTGCTTTGGGTGAAGCATGCAGGCAACCCATTGAGCATGCTGGGTAGACAACTGTGTCCCTTCCACAGGCTTGTCCCTCCAGCTTATTCGAAGTATCTCAAGATACATAAAACACCAAACCACCTGACTGAGTGGCTCTCCACTGTAAGTTGTTCATACATCCAATTTAAGTATGATTTGGCAACAGGAACCCAGGATGGTAAGTGAAGCTGCAAGCCTTCTGGGGACGAGAATGGTGTGTTAATAGCGTATTTATCATCTGTGATGCAACTTGTAGATATCTGCTTGCCTCCGTTTGGTGCCATATGGAAGCCAATGCTGATTTCCTCCCACCTTCCTGAACTGATTTTCTTTTGACCCCCGTTCAATTTGAGTCAAATAAATGCTGATAGATTTGGGTAATTAACTAAACCAACAGGTTAAAAACAAAAACAAAACAGAAAAACAGCCAAACCTGTGTGTTAAGAAAGTAAGTGGATTTTCCATGAGTGGTTTCAGAACCAAGAGACACAATCATCCCCAGAGCGGAGCGAAGGCCACCTACTTAGCAGGAAGAAATTGAGTGGGCAGAAAAGACTGAGAGATTAATAATGACCTGTGTCTGATGATCCAACTCTTCATTTCTTAATTAGGCACCCTTGGCGTTTGGGGCAGTGCCCCTTGTGCATAAGGTTAAAAGGAGAGGTGAGGTATCCTCATAGAGTTTGTACCTCGATTCATCTCTACTGTGTTAGGCTAATCCTCAGCCATACTGGCCCTTACTCAGAGCCAGTCCTCTTGAAGGCAGTGTGGGAATCCCTGCAATTCTGCCACCATCTCTGGGTGGTCAATTAGACTCTTTCTATCAGCAGTTACTGCTTCATTAGCCATGACTGTAATGATGTTCAGGAGGGCTTTACCCAAGTCACTTTGCAAGCATTAATTTAATATTCTCTGACTTTCTGGGGAGTACATTCAACCTTTGAATATTACAAGACAAAAATGAAGATGCTTAAGAAACAATACAAAAACACTCAATTTCTGATGCATGTTGAAGGGCTGAACCTTTAGCGTAAGTTACCCCATGCCATCTGACAACCCAGACATTGGTCTTGCCGAGATGGTGGGTATTGAGACGGATGTGGAAATTGTACCTGGAGAGCCTGACATTACGAGTAAGATTTTATTTGTGAATTTCACCAAGTTCTCAGTGGTCAGACCATCAACCCAGTACCATGCAGCAACCAGAGGGTGAAGCATGGACACAGCAAGAGGTCCTGCCGTGGTCATCCGAATTGCTTTCAACCAATAAAGCAAAATAGAACTCCTTTCTTGGCAGCTGTAAACTGGACATCATGTTAAGCATTCCTGGAAGAGATGAGCTCTAGGCTTTTAAACAACACCAAGACTGTATATATAGTGTGTGAATCTGAGATAATGGAATGCTAGTAAAAGAGTGAAGCATTCCTAGTACAGATTTTACTGGATAGCAACCTTTTTCAAGAGCTCAGGCTTCTTCTTCTTCTTTTCTTTTTTTTTTTTTTTCTTAATTAAAAACATTCAGCCTAATAAAAGCTATTTTCAAAAGCATTGGTTCTGAGGGGAGAAATATGTATTTTGAAACCTGGGGAGCAGCCCATACATGAGAGAGTAGAGAAAGAGTGCTTCCAAAGATAAGTTTCCAGTGACTTCTAAATGATCCTTTACGATCGTACTTTTAGATGGATCTTGCCTTCACTCCCTTAATAGCAGGCCTGGAATGTGCTGTTGAAGGAAGTCACTGTTTGTTGTTCAGAGTCCGGCCTGGGTCCTGTGAATGTGTGTCATGCGAGCAGAGATGTTCCACAGCTGCACCCTCTTTTTCACCCTAAAGCATATTATTTAGCATAATCCCCCCTGCAAATTTCTCAAAACAGGGAAATAATCTTAAATCCTTGCACAGAGTTTGTGAGTCATTGTTTTGATTATTCTTGTAAAGGTAATTACTTTTTTTTTTTTTTTCCCTGCTGGCCAAGTGAAATCTCAAATTCAAATCCTTTTGGGGGGAGGGGTGGGAAAGTAGAGACTAAAAAGAAGCCGGGCGCTTTTCACTGATTCACTCCTTTTTGTAGTATAATAATAACCTGAATCCTTTGCCTCCCATTGAAATTTGGGAACATGAGAATGCATGTGGGAAAAATAATAGCCAAGGGTTCTAAGGCAGCTTTCTCTCATTTGCAGTGATATTTTTAATTTCTCTTGCTTACAATATCTTTTTTGTCCAAACCAGACCTCAGAGTTAACAGGCCAGATTATCAGAAATGTCTTCCAGCTCTAAATTCGGCACACTTTCTATTCTATTGTATTGCCCGATGTCCGTTATTATGTCATGGGCCCTTACAGGTTTCTAAAAGGGTCATAGTAAGGGGAAACAGAAGAGAGAACGCCAGTGCAGGGAGTGTGGGAATGGGTGTAGCGTTCAGACAGGCAGGTATAATTCTCTAATCAAAGGAACCAGGATTCCTTAGAGAAGTAGCGAGTTCCAGGTCTTGGGCAGGCAAAGGAAAGATGGGCCTGGGATATCCTGTGGTGTCAGAAAGTAAGGAAGTACTGACAAATAGAAGAGCTTGGAGGCATAACCAACCTGAAACGGCTCCCAGTGATGAGATATGAAACCATTTGAGCAAAATAAATATGAACATAAATCCAATAATAATATTGATTATAACCCAAGGGGAAAACATGGATATCCTTGAGTTTATACTGATAGAAACAAACAAGTGACTAAAGAAATAAAAGAGGAAGAATTGACAAGCCTTCCTAACAAAGCAATTCCAATTAGTGAAGAATGAACAAAGGAAATAGAACCCTTGAACACCATGGTAGGAATTGTTACAGTCAACCATGGATAGGTGTAGTGGGTAAAAGTTCAAGCAGAAACAAGATATTTACATAATCTGAATGTTTCACCCTAAAATAAACATTTATTAATTATAAAGAGAACAGTGGTGCCTGGGTGGCTCAGTTGGTTAAGCATCCGGCTCTTGGTTTTGGCTCAGGTCATGGTATAGGGGTCATGGGATCGAGCCTCACAGCGGGACCTGCACTCAGCATGGAGTCAACTGAGTTTCTCTCCCTCTGCTCTACCCCCTGCTCATATTTGCACATTCTCTCTCTCTCTCTCAAATAAATAAATATTTTAAAAATTTTTAAAGGAAACAATAGTAACTATACAGTGATGAAACCTTGCAGATACCACCTTCCCCAAGTCCTAAAGGTTAGCATCACTGGGAAGAAGGCATAATGCCATAGTGATCTGATGCCCTCAGAAGGGCACTTCATCTCAGGGACATTCTTTCTAGTAACTCTAGTAGCCTCATATCTGATCATGGATCCACATCAGATGAGCCCACATTGAAGGACATTCTACAAAAGTGCTGGCCAGTACTCTTTAAAAGTGTCAAGGTCAAGGAAGACAAAGACAGACTGAGGAACTGTCACAGATTCAAAGAGACTAAGGAGACATGACAATCCCATCTGTAGCAGGGGATCCTGAATTATATCCTGGAAGGGGACATTATTGAAAAAACTAATACAACCCAAATAAAATCTGTAGTTTAGTTAATGGTATTGTACCAATGTTTATTTCTTAGTTTTCATTATTGTGCTATGGTTATGTAAGATATTAACATTACGTGAATGTGGGTGAAGGGAATAGGGAACTCTCTGTACTATTCTTACAACTCTTCTAAGTCTAAAATTATCTCAACGTTAAAAAGTCCTTGCGTACGTGATGTCTAGTTATCTCTCTATAGTTTTCAATGCTAGAAAATAAATGTAAGGCATTTGGGACACTGGCAAGATAACTGCTCATCATAATATGCGTCATTTGTTCATTCAACAACTACTCAGCAGGAACTAGGTCGAATCACTGTGCGTCTTAGGGATTTAGCAGATAAGAAACCAGGTACATTCTGACACAGCAACGAGTGCTGTGAAAAGGAAAGGGAAGTACATGGTTCTCTGGGGAAACAGAAGTAGCACTTAACATAGGCTTGGGGGATCTGAGATCACAGAACTAAAGATGAATACCAATTAGCAAGTCTGGATTGTCTGGGGGGAGAGGAGGCAGGAGTGGCATGGGGATATGTTCAGACAGAGGGAATAGCAGAGCAAGAGTGGAAGCAAGAAAAAAGAGGACACTTGAAAAAGCAACAAATTTCGTTAACTTCATGGAGTTCCAGGGGGGCTAAAAAGGTTAAGGAGAAACCAGATTATGTTAAGAAGTTTTTAACGAAAATGTGAGGGCCAGCCAATAAAGGGCTTTAATTGGGGAGTGATGTTATCATATTTATATTTTAGAAAAATCACTCTGGCTTCATGTGAAGATTAGATAATAGAGGGATGGGGCAGAGGCAAAGGTGCAGGAAGACCAACTGGGAAGCCATTCTATCAGTCCCAGCAAGGCATGGCAATGACCTTGACACATGGCGAGCTTTATGGAAAAGTGGACAGATTTGAGAGACTTCAGGAAGGTCTGATGAACAGAAGTGAATGCTTCTTTGTGTGATGGTGGTAAGGGAGAGGGAGTACCTACGGTTTAGAGTGTTCAGTTCCCCATCTAGAATCTGTCAGTCATGTCTTAGTCTACACATAGATCCACGCTATCATGTATGGTAGTGGCAGCCTGCAACTCAAACATAATCGTCTGGAGATTTATGATGATGCTTGTGTGGGTGTGACAGACACACCTGGAGAGCACCTCTAATGAGTCATGTCCCTTTTACGGGAGTTTGGTCAGAAACCATAACTTGTTGCTAACCAATAGAAAATGGCAAAAGTGGGATATCACTTCTGTGATGAAGTTGCATTACGTACCACTCTGTCTCAGCCTACTGAAGTGAGAGACCCCTGTGTTGGCTCTGAAGGAGTAAGACGCCATGTTGTGAGAGGGCTGCATGGCAAAGAATGATGGGTAAACTCTAGGAGCTGATGGTGGTGGCCCCTGGCTGATAGCTAACAACAACAACAACAAAGAGCATCCATCCTACAAGTACCATGAACTGAATTCTGCCAGCAACCTGAAGAGGCATGGAAGTGGACCACAATCCCAATAGATTAGTTGGGAGCGTAGTCTTTGTGAGACTTGTGACCCAAGAAATTATGAGATAATAAAGGGTGTTATGAGCCTCTAAATTTGTAGCAATTTGTTATGTAGTCACAGAAATGGAACCTATTTGCTCCGATGCCTTTGTTTTCTTTTGTATTTTTTTTTAAAGATTTTATTTATTTATTTGTCAGAGATCACAAGTAGGCAGAGAGGCAGGCAGAGAGGGGAAGAAGCAGGCTCCCCGCTGAGCAGGGAGCCCGATGCGGGGCTCGATCCCAGGACCCTGAGATCATGACCTGAGTCGAAGGCAGAAGCTCTAACCCACAGAGCCACCCAGGCACCCCCCTCTTTTATATTTTTTATCTTTAAATTTGTCCATTATTAGCATCTTAAACCAAGGGTCATTCTTCTTGTTTTTATTCTGTCCTTAGGTTTTCAGGTGTTTAAGCCAAAAGCTCCAAATATCAAAAACTTTCTTTGGCTCTAGTATTGTAAGTGGATTAACTTACAAACTAAGCAACACCTTTGGATCTCTCCAAATTGGATCACTCCACCTTTAGATCTTACCACCTTTGGATCTCTCTAGAACGATGATGTGTACATACCCCATTACCAATGACATTGGTTTTCAGTTATATGAACATCCCAAAGGTCTTCTCTCTGTTTAAACCCTGAGGACCCACCATAGACCCCCGCTGGTTTCCCTGTTCTCTTATGTCCCTTACTAAAGGCACTATGGACCAAAGGGCTGCTTGGGTTTTATTAAAAATATTATTATTAGCTTTAACTCTTATAGCTCTTTGAACCCCCCTAATCTCATCCCTAATCTGGACTCTGTGTAGTGTATCTTCAACTCCTCCCTGTCTTACTGTTGCTAAGAAAATTAACATTTTAAGTTAATACCAAGAAATGGATAAATTCTTATGAAAATAATATATTTGAGGATGCACACTGCCTGAAAAATTATAAAAATTTCTTGATGTCGAGCTTCCTGGTTCGTATCCTTAGTGAAATTTGTGATAACTAGAAAGTTTAGCTTTCTGTCTTTCCCATGAACTTCTGACATAGGAATTCACCAAGCTCTCCACGTCTTAGCTCTCATTTTTGGTGCAGGTCTTGCAAATTCCCGCAGAAGCTCCTTCTTCCTGAAATTTTAGCTTTAGAACCATTTATTTAACCAATGTTATTTACCACCTACTGGATGCCAGCCACAGTCCAAGCTCTGGAAATACAGCAGTGAGCAATATAGTTAAAAACAGTGGAATTTTCATTCTAAAGGGGAAGAGATTAATAAGAAAACAAATATTTACAATGGAAATTATGTCAAACCATGATGGCTGTAGTGGAAAAAAATAAAGATGGGACTAGAAATAGAGTTCTTTTTTTGTTTTGTTTTGTTTTTTGTCAGAGAGAGAGGGACAGAGAGAGAGAGATCACAAGTAGGCCGAGAGACAGGCAGAGGCAGAGGGAGAAGCAGGCTCCCCACCGAGCAAGGAGGGATATGGGACTCGATCCCAGGATGCTGGGATCATGACCTGAGCCGAAGGCAGCCACTTAACCAACTGAGCCACCCAGGCGTCCCTAGAAATAGAGTTTTGAGCGTTAGAATTTTAAAGAGTGATTAGAGAAGATTGCAATAAGGTGTCATTTAAGCAAAGATCTGTAGAAAGTGAGGGAGTGAGCCTTGTGGTTGATTATCTGAATAAAGAGCATTCCAGGCAAAAGGAACAAAAAGTGCAAAGGACTATGTATGCAAGGACACAGAGGAGGGAGGTCAATTTAGTTGGAGAGGAAAGGAGTGGAGTGGAGGAAAGGAAAGAGGTCAGAGAGGTTCTTGAAGGTAGTGAAACAATATAGGTTCTTATAGACTGATGTAACGACTTTGAATCTTACTGCAATGAGATGGAAAGCTATTAGAATATTTTAAGCAGAGCAGTGATATGATGTGGTTTATATTTTAACAGTACTACTCTAATTTCTATGTTAAGAATACAATAGGGTGTGTGTGCATTTAGAGCAGAGAGATTTGAAACAAGGGTGAGACAGGGAAAGAATTAAGTGGCTATTTCAATAATTCGGGTCAGACGGTGCAAATAGAGAACATTTCCATCATCACAAAAAGTTCTATTTGACTTACCAGGAAGAGGGACAATATGAGAAACTGATGTCAAGGAACCAAAGGCTCTCTCTCTCTCTCTTTACCCTGAGAAGACATGGTGGTCTGGGGTGTTCTCTTAACTCCTACCCGTGGTGAGTAGAAAACTGTGGAAGGGGTAAGATGTCCCTCCTTCTCTATAACATTTATTCCTCTCTAATGATTATCATTTTGGCTGGAAAAGCTCTGTTAAAGAAGAACAACTAAAATCTTGCTATTCATTATACATTACATGCTAAATACAATTTTAATATGATACTGGTAAAAACACACGTTATATGTATCCTTTATGTGTTACATACAATTATCTCATTTTTAAAAAAAGATTTTATTTATTTGACAGCAAGAGTGAGTGAGAGAGAGAGAGAGAGAACACAAGCAGAGGGAGCAGCAGACGGAGAGGGAGAAAGCAGGATCCCTGCTGAGCAGTAAACCCTACGAGTACTCGGTCACAGGATCCTGGGATCATGAGCCGAAGGCAGCCGCTTAACCAACTGAGCCACCTACGGGGCCCTACAATTATCTAATTTTTATCTTCACACTAAGTATGTAAAATAGATCTCCAGTACTTGGTAAAGCCAAAGTTTAGAGAAGATAAATTGGTGTAGGGATTAGTGTTGTGGTAAGAACGTGTCCCAAAGAACATTCCCTTTTCATCAACACACTGCCTCATTTCTGGGTATTTCTTCATGCATGATGATCAAAGAACAACATCGATAGATTAGAAATCTTTGTACATGTGTTTGTGTAACTTCCTTATTATATCTGTAGAAACACTCTGACCTTTTCTAACTGACAGTGCTTATCCAAGCTTGGATCTTTGAGCAGAGTGTGCTTTCTTGTCCTTTGACGAAAAAGAGAGTGAAAGATAAACATCTCTTCACCAAGGAGACATTAAAGCTGGCCATGTGAGAAAAAGAAAATACTGGTTGGTGGAAGTACATGAATTTTGGATAGGGTGGGGGTGGGAGGCAGAAGTTAGGGTCTTGACTTTGCCACTGATTAGCCTTGTGACCTTGGACAAGAAAATAATCCATTTTTCTGGCTATCTAGTCCGCATCCCTAAAATAAGACTACTGCTTGCCTAAGAACCCATTCTAGCTCTGGAACTCTATGACCCAGCTTGCCATCCTCTAATTTACGCTGGTGGGAAGAAATTTTCTAGGTCCTGGTGTCTTCTGGATCTGTTTATTTCCTGATAATGCAAAACAAAGCATGATGTAATCCTATAAAAAGAATAATAAAGGCTTACTTCATTGTAGTCCTAAGACAATTAAAAACAGAAAGTCTCAGAATATTTAGTTTTGTTCTTTAAAATAGCCAAATGACCAAGAAGAAGCAGGAAACTTATTTGGCTTTAATTTGCATTTGTACCTGACCTTGTCACATTTAAGAGCTAATGGTGATAATAGTTGTCACTGACGTATGAGTCAACTAGCAATGGTGCTAAGACCCCAGACCCAGGAACTTTCCGGCTGCCAGTCAAATCAAGTTTAAATTTTGTATTACTATATCAGTATTTAGCATTTGGTTGTTCTGAATATTGTTTTTACTCTCCGTACACTGTAAGCCTTGTTCTCCAAAAAGAATTCGGTATTTTACCTGGGGTTCATCGTGGCCTTAATACTACTTGACCTGAACGCCTGTTCTACCACCTCTTAAAAGCTCAATGTTTGTAACATCTATTGTTCTGACCTTCTCACCTTTTCAAAAATTATCTTGATCCTAACTCCCAGTTTAGCCTGGGGTAATGGAGAAGTTTTCATGCACGGTTAAGAGACTTGAATAGTGAGAGAGAAACTAGATAGTCTCATTATCTCTGTAGGAATCTTAATTGAAACCAAACTATCCCCTGCGTTAATTTTTCTTTAATAGGAAGAAAAAGGAGAAAACAAACTGAGCACCCAGGTCCTCCTCCATTTTCTGCTTAATAGTGGAGTTAACAAGAGGCTTTTCCTGGGTATTATTCATTCACTGGGATCATTTCGGCTGTCCCCAGGGCCATCGACTCTTCCCAGCTGCTCCATTAATCTCCGGGAAATCCCCAGCGCTGCAACTGTCACTGTATAATTAAATGCTTTGTTATTTTCTGCATGGTCCTGGACTTTGGCAGCTTATTTTCATTAATAGGAGGGCCTGTTCTTTGTCACTTGTCTCATATGTCTGTGAAGAAGTAGTCTCAAAGTGTTTGTTTTTTTTTTAATTTCTTCTCTCTCTCTCTCTTTTTTTTTTTTAATTTTATTTTAGAGAAAGAGTGAGTGTGTGAGGGTGGGAGAGGACAGGCAGAGGGAGAGGAAGAGAGAATCTTCAGGTCGGCTCCACGCTCAGTACAGAGCCCGATGAGGGGGATTGGGGGTGGGTGGGCTCGATCTCATGACCCCGAGATCATGACCTGAGTGGAAACCAAGGGTCGGACCCTCAACCAGTTGAGCCACCCACATGTTCCTTCTTTTTCTGAATCAAGCAGCTCCCTCCTCTTTCTCCTTCTCTTTTTCCTTTTCTTCTTTTCTCCCCCTTTCCTCTTTCATCTCTCTGACTCAAAGCCAGATTCTCTCATATATCAGATGGATACCGACTATTTTTTTAACTTTTCCTTCTGATGTCTTCTAACTCAGAAGAAGATATTAAATTTTAGAATTCAATGTGCATTGCTTTTCATTTTTTTAAAAGATTTTATTTATTCATTTGACAGACAGAGAGCACAAGCAGGGGGAGCAGCAGAGGGAGAAGGAGGAGCAGAATGCCTACGGAATAGAGAGCCCGATGTAGGGCTTGATCCCGGGACTCTGGGATCATGACCTGAGCCAAAAGCATATGCTTAACTGACTGAGCCCCCCAGGTGCCCCAATATGCATTGCTTTTAAATGTTTTTCTCCACAAAGGTTAATCTTTGGCTTGAGCACACGGTCCAGCAAATGCCCAGATGATATGGATTGCTATGAAAGCTGAATAGGGAAAAAAATAAAGAATTTAACTGTTTGGCGTTGCCATTATGGTAGTAATTTCTTAATTGTGGCCATAAGGACCACATCTTGACCATACAGGAAGGTATTTAAAAAATCATTAGATTTCTCCAGAGATTCCAACCTCAGAATTTTCCCTTGATGCCCTATTAATGCTGAAAATGGATGCCATTGCTTTCACATAGATTGAGAGGTTCTTGGCACTAAATGAGATGTTTTACCCTAGTAGAAAGTGGTGGCATCCAAGATCTCAAGCAGAATTAGGGGTTCTAAGAGCAGATGGTTACAGAACTGAATTGCAGGCTCCCTAAGGAGCTTCCTTATCCATGCTTTGCATTTCTTGTCCATTCATTCTCAGCCTTCAATGCACATTAGAATTATGTGGGCAGGGGCACCTGGGTAGTGCAACCAGTTGAGCATCTGACTCTTGGTTTTGACTCAGGTTGTGATCGTTGGGTCATGGGATCAAGACTCATGTCAGGCTCTGTGCTCAGCACAGACTCTGCTTAAGACTCCCTCTCCCTCTCCCTCTGCCCCGCACCCCCTAAAACAAATAAAAATAAATCTTTAAAAAAATTATGTGGGGGAGCTTTTAAAACTCTTGGTTTTTATTGAATGTGAGAGGGAATTATTGTGGAAGGAGAGAATTAATTTAATAATCTAAAGAAGAAATAGATGATGAAATATAGCAAAAAGTTCCCATTTGAGGCCGTTATTACAGTTATTTATTTGGCATCTACTTAGCTGTCTCACTTTTCCTCAAAAGGGACGGTAGAGGGACACCTGGGTGGCTCAGTGGGTTAATTCTCGCCTTCAGCTCAAGTCAAGATCTCTGCGTCAGGGGATAGAGCCCTGCTCAACAGGGAGTCTGCTCCTCCTTCTCCCTCTGCCCCTCCCCCACTCATGGTCTCTTTCTCTCTTTTCTCTCAAATAAATAAAATCTTTTTTTTTTTTTTTTTAAGGGATAATGGTCCAGGAGCAGATGATGCTTAGCTTCTGGAGTCTGACTAAGTAAGAACTGACCACTGCTGTTAAAACCTAAAACAACACTCTTGGCCTCCCTAGGCCTCAACTGTCTTGTTTACACATGAGAATAGTTGTGTCTCATGCATATGTGTGCGGTGAAGTTTAAATAAGAAAATACTTATAAGGCACGTAGACAATGAGCGGCTCTTGCTAAGTACTAAATCAACCATTCAGGTGTTGTATAGCATGATGACCCTTTTCCACACCTCACTTTTGTTTTTCTGCTTCCTCTACTCCCACAAACTCACCGTGTCTGGAGCAGTCGTCACAATTCTCTTCCACACACCCCTATTTTTATACAGGCTTTTCATTCTCACCACAAGAAGCTATCCGCCTGTGTTCGCTCAGCAAAGTAATATTTATCCTTCAAGGATTAGCTCAGTTTCTACCTGTGAAGCATTCTTCACTTTACCTGATCAGACTATCCTCCTGCACTTTGTACCCACGTTGACAAAGGGAAAGATATGTTAATGGTTTGAAGCCCCATCTCTCTTCCCATTCGATCCTCCGTTTTTAAGCACAGGAATGAAATCTTTGGTTTCGTATCCCAGTGTCTAGAATAATACATGGAACAGAGTGTGCTTCTATAAATATTGTTTGAATGAATAAACAAATGTATCCTTTTAATGTCTTTTTCACACACACACACAATGGAGTTGTGTGTTGGAGTTGCCCAGAACCCTGTCAGGAGTCGGAAAGGAGAGGAAGAGAGTGAGGAGAGCTAGTCTTGCAAAGAAGGAGGTGACCTGGTAGGCAGAGCAAAGAAGCATGAAAAGATGAAAAGGGGATCTTCGAATACCATTAACTTCTCAAGGAAAAGTGTTTTGATTGTGTATTGAGAGTTCAAAATTTAATTCATTAAGCTGAATTGAATTGTAGGCTTCCTGAGGAGCTTTCCTACATGTAGCTTCCCTTGTATGGCTCTCAACCTGTAGGTGAATATTGGAATTATCTGGAGCTTTTAAAATCTTAGGTAGAAATCTTGGGCCACATCCTAGCCCCAGGCACTAGCATTTCGTAGTTTCCCTAGAGTTTTCACGAAAAGCCAAAATTGAGAGCCATTGCCCATCACAAAAAAACTTAGGTCAGCTCTTTGTTCACAATGACATCTCAGAATCTGTTCTCTGGTTGTTATAACTGAGTTGTCACTCATGAACCAACTCCCTCATCATAGCTGAGAAGGAAAGTGAATTTCAGTGTTTTCCAAATACTGAATTCATCAGCCCTTCAAGTCTCCAAAACAGAAGAGACTAATTTGTAGCTTCAGGAAATGAGTCATTGTTATTACTATTTTTTTTTGTTGTTGTTGTTGTATGTTATTCTTTATTGTCAAACTAATATATTACATTCTTAGAGCAGTGAGACAATTCTAAAGCTATTGTGACAGATGGAGAAAAATAGAGTAATAGCACCTCTGTTTCTGCCAGCTGACCATTCCGGTGTCCTCTCACCCTTCCCAAAGCGAACAGGAAATTCTCCACATAGACTGGGGCTGTTCAGCATGTAACGGCAGCTAGACGTTCCCCCAAGCTGTTGCTCTGAACTTCATTGTTGGTGTAAGTGTAGAATTGCACAGCATCCTATGGTAAAGGGAAGAATTCGTGAAGATCAAGATTTCTTTCACCCCTAAAAGCCCCCCCAAAAAGTGTTTATTACACATTTGAAGGGGAAGGGTGAGAGGAGAGGAAGGGGAGGACCGTTTTAAACTCTGACTCTCCTTACCATCTTGGAAGTCAAGAAATACTGACTTCCCACCAAACTTCAGAGCCTCCGGTTTCATGTTGAAACGTGTAGTGCCAATATGTTGCCGGTTGCTTTTGGAACACTTGCATGCCATGGAGAGAAACTGTTAAAAGCTCATCTTTCATCAGCATTCCTTGAGGGGGTGGAAAGGCTGTTCCTTATAGATTGGCACAGATGAATATCATTAAGCAGATTGCCTTCGCTGTGTTCAGAAGTGCATTACCATAGAAAAGGCAGTTTTGCTCTTTAATCTGCACAGATGTTTAATGTAGTAGCTTGTACCTTGTGTGCTTAAAACCCATATATTGTAGGGCGCCTGTGTGGCACAGTCCGTCGAGAGTCCCACTGTTGGTTTCAGCTCAGGTCATCATTTCAGGGTCGTAGGATCGAGCCCCGCATCGGGCTCCATGCTGGGCATGGAGGCTGTTTGGGATTCTCCTTTCTCTTCTGCCTCTCCCTCTTGAGCTCTCTCTATCTCTCTAAAAATAAATGTTTTTTTAAAAACCCATATATTGTAAAGATGGATGCATCTGTATTAGTTTTCTGTTGCTGCATAACAAATTACTACAAATTTAGTGACTTATCCCAGCTCTCATCTATTATCTCACAGTTTGCATGGGCCCGGAGGCCAGATTGATTATAGGTGGGTTCTCTGCTAACGGTCTCAGTTATGGCATCAGCCCAGGTGCATCCTCATCTGGAGGCTTGACCAAGGAAAAATCTACTTCCAAACATTTAAGATTTGACAGAATTCATTTTCTTACTGACGGTCAGACAGTGACCTCCCTTGGTTCTGCAACTGACCACAGCTCCTTGTCACATGACCTCCTCACAACATGACCAATTACTTCTTCAAATCTAGCAAGTAAATCTTTCTCATTCCAGTCTGGGTAACAGAACAGAATCATGAGAGTGACCTACCATCACCTTCGCCTTCTTCTATCGGTTAGAAATGAGTCACGGTTTCCACACTCAAGAAGAGGTGTGAGGGGAGGGGTTTACAGAAAATTGTGACTCATTGCTATGACCCCACTGGATGTGTTCACCACCATATTCTAAGCAGGCATTTTACTGAAATTGTTAATGTACTAGAATCAACTTGGTAAAGACGGCGTAGTGTAGACTAAAAGAAAGAACCCTGGAATTATGTGCTCTGCACTTGTGTAGCTACATGGCTTTAGACTATTTGCTTCGATTTTGAGACTCAGTTGTATTTCCTGTAAAATGGGAACAACTAACATCTCCCCATGAGTTGTAAATATAAAGTTACTTATGTGTTTGAAAGTTCAGGTAAGCTGTTCAATAAATCTTAATTTCTGTTGAAAGCAGTGATCAACAGAGATGATTTTAGTATGTCTATGTCCTTTAAACCCAGGATCAGGTCATTGAGATTCAAGATCTCTTAGTTTAACTCAACTTCTTGAATTTAGCAACAAATCTGGAAGCAGTACTTTATAATTTATTTTCTCTAGCCGGTATGAACTGCCCTGGCAAGGTCAGGCTCCAGCTGAATTCTCCAGGACTAGATTATACTGAAGGAAAAATGATCAGACAAGTAGGAATATCAATAACAACTTTAGACTTTTCCCCCTTCCTCTGAAAGAGATGAAAGAGCCACATTTTTTTTTTTTTTTTTTTTTGGATAGATAATGAGTTTTTAGAATCTCATTCCAACCCATTCTGTTCCTTTTTAGGGAATGTGTTTGAGGTTTGGGTTATTAAAGGACAGTTTTAGGAATATAGACCTGTATCTCAGGAACAAAGAAACTATAATGTGTTCTATATTCTAGTTGTTGAAACATCACAGAATTTAAGTTCAATTTATGTGTATTCTGGCAATTGTGGCAATCAACATAAGATCTAAATATTTTGGGAGGAATTAATATTATGTAAACATAACCATCAGGAAAAAAAAAATTGTAGGCCTATGCTTCCCTGAGAGATTGTCTTCTTACAAATGAAGTAAATGCTGTAGAATCGCATGGAGGTTATCTGTGTAGTGTTTAATCTGTGTTTGACAGATTACCAGAGCTTCTTTGCTGTCACTTTCCATCAGCATGTTATATAAGGCAAAGGGGAAACAAAATTACATGGAAAACAGAATGTCCTTCCTTATGCCTACCCCTTTCTTGTGGTCTTTCAAGTCATGCCATCTAAGAGAGATTTTCTAAGCACCTCAGTTCATATTCCAAAAGAATTCCTAAGGGTTGGCCCTTTTAATAAGTAAGATTACAGGAAAATCATACAGTTGCCCCAGCACGGACTCGGTGACATGCATTTTCCACAGTTCTTCTCAGACTGCTTTTATGACACACCGTCTGTCATTATGATTTGCTATCATTGGATGCTCTTAAATTCATCAGTTCAAACACACTCTGTTCCCACGTTTACAGCTTGTAATAATGATCTGGGTTTCTGTGAATTCCTGATAAATTGGGCCTGAATGATCACCTAACTGGTATGGAGAAGGTTTTCTAGATTAAAAAAATTTCAAGCATTCTGGTTTACTGTATCTCCACTGAACTTAAAAAAATAAGTTTATATTCCTTTTTTAAAAAGATTTTACTTATTTATTTATTTGAGAGAGAGAGAGCATGAGCGGTGGGGAGGGGCTGTGGGAGGAGCAGACTCCCCACTGATCAGGGAGCTCAAAGCTGGGCTCCATCCCAGGACCCTGAGATCATGACCTGAGTTGAGCCAAAGGCAGAAGCTCAACAGACTGAGCCACCCAGGCGTCCTTATGTTCCTTTTTAAAAAAGAATCAAGCCACAAGTTTAGGAAGAGCAAATGAAACATATTTGAGAATAAATAAGACCTGCTTTATACAAAACTCCTTTTATATACAAAGGAATGTCTTTCCCTTTTTTTCGGACTGTGCCCATTTGGATTAACTCCGTATCACTACCACGCTCAAGTATTATTCACATGATATAAACCATAAAATGTAGACATTAAATTGAGATTAAAATGAATAGAGGGGCACCTGGGTGGCTCAGGGGGTTAAGCCTCTGCCTTTGGCTCAGGTCATGATCTAAGGGTCCTGGGATCGAGCCCTGCATCGGGCTCTCTGCTCATCGGGGAGCCTGCTTCCCTTTCTCTCTCTCTCTGCCTGCCTCTCTGCCTACTTGTGATCTCTCCCTATGTTGAATAAATAAATAAAATCTTTAAGAAAAATAAATAAAATGAATAGAAACAGAGGTTGGAATATGTGCTTCTTGCCTTCCTTTGGAGACTACTGGTATGGATGAAAGATGAACTAAAAGATGTTAACTTTCATGTTCTGACTCCTGAATGTCATCGGATTTGACATGTGTGTCTTGCTTGCAGGATCTGGAGGGTGATATCAGGATAAAGTGAGTTTCCATAAATTCACATCACACATGTTACTTTTAGAAAAGTTACTTGGCTTCCTGCAAAGACTTGATAGGAAGACAGAGATATTAAGTGTTAGCTTACAGGCTCCCCATTACACTCTTAGAGAAGCTGGAGAAATACATAGTTCTGATGAAACTGGGCATTATTCCCAGCTGGGTTTGTGGCGGGCTCACCCTGAAATGTGTGAGTTTAGGGTTAATCCGGATGAGCCTTTGCTCTCCACACGATACAAGGGCTTGTGTAAGAGCCATGCTTTTTATGGATTCAGGATAGACTATAATAAAATGATTTCTCTAAAATAATACATAAAGACCAGTTATTTGAAGAGAAGAATATATCTTAATAGCTTTCTAATTTTTGGACATCCCAGAATGACAGATTATAAAATAAATATGCTGTGCATAAAAGTTTACATAACATCAAGGAAAGTGTTCTTTCTGGGTCAGAAACTGTACGTCTGAACTAGAAGTTTAGATCGAATATGATATTTTATGCCTTCACTGGTTTTCGTTCACTAAAAATTAAGATAGATGCCTATATTTTTTGGCTGCCAGAAAGAAAGACTTTTATTTATTGGTATATATTTCAGGAATGTGATGCAAATTTTTGAGTTGCAAAAATGGTGTGGAATGAATATACCATTACACATTTAAATTTGTAAACAAAATTATATTTATTTGGCATTTACTTTTAAAATTCTCGACTGAGTTGATAAGTCTACTTCATCACAGATTATTATGGTCTCCTGCCAGTCTGAAGGTTATATGTTAAAATTTAATTGATATCCTGACTGAAAAGGCAGTTTCTAAACCTTTAAAGATGATCTGATAATAAGTTATTATTCCATTATGTATGATTACATAATATTATATATTCAGATTATTATCATTACATTCATTGAACTTCAGGTCCTCCATCCCATACCTCCCATCACTTTTTCATGATGCTTGGGCAAGCATCTCCCATTAATACTTTCTTAATGAGATAATGTCTATAAAATATTTTGAGATCATCAGGAAGTGAAAGATCATTATTAAGTCAGAATATAGAGATGAACAGTCTATATCACTTGATGTTGGTGTCGTTCTGGAATCAACGCTAGGAAAAAAGCACATGTTTTACAATGTAGCAATTGGCTCATCTTTCCTAGAACTTATGTATCTTTAATGGCTATAGATAAAAAGAAGTAAGACATGTATTTTATGTGATCTTATATCTTTGAGTCAATATTTGATTATTTTTAAGCTCCAAAACTCTTACTAGCCATTATGGTCCCATTCTGTGTAAGACAGGAGAGGAATTACTTGGTGTAGACGGATCGTTCTTTTTGCAAGAGGCCAGAAAACCCTCCTCAAGTATAGTCTGCCAGTTATTTTATTCTTCTGAGATAAAATTGTCTCATCAACCGTAATTTAATTCTTCAAAGTATAAAAGAGAAAATGACTGACTTTCCAGATGATTCCTTCCAATCATCATAATGACATTCTTCCAGAACTTACTCCGAAGAGCAAAGCCATTCAGCCACACCTTTGCAATGACCTTGCAGGGTGTTGTCCACCTTGCTGCCTGTGTACCCTGGCTTCTCACCTTCTTCTCTCTGTTCTCCACTCTCTTCTCATTGATAGAAACTTAGAGGGCTGCCCTAGTTGACTTCATAGTCATTTCCTTTCTTCCCCTGTGGGATGGAGAGCAGGTTCACCAGCCATAATAATAGACTCTAACATTTATCGAGCTCTCCTAATGTTTCAGGAAATGTTCTGGACATATTATATATATTAATTAATTCCTTTTTGTATTACTTTTTTAACAACCCTATGAAAGAGCTTACTTTACCTCTGCTTGCAGATGGGGAAATTGGGGAGAAGAGGCTGAGTCAGTGGCACAGCCAGGATTCAAAACCTAGTGGGCCTGGCTACCAACAGCCTACACTCTGTTCTGACAATAGCTGAAATTGCTTACTCTTTAAGTCTGCAAAGCCCAGCTCTTAGCTGTCTTGACGAATGGGGTATCTGTGAACACAAACCAGGAAACAAACCCCAAACAGCTTTTGAATTGGATATGGAATTTCATAAAAGTATTCTAGCTTAATACTTCACATATTGTTCAGATTATTAAGATTTTTCAGGACGAAGACGACTAGCTTGCTGGCTGTTGGTACTCACTCAGGGCCTCCACTGTTCTGGGAGGGGTGAGGGCTTTATTTGGACTGCGCTGGACATGCTGGTTCTAAGTGAAACCAGTCTCAGATGCAGAAGGTGGACCAAAACCAGATTTCTACAACTATTGATGTCTGTGTTCAGTTTCTTCCCAGCTTAGAGATGTTTGCCAAGGAAACAAAAAAGAAGTGGAAAAACTGAATGGTCTGGATGCAATCGAATTGTCAATATTAATCATTTGTATATGTATGAGAAGAATCGAGACTGAGAACATTTAAAGTATCTTCATAACTCATGGTCTGCTTAACAATGGGAAGCAACCTGGCTGCGTGGTCTTCTTCCCCAGTTGAGATAAAGAATAGTAGAAAATTCTGCTTTCCACTCACAAAGCTGGGAGCCCTTCCTTCCATTCCTTACCACATCAGAAGGGGAAGCTTCATCCTCATGGAGTCAGGAGTGAGGCCTCTATCCTCTAAGTGAGGCAGATAGATCCCCTCGGAGAGTTCTTTATCAGTAGTGCAAGGAGTGGATGGTGGTTTCCAAGTACCTCGTTTCTAGCAGAGAGGTGAGCTCCCCTTCATTCCTACTGACTTCAGCCCGTGTGACTCCAGTCTCAAAGCTCGGGCCTCTAGTTAAAAGGTGCTATGGATGATTTATTGGATTTGCCTCAAGGGCGTGGGATTTTATGTTAGAACATTCTTGGCCACGGTTTTCAGAGCTACTGCTTGTGGGAAGCTTGGCTGTTGGGCCTGTGCAAAGGCCAGGCTCCTCCTCATGCCAGAGCCATAGCCAGTAGCTTAGGCCTTTCCACCAAGGGCCCCAGTTCTCCTACCTCTGAGGCTAGAAAAAGGAGTGGTTTGAAGAAGGGTCCTGGTGGATGAATGGCCCCGGGGCCCCCAGAACCTGGGAATGGGCCTTATGAGTTCATTTCACACTGGAAATAGGGCTACATCTTTATTTTGATTTTATAATTTAAAACTTTGGGGATGCCTGGGTGGCTCAGTCAGTTAAGTGTCTGTCTTCAGCTCAGGTCATGATCCCAGAGCCCTGGGATCGAGTCCCGCATCAGCCTCCCTGCTCAGCAGGAAGTCTGCTTTTCCCTTTCCTTCTGCCTGCCACTCCCCTTGCTTGTGCTTTCTCTCTCTGTCAACTAAATAAATATATAAAATCTTTATAAAAAGAACTTTATTAATTTCCTATGTTAGCCCTTTGCAGTAAAATTTCAAGGTCTCTATTGCTTATATAATAATAACCTTCTCTGAAAGGACTGTATTACATTCTATTTCTTGACTTACCATTTAGAAAAAGTTCAACTCCTAGGTAAGGAATTTTGTTATCCTAGCTTTCTCTCATTTTCTTCCACATGAGACTTCCTGAGATAGGATCCTGTATGTATGCATGTCATGTCTCTTCCTCCTTCTCAAAACTGCTAAACTCAGCCCACCTGCTTTTCATCACTGCTTTGGCCTGGCCACGGACCCTGATGCTCTGTGTCCAAGCTTGTGAAGTGCTGTGCCACGTGCTTCATGAGAAGTCCAGACACCATCAGTTTACGCTCCCGCTGTGCGGCCAGGAAGCCTCCATAAAGCATGACTATAATGGGAGCTGCCCACACTCTATCCCTCAGTGTCTCATTTTGCTTTCTCTTAATTGGTAATTTTCTCCATGAGAAGTAGTGAATCACCGTGTTGTGGCTTTCGGGAACAGCAATTGGAATAAGAAACCCATACACATTTTCTCACGCGTCTCTTAATGCCTCGATATTTTTGGATGTTACATGGCAGCGAGCAAATGTTTCCTAACAATTTTTTCTTTTTCTTTCTTTTCTTTTCTTTCTTTTTTTTTTTTTTTTTTGGACAAAGATGTAATCCAAATATGGATGATAATGCATTCGGGAGAATAAGCCAGATACTTCAGGAAATTTTGGTGGAAATTTCAGAAAATCTATATTTTTAATTGCAGCAGTGTGGGGTGGGAGGTTGCTTTTAAGCAACCTCTCATCCTCATCTTGAATGGTGTGATTGATGGCAGAGACCTTAATGCAGGTCTATAGTTCCATTTAGATAGATAAAAGCAGTTTGGAGTCCTAGCTTTTAGCCTTTCTCCAAACTGCACTGGTTTTTGAGACCCTTTTATCTAAACTGTCTTTGAGATTGCAAAAGTTATGGCCGATCACGTAAGGAGAAAATCACTTCTGTCTTTGGAAGCTTTTGTATTAATTAAAGGACAATAGAGGGGTTTAACTTGGTTCCAGGATAGTTAAGAAGTAGCTCCCCTCCCCCACCCTCCCCACACACATTCCTACCACCCACTCTTCCTCACCCCCCGTCCCACGTAAGGACACATTCTCTCTTGCTCTTCCCCTTCCCTTCCCTTCTTTCTTTTACTTCTACATTTCTGATGTCCAAAATTTTCATTTAACTTGGATACGGGGAAACAGTTGTGATTTAGGCAACATATCATCTAGAGAAAGTAATAAATTATAATTTCAACACAAACTCTTGGTAATTAATTTGGAAAGTTTTACTGTAGGTACTCACTTCTTGAAACTGAGATCAGAGTTATAGCTGAGCTTTAACACAGCTATAACTCCAGAAAAGAAAACAGTTATATCCTGATAGGGGAGATCTCTTCAAGGAAGCATGTTTTTTTTTCTTCACACATCTAATGGATGGTCCTTTTATGGACTCTCCATGTAAATTGAGAAACTTGTCCTGGATGAATGTCTTTGAGGTTTATAGGAGTCCGACTTTACTTTCAATCCAGTCATTTAATTTACGTTTATGATTTGGTTTGATTCTCACAACAGGTTTTGTTACCTGTCTTTTACAGATGAGGAAATTGGGGCTGAAATATAATAAATAACTTGCATTAGGCCACACAGTTAGTAAGAGATGAATCTGGAACACAAACGTAGGCCTCCATGAATCCAAAGTATATTCTCTCCCCAGAAAAAAGAGTGTTCTATAAAATTAATGGGAAAAAAGCCTGATGGATATTGTTTGTGTGTCTTCCTTGATAGCGTATTGATTATTCTTGCTACTTTAATTTTGCAGAATTTCAATGAAGTCCATTCATTAGGGCCAACATCCCAGTATTTGGATTTTTGCTAGGGACCCAGAGAAACATATAATAGTAAATATTGCAGAAATACCAATGATGTCATTTCAAGTGGGGTGAGGGTAGCATGCCTCAATCAGAAGAATAACTGAAATGAATAATAAGAAAATAGACATTTCTAGACAGCTTCAAGATACTCTTGAAGTTATTTCCTTATAGAGTCATGCTCTTCTTAACACATAGCCAAAATGAGAGACTAGCAGAATATTCCTCCATTATAGCACTTCGTTTTCCCCTTTCCTGCTCCACTTCACCAATAAAAATATGAAATCTGTTCCTTCATTCATTCAGGGAAGGGTTCAACCTATTTGGGAAAAAGGCTAGGGGGAGGTTTGGGGACTATAACATTTAAATGTCTAAGTTTATGCTTCCAACTCCATTGGTTTCATGTGCTCTATGCTTCTGGTTAATGGCACAAGTAGTAAAGTGTAATTTCATGGTTATAAGCAACACAAATAATTTAATAGATGATGTATGCTGAAATGAAAGAGATGAAATCAGAGAGATCCCCATTTTAGTCTCTCATTTTGTCTCTTGCTTCTTCATTCCTCATGTCCTTCATAGGCTCCATCTTTCAAAACCTTTTTTTTTTTTTTGTCTTTGCCCTAGACTTTTAGGTAAAATCTAGATCTTTATAAGATAGAAGGTGGAGGACGAATGTTCCTATAAGCTGACTGTTAAGGTGTCTTCAATTCTAAAACATACTGTGTTTGTGTGTATATGTGTGTGTGTTTTGCTGCCTTTTATGTTCAGACTTGAGGCCATTAAACTTATTAGAAAGTATATTTCTTATTAGAAAGAAATATACTTTGAGGTGTCCCATTAAGCAATGGTATGAATTTCAGGAAAAACTCATAAATAAGTCTGCTAAATTATAGAGGGAGAACTTTTCTGGGTGGGTTTTAAAGTTTTTAAGAAATTAGAACTTATTGTGCCAAAAATATATTCTTAAACTTATTTGGAAATAAACAAAGGATTATGCATAACTGTGTATAATTTAGATATAGAAAAATTCAGGAAGACATTTTCAATAAAATCAATGATATTCATACATATGATAACCTTTTAATAAGATGTCATAATGGTTTAGTGGCCAAATAAATTTGTTTACCCTTTTTGTATTCTTGTTTTTTAAGTGTGTGTGTGGTTAGCTAGTGGTAATGAGTTCTTTTATTGAAAGATCAACATTAGAAAGGTATTATAAAGTAATGTATTTCCCAGTAGAAGATACCCTACACTATTCTAGTATTAAAATATATGTATATATACATATATATATTTATGTGTATGTATATATATTTATATATATATACATATATAAAAATATATATTATATATATATACATATATTTTATATATATATCCACAAAATAAAATACCACGTAAAAATTTGTGTGCTCTGGTATTTTAAATTCGTGATTATCCTTATAGTTATTAAAGATGGATGGAACTTTTTTCTCCATTGATTCTTAAAGAATTTATAGGCATCACGGCAGGCAGTTGGAAAAATGTGTTTCAGCAGACTAGACTTCTAGCCATTTTCAAATTCCAATGTACCCAAGTTTCTGAATTCCAATACAGAAAAACTAACCTATCTGCATCTATTTCACAATTTTCATTACCCAGTCTTACTTATATGAATCTGTGTAGATTCATGTACTCAAGCAGGTGTATACACTGATAAGCAACAGCAATATAAACATAATATCTATAACTAGGGAAATGAAAATACCCAAGTTCTGCAAAGGTCTGATTGGTGAAGGGATATGGTGTTTTGTTCTGGGTACTAATGGTAAGAAAAGCATAACTAAAATAGCAGGAATAGATAGGAGGGTCACTTAGGAGATTGAATATTTGATATAATGTGAGGAAATATGTATATGAAGAAGGAGCTGAAAAGAAATAGAAAAATTTATGTTTCTGCCACATGTCATAAATTCATGGATTTTGAGCTAAATATGTAGCCGCCTAAAGAAAATTGATGAAAATGGAGCTAAAGAATCATATATAATATATGAAAAATTCTAATCAATTTTCTTTTTCCTTTAAGAATAAATAATGGTAGGAGACTTCTGAAATGGTACAATGAGGACCTCTGTAAATTTCCCTTTCCATAAAAACAATGAAAACAGTGACAGAATCACCAAAATCAACTTTTTAGATCATTGGCAATTAACCAGCCCTGTAACAATCTAAAAAGAACTTATTCAGGAAAAACTGCTATTCCTCACCAAGGACTATAGTGTTTGTGGCATTTTAACTTAATTTACTATTATCGCTCTTTTCCCTCTGTAGTAGGAGAAACCAGCAGCCTCACAACCATGATAGCTGTGAAAAATGGCAGCCTTGCAGTTACTGGAGGGGCAGGCGGATCAGATTTGCAGCTCCACAAAAAGTTCCATCTGCAGAACATTGTCACTATTTGACTTATCTCACAGCCTCTGCAAAAGCCCATTCAAGGTGATGGTGTTATTTGATCTGACTCAGAACACCTGCTGGAGGAAAAGCCTATCTTTAGGGCATGTGTCAAAAAACATCAGTGGTGATTATTTAACATCACAGATAAATAAGAACCTGGTCAGAAACTTAAAAGGAAGTTAAGGGAAATATGATGTCCATAGGGGGTTTTGAAAAGTTCTAACATATTCCTGGGGACCCAGAAGGCTGCACTCATGCACAAAGCTGAATGCATGCTCAGGAAAGACCTGAGAAGTTTCCAGTCTCTCACCTCTGGCTGACCTTGAATCTCTGTGGAAGCAGAAAATAAAGTCTAAGACAGAGTTATAAACTGACTGCCAGAACATTGAAATCATGCCCTAAAACATATACACAGCCTGACTGTAAAGACTTAGTTTTTCAAGACACTTAAAGAAATCTCTGACCAAGCACTGGCTGCTTAATAAGGTAACCAAACAACTGGCTGCTTAATAAGGTAACCAAGACTTAGTTTTTCAAGACACTTAAAGAAATCTCTGACCAAGCACTGGCTGCTTAATAAGTTACATACTACAAAGAAAACAAACTTTATAAGATTGGTCTAGAAAGTTACAAAACACACAGTATCACAACAACAATAAGAAGAGGATAATAATAAAAACAATAAAAACTTGGTTGGGAGGGGATGGTTATTTGCCAAAGTTTCCACATTCTATTACTTAGAATGTCCAATTTTTAAGAAAAAATTTTGAGACACACAAAAGAATAATAGAGTATCATTCATACACTGGAAAGAAGCAGCTAATAGAAACTATCCCTGAAGGATCTGACTTACTAGACCAAGACTTTAAGTTAGTTTTTAAAAATATGTTCAAAGAACTAAAGGAAAATAGTCCAAAAGAATTAAAGGAAAGTATGACAATGAAAGACACCAAATAGAGAATGTCGATAAAGAGATACAAAGTAAAAGTAAAGAACAAAATTAAAATTCTGGTTTTGAAGTTACAAGAAATAAAATTAAAAATTCACTAGAAGGGCCAAATTGCAGGTTTTATCTGGCCAAAAAAAAAAAAATTGGTGAACTTGAATATAGGACAATTAAGATTATACAGTATGATGAACAGAGAGGAAAAAGAAAAAAGAAGAAACAGCTTCATAGACCTCTGAGAACAATTAGGAATATCAATGTATGTAACAGGGGAATCTCAGAATAGAAGAAAAAGTCAGGAAAATTATTTGAAGAGATAATGACAAAAAATTCCCAAAATTTGATTTAAAAAAAAAAACCATTAATCCACATATCCTCCAAAATTCAAAAACTCTGGTAGGATAAACACAAGAAGATCCACACCTACACATTATCATAGTCAAACTTTCAAAAGACAAAGAGAGAATTTATAGAGATGCTCTATAGAAGAAGGATCCATCATATATAATGAAACCTCAATAAGAGTGACAACTGACTTCTCTTCAAAAACAACAGAGACCAGAAGGCAGTAGGAAGATATGTCTAAAGTGCCTGAAAGACTCAACTGAGAATTCAATATCCAGCAAAACTAGGCTTCAAAAATGGGGAAATAAAAACAGAAACTTCTCAAAAAACAAAAAAATGAAAGAATTTGTCTCTAACATATCTGTCTTACAAAACACAGTAAAGGAAATCTTACAGACAGAATTGAAAAGATGTAAGGGAGTACTTGACTCTGCATGACGGAATTAGCATAGGTAAAGATAATCGCATAGGTAAATATGAAAGGCAGTAGAAAAGTATTTTTTAAATAAAAGGCATCCAGATTACAATCTTCATTAGCAGATGGCCTGATTATGTATATAGAAAATCCTAAAAAATTCACAAAACTACCCATTAGAAATAAGAAGTTCATCAATGTTGGGGCTCCTGGGTGGCTCAGTCACTAGGCATCTGCCTTTGGCTCAGGTCATGAACCCAGGGTCCTGGGATTGAGCCCAACATCAGGCTCCCTGCTCAGTGGGAAGCCTGCTTCTTCCTCTCACACTCCCCTTGCTTGTGTTCCCTCTCTCTCCACCTCTCTCTCTGTCAAATGAATAAATAAAATCTTTTAAAAAATCAGTTTATCAAGTCTTCAGGATAAAAAGTCAGTTTACAAAAATCTACTATGTTTTTATACATTAACAATTCTAAAATTAAACAAAGAAAACAATTACATTTACAATAACATAAAAAGAATAAAACTCTTAGGTATAAATTTCACAAAACAAGTGCCACACTTGTACACTGAAAACTGCAAAGCATTGCTGATAGAAATTAAAGAACATGGGGTACATGGGTGGCTCAGTGGGTTAAAGCCTCTGCCTTCATCTCAGGTTATGATCCCCAGGGCCTGGGATTGAGCCCCGCATCTGGCTTTCTGCTCAGCGGGGAGCCTGTTTCCTCCTCCCTCTCTCTGCCTGCCTCTCTGCCTACTTGTGATCTCTGTCTGTCAAATAATTAAATTTTTAAAAATCTTAAAAAAAACTTAAAGAACACTGAAGTTAGTGAAAAGACAGCTCATATCCATGTATTGGCAGAATTTCTATTGCTTAGATGGCAAGATGGCTATACTCCACAAATTGTCCTATAGATTTGGTGCAATCCCCATTAAAATTTCATCTGGCATTTTTGCTGACATTTATAAGCTGATCCTAAACTTATATGGAAATGTAATCCAGAATAGCCAAAGAATCCTAAAGAAGACCAGAATTGGAAACCGTAGTAGGAAGATAAATTTCAAAACTTACTACAAAACTACAATAATCAAAACAGTGTGCTACTGGCATAGTACAATAGAATAATCAATATAATAGTATAATAGTATAATCAATAGAATAGAATTAACAGCCCAACAATAAATATATATGTATAGCTAAGTGATTTTTACAGAAGTACCAAGACAATTCAGTGAAGAATGAATAAACAGCTTTTCTAACAAATGGTTCCGGGTCAACTGAATATCCACATGTAAATGGATGAAATGGGACTTGTATCTCACCCCATATATAAAATCTAACTCAAATACATTATAGTTATAAATATAAAAGGCAAAACTATGAACTCTTAGGAGAAGAACTAGGAGTACATATTTGTGAATTTGGATTAAGCAATAGTTTCTTAGATATGAATGAAAACTTGTGAAAAAAGAAAAAAATTGATAAATTGGACTTTATCAAAATTAAAAAGTTTCTGTGCCTTGAAGGACATTATCAAGAAAGTGAAAGAATACTCATAGGATGAGAGAAAGTCCATTCAAATCAAGTATCTGGTAAGGGACTTGTATCCAGAATTTATAAAGAAATTTTATGTTAAATGACAAATATATGAATAATCCAATTTAAAAAGTAGAGAAAAGGAAACTCTTGTGAACTGTTGGTAGCAACATAAATTGGTGTAGCCATATAGAAAAAACAAAATGGAAATTCCTTGAAAAATTAAAAATAGAACTATGAGCAATTCTACTTTTGGATATTTATCTAAAGAAAATGAAAACACTAATTCAAAAAGATATACACAGCCCTGTGTTCATTGCAGCATTACTTACAGTAGCCAAGATATGGAAGCAGCCCAAGTGTCCATGGATTGATGAATGGATACAGACAACGTGGGGTATAGATATATACCACAAATGTATACATATGATGGAATATTACTCAGCCATAAAAAATAATGAAATCTTATCACTTGTAAAAACATGGATGGACCTGGAGAGTATTATGCTAAGTGAAGTCAGACAGAGGAAGACAAATATCATCTGATTTCATTTATATGTGAAATCTAAAATACAAAACAAACAAACACAACAAAACAGAAACAGACTCACAGAACAAACTGATGGGCAAAAGGGGATAGGTAAAATAGGTGAAACAGTGTTCAGAGTTAGAAACTTGAAGTTATGAAATAACTAAGTCACAGGGATGTAATGTACAGCATAGGGAATACAGCCAATAATATTATAATAACTTTGTGTAGTGACAGATGGTTAATAGGCCTATCAAGGTGATCATTTCATAACATAAAAATATCTAATCACAATCTCATACACCTGAAAATAATATAATATTGTATGTCAGTTACAAATCCATTTTGTTTATTTATTTATTTATTTATTTGACGGAGAGAAAGATCACAAGTAGGCAGAGAGGCAGGCAGAGAGAGAGGGGGAAGTAGGCTCCCAGTTGAGCAGAAAGCCCAATGCAGGGCTCAGTCTCAGGACCCTGGGATCATTACCTGAGCTGAAGGCAGAGGCTTAACCCACTGAGCCACCCAGGCCCCCCTACAAATCCATTTTTAAAGTGGACAAAAGATTTGAAGAGACATGTCTCCACAGAAGATATATAATGAACAATAAACACAGGGAGAGATGGTCAACATCATTAGCCATTAGGAAAATGCTAATGAAAATCACAAGATAGTATTTTTCACCTACTTGGGATGGCTATAATAAAAAACACAAACAGTGATGAGTGTTGGCAAGGATGTGAGCAAATTGGTACCCTCAAACAAGCTGGTAGGAATGTAAATTGATGTAACCCTTTTGGAAAAAAGTTGGCAGCTCCTCAAAATGTTAAACATAAAGTTATTCTGTGACCAAGCAATTCCCCTTGTATATATATACCCAATAGAAAGAAAAGATAGGTCTACACTAAATCTGGTACATGAATGCTTATAGCAGCATTACTTACAATAGCCCCCAAAATGAAAACAACCCAAATGTTCATAAACCAATGAATGGATAAACAAAATGGTATATTCATATGATGGAATATTTTCAGTAATAAAAAGGAATGAGTCGTCATACATGCTATAAAATAGATAAATTTTGAAAACATCATTTTAATTGAAAAAAGCCAATCACAAGAGATCACATATTATATGATACCATTCATGTGAAATTTCCACAATAGGTGAATATACAGATACAGAAAGGTTAATGAATGGTTGCCGAGGGCTGGGATAGAAAGCAACTGCCAGTGAGTCTGGGGTTTCTTCTGGGTGATGAAAATGCTCTGAAATTAGATTATGTTGATGGTTATACAACTCTGAACACACTAAAAACATCAAATTTTATCTGTTAAATTGATGAATGTTATTCTTTATCAGTTATATCTTTTTAATAGACCCATTTTTTAAAAAGCTATTACATAGGGGTACCTGGGTGGCTCAGTGGGTTAAAGCCTCTGCCTTCGGCTCAGGTCATGATCCCAGTGTCCTGGGATCGAGCCCCACATCGGGCTCTCTGCTCTGCGGGGAGCCTGCTTCCTCCTCTCTCTCTGCCTGCCTCTCTGCCTAGTTGTGATTTCTCTCTGTCAAATAAATAAAATATTTTTTTTAAAAAAAGCTATTACATAGCTTAAAAAGAATAAACAAAAAGTAATAGGTCTAATACATGTTAAAATACCTTATTTCATGAAAATTAGAGCACGGCATATCATAATTCTATTAATTGTTAGATAATTTTTATTACTAGGATGTGTAACTGATAACCTCTATTGTTTTAGATAGGTTGCACTCTTAGAGTGTGTTAATTTTTTCTTCCATGGAAATACATCACTTACAAAATACTCTTTTGTGTGACCTCAAAGAAACTGAATAATTTAATTTTATTGAAATTTCAAGGCCTTTTCTGGTTAATCTAAAACACATTTCAAAATAACTCAGTAATGATATAAAAATAAAAAGAAAGAATAATTGCCTTGTAGGTTTTCCGTTATTTATTTTGACTCAGCACTCCTGATCACATTCTTACTAAAGTGAACTTGATTGTATTCCTGCCTCACTCAGAAACCTTCAGTGTCTTTTCTCTTCCAAGCTTCTCTGCCAGCCACTCAGGATCTCCCACAGTTTAATTGCAATCCACAGGCCAGCCTTATTGGCTGCTCCTACATAAACTCTGTAAATCAGTCAAATTACTTGGTGTCTGAACTCACCTGGCATTCATTCATTCATTCATTCATTCATTCATTCATTTCACCAATCTTTAAAATATTTGTCCAATGCCTACTGTGTATCATATGTACTGTAAATTTAAGGTCTTTGCATGTAGGGAGAAATCAGAAGGCCACATGGTACAGTAGAAATTAGTCAGTTAGTCAACTCAAACATATGTGGCTAGGTCAAACACCAGCTCCAGTCACCAGCTCTGATGATAGCCCCCTAACTAGGTGGGTACACACGTCCCAAAGCAAGCCAGGGACATCACATTGTAGAGCTTTATATGCACAGAAAGTAAAAGAGAAAAGTAGTATCTATTTCCCCTGGTTGTTATGGAAGTGATTTAGATTTTTAAAAAGTAGTTATTTAGGGTCATTTTCTCTTTAAGGAGCTAAAGTTGTCAGAAGGCTCAGTGGATGGGAAAAACGAGTGACTTCAGTGAGAGCTGGGAATGTCATTTAGACCCAGAGTGCCTTAACACTGGAGAATTCCACAGGTTTCCTTATAATGTGGCTGTCCGTTGTATGTTCTGCAAAATATGTTCATTCAGAGCAGAGGTCTATGACCAAAGGTTCAACTAGAATCTAGCCTCCCGACCAGGATATTGTACTCAGGTTAGAAGCTCCTGGCCCCTGCATGTTTGTAAGAAGCGCTTATTAGCAAGGATTCTGAAGACTACAACTCCAGAAAGTGTGCCTTTAAAAATATTATGAATGTTTCTTTTTTAAAGTACACCTTCTTTTTAAGAGTACTTTTAAGTTCACAACTAAGTTGAGTCGAACGCAAAGTTCCAATACAAATTCATCCCTATCAATATCCCCCACCAGAGTGGTACCTTTGTTACTATGAATAAACCCACAGTAACGAATCATTGTCATCCAAGTCCATCACTTGCATTGGGGTTCCCTCTTTCAATATTTATTTTAAAATAATTTAGAGCACTGATTTTATTTAAATAAGAGTATATCTTTAGGTGAAAAGTGGTCCTAAGTCTTACTATTATTAGAAGAGTTGAATTCAGTTGTGAATGCCAATTCTGTGTATGCCTATCCCACTTACTTTAAATTTGGTGGGTTTTACAATAATTAACAATGCAAACACTTTGCCAGCTGGGTCTTAATATCTGTTTCCCCCAGAATTCCTTCACTGTAGATCCCTGATACACACAACATACACAAACACACACATATACACACACACACACTCACACTTCTAAGTGGATGAGGTGTTGATGTGTTTTCTCCTTGAATTGTTCATGTTGTGTCTGGCCTCTCTTAAAGTTCCCACCTCCTGCTCTTCGTAAGAAGTGTTGGTAAATTTTTAAAAGGGGAAGTTTAGTATACTCCAGGAATTGATGTCCCATGAGTGCCTGGCTGGAACACATAAAAGTAAGATTCTGTACACAATGGGGAGGGAGCCCTTTCTATCTAGAAGGAATGCTACAGCTGTCCTTATGGGTTATCTCTCAGAGAACCCATCGTGAGCTGAAACCATTTAAACCACACCATTTTAAACCTAACAGGTTTGGGGCCTCTGGGTGGCTCAGTCAGTTAGCTGTCTGCCTTTAGCTCAGGTCATGGGTCCTGGGATCAAGCCCCGCATCAGGTTCCCTGTTCAGCGGGGGGCCTGCTTCTCCCCCTCCCTCTGCCTGCTGCTCTGCCTACTTGTGCTCTCTCTCTCTCTCTGTCAAATAAATAAAACTTAAAAAAAATAAACCTTACAGGTTTAAGTTTGGGTTTATGGCTCATTTCACTGGCAAGCCACAAGAACTCCTATTTTCTTAATTTATTTTCCTTCCTTGGGATCCCTTTGTTGTAAATTAAATCAACTGCCCCCAAGTCATGAAAACAATATTATCATACAAAGAAGAAGGCTTTAGAGTATTGAACAGCACACTCTTTATTTGGCTATCCACCCATCGTCCATCTACCTATTCTCTATCTGCTACATATTACCTACAAACCTATCTTTTTATTTATTTAAATTTGACTTGCCAGAAGAGAACCGTCTTAGAGATGGGAAGACCTTGGACTTTTTGAGAGGGCTAGGTTCTGCCTCTGTCCTTGGGAAAATGGATAATCTGCATCTTTGCTTCCAGTCTGTAAATTGGAGAAATAATGGTAACTGTACAGGGTTTTAAAAGTTAAGAGAGATCATGTATTTAGAAGTGAATTTATTATTTTTTCCACAGTGAAGAAATGTTAGCATTATGGTGAGGGTGAGCGGCGTGCAACCCTCCCCCGTCTCGTCCGTCCAAAAGTAGGATCCAGCAGCAGAAGCTGGGGCTCAGGCTGGGAACGTGCACCAGGCAAACTCACCGCCTATCACTGAGAATACACTGTGCTTGTTACTTGACACCAAAAAGAAGGAAACTTTGCTGATTTTCCAAAGCACTCTCACTCATGTTATCTAATTTTTTTACTTGATCCTCAAAACAACCCTTTGGAGTAGTCCTGGGGCATACTGGCCCCATTTTACAATTGAAAAGGTGTGGGGAGTCAAGGGCTTCCTCCAGGTTCTGGAAGCAGTGAGCATTAAAGCTGGATGGGGTCTCTGAGTTTTCAGTCTCAAGGCAGGACCAGATGCATTCCCGCCATTCGTATGGAACCTGAAAATGGCACGTACATTTCAGGAAGTGTAACAACAAAGGTTAATTGGTTAATTAGATGAGAAGCAAGCATAAGCCAAACTTGTAGGTGTAATGAAGGAAAAAACTGAGGTCTGAAATTGACCTTACCTTCTCTCAAGCCATAATTTCTACTTATTATTCAACTTTCAAAGGATGAATTTTAAATCTCTCTCCATGTTGCCAATCTGAAAGTCTTTTGCCTTGATTTGGGCAGAGAACCCATTAAAATTTAATTCACTTTTCTAGTTAGGGGGAGGGGTTAAAGAAACAAACAAAAGAAACAAAAAAAGATGATTTTGTGTCTCTATAAAAACGTTAAAAAGAAGTCTACATGAAAAAGAATATCTATTTAGATGTAATTGATCCAACAAGATTACCTATTTTTAAAATTCATACCCCTTTTTAAAAGCATCTTATTCTGTTACAGCTTCTATCAGAAACAACTCACAAGACTGCCTGTTTCGAAGGCAAATTGAAAGGGTTGTTTTAGATACCAGGGCCGTGTATTGGCTCCTCCAGAATAGTGATTGCTCAGTGTGTGGTCCTCAGACCATGACCATCAACATTACCTTGGGAATGCAAATTCTCAGGCTCCATCCCAGACCTACCACATTGGAAACTCTGCACTTGGGGTCCAGGAATCTACATTACAAGACCTCCAAGTGATTCTGATGATTTTAAATTTTGAAAATGTCTGTTCCAGAAGAATCAGGGGTTGACTTGGCGGTGGGGTCCTCTCAGTGCAAAGCCTTAATCCCTCCTGATTTCACTGTGGAACAAACAGGAAATCCAGGCTAGGTCTAGTCTCAGAGAAATCCTGGTATGCTTGGTCCTCCTAGCAGCCCCAGTTGGGAAAGCCAACTCAGGTTAACCCACAGCAATCTTTATACATCCTACAGTAGGTGAAAATTTATCTTCTGCATCTGGTAGCGGGGTTAGGCAAGTCTTGCTTAAACATTATTTCCTTAGTAAGATTTGCCTTACTTGCAAGACAGTATATTTTCATTGGTGTTTTGAACTTAGATAGTAAGGGGTAATAGATATCTTAGGGATATGGGTTAATAGAATCTTGGGGTCAGGAGAGTTCCTAAAAGTCAGGGTCCAGCCCTTTGTCAGGCAGTGTCGTGATTATTTACAACATCCTAAATAATAATAATGATGATGATGATGATGATGATGATAATAGCAAAGTCCTATATCTTTTATAATTTCATACATGGAAACTTACTGTAATTTCCAAATCAAATAACTATATATTTGGGAATGTGAGTATCACCACCATCATCATCAGGAAACTGAAGCTCAAAGAACCTAAGTCCCATAATTACATGGGAGAATTCAGACGGAAAAAAAATCACGTTTTCCCATCCCTTTTACATCATACTTCCCTAGGATCAAGGAATTAGATTAAATTGAATGAATTGTTACAAATATGGTGTTTTATTTGTAAAAATTCTCTTGACCTTACCTTCTCTAGAAGGTCTTTGCAAGACCACGAGAGTGGATATTCCTTTTCAATACTGTTTGGACTCTAAGAAAGCCTGGAATCACTAGCTCTGCCTCCTTGCTTCTCTGCCCTTGGCAGCCACTTCCCTTCATTGCCTCTACTACACACCATTGCCGAGGCAGGCAGCTGAGCAATTCCTCATGTTTTTGAGGGGTCGATAACAATAGAAATCATCTTTGGGATTCTTGCTCAAGTCTGAAATGATGGTGCTCATGTGGCTAAGTCCTTTAGCCTAAGCATACAGAAATGGACGTCTTGAATTCTCTCTAGTAGTGGTAATGATTATACATCACCGACATATCCTGCCTATCCCAGCTCTCTGGGGCCTCATGACTTACACCTAGGAGATGATCAGGGGAGGTCATTATAGTCCTGGAGCAGACTGTGATCCAAGCACCTCCTTGCTTTCGTCCTCCTATCTCTAAAAGAACGGGAGGGAGGGAGAGGCTAAAGCTCTAAGATCAGCAAATTCTGGCTTATGTCTGGGGGTTGGAGGGAGGGGGTTAGGTGAGGCTTGAAAGCAGAGCTGACTTTCAGAGAATCTAACAGTGTACTATGCGGAGAGTGACACCATTGTCGTTTTTATTTTTTTAAACTTCTCAGATCTCCCTTGAACCAACTCCCGAGCACCACGGTCTCCGTTTAAGAAAAACACCCCACCCCCGAAAGCCTTCCCAGCACATCTGGGTAGGACTGTCATTGAAAGCCTCTCCAGTCACTTCCTGTTGCAAATAGAGGCAACTGGGGCACGGTAACGCTTACCACCCTCCACGACAACAAAATCATTGGCCCAAGAGTGGGCGGTGCATGAAGTAAGGGACCCCAGGACCCCACGGCATCTATTCTACAAGATCCCTTAGGGAAGCCTAGAGTGTGTTTTCTAGAAGTACAGTTTATTATGTTGTTTGAATATGTTACTCTGAGCAACAGATGTTATTTTTGGAGTCTGAGCAACTTTATTTTAGTGAAAAAAAAAATCTTTGGCAGAAGTTAAAAGATTGTTGGCTAGAAGAAGCGGTTGGTATATGGGGTTCCAATCAAGCCTCCTCAGTTGTACCGTAACGGTTTACACGCAGAGCCAGAAGTCAGTGATTTGCTGTCTTTGAGTGGCTGCCACCCATTATGATGAATATCACCAGGACTCTGCAGGGAAGCAAGGAGACATCCTTTCACCTTCAGCTTTGAAGTGCCACAGGGAGAGGGGAAAATGGTCAAGCAGCTGATGGAGCCCTCAGAATCCACTGGGGTTTCAGTACACTTCATTCCCCTGTTCATTTAGCTCGGAGGAGCTTCTAGAGAAGCAGCTGAAGCCTTCAAGAACGAGCACAGTCCTTAGTGCTGAGAGGGTTATCTACAATTTGCTCTTACATTTAAGTTTTTTGAGCAGTGAAGAGACCACTTCACTGGAAAACTTCACTAACACTCTTAGATTCTCTCCGTGGGCCAAAGGTCAAGTTTCTAAAGCAAATTTTGTTTTATTTCTATCATATTCTCACACACCTCTACTGTTTTGTGCTAATTAACATCTTACACGAGTGGTAAATTACTGAAGGAAAGTTAAAGGAAAGCTCAATGTCACTGTTTGACAGTCCTGTGGCCCCCAAGGCTGGCAGCCTTCCGATGACAGCAGGTGCTGTTGACCCAATCAAGGAGGTCCAGTCCAGTGGGTGGGGACACGGAGTCTGCAGACACTCACTGGTGCCATTGAAGGACGTCCACTGAGGGCTGTACTCAGCAGCCAGGAGATCAGTCCATTTTGGATCAGTATCCTGGTCCAGATTTGAGAGGTCAAGTTTGTGTGAATCCCTTGGAAGAGGGAATAAATAAGAGCTGCTTAGGCTGTCAAGGTCTCAGGATGACACAGCAGGTTCGGAACAGACTCCTGTCGAGAGCTGGAGTCTAACTTCCTGATGGTCTGAACACTTTAAAGCTGGCCAACTAGACGGGGAGTTTGGAGCTTACTTCAGAAGCGCTAGAGAGGAGGATGGACACATCCAGACCCCGCAGTCACTGAGGTCCTAATGACAAACTGGCCTCAGTCAGGATTGGCTCAGAGATCAGTGTAACAGCAAACTGCTGGGGTCAGACTACATTAAATGTGCTGGGTTCTGATCAACTACCTGGGTCATTTTGGATTTTTTTTTCTGCTCTTTTCTGGCTCTTCTCTGTTTCGGAGGGAATTACATTTTCTGGGCTCCATTGCCCTTTGCTTTACCAGTATATTTGGCCAACCCGAGGCAATGGCAGAAGATTGAAGGGTAGGAAAGAGGAAAACCACAATATTTGTCCCTCTTTCTCTGTCTGCTTCTTTTTGTGTCTCCTGTGGTAGCTTCTTTTCCTCCAGAGTTCTAATCACCTCAAGAAAAAAAAAAAAAAATGCCCCACCCTCCATGATCCCATCTCTTACAGGTAGTTCCCACTGAATCTCAGCTCCCTCTGGAAGGTTCCGGGCGACTAGGCCCTGCTTAGCCGCCTCCTCCCATTGTCCTTTCAGCTCCAGTTAGCATTATAGCTTTCTGCTGTTGTGTCCCCATCTCCTAACTGGATTTCCAGTTCTTCCATCCTCTTGAATAACAGTTTCTCTCTATTAAATGCTCTCTGTGTGAAAGACCTAGAGTGGTATTACATTTTCCTGGCTAGACCCTATGACACATTCCCACTGTACAGATCTGAAATGGCATTAGAAACCATCTGTCTGACTATTAAATTACTTCCCTTCCCCATTCGAGATTCATGTCCTAGTCCCTGTTGAAAACAGTTCTTCTTTCTAGCTTGGTTCTTCACATCCATGTTGAATTTTAGTTCCTTTTTTTTTTTTTAAGGATTTTATTTATTTATTTGACAGAGAGAGAGAGATCATAAGTAGGCAGAGAGGCAGGCGGGGGTGGGTGGTTAGCAGGCTTCTGCCAAGCAGAGAGCCTGATGCGGGGCTCAATCCCAGGACCGTGAGACCACAACCAGAGCCGAAGGCAGAAGCTTAACCCACCCAGGCAGCCCTGAATTTTAGTTCTTTTGGGTAACCTGTCCTCTTAACAAATCAGTGTAGTCATTAAAAGAATTAACTGATGTCCTTTGAACACCAGTTCAAAGGCTATAATCTAGGAAGAAACGACCCTATGAGTCACAGAATGAAATTATAAACATCAGTCCTCATCCCGTCTTCTTCCCTCCAGCCTGTCATCAACTTTTCCTATTATGCTATTCCTTTCTCATTTGTGAGTATCAGGCCACCTGGCAGGGGTAGTCTCTGCTCAGGTTTGTATAGTTCTTCTGGCATTGCTGGCTCCCAGCAAAAGAAAAGTATTGGTGATCTCCACCCACAACTGTCGTATTTCAACAGAAGGCAGAAAGGCCCTGTCACCATGAAGCTGACTGATCCTCATTAACACAACTAAGGGTCCCAGAACACATAATGCTTGTGTTGCTTCAGTGAAGTTTGTCGAAATTCTAAGCAAAAATTTAGGCTTACCTGAATATCTCTCTATATAGCTACTGATAATGGTAAGAATCTAAATTGTTCACAATACAAATACATATTATAGGATTTCAAGGTCTAAAACTACAATGTAAGGAGACCTGTGCTAGTCAGTAGTTATGTGGCCGGAAGCAAGACTTTTCCTTATGAGTCCATTTTCACATTTGCAAAGTAAGGGAGTTTGACTAGATGATCTCTAAGAGCCTAGAAATATAAAGGTATAACTGTAGGGTAAATTCACTTGCACTGTTTTCTATTCTTCATACTTTATTTTCCTTCCTTAAGAACAAAAGAGGTCTTCTTGAGGAAAGAGAGCAAAATCTTTCTTTTCTTTTCCCCACTCTGATACCCCTATCCGTATTACCCTCAGCACTTTGATCAGTGAAGCATGCCCAATTATCCCTTTGCCTAAAAAGCAGTGCTTTGGCAGATGGCTCTAAGAGTGGAAGAAAAGACTTTGGAGTCTGTGTTTTCAGTTTGTGTAGTTAACATTTGTATGCCCAAGCTCCCCCACCCTTTCGCTGGAGAATTAATTTGGTATGTTGGAAGACTAGATCTCCTGATTTTCTCCCTTATTCTGATTGGCCCACTCCATGCTTTCTCCTGGTGGCAGTACCCTTTCTGGGCTGTGTGCATGCCTGGGTCCACTTGGTGCCTAACCAGAGTAGGCACTCATTTCCACAATGAGATTTGAGTTCTGCCCACACACATTTCTCTTCCCGTTGTCCTACCATTGTCCTGTGTAAGGACCTTGAAAGCTTCATCAGAGACTCATTTTGATGAAACAGTATCTCATCTTTCAAGTCTTAGTTTAGACAACACTTCGTTAGGAAAGTTTTTCATTTCTACCCCTAGGATGTGTTAGCATATGTTTCTATAATCCTCTCTACTTTCTTTACCAAGAATACAGAGACTAAAGCCAAAACTGGGTTTAACTTCTGCCTCTGCCAGGTAGTTACAATGTCAAAGTTTTTTAGGCTTCCCAAGACTTATTTTTAAAAATTGTGAAATGGGAATAACAACAGTACATACATCCATGTTTTGGGGCAGGATTTTTCATTGAAACACTTCGAACAGTACCCATAATTAGTAAGTACTCAACCATATGGTTTCTTGTTATTATTAGATTGTTATTGATATTACTAATTAATTATGTCCATTTCCAAAACTTAAGGTGATCTCTAATGTTCTCTTCAGTCTTATATAAGCAGTGAAATATTACAATTTTCCTCCCTTGTGTAGGGCCAAGATCCAAAATGTCTTTCTTTCTTCAGACTCAAGAAGATAGACTTGGCTAGAATTCTTTGTTTTTTTCTTTTATTTTGAGTCTGACCTATCCTTTTATCAATAAATATAAGGAAATAGCTGAAATCTATTTGGCTAACTAAAATAAAGAAAACCAAAAATCCTGAAAAGCTAAATATAAATTTAAAAGGAATATATATATATATTCCTTTTAAATATATATATTTAGTTAAACCAATCATTAATCATTATTCTCCTTCCTGTAAAAGTAAGATGAATCATCTTTATGTAAGAATTAAAGATATTTTTGTACTAGCAGGGCAGCAATTATGCAAAGGAGTGAAATACTCTCATGATTATGCTCAACAGATGACAGGACCTATCAAAAGGGCACAGGACAGGAACCAGCTCAAGAGGACTCTCAGGGGCCAATGCTGAGACAAAATCCATACTGACAGTAATGGATTACAACCCCTTGAATAAAATAAGAACACAGGAGTCCATGACAATATAAACAAAAACTTACAACAGAATATCAACTAGGAAGAGCAGAAGGAACAGCAGATTGAGAGAACTACCCTTTGGGCAGCGGTATAGTCCTAATTGATTCAGGCGCATCGTTGGTGGTTGTGAAACTGATGGGTGACAGTTTGATGAGGATCATGGTATTTACATAGTCTCAGAGTATCTTGCCCAAATTATTTATTAATTGAAAATGGAAAAATAATGACTTTATAGTGGAGAAACCTGAAAATTGCCACCTTCATCTGGGGAATAAAGTTAGCATCACCAGTGATGAGACAAACCAACAGCCTGTGTCTCCTGATATGATTTACTGGGAAGGACACAATGTCACTTCTCTGGCGTTTCTGCCCCGAATGCACAAGCTGAATCTAATCATGAGGAAATATTGGACAAACCCACCTGAGGGACATTTTAGTCTGTCCCTCTTCCAAAACTTCCAAAATATCCAAGATGCTTTGTGCTCTTCAAAAATGTCAAAGGCTTGGGATGCCTGGGTGGCTTAGTCAGTTAAGCGGCTGCCGTTGGCTCAATACATAATCCCCGGGTCCTGGGACTGAACCCTGCATTGAGCTCCCTGCTTGGCAGGGAGCCTCCTTCTTTTGCTGCCTCTGCCTGTCACTCTGCCTGCTTGTGTACTCGCTCGCTCTCTCTCTCTGTCACATAAATAAATAAAATGTTTTTAAAAATTGTGAGAGGCTTGAAATATTTTTTTTAAAAAGAAGACAGGAAATATTACAGTTTAAGGGAGGAAAGATGGGGCAGCTAGATGGCACAATCAGTTGAGCATAGACTTTTTTTATTTTTAAAGATTTTATTTATTTTTTGACAGAGAGTGAGAGAGACAGTGAGAGAGGGAACACAAACAGGGGGAGGGGGAGAGGGGGAAGCAGGTTTCCCGCTGAACAGGGAGCTCTAAGCTCTGCCTGACAGGGGGGCTCAACGGAAGCTGGGGGCACTCAATCCCCTGAGCATACACTTGATTTCTGCTCAAGTTGTGACCTCAGGGTTGTGAGATCAAGCCCTGAGTTGGGCTCTGTACTGGGCAGGGAGTCTTCTTGAGGATTTTCCAGCTACCTATGCCCCTCCCCCTGTTCATGCTCTCTCTCTCTCTCTCTTAGATAAATAAATAAATCTTAAAAAAAAAAAAGACTGAGGAAAAATTACAGTTTAAAAGACAGTAAAGATATATAACAACTAAATGGAATGTTTGCTCCTGGATCAGACTCTGAACTGGGGGGGGGGCAGGAATTGTAACAACATTATTGGGATAATTAAGGAAATTTGAATATGAACTATGGATTAGATAATACTGTATCAATGCTAAATTTTCTGATATCGGTAATTATATTGACATATTATAAAATACTTTATTATTATTAAGTATACATACTAAAATATTTCAAGGTAAGAATGCGTAGATTCCCCAATTTACTCTCTAATGGCACAGAAAAATGAGAATATGTATAGATTCCCTCTATGTGTAGCTATATAGGGAGATTTGTATACTTATCTATTTCTCTATCTATCATCCATCTAGGTGTTGAAAAAAGTGAGTAAAGGATTAAATAAATGGGGCAAAGTGTAAAAAACGAGTGGATCTCAATAAAGAGTATATGAGAGGGGCACCTGGGTTGCTCAGTGGGTTAAGCCTCTGCCTTTGGCTCAGGTCATGATCTCAGGGTCCTGGGATCCAGCCCCACATCAGGCTCTCTGCTCCACAGGGAGCCTGCTTCCCCCACACCTCTCTCTGCCTCCTCTGCTTACTCTCTCTGTCAAATAAATAAATAAATAATCTTTTTAAAAAAAGAGTATATGAGAGTTACTTATTCTATTTTCATAGCTTTTTTCTAGGTTTGAATGTACATTCTCAAAAAAAAAAAATGACCCAAAAAATATATGGGAAACCAAAATTCCCCTATCAGCAGACACGATTATCTGCATCTCGCCAGGATAAGAAAGAAAAGCCTAGCTTCCTGAAAAGGCAGTCAAAACTCTCATTTCCTAATCATCATTTATCTTTGTGTCTGTGTGTTTTGGAGTGAGAGTTCTGTTTTGCTTCGTTTTTAATCTTTGCATCCTTCATTATAAGGTGGGAACCCAAAGGGGGTAAAAATGGGACACTCCTGGTAAGTTCAGCCCTATCATTTTAGGGACAGGATATAGCTGATCAGCTTTTGTACCATATCGTCATGAAACAGGAATACAGTTATTTCCCAAGAATGGCGATAAATTACATTCTTCAAGTCAGCCCCAACTGATGGGAATTTGTATGAAAAATTACTTGCTAGTTCTCAAGCTCCTTGCACGTCCCTCATGACATTTTGGCAAAGCAAAACTGGGGGTGGCTGGATTGTAAAATATTTCCCAAAAATCACAAAATATTTTAGAGCTGATAGCAGACCTAAACTCTTATCTGCTGACTACACATAATTTTAAGCTATTCTGGGATGCCCTGAGAGTCTGTCTTATGCAATCTAAGGGGCCGCTTCCATTTCTTCCTGCCTTTTTAAACTGAGGAGACTTCAGAGTCCAGAATGAAAACCAGAGCACAGCCACCGAAGGGGAGAATTTAGAGCAGGTCCAAGAAAAGAAGCTAAAAGAGAAGACAGGCTGAGATGTTTGACAGATCTGTGGCCAGGCCTCCTCTTTTCATTTCAAAACAGGCGAGGAATACTCTATGATTACTCTGATTTTATCTCGTTTAACCCCTTAATATTTTTGAGGTAGGCACTACTTTTATTTCCATTTAGCAGCTCAGATAACTAAAATTTAGAGACGTAAAATGACTTGTCTAATGTGAGTGGCAGGGTTGAGGCTGGAATGAACTTCAGCATGACTCTGGAATCTCACTAAGCTTGAACTATCCTGTTTTAGGAACTGTAGCGATCAACACAGTCTACTTTTTCTCCTGAAGACTCATAGCACAATGATAACCTCATTCACTCTTGCGTAATTTTTGCCTATTGTGGTTTAGAGAGAAAGCACCAACAACTATGGTAGGTTTTCTGACCCCAACAATTTCATTCACAAGCATTCCTCCCATCTCAAGGCCAGCAGCATTTGGGACCCACAGTGCTACTTGGGCTTGCTGTAAGATTTTGAAATGCTTTCTGAATCATCAGAGAGCTAGAGATTAAATGAACACTTGTTCAAAGTGGATAATCATAATACAACTGCTTGAAAACTGATGTGGTGGTGTCATTATTCGTGGTAAACTTCCTCATCAGGCTGAGTAGACCTCGACAGCAGTTTTGAACCTGAGGTCCAGACTCACCGGGCAGCCAGCAGATAGATTTCAGAGGGTCTGTGAACTTGGATGGGAGTACATTTCCTCTTAATTTCCACTCACTTTTAAATTTTATTTAAGTGAAATTTAGCACTGCCTTCCACTGTGAATGTCACTACAAATCACAGCATTGTTATCGATACCTGTGACTTTGTCATCAATAGAAATCACAGATATTTTCAATCCTATCACTTGTTGCTGATATTTCAAAATGTCATTTATATTCATAATTAATTTGGGATTATGGGGGCACCTGGCTGGCTCAGTCACTAAAGTATAAGACTGTTGATCTAGGGGTTGTGAGTTTGAGCCCCATATTGGGAGTGGAGATGACTTAAAAATAAAATCTTAAAAAAAAAACCTTGACATACAGTATGGTATGTATACCACATACTGGTATACACATACCACATGTGCCAGACACAAAACATAGATCAATAGAACAAAATAGAGAGCCCAGAAATAGACCCTCAACTCTATGGTCAACTAATTTTCAACAAAGCAGGAAAGAATGTCCAATGGAAAAAAGACAGCCTCTTCAACAAATGGTGTTGGGAAACTTGGACAGCCACATGCAGAAAAATGAAATTGGACCATTTCCTTACACCACACACGAAAATAGACTCAAAATGGATGAAGGACCTCAGTGTGAGAAAGGAATCCATCAAAATCCTTGAGGAGAACACAGGCAGCAACCTCTTCGACCTCAGCTGTGCCAACTTCTTCCTAGAAACATCGCCAAAGGCAAGGGAAGCAAGGGCAAAAATGAACTATTGGGATTTCATCAAGATCAAAAGCTTTTGCACAGCAAAGGAAACAGTTAACAAAACCAAAAGACAACTGACAGAATGGGAGAAGATATTTGCAAATGACATATCAGATAAAGGGCTAGTGTCCAAAATCTATAAGGAACTTAACAAACTCAACACCCAAAGAACAAACAATCCAATCAAGAAATGGGCAGAGAACATGAACAGACATTTCTGCAAAGAAGACATCCAGATGGCCAACAGACACATGAAAAAGTGCTCCACATCACTCGGCATCAGGGAAATACAAATCAAAACCACAGTGAGATACCACCTCACACTAGTCAGAATGGCTAAAATTAACAAGTCAGGAAACGACAGATGCTGGCAAGGATGCGAAGAAAGGGGAACCCTCCTACACTCTTGGTGGGAATGCAAGATGGTGCAACCACTCTGGAAAACAGCATGGAGGTTCCTCAAAAAGTTGAAAATAGAACTACCCTATGACCCAGCAATTGCACTACTGGGTATTTACCCTAAAGATACAAACGTACTGATCCGAAGGGCCACGTGCACCTGAATGTTTATAGCAGCAATGTCCACAATAGCCAAACTATGGAAAGAATCTATATGTCCATCAACAGATGAATGGATAAAGAAGACGTGGTATACACACACACACACACACACACACACACACACACACACACACAATGGAATACTATGCGGCCATCAAAAGGAATGAAATCTTGCCATTTGCAACAACGTCGATGGAACTAGAGGGTATTATGCTTAGCGAAATAAGTCAATTGGAGAAAGACAACTATCATATGATCTCCCTGATATGAGGAAGTGGGGGATTTGGGGGTATGGGGGACTTGGGGGTAGGAAAAGAATAAATGAAACAAGATGGGATTGGGAGGGAGACAAACCATAAGTGACCCTTAATCTCACAAAACAAACTGAGGGTTGCTGGAGGAAGGAGAGTCGGAGAGGGGGGTGAGGTTATGGACATTGGGAGGGTATGTGCTATGGTGAGTGCTATGAAGTGTGTAAACCTGGAGATTCACAGACCTGTACCCCTGGGGATAAAAATACATTATATGTTTATTAAAAACATAAGAAAATTTAAAATTAAAAAAAGAGAGAGAGAATGAAAAAAAAACCAAAAACCTTGAGAGTATGATAATTTTTAGGTAATTATTAAACTCATGACTAGCTCTTATTTAAAATGTTAACAAGAAAACATGTAATTGCTAGATCACAAATTTGTTTAAAAAACATTTTTATAGTGGTATGTCAATATTTTTGAATATTTTAATAGTGGTATCCCAACCTAGTTCGTTTTATTTGTAATTATATGTCTTTTTTTTTTAAAGATTTTATTTATTTATTTATTTATCTCTCAGAGACAGAGAGAGAGAGAGCACACCAGCAGGGGGAGCGGTAGGCAGAGGCAGAGGAGGAAGCAGGCTGAGCAGGGAGCTCTATTTGCTGGTGGTGGGGGTGGGGCACGGTGGAGAATGGATCCCAGGACTCTGGGATCATGACCTGAGCAGAAGGCAGATGCTTAACTAACTGAGCCAGTCAGGCATCCCAATGTTATGTCCTTTAGATTATTATTTGAGAATTGGGTTATACCCAATGCCAGAATGGTACCTGGCACAAGAATGGTTAACAATTCTGCTCTGGAGCAGAAACCCCTTCATTCCTTTAGCGGGACTAACAACTGGCTGCTTTCAGAGTCCCTGGGGCATTGCAGTGACCCAGGCAGGAATTGAGAAAGGCTCTAAATGCTGGACAAGATCATTGTTAGGTACTAGTACGGATGTCCCACCCAGTGCTTCCCATAAAAAGCAGCAGCAGCCCTCTCCTCTCCCTCGCCCCAAGCCTGTCCAGGGCCAGAAGCCTGGGCAGTTCCTCTGCGCAGCCCCTTTGCTAGTTCTCCTTCCTGCCCTACTTTAATGAAAGCAGATCTTCTGACAGCGGCTCCATGGACCCCAGTGCTCTGGGGAGTTGGGCCTGTGTTAGCAGGCCACGGGGGTGGATTGGAGCCAAGGCTTTTGTGATTCTCTCCACCCTCATTTGCCTGTGAAAACACAGCCCAGAAGGACTATGCTGGAGGGTGGATGATTTTAGCTATATATTTGCACTGGTGGAAACTGAAGTTGTCCTTTTATGTGTCATTTTCTCAAATTTCATTTTTTTTTAAATCCTTTATTTTCCAACAGGCAGATCCTGGTCACACCTCCCCAGGTGGCACCAGGTGCATGCATATTTTTCTGATAGTTACAATGCATCATAGACCCTTACTGGAAAATGAAAGATGAAAAAAACTTCATGGTGTTAGATTACTTTAGATATTCTATTATTATGCCTGCTTTCTTTCTCCCCCGCCCCCCTTTAGGTTTCATTGTTTGGTCTTCCTCCCCCACTTGAACATCTCTTAGCTGAGTTTCTTTTTTTTTTTTAATTTTTAAGACTTTTTTTATTTATTTGACAGACAGATCACAAGTAGGCAGAGAGGCAGGCAGAGAGAGAGGAAGGAAGTAGGCTCCCCGCTGAGCAGAGAGCCCGATGCAGGGCTTGATCCCAGGACCCTGGGATCATGACCTGAGCCGAAGGCAGAGGCTTTAACCCACTGAGCCACCCAGGTGCCCCACTTAGCTGAGTTTCTTATCACAACTTATCATTTTAGATCATTTCAGACATCTACTATTCTGTGTCTTTTCCCAGTTTCTCTGTGGAGTAAAGATCAAGAGAGTGTTACACTAGCCCGTACAACTTACATTTCAAAAAACGAAAATGTAGCATCCTATAAGCTCGTTTAAATTAGCTCCTCTAAAGCTTTTTCCTCAACTATCAGGATAGAGGCATTCTTGGAGCTTAATATATTTTAAAGCTTGTAATAGTAAAAATTCTGTTTGCCTAATGGTTCTTACGACATCATCTTCCCTAACCCACGGAGGTGACATTTATAAGCACGATCGCTGAGCGTGACTGAGGCAAATTTTCACCTACAGTGATTACCCCATTGGGTAGGAGACCAAACAGAAGCCTTGCTGTGTGCTCTTTGGTCATTGGTGGATATCATGGTGGCTTCTTGCTAATCCAGTGTTTTGTTTTGTTTTTAAATTCTGCTACATTCTTATTAATCCAACTACTCCAGCTATTTGGCCGAATTTTCCTGGAAGAAAATGAAATACAATCAAACTTTGATTCTCTTCTGATTGTTGAGGCCTACTGCTTCCTTTATGGGGAGTGAGAATCAACATAGAATTCATTTAGTGTCCCCATGCAGTAGGTGACTTTTCACAACAGATTTGCCCTTCTAATTGTGTCGGTCTGGCACATTTTAAAAGGAGCTGTCTTTATCTGGGTGGCAGTGTGATGTGGTTTAGGACCAGATCAGGTGGCCGAATCTAAGGGCAATCTGGACACAACGTCTGTGCTCTGTTGATTGCCAAGAAGGCTGGGCAGCTCAGTGGGAGGCTCAAAGACAGAGATCAAGGATCCATGCCTGTGTATGTTTTCTGGAACTCTCATGACAAGGAACCACGAACTGGGTAGCTCAGACAGCAGAAGTATATGATCTGGGGCGCCTGGGTGGCTCAGTGGGTTAAAGCCTCTGCCTTCGGCTCAGGTCATGATCCCAGAGTCCTGGGATCGAGCCCCGCATCGGGCTCTCTGCTCAGCAGGGAGCCTGCTTTCTCCTCTCTCTCTGCCTGCTTCTCTGTGATTTCCGTCTGTCAAATAAATAAATAAAAATCTTTAAAAAAAATTTAAAAAAATTAAAAAAAAGAAGTATATGATCTGACCATCCTGGAGCATGGAAGTCTAAAAGCAGGTGTCCGAAGTAGACAGGGCTCTCTCTGAAGCTGTGAGACAGCCTCTGTTCCAGGCCTTTCTCCTGCTGCTGCTGCTCTCAGACATTTCCTGGCTTGTAGGTGGTGTTTCCTAGTGTCTTCACATCATCCTCCCTCTGCACATATCTATCTCTGCATTCAAATCTTCTCTTTTTACAAGGATGTGGTCATGTTGGATAAGGGCCCACCCTAATGACCTCATCTTAATTGGATCATCTGTGGAGACCCTATCTCCAAATATGGTCACATTCAAAGGCCCTGGGGGTTGGGACTTCAAGATCAGTATTAATTCAATATCATTTCAACCCATTACAGCATCTATCTTAAAAAATCACCAGAGAAGATCATTATATATTAATAAAATGTAAATCATATAATTTGCCTTCAGCAACTTTATTTATTCCAGATGTCTCATTTAAATGATAGAATGACAAAAGTAACGTACCATGAATGTTCTTTTTCTATAAATTATAAATGCTATCCAGTTATTCCTACATTTTCCAGGGAGTGTGATTCTTCATTATTTCCTTCTAGGTCCTTTTGGCCTCTTCCTGAATTTCATGGCTTTCCCTTCATGTATAAACACTAGACTCTGCCTCTTTTTTGATCAACAGCATGCCTGGTGCCCTGTTATTTGGGAATTTAATTCACTTTCATTTGTTTCAAATAGTAAAAGTCTATACCCCTGGTTTATATTTTCCTCTGTTCAGAAGAGTAACCTTCACAGCGGTTGGCTGTGTTCTTTACAAGTGGTAGACAATTATAATCAAATCTACAATTAAGCATCCATCATAACTTCCCCTGTTCTTCCTTTCAAGAGAAACTGAAGAAGCCTTGGGTGACACTTGGGCTCTCCAGAGTGGATGGAAAAATACTGACCCAGAAAATAAATGTGTAACAATCTTTTCCATTACTGAATTGTGGTGTTAATTTTTTTTTTCTTAATCTCTGGGCTAAGTGTAAATATGTGACTCACTTGAACTACCTCATTCTTAGGCCATAAATATGAGGAGTGATGACTTATAAGGAGGTCATATTGATGTGTAGTGAGTAAATGCTTGTCTGCACATATTAATTTAACAAGAAAGTAGCATTTTCCTAAGTAGCATGACATGAGAAATAGCAGAGAATTCAATATAAGTAAAAAGTGATGATAATCTTGAAGATAAGTTATGACAAAAGAATCCTTTTTTTTTCAATTAATAATAATAATGTAATTGTATCAGACTTCTTTTTTAAGACTTTGTTTATTTGTCAGAGAGAGAGAAAGCACAAGCAGGAAGAGTGGCAGGCAAAGGGAGAAGCAGGCTCCCTGCTGAGCAAGGAGTCCCACACAGGACTCGATCCCAGGACCCTGGGATCATGACCTGAGCCAAAGGCAGACACTTAACCAACTGAGCCATCTAGGTACCCCTGTATTAGGCTTTAATACCTAAAATCATATATGCTAGGTCTTGTTCCAATAAAAAAAATTCAATTAAATTTCAAATTCTATGTGAAAATTAACTTTTAAAACATATTCATTGTTCGTAGCAATTTTCAATTCCTAGTACATGGGATACCACATGCAGGTGTTTCAGCTGGATTGGTTCCCTCAATTCAAGGAGTCAGCGTCAAACTTTGCTCCTACGGCACTGCCACATGACCTGAATTTTCAGGGGTACAAGCAGGACAGTGCCCTGTGTTCCCTCTTTTTAGAGCAAACCCCTACTCCACCCAGGATCAAGCAGGACAAAGTGAGGATCTGTGTTTCCAAGAGTGGCTTGCCTCAGAGTCTACTCTGTTATGGAAACAAACAAAACACAATCCGCGATGGGTAACAGTTTCAGAAAATATGAAAAGCCCACCTACTATGGTAGGGGGCTCAGAAATATCACCCAGTCTCTAAAACAGGTGAACTGGTACATTTAAAAGTTTTCCGGGGCACCTAAGTGGCTCAGTCTGTTAAGTGCTGACTCTTGATTTCAGCTCAGGCCATGATCTCGGGGTCGCAGGGTGATCCCCGTGGATGGTCTCAGGCTCCACCCTCAGCGGAAGTCTGCTTGAGAATTCTCTCCCTCTGCCCCTCCTCCCACTCGCCAACCTCCTCCCACTCGCCAACCCCCCCCAAATAAATGAATAAATGAATAAATAAATAAATCTTAAAAAGGTTTTCCAAATCCATGTTCAGACAGCCAGTAATATTAAATAAAGGCATTCGTTTTTCATAGTAATGAAATTTCTACTTCTGTGACTGTGCTGGTGCTGGTTTCTTTTTTCCTCTCTGCTTAGTCTAGTCGCACATCCTTCTATGCCCTTCCTCTGATTGCTTTCCAAAATGACTATGGCCAATATGCTCATCACTGAGCAATCGCGTTTAGCAGCGTAATGCCAAATACCATAGTTCTTCTCTATGTGATGGTTCATGGGTTGTCTCATGTGCCCCCGTAGTTTTCCAGATGCCCTTTATTTATCTCTGACCTGCAGACAAGGAGGCAGTCTGGTAGCTGATTGGTACCATCATGGTGACAAGCTCAGCATTTAGCTCCTGAGAGATACTCAACATTTATTGTAAAATTGCATTTTTACAATCAAATGGTTCCAGCCATGTAACAGAGTCATAATGGTAAGGTTAACCCATAGTCCATCGATCCCTTCATGAGGAAGAAAAACCTTACCTGATTTATGCAGGAAAAGCAAGCAGAATAGAAGTGGAATTCTGTTGACCTGTTAATCACATTGGTTTTCTCTGCTCAGAACTGGGGAGGGGAGAGGGCTGTTCAACTTTTCCCAAGTTTTGTACGTACATACCGGTAGTGCCCTCTAGTGGAAGGTAGCAATTCTCTCACCATTCAGTTCCTGGACATTCCGTTTGACCAGAAGGATTTATACATTTTGCTACCACTTCTTACTTTGTCCCCCTATCTTGCAACAAGAGGGTTTTCTTTCAAAGTGACTTGGGATGCCACCGTCTACCACAGCTGTCACTGGTGTGTGGTTTATGAGAAATACTTAAGGTGAATTCAACTGAAGCGAGTATCAATTTTTACCACCACCCTTCAGTCATCCAGTTGCCAATGTGGGTGCAATTTAACTGTTGCGTGCAAACCCTTGGCTTGGGTGTGTTTGTGTAAACGGTTCAAAGCCATGGACTGTGTGTCTGGCAAGCTGCTTCCAAGAAACAAAGGAGAAATAGGCATGTTTTCCATTTAAAAGACATGTGGTTCTTATTGCCTTACAGAAATTGGTTTTTGTTTTCACTTCATTTTATTTTTAAAGTGCGTTTTCCGCTGTGAAAGAAAGTGTGTTCATTATAGAGGGACAAAATCACCCACAGTCCCCACCAAAGCCAACACTGATTTTGGGTAGAGCCTACCAAGGTAGACTGCTTCCCTGGAGTGTCTCCTAAGGCAGCAGGCTCTGAGGCACTGAGGGCCAGCATGCCATTAACTTTCCATGCAGCTGTTTTCTCCTTTTATGAAGTGCAATGTTAACATTGCATTTATGTACTTTCATTTTCTGCCTCCAATTAGGTATGGCAATTGCATAATAATAATAGCAGCCATTTATTTAGCACAGATTTTCCAAACCCCACCCTCCAGTTGCCATTTGTCTCCTGGAAAACAACAATTTAGCTCACACTCAATTCTTCCCTATAACCTCCTACATCTCTGCCAGGATTTGTTCTCGTAATACTAATAACTGCCATTTAGTAGGTCCTTATTACACAAGATAATATACTGGGTAAGTATGTAGCCTGATTGCATTTTAATTCTGGCTTTTTCCCCTAATAGCTGTGTTTGATCTTGGATGAGTGATTTAAAGTCTGGGGCTTTGTCAAATAAAAGCCCTGCCCCACAGGATTTTTAGGAGAAAATTAAGTCCCTATAACAGAACTGGGTACATGGGAAGTACCCTATAAATGTTAGCTGTTATTATTAATATTTTATATGACATATTAGACATTATACCAGTTCCTTTCTATTTTTCATGCCATCTGGCCCTCGTAACAGTCCTATGAGTTAGATAGTCTCATTCTTGTCTCATAGAAGGAAAATGAACCCGTGAACCTCAGAGACCCATCCAAGTCACATGGTGAGTTACCCTGAAGGGCCCAAATCTGGCCAGATCTGATGGTCCCTAACACCGGAGCTCTCCATCTATTTTTGGATGCGATGGCTTAATTATTAGTTAGCTTCTTTGATTTTTTAATAGATGGATAGATCAAGAAAAATGCATGCAGAAAAGAAAAAGGAGCAAATCATCATTTTAAAGCTGTACACATTTTCATAAGTGAAAAGCACCTGAGAAATCAGCGGGGCCACTTTCCCAGACCCTCAGAAGTCCGCCTTGTCCCCACGTGCAGTCACAACACCTCCAGTTGTCACCAGTGAGCCCATGTCTAACACATAGTGGTTTGCCTGTCTTTGAACTCTAGATATGCAGAAGCAGACAGTATGACCCTTTTTGTGTCTGACTTCTTTCACTTAGCTTTATATTTGCAAGATTTATCCACATTCATTCATTTTAATTCCTATACAGTGTTACATTAGTGTTCTATTAAGTGTCACATCACAACATATCTGTTTTACTCTGGGACAATTGGGAGATTTCCAACTTGGGACTATTATGAATATTGTTGCAGTGATAATGCTTGTACATGACTTTTGGTGGACATACGTATGCCTTTCCACTGGATGAACACTAAGGAGCCCAACTGCTAGGTCAGGGGATAAGCGTATTGTTAGCTTTAAAATATTGTTGCCATATAATTTTCCAAAATAGCTGTACAAATTTACACTCCATGGAATTGAATTTTAGCCAACATGAGGAAATTAGAGGCCATTTTTTAATTTTTAAAACACATTAGAACAAAAGACATAGTTTGATCTAAATCACTTTTGGATTTAAAAAATGAAATGTGGGGACCACCTACGTGGCTCAGTCAGTTAAGCATCAGCCTTTGGCTCAGGTCATGATTCCAGGGTCCTGGAACTGAGTTCCACATTGGGCTCCCTGCTTGGCAGAGGGCCTGCTTCTCCCTCTCCCTCTGCCTGCCACTCACCCTGCTTGTGCTTGCTCTCACTCTCACTCTCTCCCTCTGACAAATAAAGAAATAAAATCTTTTTAAAAAATGAAATCCAGGATGACTGGGTGGCTCAGTTGGTTACGTGTCTGCCCTCAGCTCAGGTCACGATCCCAGGGCCCTGGGATTGAGCCCCACACTGGGTTCCCTGCTGGGCAGGAAACCGCTTCTCCCTCTGCCTCTGCCTCTGCCTGCTGCTCCCCCTACTTGTGCTCTTTCTCTCTCTGTGTGTCAAATGAATAAATTAAATCTTTAAAAAAATGATATCCATTAATAATTATTAGCTCCCGAGAAGCACTTGAGTTTAAATTTACTTACACAATAGAAATGACTCATCTGTAACATAGTTAAATTCTCTATAATATGAATGAATTATCAAGAAATCTAAATTTAAAAGGATAAAATTAAGAGTAAGCAAGGATGTGGTTATTTCTGGCAAAGTAGTTCATGAACAGAATAGTCTGTTTGCTTGGGTTCTTGCAAGTTTTTTTTATAGAGTCATTGTTCTGTAGTCATCAGAAACTGTGTGACCAACACAAAGTTGGTCAATATCAAAGTTGTTCATATCAAGGATCTTGTCCTTATCTATAGGGAAATTATGAGTCTTAAGGGTTTTCAAATCCTTAGCAGCAAATCCATTGCTCCAAAGAAATTTTACTCTGAAGAACAAAATGTCTAGCAGAGGAGCTGCTGTGAGAAACCTCCAGTCTCCACATTCTCTGCCTTCGGCTCACTGCTCCTAGCAGTCCCCAAGAGCATTCCCAGACCCAGGGAGCATGGCATGAGCATGAGAGCCTACATCCTAGATAATAAAATGTACTCCTCTTCTGCCACTTCAGTAGCTGGTGGCAACTCCCAAAAATAGTATGTCAAGAAGGAAGGATTCTAAGAATATGGTGAAAACACAGACTACACCATGATCAATTAGTAATGTCTGTCACAGGCACTGGGAGGGTCTATAGGCCAGTCCCAGATACCATCTATATGTATCCTTTCTTTGACGTAGGTCATTTTCTATGAACTCCAAATCCAGTATAAACGTGTTTGTCATGTTGGCACATCAAGCATCTGGCTAATTGTTTAGTACACATAAGCAAAACCCTGACCTAGGAATCATCTTGGTACATACATCTGCTTGCATTTGGCCAATACATCTTTTGAGATAAATTACTAAAAGTGGAATTCCCACCACTGGAGTTCAGTCTCCATATTCTTTTACAGAATAGCACTCTGCCCCTCCAGTGTGTGGCATGTGGTTATTACTTAGCAACTGGTTTCCCATCAGAACTGCAGAGTCCTGGAATTTCAGTTCTGTCTTGTGCTCCTGGGTTTCATTCCAACCCTGATGATCTGATGATGGTGACTGACAGTGCCTGACACTATGTTGCTTTTTTCCATAGTGGGTGTGGATACAGACTTTTTACTTTAAATATAAGGGTGTGTGCATGTATGTATATAAATACATACATATATATGTATATATATACATATATATACACACATATGTGTATATATATACTCATATACATATGCATATGTAAATATAAGGATATATCCATATGTATACATACATATATATCCATATATATTCATATACATATGGATATGTTGTGTGTATATATAATATACTGAGCCACCCAGGCACTCTATATTTTTAATATTTTAATATATTAAATTTTCCCATTTTCTTTAAAAACTAAGAATTAAGTACCAGAATTCAGCTTATATAAGGGAAGCCTGAGATGAAGTAATAAAAAATAAGAGAAAATTCTCTTGATTTTAAGAAAGAACCGATACACACAGCCGTTTTTCTCAGTCGCTATTAGGGACAATATTAACAGTTAGAGGACTGCTTATGAATTTAATGGAACCATTGCCCAAATGATTAATGTTAGGGCACAGACCAAAATTTAGCACTAAATGGGTACACTAATAGTGGAGCTGGAATATTGGAGTATTAGAAAAATCTCTAAAATATCTATGGAACAGGTAGTTTTAATTAAAAAGTGACCCTCTCTAACTCATTTCATGTCTCCTCACTGCCTTTGCCCTGGGCATCAACAGCTGATTTATCCATTCATCTCACATAAAACTTATTCATTAGTAATTAATACTCTTGGGAGTGTCTGAGTGGCTCAGTTGGTTGAGCGGCTGACTTCTTGATTTTGTCTCAGGTCATGATCTCAAGGTTGCGGGATTGAGCCCTGCGTCAAACTCTGCACTCAGCATGGAGTCTGCTTGAGATTCTCTCTCTCCCCCTCTGCCCCTCCCCCCACTCATGCATGTGAGTGTGCTCTCTCTCGCTCTCTCAAAATAAATAAAATCTTAAAAAAATAATTAATATACTTAGATTATTTCTTACAAAGTGTCTTGTGCTGACATGGATAGAAATATTTTTCCAGGGTCCTTAAGTTTGATTCTTACAGTACTCATCCCACATTCTTCCAGAAAACAGGAGGCTCACTAAAGCAGACTATTAGTGGCATTCTTCATTATTTGCTGTTTGTTGTTTGTTTGTTTTTGATTTTTTTAAATTTCTGCATTCTTTATTCACCCTTTCTCGTTTTATTCCAGTTAGCATTTCCAGTGATGTTTTGGGAATCCCAACAGTCCCCACAATGGCCGGCCTGTTTAGCCTTCCACATGTCCTTTGACTTTATTACCTACAACTCACTTATAATTTATTTTGAAGGCACTGATCGTCTTGCCTTCTGGAGAATTTCTCCATATGCCTACCCCCGCCATCTCAGTTCACATTATCTCAGAATGTATCACAATCACTCCCTAGGCTGTAAGTCTGCCTTCGACTTTTGCAGTGTTTTCTTGGATTTACATAACCACACTCTCTGTGAGTGGAGATCCCAGATCCAGACACTCCTCCCTGGCATTCTGAGGAAATGTGATATACTTCATGTATGTGTTTGACATTTCATGTACATAGCTTACTGTTACCCATCAAGATTCACAGCAGTGCTATCTGATCCCTGAGATGGCATTTTTTATTCTATAGAAATGGTAGAAGGATTAACCCCAATTTTATAAACCTACATTTTCCCAAGTAGAAAACAATTCACCAGTCTCTCTTTTCTTGTTCATCACCTTAATAAATGAATTTCTCATAATCTGCTTTCTACTGCATTCAGATTTTATCGTCAGTGAATTATTCTGGGCTAATATTTTGTTTGGTGTTTAATGTTCCTAAATAGTTCATCACATGTTGATAGATGTATCTGAGTCAGTGGACACAATTACAGGCTCTGTATGTATGTGCACTTTTTTAAAAAGTTTGAGTTTGCCCCATCTTTTATCAATATAAGATGTTCATTTATGCCCTTGCAATTTTGAAAAATAAATATATCTGCATGATTACAGTTATAAAATGATCCACTTTTCCTCCATTTTTAAACTGGATTATTTCAGCTTAATTAACTAAAGATCATTCCCCCAAATATCCATTGTATTTGGGTTACAAAGACACAGTTTTAGTTAAAGAATGTTACCAAATGCTTTTTCTGCTTCAAGCAAATTTTACAGTAGAAGTAACCTTCACTTTCAGATCCAGATTTTAATCTTTTTGATTTATAATATTAACTTACGTTCACATAATTCTGTAAACTAAACCCAGAGAGTCTTTCTGGTTACCAGCATAATTATAACTTTCATCCAGTGTTTACCCGGGAATAGTGAATTCATTTTGTTAAAATGAGATCTGGCATGAACCTTATCCAGGCTTAACTGAAGCAAACGTAGCTTTTTCTTTCCTTCCTTCTTTCTTTTTCTTTTTCTTTTTTGTTAGGTTTCACTAAATTAGATTTGCAAACTGGACACAATTAAAAGCTTTAGAGTATCAAGGAAAAGGCAGATTTGAGAGAGATGTAGATTTTTCTTTTAAGAATATTTGACTAAAACCCAAATACAAAGAAAAGAAAACTAAAGAGAGGTTGTTAGTCTAGTATTTCTAAGTTGATTTGCTTAAAGCTCATCTGCATGCTTTTGTACTGCTTGCCAATCCAATGGAAAGGCCAAATCGCTAAAGGTAAACAGGATTTGGGACGCTGCCTGCTCAGGGATTCAAGGATTAGCCTTTCTTCCGCCCTGGACCTGCTGCTGTCAGTCCAAATGGGGTCCCACCCTCTGTGCCTCCTAGAAACTGCTTCAATTTACACACACGTAGCTCTAATGCAAATCGAGAGTAATATCATCAGTTAGAGAAAGACAAATACCATATGATTTCGCTCCTATATGGAAACAAAACAAATGAACAAACAAACAAGCGAACTTAAATAGAGTGAATAAACTGGTGGTTGCTGGAAGGGAGGTGGGTGGTGAAATAGATGAAGGGGGTTAAGAGTACACTTACCTTGTTTTTTTTAAGATTTGATTTATTTCTTTTTGCGAGAGAGAGAGAAAGCAGAAGCAGGGGGCAGGGGCAGAGGGAGAAGTAGATTCCTCACTGAGCAGGGAGCCCCAAGTGAGACTTGATCCAAGGAACCTGGGATCAAAAACTGAGCCAAAGGCAGATGCTTAACTGACTGAGCCACCCAGGTGTCCCCAAGGGTACACTTATCTTGATGGGCACTGAGTAATGTGTGGAACTGTTGAATCATTATATTGTAGACCTGAAATTAATAGAATACTGTATGCTAATTATGCTTCAAATTTTAGAAAGGGAATAAAAGAGTAATATTGTACCTTACCTAATGGTACAGGAGGTAAAACAGCCTGACTTTTCAAGTTAGTGGACCTAGATTTGATTTCCGATAAAGCAACAGAACTAGTATATATATTATGACATACTGTATATTAAATATAAAAGTATAATATAAAATACACATAAAATTTACCGTAATACAAGAAGCCTGGTACATTACAGCACCTGGTATGGGTCTCTTTACCCTTTATTTTGGAACATACAAAGTTTATTGAACACTTTTACATATAGTGTAGCATTTTATTTATTTTTTCTTATTTTTTTTTAATTTGTTATTTGACAGATAAAGATCACAAGTAGGCAGAAAGGCAGGCTGTGAGGGAGAGCAGGCTCCCCACTGAGAAGAGAGCCTGATGTGGGACTCGATCCCGGGACTCGATCCCGGGACTCTGGGACCATGACCTGAGCTGAAGGCAGAGGCTTAACCCGCTGAGCCACCCAGGCGCCCCAGCATGGCATTTTATAATCACAACAGTCTTGTAAGGTATATTTACTTGTCCTCGTTTTCCAAATAAGGGCACCAGAGCTCAGAAAGCATCATTACCTTGCTTGAAATTCTGGGGAAAGAACAGAACTGGGATTCACGCCCAGTTCCTAACCATCCAAGTGCAGAGTGTTGTACTTGCTTCTATCACAGCTTCTCCCAAAGAGCTTGTAAACACATTTCCTGTGTGATTGTGGGCTCATGTCGCTGGTTTCTCTAAAATGACCTAATTTCAATCTTAAGTCTTATTCTGTGTTCCAACATGAACCTAAAATAGCCAGTTTTTTGTGAGTTTCATCTGAAAGTTCAGGCTTTCCTAGGTGGATTTTTGGTCCCCAGTAGGGTTTTTCTGCCCCCTCTTCACTCCCAGGGTTTCGATAGGAGATATGCAGGCTTATACGAAGCCTGGAAGAAGCTCTTTCCCACCTGGACTGGCAGATGTCTACTGGCGTGTGTACTGGCATTGGTATCCAGGAGTGGCCAGTCCTCTGTGTAGCCGCACCACTGATGAACTTGAGCACAGTTGCTGTTGAAATTGCTTTGTCAGGGGCACCTGGGTGGCTCAGTGGGTTAAAGCCTCTGCCTTCGGCTCAGGTCATGATCCCAGGGTCCTGGGATGGAGCCCCGCATCGGGCTCTCTGCTCAGTGGGGAGCCTACTTCCCTCTCTCTCTGCCTGCCTCTCTGCCTACTTGTGATCTGTGTCTGTCAAATAAATAAATAAAATCTTTAAAAAAAAAAAAAGAAAGAAAGAAAGAAATTACTTTGTCTGACTGTTGCATGTGTCAGGCCCGCTGGCTCTTGATGGCACACCCTGGGCACTTCCTGAGCCATGGAGCGAACTTTTGGAAGTGCCCTGGGTCCTGTTAGGACAGTGATTCTGAGATTCTGTTTGAAATCCATCTGCTTGGTCAGCCCATGAGGTGCCCCTACTTCCTGAGCCACGGGGCTCTGTGGGCCAGGACGGGCTGTGGAGGAGAGGTTCCCCTTGTTCTAAATCCACTAAAGCTAACTGGAGATTCCTCTGCCCTTTTCTCCAACCCCAATCTCTGCCTCAGCCTAAGAGGGAGGGGATATAAGTCTATATCAAAATTTTCATTTGCTTTTCTCTCTGCTTTTTTTCTCTTCATGTTGTGGAAACAGTGTTTATCTCAGGCATCTGAGGATGGGGTGTTTGAGAGTTGTGGTTAGACTGGGTTCTGGCTGCAATCTAATTACTAATGCCAAGATCGTAGCTTCTGGGTGCTCAAATCTAAGAATAGATACCTGGGAAGAAAGAATGGGGGGAAAATTTTTCTGCTAAAAAAAAAAAATCCCCCCCACATACACTTACATAAATACTTCACCACGTTATCTCCCTCTCTTATCTTATAACTTTCTGTCATTTTGTTCTAGTCTTATTGCTATAGCATTACACATTTAAACTATATTTGGTAGACTGCTAAATAGTAGCTGAATATATCATTAAATTTGTGTGATTCACAATGTTATTTTCAAACAAAACGGTGGCTGATACATGTTTAAAATGGGCACGTCATGTGAATGGTTACGTGATTCAGAGCCATTCGATAAGAGCTTAACAGCCTAGATTTACTTCTCCACTTCCTCCCTCTGTATGCTCTTGAGCCCACTCCAATCAAGCTGTCATTCATACCATTCCATCACCAACAATTTCCCACAGCGAAATCCAATTCGTCCTCCTCTCACTTATTTGCAGCATTTGAAATGGTTGATCAAACCTTTTCTTCAAAAAACACTTTCTTTACATAGCTTCCAGGATTCTGAACTCTCCTGTTTTCCTCCTACTTACCTTTCTAGTCATCTTCTCTGGTTTTTACCTCAGCAACCCAACTGCTAAAAAGGCTAGAGATGCCCCATCATTCAGGGAACTCCTGTATCCAAATTGTCTTCAGGTGACTTCATCCAGTCTCGTGTCTTTAAATACCTTTGTTGTTCTGACATAGATTTACATCTCTAGCTTGAATCTCTGCCCTCAGCTCCAGATTCTTACATCCCATTAGCTCCTAATGTCCCCCCATTGCATGTCTAAAAGCTATCATACACTTAACGTGTTTGGAATTGACTCCTGATCTTTCCTCTACAATCTTTGCTGCCTGTAGTCTTTCCTCTTCTGAGCAAATGGCAGTTCATGCCTCCTTTTTCTTAGACCGTAAACCTTGGAGTCATCCTTCACTGTCTCTTTCCCTCTCACACTCCACTGCCAGTTCAAAGGCAAATCTGATTTTTCTTACCTTGTTCTCTGCTTTTCCCTGGTCCAAATGCCATGATTTCGGTGATCACCACCACCCCCTAGTTGCTCTCCCTCTCTTTCCCTTGCCCTAGCCCTCATAGTGATCAAATCACATCACCTTTTTCCTCATAATGGTCTGATGTTTCCCTGCCTCCAATCGACCTCTGTACACTCACTTCCATGACTCTGCATGACCCCACCACCCTTTACTTAACTTTCCCCTCTCCTTCTACTCTCCCCTTTGTTCTCTCTGCCCCAGTCACAGTGGCTGCCTCCCGTTACTTAACAAGTGCCTTTCTTCCTCAGGGCCTTTACACGTGCTCTTCCTTCTGTCTGAAACATTCTTTCCCCAGATACGTAGTTGGCTCACTCCATGACCACTTTGGGTCTCTGCCAGGATGATATCTTACCAGTAAAGCCTTCCTTGATCACTCTCTTTAAAATGTCCAGGCCCTCCTTTCCCCCCTGCTTTACTTTTCTCCATAGTACTTATCTCCATATAACACACTATTTATTTACTTGTATTTTATTTAATATCTGCCTTTCTGTACTGGAATCTAAGGACCATATAGCTTGCGGGTTGAGACTTTGCTCTGTTTGTTTAAGTCTCCAGATCCTAAAGGAATGTGGCACATTGTGGTTGCTCCCTAAATACTGAGTGAATTAATGAACAAGCAAACTCAGGCCAGTACTGTTACTCAGCAAGGAGCTCGATGACATACACATAATAGTTAATTAGTAAAAATATGTCCCATGGATGAATGAAATGGGTTAAACCTATGAGAATTTGCCTTGAACTTAGATCCTTAATTTATCTTTTCTATAGTTTTTGTCTTTGTTCTGAGATTTTCTGTGGAAGGAACATTAATTACTACTGAATTATCCTTTACTGGGCTTATGTACAAACCTGGTGTATATACAGGGTGAGTGCCTTTGGTAATAGCTACCAGCATGACTTTAATACACCACCTCGAGTGCCAGCGGCCAACAGAGCTTTAGAAAGCATGTACTAAAGAAGATCATTGCGCCAGATCCCTTGGATTTGAAATGAGGGTTCTGTGAGGTCACTCTGTTCTGTATCCAAATGTATTCCCTGCTATGGGGCAGATTGCTTTGTTATCCCACAAAGAAAAATGGGCTTGGAATAGCTAGAAGAGAGTCGGTTAAGTTGTGTGCTTCTGCCAATATATGCATCGAATTTTTGCCAATTATTTCAAAATGAACGGTAACAGATGACAATATAGTTTTAGAAAGTGTGTAAAACATATGCCAGTGAATTTTTTAAGGGGTTTAACTTATCTAATTACAAGAACTAGTATTGCATTTTTCATTTTTTTCCCTCCCACTCGTCTTCTCTTCTCCTAGAACCCAAAATATTATTATTATTCAGAGAAAATGCTAGAAAAGTAAGAATGAAAAAGACTAATTGATAAATCACCACCTAGTAATCCACAATTGAGACTCAAATCACACCACATGAGCCTTATCAACCATATATTCATCTTAGGATAATGTATGTAATAAATAAATGAACATGACAATGATTTGGTGAGCTTTTATATTAATTTATTTCAGAACAAAGGAACAAAACAGATAAAGTGAAATCCTTTAGAAAATTCTCCAGTGAGGGACATGGAAACTTTACTCTATGTCTATAAATTTTTTTTTTCCCATTTTATTTATTTTTTCAGCGTAACAGTATTCATTCTTTTTGCACAACACCCAGTGCTCCATGCAAAACGTGCCCTCCCCATTACCCACCACCTGTTCCCCCAACCTCCCACCCTTGACCCTTCAAAACCCTCAGGTTGCCCCAACCTCCCACCCCTGACCCTTCAAAACCCTCAGGTTGTTTTTCAGAGTACATAGTCTCTTATGGTTCGCCTCCCCTCCCCAATGTCCATAGCCCGCTCCCCCTCTCCCAATCCCACCTCCCCCCAGGAACCCCCAGTTTGTTTTGTGAGATTAAGAGTCATTTATGGTTTGTCTCCCTCCCAATCCCATCTTGTTTCCTTTATTCTTCTCCTATCCCCCTACCCCCCCATGTTGCTTCTCCATGTCCTCATATCAGGGAGATCATATGATAGTTGTCTTTCTCCGATTGACTTATTTCACTAAGCATGATACGCTCTAGTTCCATCCACGTCGTCGCAAATGGCAAGATTTCATTTCTTTTGATGGCTGCATAGTATTCCATTGTGTATATATACCACCTCTTCTTTATCCATTCATCTGTTGATGGACATCTAGGTTCTTTCCATAGTCTGGCTATTGTAGACATTGCTGCTATAAACATTCGGGTACACGTGCCCCTTCGGATCACTATGTTTGTATCTTTAGGGTAAATACCCAGTAGTGCAATTCCTGGGTCATAGGGTAGTTCTATTTTCAACATTTTGAGGAACCTCCATGTTGTTTTCCAGAGTGGTTGGACCAGCTTGCATTCCCACCAACAGTGGAGGAGGGTTCCCCTTTCTTCGCATCCTCGCCAGCATCTGTCATTTCCTGACTTGTTAATTTTAGCCATTCTGACTGGTGTGAGGTGATATCTCATTGTGGTTTTGATTTGTATTTCCCTGATGCCGAGTGACGTGGAGCACTTTTTCATGTGTCTGTTGGCCATCTGGATGTCTTCTTTGCAGAAATGTCTGTTCATGTCCTCTGCCCATTTCTTGATTGGATTGTTTGTTCTTTGGGTGTTGAGTTTGCTAAGTTCCTTATAGATTTTGGATACTAGCCCTTTATCTGATATGTCGTTTGCAAATATCTTCTCCCATTCTGTCAGTTGTCTTTTGGTTTTGTTAACTGTTTCCTTTGCTGTGCAAAAGCTTTTGATCTTGATGAAATCCCAATAGTTCATTTTTGCCCTTGCTTCCCTTGCCTTTGCCGTTGTTCCTAGGAAGATGTTGCTACGGCTGAGGTCGAAGAGGTTGCTGCCTGCATTCTCCTCAAGGATTTTGATGGATTCCTTTCGCACATTGAGGTCCTTCATCCATTTGGAATCTATTTTCGTGTGTGGTGTAAGGAAGTGGTCCAATTTCATTTTTCTGCATGTGGCTGTCCAATTTTCCCAGCACCATTTATTGAAGAGGCTGTCTTTTTTCCATTGGACATTCTTTCCTGCTTTGTCGAAGATTAGTTGACCATAGAGTTGAGGGTCGATTTCTGGGCTCTCTATTCTGTTCCACTGATCTATGTGTCTGTTTTTGTGCCAGTACCATGCTGTCTTGATGATGACAGCTTTGTAATAGAGCTTGAAGTCCGGAATTGTGATGCCACCAACTTTGACTTTGTTCTTCAATATTCCTTTGGCTATTCGAGGTCTTTTCTGGTTCCATATAAATTTTAGGATTATTTGTTCCATTTCTTTGAAAAAAATGGATGGTATTTTGATAGGGATTGCATTAAATGTGTAGATTGCTTTAGGTAGCATAGACATTTTCACAATATTTATTCTTCCAATCCAGGAGCATGGAACATTTTTCCATTTTTTTGTGTCTTCCTCAATTTCTTTCCTGAGTACTTTACAATTTTCTGTGTATAGATTCTTAGTCTCTTTGGTTAGGTTTATTCCTAGGTATCTTATAGTTTTGGGTACAATTGTAAATGGGATTGACTCCTTAATTTCTCTTTCTTCAGTCTTGTTGTTGGTGTACAGAAATGCAACTGATTTCTGTGCATTGATTTTATATCCTGACACTTTACTGAATTCCTGTACAAGTTCTAGCAGTTTTGGAGTGGAGTCTTTTGGGTTTTCCACATATAGTATCATATCATCTGCGAAGAGTGATAGTTTGACTTCTTCTTTACCAATTTGGATGCCTTTAATTTCTTTTTGTTGTCTGATTGCTGAGGCTAGGACTTCTAATACTATGTTGAATAGCAGTGGTGATAATGGACATCCCTGCCGTGTTCCTGACCTTAACGGAAAAGCTTTCAGTTTTTCTCCATTGAAAATGATATTTGCGGTGGGTTTTTCATAGATGGCTTTGATAATATTGAGGTATGTGCCCTCTATCCCCACATTTTGAAGAGTTTTGATCAGGAAGGGATGCTGTACTTTGTCAAATGCTTTTTCAGCATCTATTGAGAGTATCATATAGTTCTTGTTCTTTCTTTTATTAATGTGTTCTATCACATTGATTGATTTGTGGATGTTGAACCAACCCTGCAGCCCTGGAATAAATCCCACTTGATCGTGGTGAATAATCCTTTTAATGGACTGTTGAATCCTATTGGCTAGTATTTTGGCGAGAATTTTTGCGTCTGTGTTCATCAAGGATATTGGTCTGTAGTTCTCTTTTTTGGTGGGATCCTTGTCTGGTTTTGGGATCAAGGTGATGCTGGCCTCATAAAATGAGTTTGGAAGTTTTCCTTCCATTTCTATTTTTTGGAACAGTTTCAGGAGAATAGGAATGAGTTCTTCTTTAAATGTTTGGTAGAATTCCCCTGGGAAGCCGTCTGGCCCTGGGCTTTTGTTTGTTTGGAGATTTTTGATGACTGTTTCAATCTCCTTACTGGTTATGGGCCTGTTCGGGTTTTCTATTTCTTCCTGGTTCAGTTGTGGTAGTTTATATGTCTCTAGGAATGCATCCATTTCTTCCAGATTGTCCAATTTGTTGGCGTAGAGTTGCTCATAGTATGTTCTTATAATTGTCTGTATTTCTTTGGTGTTAGTTGTGATCTCTCCTCTTTCATTCATGATTTTATTTATTTGGGTCCTTTCTCTTTTCTTTTTGATGAGTCTGGCCAGGGGTTTATCAATCTTTTTGATTCTTTCAAAGAACCAGCTCCTAGTTTCATTGATTTTTTCTATTGTTTTTTTGGTTTCTATTTCATTGATTTCTGCTCTGATCTTTATGATTTCTCTTCTCCTGCTGGGTGTAGGGTTTCTTTCTTGTTCTTTCTCCAGCTCCTTTACGCGTAGGGTTAGGTTGTGTACTTGGGACCTTTCTTGTTTCTTGAGAAAGGCTTGTACCGCTATATATTTTCCTCTCAGGACTGCCTTTGCTGTGTCCCACAGATTTTGAACTGTTGTGTTTTCATTATCATTTGTTTCCATGAATTTTTTCAATTCTTCTTTAATTTCCTGGTTAACCCATTCATTCTTTAGAAGGATGCTGTTTAGTCTCCATGTATTTGGGTTCTTTCCAGCTTTCCTCTTGTGATTGAGTTCTAGCTTCAGAGCATTGTGGTCTGAAAATATGCAGGGAATAATCCTAATCTTTTGATACCGGTTGAGACCTGATTTGTGACCCAGGATGTGATCTATTCTGGAAAAGGTTCCATGTGCACTAGAGAAGAATGTGTATTCTGTTGCTTTGGGATGAAATGTTCTGAATATATCTGTGATGTCCATCTGGTCCAGTGTGTCATTTAAGGCCTTTATTTCCTTGTTGATCTTTTGCTTGGTTGATCTGTCCATTTCAGTGAGGGGAGTGTTCAAGTCCCCTACTATTATTGTATTATTATTGATGTGTTTCTTTGATTTTGTTATTAATTGGTTGATATAGTTGGCTGCTCCCACGTTAGGGGCATAGATATTTAAAATTGTTAGATCTTCTTGTTGGACAGACCCTTTGAGTAGGATATAGTGTCCTTCCTCATCTCTTATTATAGTCTTTGGCTTAAAATCTAATTGATCTGATAGAAGGATTGCCACCCCAGCTTTCTTCTGATGCCCATTAGCATGGTAAATTGTTTTCCACCCCCTCACTTTAAATCTGGAGGTGTCTTCGCGTCTAAAATGAGTTTCTTGTAGGCAACATACTGATGGGTTTTGTTTTTTTATCCATTCTGATACCCTGTGTCTTTTGATTGGGGCATTTAGCCCATTAACATTCAGGGTAACTATTGAGAGATATGAATTTAGTGCCATTAGTAGCCTGTAAGGTGACTGTTACTGTATATTGTCTCTGTACCTTTCTGATCTACTACTTTTAGGCTCTCTCTTTGCTTAGAGGACCCCTTTCAATATTTCCTGGAGACCTGGTTTGGTGTTTGCAAATTCTTTCAGTTTTTGTTTGTCCTGGAAGATTTTGATCTCTCCTTCTATTTTCAAAGATAGCCTAGCTGGATAGAGTATTCTTGGCTGCATGTTTTTCTCATTTAGTGCTCTGAATATATCATGCCAGCTCTTTCTGGCCTGCCAGGTCTCCGTGGATAAGTCTGCCGCCAATCTAATATTTTTACCATTGTATGTTACAGACTTCTTTTCTCGGGCTGCTTTCAGGATTTTCTCTTTGTCACTAAGACTTGTAAATTTTACTATTAGGTGACGGGGTGTGGACCTATTCTTGTTGACTTTGAGGGGGGTTCTCTGCATCTCCTGGATTTTAATGCTTGTTCCCTTTGCCATATTAGGGAAATTCTCTCCAATGATTCTCTCCAATAGACCTTCTGCTCCCCTCTCTGTTTCTTCTTCTTCTGGAATCCCAATTATTCTAATCTTGTTTCGTCTTATGGTGTCACTTATCTCTCGAATTCTCCCCTCATGGTCCAGTAGCTGTTTGTCCCTCTTTTGCTCGGCTTCTTTATTCTCTGTCATTTGGTCTTCGATATCACTAATTCTTTCTTCTGCCTCATTTATCCTAGCAGTGAGAGCCTCCATTTTTGATTGCACCTCATTAATAGCTTTTTTGATTTCAACTTGGTTAGATTTTAGTTCTTTAATTTCTCCAGAAAGGGATTTAATATCTCCAGAGAGGGTTTCTCTAATATCTTCCATGCCTTTTTCGAGCCCGGCTAGAATGTTCAGAATCATCATTCTGAACTCTTGATCTGACATATTACCAATGTCTGTGTTGATTAGGTCCCTAGCCTTTGGTACTGTGTCTTGTTCTTTTGTTTGTGGTGATTTTTTCCGCCTTGTCATTTTGTCCAGATAAGAGGGTATGAAGGAGCAAATAAACTACTAAAAGGGTGGCAAAGACCCCGGAAAAATGCGCTGTAACCAAATCAGCAGAGACCCCAAATTGTGGGGGGGAGAAAGGGGATAAAAACAGGTTCTAAAAAAAAAAAAAAAAAAAAAATTTACAAAATAAAACAAATAAAAAAATATAAAAAAGAAAGAAAAAATATATATATTTAGATGAACTAGTCAAAAAACGTTAAAAAAGAAAAGGGTAAAAGTTTTAAAAAATTTAGCAGAAGAAGAAAAAAGAAAAAAGAAAAAAAAATTGAAAAAAGAAAAAAAAATTGAAAAAAGAAAAAAAAATTGAAGTAGCCGCAAGACTAAAGAATCATGGGGAGAAAGCCATGAGTTCCGTGCTTTGCTTTCTCCTCCTCTGGAATTGCTCTGCTGTCTTAGGAATTGAATCTGCTTTCTCCTTGATAGATGAACTTCGTCCTGGCTGGATATTTTGTTGATCTTCTGGGGGAGGGGCCTGTTGTAGTGACTCTCAAGTGTCTTTGCCCAAGGCAGGATTGCACCGCCCTTACTGGTGGCCGGACTAAGTAATCAGCTCGGGTTCGCTTTTGGGAGCTTCTGTTCCCTGAACGCTTTCCGTAGAGTTCCGGAGGACGGGAATGAAAATGGCGGCCTCCTAGTCTCCGGCCTGGAGGAGCCGAGAGCCCGGGGCCCCACTCCTCAGTGCGCCCCCAGAGGACAGCACCCAATCACTCCCGTATCCCCAGCCTCTAGCCACGCTCCGAGCTCACCCAGCCCGCGACCAGTTCAAGGTAACCCCGAGCTGAGAGTTCAGTCCTCGGCTCTGTCTCTGCAGCCGGCTTCTCCGTTCTAATACCTGCGAGCTCTCCGACACTCCGACACCCCCGATCCTTCTGTGACCCTGCGGGGCCTGGGGCCACGCTGGCCCCGCGTGGGCTTCACCCTGGTTTAGCCTCTGGAGCAATGTCCCTCAGTGGAACAGACTTTTAAAAGTCCTGATTTTGTGCTCCGTTGCTCCGCCGCTTGCCGGGAGCCGGCCCCTCCCCCCGCGGTCTATCTTCCCGTCATTTTAGATTCACTTCTCCGCCAGTCCTACCTTTCAGAAAGTGGTTGATTTTCTGTTTCTAGAGTTGCTGTTCTTCTTCTCTTCGCTCTCCCGTTGGATTTGTAGGTGTTTGCAATGTTTAGATAAGCTATCGAGCTGATCTCCTGTTACCTGATGTAGTCTCAGGCTGTTACTTCTCCGCCATCTTAACTCCTCCCTTATGTCTATAAATTTTTAACTGTCAGATTTTAGTTTTGTCTGACAATTTACTCTTAGTAAATTGCTAACAAGAGACTATGCTTGTGTCATTTGTGTTGAAAAGAAAAGAATATCAGCAAACCGAATCTGAAATGTAACTTTTCAATTTGAATACATCAATGGCTCTGGTACTATTAAGGCTAAGACATAACACGTGTAAAGTTATGAGTCTATGAAAAAATTTGAACACACTCTTATTTACTAATGGAGAATAACCAAGAGTTTGTGATTACATATATAACAATATCTGTCAACTAAATGCTCTTGTATAATATGTAAAGTTGGATAAATATGAATAATTTGAAAAAGTTAGAAATAAATTAAATAATACTAATGATGGAATATTAAATACTTGTCAGTTGAGTTCTGTTTCCAGGTCTATGTTGTTGATGTACACCGCTGAAATCTGTCTTTACATTGCACATTTAAAAATATGTGAATAATGCATTATTTTAAAATGCTATAATAAAGATAATGCATGGCTGAGCTGGAAGAGTGAGAGAATAGCAAAGAGGCAGAAATAACAACAGGGTGAGAGAGCTCTGGACCTGCTTATGTAAAAAAGCTGGACAGACTTCTAATTTTAGCCCTGAAATGTAAAGAGGTTCTAAATCACCACTCCTATCCTTAAAACAAGAAAAGAGCTAAACAAACGAAATCAATTACTTTTTTGGACCATAAAAGTGAAGCTGCTGGGCAATCCACCATATCCTAAAATCTGGAGAGAAGCAAATATTGAAAATCAAAGCCAAGATTTGCTTACCTGGATAAAAACTAATGGAACCATGACTTGTTCTCTGTGAACAGTAGACAACACACAAGAATAGATTAAAAAATGTAAATAGAGATGGAAACCTTATGAAAGAATCAGGAGAATATGCTGGAAATGGGAAACTATGTAACAGAAACGAATGCCTTTGATAGATTCATCAGTAGACTGGACATAGCTGAGGAAAGAATCAGTAAACTTTAACATATGCCAAAGAAAATTTGGCAAGTTGAAATGGGAAGAGAAAAACACAGAATATCTAACAACTGTAGGATAATCCTAAAAAATATAAAATACATAGAGTTGGAATACCATAAGGAGTAGAAAGAGAATGGAGCAGAAGAAATATTTGAGATAATGACTAAGACTATTCCAAAACTAGGAACAGACACCAAAACTATAGTTCCAAAAATCCCAGAGAACACCAAGCAGGGTGAATACCAAAAACTGTATATATAGGCATTTCATACTCAATCTTAAAAAAAAAAAAAAAAGAAAGAAACTGGAATGGGGTGGGGGTCATCTTACCTGTAGAGGAGTGAGTGTAAGAAGTATGCAATTGACTTCTCATCAGAAACCAAGCAAGAAGAGATTGTAATGAAATATTTAAAATATTGAAAGAAAAAAACCCCACCAAATTTGAATTTTATATTACAAAGTATATAGAAATAGAAATTATCTTTCACAAGTGAAGAGGTGAAGATTTTCTCAAACAAAAACTGACGGAGTTCATTACTAGCAGAGCTTCCCTATCTGTTCAAAGAAGTTCTTCCTGAAGAAGAAAAACAATATAGATCAGAAACTCAGATTTTCATAAAAAAGAAAAGCATTGCAGGAAGAATAAATGAAGGCAAAATAAAAATTTTTATATTTCTTAATTGACCTAATAGATAACTATTGTTCAAAGTAATAATGGTAACAATGTATTGGTAATTATAACATAACATATAACATAGAAATGAGTGACAGTGATGTTATAAGAGATAAAAGAGAGATATTGGGAACATCCTGATACAAGGTAACTTACATTACCCGTGAAACAGTGTAGTATCATTTTAAAGAGGACTTGGTCATAAATTTATATTGCAAACAATAAAACAACCACTAAAAAGAAATTATTGATAGGCTAACAGAGGAGAAAAATGGAATTGCATGAAGTGTTCAGTGAAACCCAGAGAAGCCAGAGAAAGAGGGAAGAAGAAATAATTACAACAGATAGAGAATGATTAGAAACATGGTAGATATTAATCCAACTATTTAAATAGTCACTCTAAATGTGAATGATCTCCATATAGGGATTGAAAGAGATAGTAAGAGTGGATAAGAAAACAATGAGGTGTTGTCTACAAAAAATGTATACCACAACCAAGTGGAGTTTAGCCCAAGTATGCAAGCCTAGTTCAATATTCAAAAATCAATTCATGTATTCATCCTATCGCATGAACAGGCAAGAGAAGAAAAGCGACATGACCATAATAATGGATGCAAAAAAAAGGCACTTGACAAAAATCTAACAGCCATTTATGATGAAGACTCTTAGAAACTAGGAATACAGAGGAACTTTCTCAATTTTATAAATAACAGCTGAAAACCTTCAGCTAAGTTTATAATTCATAGTGAGAAACTAGAAACTTCTCCACTAAGATCAGGAACAAGTATCGGATGACCCCTGATTCGCCACTCGTTTCAAACTGTAGGTATAGAAAAACTGATCCTGAAGTTTACGTAGAGAGGCGGAAGCCCTGGAAAAGCCAACGTAATGTTGAAAGAGAGGAACAAAGTTGGAAGACCAAGAGTACCTGACTTCCCAAAATGTTCTATAAGCCACAGTAATCAAGACCATGTGGTATTGGCAAAGGAAGAGACAAATAGATCTATGTAACAGAATAGAGACACCAGAAATAGACCCACATAAATAATATCAAGTATCTTTGATAGAGGAGAAAAGGCAATGCAACAGGGCAAAGATAGTCTTTTCAACAAATGATGCTCAAACAACAAGACACCCACATGCAAAAAATGAATCTTGACACAGACTCTATACTCTTCACAAAAATTAAGTCAAAATGGATTGTGGACCTAAATACAAAATACGAAACTATAAAAGTCATAGAAGATAATGCAAGAAAAAAATTAGGTGACCTAGGATAACGCAGTGACTTTTTAGATATACCACCAAAGGCATGATCCATAAAAGATATAACAGATAAACTGAACTTCTTCAAAATTAACTTCTGCTCTGACCAACACACTGTCAAGAGAATGAAAAGACAAGCCATAGACTGGAGGAAATATTTGCAATGAAGAACAATTATCCAGAATATACAAAGAAATTTTAAAACTCAAAAATAAGAAAAATAACTCAATTTAAAAAAAATGAATGAAAGATCTGAATAGATACCTCGCCAAAGAAGAGATACAGATGCCAAGTGAGTATATAAAAAGATGTTGCATGTCATATATCATTACAGAATTGAAAATGCAAACTATGAGTTACAATTACACATCTATTAAAATGGACAAAATCAAAACACTGACAACACCAAATGCTGATATGGATGTGGAGCAATAGGAGCTCTCATTTACTTTTGATGGGAATGTAAAATTGCACAGCCACTCTAGAAGATGGCTTGATGGTTTCTTTCAAAATTAAACATACTCTTCCGATATAATCCAGGAGTCACACTCCTTAATATTTCCTTAGGTGAGTTAAAAACTTCTGTCCATCCAAAAAGCCACACAAGAATATTTATAGCCACTTTACTCACAACTGCAAAAATTTGGAAGCAACCAATCTGTCCTTAAATAACTGAATGGATAAATAAACTGTGCTACATTCAGACAGTGGAGTAGTATTCAGTATGAAAAAGAAGTGCTATATGAAGCCATGAAAAGACATGGTGAAACCGTAAATGCATGTTACTAAGTGAAAAACACCATCTGAGAAGGCTGCATATTATATGATTCCAACTACATACCGTTCTGGAAAAAGGCAAAACTACGGAGAAAAGAAAAAAATTAGTGATTGCCAGGATTTATGAGGGAGGAAGGGATAAATAAGCAGAACATCTAAAACTGATCTAAAAAATAATCTATTTTTTAAAAAATGGACAAAATATCTGAACAGCCACCTTACTAAAGAAGATATACAGATAGCAAAAAAATCAAATGAAAAGATTATCAATATCATGTATCATTAGAGAATTGCAACAAACATACAAACCAACAACGAGATAATAAGGCACACCTATATGAAAGACAAATTTTTGAAAAATCAAAACAAAATGGACAATATTAAATGCTTTCAAAAATAGGGAGCAACAGAAACTCTCATTCATTATTAGTGGAAGTGCAGAATGATACAGCCACTTTGGAAAACAGTTTTGTAGTTTCTTATAAAGTTAAATATAATCTTATCATAATCCAGCAATTGTGTTCCTACTTATTTACCCAACTACCTGATACAAATGCCCTCGTATGAATGGTTATAGCCAAAACGTAATTAAGATAATTGCCAAATACTGGAAGCATCTAAGATGTTCTTAGATTGCTGACCTGATAAACCAACTGTGGTATACAATGGATTACTCAGCAGTAAACAGAAATAAGTTCTTGGGCCAGGACACAAACATAGAAAACCTTACATATATATGTAAGTGAAAGAAGTCAGACTGAAAAGGCCACATACTGTATAACCCCAATTATGATTCAACACATTGATTAGTGGATAGGAGTGCAGGAGGAGTCATGCGGTTTCACTTTTTCTTCTCTCTTAGTACTGGAATTTCTCCCCTCTTGGTCTTTCTGTCTCTAGCCTTGCCTGCATTCCCCTTGTTCATCTTGGCACTGAAACATCAGCGCCCTTGATTAAACAAAAAGATGATCAGGGCATCGTTGTGTTTATAATCGCTTAATGACTTCCTATCATCATAAGCATAATTTGAAATTTCTTAGTTTGGCTTATCAGCTTTTCAGAACATGGGTACTTTTCCAGACCAATCTCTCACAATAACTCTCTAGTTCTCCATACACACTGTGACTTTTTAAGTTTCCATTTTTCTTGTTTTGTTTAAGGAGGCTGTAAAGAGAGGATTGGTGTAAAAGCTGCAAATGGAAATGGCCTATTGCTAGAGGTAACCCTTTGGGCAAGAGTCATAGGCACAGTCTATTAAACCTGTATGCGCCCACATAGGCAGGAAGCAAACAGTCTGGGGCAGAGGGCATGTAGGAGCAGAGTAAATGGTAAACTCCCCGGTTCTTTATAAAAGAAGGAGATTAAATGAGATATCCCTCTGCTTCCCTGGGATCCTTAGTGATTCCGAATCACTTTTATGTCCCAACAGTCTGAATGCTTTCAGTTGCCCGTTTCTCACATGCTCTAACAAACTGAGTGTAAGGACCTATTTAGCAAGAGGCTTTCATTAAAGTTAAACAAAAGCCTTGTTTAACCCTTAAACTGTCCCTGCTCCCCTTCCCCCCCAGAGGATTTACTAAAAAACAAGTCCAGAAACCAGCTCCAGGTAACAAAGCCCAGATACAAGGGTGGGTCAGGCCAGGTGGAGGCATCAGATCAGTGGGGGGTTACATACTGTCTCCCTAGCTACCAAGGAGTATGGGCCCTGCCCTTTGGGAGCCTTTTGGCGCCAATCCTAACCAAGGTGTGATAGGCTAAATCAAATGTCTACTAGGGTAAACTGTAATTCAGTTGGTCACCTAGTATCACTGTAGAGTTTCCTGTGTGTGTTACAATCTCATTGGCCACCTGTGCGTGGCCAGGCCCGACCACATGGCCTTTGCCCTTAAAAGCTAGTCTGTGAAACAGAGAAAGGTCGCCACTCTCTGTAAGAGGCGCGGCCCTGGCCAGTTTGATTCTTGATGCTTGGCACGAAATAAAGCTTCATTTGACCTTCGCTTTATATCAGCCCCGCTCCTTTAATCACGGATCCATTTTAGGAGGCATAATACTGAGAAAAAATTCAGACATTAACACCATATATATTTCCTTTTTCAGAAAAAAAGTTAAAAAAATACAAATTTTATATCTAAATACCTTGAAAATTTAGAAAAATACACAGCACAGTACAGATAATTCTGTTTAAATATAATGCCTTGGTAAAAATATTATTTATTTATTTACTTATTTATTTTAAGATTTTATTTATTTGCATAAGAGAGCACAAAGAGAGAGTGAGAGGGAGAAGCAGACTCCCCACTGCGGAGGAAGCCTGATGTGGGTCTTGATCCTAGGACCCTGAGATCATGACCTGAGCTGAAGGCAGATGCTTAACTGACTGAGCCACTCAGGCACCCCTAAAATATTATTTTTAATAAAAAACATAATAAATTATAAATTATTAAGTTAAAAACTCTGGTTTGGAAAATTTAGTAACTTTCTTTCTTTCTTAGAGAGAAGGCAAGTGAGTAGGGTTGGGGAGAGGTGGGGAGGGGCAGAGAGAGAGAGAGAGAATCTTAAACAGGCTCCACCGCCATTGCAGAACCCAAATGGGGCTCGATTCCCTGACCCTGAGATCATGACCTGAGCTGAAATCAAGAGCTGGATGCTTAATCCACCAAGCCATCTAGGTGCCCCTAGTAATTTAATTCTTAAGTATCACTTGTAATTAAAATGAGTATTTTTCAACTTACATAAAACTGATTTGAATTCTTGGGCACAGAATCCATAGCTCTAGGTTTATTAACCTTTATACAAACAGAAAGACAAAGCCAAATTGGTTGATTACCATATCCCAAGTTTAATTCCTCTTGTTTCTACTTTCAGTTTAAATTCAGGAAGAATTTATTATTTAGTCATACAAGTTAATTTTTAAATTTAAAATAAAACTTTGATTTTACATTCTTTATAAATATCCTCTAACCTCTGCTCCCTATCAAACATGTTAGGAATTATAAGTCATGGTTTTGCTATTTTTCCCATTCTCATTTGTCATCCTAAAACCCAGTTATCATATCATATTAACCCTTACCTTACTAGTTCTTAAGACTTGGAATGCACTGAAGCTAGACTTCCAGGCTAAGTTTTCAGAGACAAGTGTTTGCCTCATAATTCTTGGAGAGCATACCATTTATCTTTAAGAAATTCCTTGTGAAGAGAACTGACATTTATTCTGTAACTCTCTCTCAGAGTGATATTTTTGTCAGAAAGCAGGACAAGTCAAAATTTTCAAGCTTAAACCTAATAACTTAAGAGCAACCCCTAGACACCCATCTGGAACTAATTTACATCTCATTTTAACCTGTGGTATTATAAAAGCACTCATTTTTATATTGCACTAATTTTAAATTTCCATTAAATGATTCCATTTCTATGCTTTCATTTGGCTTAAGGGTTTTTTGGTGTCAAATTACTTTGACCTTCATAGGGAGTAGAGCAAGGCGGGGAGGGGAGGTGAGAGTGGGAGATGGACTGCTTCAGAAACTACAGCTATATGAACAAATTTCTGTCCCTTGCCTTGATCTGTCAACTTTTGTAGTTTAGCTAGAAATTTTGAAGAGCTGAGGTAGGAGAAATCATAGGAAGCAAAAAAGATCACCATGAGATGAGACTGCACATAGGGTTTTGTGCTAAATCCTCTTTTCCTGCTTTAAACTACCTATGTGGGACATCTTATCCATGTCCATTGCATTTAGAAGTCACTGCAAAGTGTCACTGTGGCAGAGATCACTTCCTCCATCTTCAGGAGTATGACGTCACCCTTGTGATAGTGTCAAACGGTGTCTGGGACATGACAGATATTTAATGAATATTTAACGAATATATGTTGAATGTGTGATAGATGAGTAGATGAATGGAAGAATAGAGGATAGACGCATGGATGAATGGATGGATGGGCAGACGGATGGACAGATGGATGGATAGAACTTCTCTATCTGGATGTTCTCATTAATGTCTCCTATTCAACATGTTCAAACCTAACCTCACTTACTCTTTTTTTTCCTCATTTGTTCTTATATCATTTCCCCATTAAATTCTACCTTAAAGAATAATGGGCTGATTTATCTGCCTCACTCTCTACAGCTAATCAATGAACAGTTTCTATAGATAACCAGTTCATATCAAGCCATCCCCCTACTCAGATGACTGTCTACTCATAGACTTCAGAGTAAAATCCAAGCTCTTCAAAGTGACATACGAGTACCTTCCTAGTCTGGTTTCCAAAGAACCCACAAGCTACCCTTCCCATAGTTGCATCCTCACATCCCTCAACCTACCCTGAACCACATGTATTTCCAAACTAAACTGGGCTCTCCCATGTCTAGGCTTTTGAACATTCCTCTTGGAATGCTCCTCCTAAATCCATGAACTTCAACTCATCCAAGATTTAGCTCTAATATGAAGTCATTTCTAATATCTTGCTTAGGGAATCCTCTGGGTCTTGCTTTCTTTGGTGCCTAACATAGTGCTCAATAAATATTTATTGAGTGAATGGATGTGTGTAGAACTTATAGGGGAGTAGCGAGAAGCAAAAGAAGAGCCAAATGGATACGCATTTGAAAATTATTAAGTTTAGATATCTATATTTCTGAAATCTGAATTCTGTGTACCTGTCTTTACTCTGAGCCCCTCTCCTTAAGATCTGACATTTTAAATACAGTTTGCTGGAGTTTTTTTTATATTTCTTTCTAGTCCATCTCCATAGTTCAGAAAGGGCTTTTAGCCCTTTACCATTATGGGTCCTAGATTCCAAACTGTACAGTCTTGGTCTCAGCGGTCACTGACAGTTGTTAAGCCAAAACTTCAAAGAGCTGTCCTGGCCCCCACATAACATAAGCCTACTAGACAAGGCTCAGGGCTGAGATCTCCATAGTTGACTTTGATTTTAGGCACAATGGTGCATGTTTCTTGGAAGAGGCTAGGGTAATCAAGAAAAGAGGGGACTTCTAAAAAGAAGACGATGAACTTGAGGGTTGGTGGTTGATGAAAGACCCAGGAACAAGGTATGAAGGACAAGAAGTATTGGACCCAGGAGGTGGGAGAATAGGGAGATTTGATTCTTTTTTTTTTTTTTTGAGTCCAGATTTAACAGGAGGATGATAGAGGTCTAGGTGATAAAGGGAAGAAGGTGAAACTGAACCTCCTCTTGTATTTTAGGTAAATCTCTGGTTTGTTGTCTTTAAGATGGAACAGAAGCAGTTATAGGCTTGATGCTTTATACATACTATGAGGATTTTGTCTGTTACATTTTTCTTCCAGAAAACACAAGGTTTTTTTTTTCCTGCCCTTTTTCTTTTTCTCTGAGGTACTAAAGTCAGTTGGACTCATCTGTGTCTGGTTTTTCTTCTTTTACCAACACATCGTAAAAGGACTTAAATTAGATAATTATCCTACCTGTGAATCTTTTTATTTTTCCTGAAACATGCAAAGCCACAGACTCTCATCTCCTCAAGAATAGAAACTTACTTTCTTTGCTGTTTCTTTCATTGCCTAAAATGGTTCCTGACATTCTGTTTTTTTCTTCTTCTTTTTTTTAAAGATTTTATTTATTTATTTGACAGAGATCACATAGGCAGAGAGGCAGGCAGAGAGGTGGGGGGGGAAGTAGGCTCCCTGCTGAGCAGAGAGCCCGATGCAGGGCTTGAACCCAGGACCCTGAGATCATGACCTGAGTCGAAGGCAGAGGCTTTAATCCACTGAGCCAACTAGGCGCCCCTCTGTTTTTTTTTCTTGTTGTTGAAAGAATGAACTTGCTATTGTCTGAGGAAACCAGTAAGGAAGTAGTTACTTACCACATTCTACTTTATGTCTATATCATTATACACTTCTTTCCTCCTTTGTTGCATCCTTAAGATCTGCTCAAGAGAAAAACAAAAATCTTATTTATATAAGTGGTTCTTTTTTGAAATTCATATTCTCTTTCTGTGTTGCCATGGTTTCTGGTCATGGATATTCCTCCACTAAGGATGAAGAAATCTAGTGATGAACAACAACAAAAAAAAAAGTGTTTTTTTCAAAGCATGCCTCTCCATAGAAGTACGCTTATCTGGAAAACAATGTCAACCATTCAGAATTATATCATGTCCATAGAAATATTAAAATATAGTGGTGTGTATTCAATATTGGACAGTTTTTTTTCCCAATATTCAAGGTTTAAAGTAAACAAAACTGGATTTAATCTCAGTTCTGTCACTTCTCTGCTTTGTAAAATATACAAGTTTATTTACTTTTCAGTTCAGGTTTCTTACATGTAAAATAGAAGCATTAATTCCTACATTTAAGAGTGTTTTGAGAAATAAATAAGCTTGTAGTCAGGATTTAATACAAACTCCCCTTCTGATATTAGCGTTCTAAAATTCCCATTTGTGTTTTTAGTTAAAACATAACTAAAACCTCCCTAATGAGATTTTTGAAGAGTATATACACTTTTAATCCAACAGCTAATATCATTAATAAATGGAGTCTTCACAAATGTATTTTCTTCTTCAATAAACTGTCTCTACAAATATAGAGTACGATTCCCTCTATTTTTGTAAGTATGCTTATTTTTACTTCTGTGAAGCTTTTTACCACTGCAGGGTTGGAGTTAAACCTAACGCTGCTATTCATATGAGATCAGGGATCGCGGTTCTTCTCTGGAGGCAGAGAAGAGGAACGGTGGGTCCCGCCCTTCTCAGTCCGTCATGTTTGCAATGGACAGGCGAACGAGGCATTGGGCCTGAAAAGGGGTGGTATATATTCAATGGAAGTTACTTTAAAGAACACATGTTTTTTAAATAATAAAATAATAAAGACACCCTAGAGTGCAGACCTGAGTACACTGGTAATATGGAAGCCAAATTATTTATCCAGTTTTTCATTGTTGTCATCTCTCAAATATCTACTGAGCACATGCAATGTATTGGGCAATGTGCCAGCCCCTGGAGATGAAGAGGACACGGCTTAATCTATAACTCCAGAATCTGTGAGACATACAGGAATGTAAATTAATATTTACAAGACAATTATTCCTATTCTATAATAGAGAAGAAACAAATGACGATGTCATGGCCAAGAGGGTGTGATTCATGGCTTGGGAAGGCCAGGGAAGACTTTAAAAGGGAGGATTTCTTCCCTACTTAACCACAGATAGAAATGTTCTGTGGTGAATAGTAACTCCATTTATGAGTCTGTTCCATTCTAAATACATCTTTCTTTTCCTCTTTCTTTGATTTAGTTCTATATTACTACTTAACATGCTGACTAGTTTTTAGCTTATTTGAACTTGCAAAGATGCAAAGTTTTAAAAAAGAAATGAGCCTGAAAGTATTTATGGAGCCCCCCAAAGAAGTTACGATGTCTGCCCTCTATTTAAAATAATAGTAATAATAAACTGTAAAAGACACCTTAAAGAAACAGTGAACAACATTAAAATGAGGAAGCAAAATTGTATCATGAGTAGGACTACAGTGTCTTGTGTTTATGTCTTTATACACCCTGGATTACAGAATGAGAAGAACAGTGTTAATACTCCACATGGAGAAAAGAAAAGAAACTCGTGAAAGTTCAGAAGCTTATGTCTGCAGAGTCACTTTTTTCCTAGAGACATTTCAGGGTTTATTTTGTACCAGAGTTTTAATTCTTTTCTTTTGTATTGAAAGCAGGGTTTGTGACTACACAGTGTATATTCTTCAAAATGCACCCTATATGTAAAGTACATACAATTTTCACCCCCAGATTTTTCTTTTTTTTTTTTTAATCTTTTATTTTTATTTATTTGACAGAGAGAGAGGTCACAAGTAGGCAGAGAGACAGGCAGAGAGAGAGGGAGAAACAGGCTCCCCACTGAGCAGAGAGTCCAATGCGGGGCCTGATCCCAGGACCCTGAGATCATGACCTGAGCCGAAGGCAGAGGCTTAAACCACTGAGCCACCCAGGCGCCCCCCCTCCCCCCAGATTTTTCTAATGAAGAGTTTAGTAGCCACAGAGGAGCATATCGGCATGACTCGTCAGCTGTCTGATGACAAATTCCTCATCTGTAGAAAGAGGGGATTCTGCTGATTGAGTCAGGGTTGATGGGCACTGAAAGGTGGTCATGTATTTCAGGAAGAAATGTAAATAGTCTGAGCTTCAGTGTCTTCACCGATGTGCACAGATACATGTGGTAAGCATATGGATACACATTTATATCCACTCCGTGCTGTAGGGCAGTTAAGGGTAAAGACACGCAGTTGGCCCTTATCGATGCGGGGGTGAAGGACACCAACTTCCCGCGCAGTTGAAAATCCATGTATAACTTTTGACTCCCCAAAAACGTAAGCAATAGCTTACTGTTGACCAGAAGACTTGACAATACCCTTAACAGTCCATTAACACATATACTGTATGTTATGTAGTAGATACTGTATTCTTACAGTAAAGTAAGCTAGAGAAAATATTATTAGAAAAATCGTGAGGAAAAGAAAATACATTTCTGGTACTGTACTGTATTTATTGAAAAAATGTGCATATATTGGTGCGCCTGGGTGGCTCAATCAGTTAAGTGTCTGCCTTCAGTTCAGGTCATGATCTTGGGCTCCTGGGATCAAACCCCACATCGGGCTCCCTGCTCAGTGGGGAGGCTGCTTCTCCCTCTGCCTTCTGCTCCCCTTGCTTGTGCTCTTTCTCTCCCTGTCAAATAAATAAAATCTTTAAAAAAGAAAGAAAAGAAAAGAACAGGAAAAGTGTGCATATAAATGGACCCATAGGGGCGCCTGGGTGGCTCAGTTGGTTAAAGCCTCTGCCTTCGGCTCAGGTCATGATCCCAGGGTCCTGGGATCGAGCCCCGCATCGGGCTCTCTGTTCTGTGGGGAGCCTGCTTCTTCCTCTCTCTCTGTCTGCCTCTCTGCCTAGTTGTGATTTCTCTCTGTCAAATAAATAAAATATTTAAAAAAAAATAAATAAAAAAAAAAATAAATGGACCCATACAGTTCAAATCTGTGTTGTTCAAGGATCAACTAGCACCTGACCTAACCGTGCACACTCACTGAAGGAAGGTGGGTAGCAATACTAACAATACTGCATTTATTTTTAAATGCTTTCCCACTCTAATTTTCATATTGTTTAAATTGATGTGTTTCGTGAACTGAGAAAACAGTTCTCAAGTGGTATGAAACACTCTCATCCTTCTTTTTTTTTTTAATTAGTTTTCAAATACTTTACTGTGACTTCTACCTATAGTTCATAAAATTCAAACTGAAAGCAATTTAGTGTTGATTTGGCCACCCATGTAGACTTGGGATGACATACCACTGCCTCCTGTTCTCAGCAAGCCAAGTAAGTCTGTCATGGAAAAGGGGAGAAGAGGGGAAGGGAGCTACTCTATCTCCTGGCTGTGGCCTGATTTTGAGGACTTTCACACTTAAGGCACTGCGTAGTTTATTATAATATCTTTACATAATTTTCAAGCATTAAGAATTCTATTTAAACACTGAAAAACGCTGTAAAAGAAGAGAACAATGATTTGGATAACAAGCTGTGATTATACTCATAACCCATAGTGGACTATGATTGTGGTAGTATTAGCCACATTTGCCTTCTTTTTCTATCACAAAAAAAGTTGTTTGTTTTTCACAGAATAATTCAAACTCTGGGACATAATTGTTCTGAACTTAGCAGACTCTCAGGTCATTAAAGACATTAAATATCTCCAAGCTACCTGGTCTTACAACTAAAAAGTAACCATTTTTTATGAAGGTCCTGCTGGTTACAGAATGAAAACCATTACACATCACTTAATACATATTTATAATAACTTTTCATTATGATATGAATGTGGGAGATAACAAGCACCATCTTTGAGCACATATAAAACCAAGGGTGTGTTAAACAGGATTATAGGCAGAATTCAAGAGGAAGTCAGGTGAAGAACAACGTTCTTTGGAGTGCCTGGTGGCTCAGTCTGTTAAGTGCTGCCTTCAGCTCACGTCATGATCCTGGGGTCCTGGGATCCAGCTCCACATTGGGCTCCCTGCTCAGCAGGGAGTCTACTTCTCTCTCCCCCTCTTTTCTCCCCCCCCCCCGCCCCCGCTTGTGCTCTCTGTCTCTCTCTCTCAAATAAATAAATAAAATCTTAAAAAAAAAAAAAAACCAAAACAGTGTTTTATGAAGTACTCTTAATTGACACAGAAATTCTTTCCCTGTCCTAAAAAAATCTGAACTGGCCATTTGAAACACGGTTAGCTGGCTTTCTCCAGAACAATCAGTTGACCACAGTTCCATAAGCACATTATAATTTTCCCATGATAAATGCTCATTGTTACGTGCTGCTGAGTTTGGGGATATATTTAATCAACAGCAATAGCTAATTGATACAGAAAGAAAGGAAGGGTTCCACAAAGGAGATTATATTTGAACTAGATTTTGAAGGGTGATTAGGATTTTATTAGTTGGATAAGGACTTTCAAGGCGGCAGGGACAACACGATTAGATGCATGAAGAGATGAGCGTGCATGATATCAAGTAGGACAAGCAAACTGGAGGGCCATTGTAAACATCAGGAAGTGATTGAAATTCGGGTTGCAAAGGTATATGAGGATCAGGGGAAGCAAGGGAACCATTTTATATCATATAGCCACAGGGTGGCTATATAATACAAATATATTATATATAATTATATATAATATATATTATGATATTATATATAGTACTATATTATAACTATATATATAGTCTGCTAATTATATATATTATATATAATATATATATTATATATATGTACTATATATGTAGTCTGCTTATATAATAATATATATAATATACTATATAATTACTATATATTATAGATGAGAAAGCCTAAGTTTGAAGAGGACAGGTAATTGGAAACTGCTTTAAGTGATAGAGCATTCAATACACCTCAGTCGGGAAAGTTCCTTTCAGACAAAAGGACTAGATTTTTACATTAAGCATACTTCTTTAACAGACCTGTAGAGAAGAACAATAATCACAAATATTTAGGAGGTCATACATGCTTAAGGATCTACAAAACAATTGTATTGTAAACATTATTAATCAGGTTATTTCATAAACCATATAGGTGAAAAATAATGGCATCACAAGAACTGTTTTAAGACTATGAGCCTAAAAAGTTTGACATTTAAAAGTTCTGTCAGACGCCTGGGTGGCTCAGTTGGTTGGACAACTGCCTTGGGCTCAGGTCATGATCCCGGAGTCTTGGGATCGAGTCCCGCATCGGACTCCCAGCTCCACTGGGAGTCTGCTTCTCCCTCTGACCTTCTCCTCGCTCATGCTCTCTCTCACTGTCTCTCTCTCAAATAAATAAATAAAATCTTAAAAAAAAAAAAGTTCTGTCAGAATCTCTCTTGAGTATATTTTTAAAATGTTTAAGGCTAGCATGAGTGTTAGTTTTCATTTACCTTGAAAAATTCATTACTTTCTAAAAGTTGATTTGCTATACAGATCATATCCAATCAATTTTCATAAAATATTATTCTGATCATTAAAGTTGGTACTTTTGATGTTTTCCTCATCTTGGTAATAACATCAGAACTTATTTTGAATAACTAGCCCCGGACTTGTTAATTTTTTAAAATGGCATAACTATTTTAATGTAGAAATGATGCCTTTTAGCATTTGCTTATAAATGAAATATTATCCTATTGAATTATTACATTGATGTCACTTTAAATAATATTTCCTTAGCTCAAACTCTTCTTAGTGAATTTTACATTTTGTTAGAAACCAGCTTTCATAGATAATTATGAAATTCAGTTCCAGTAACATAAAAAATAAACCACATATAATGAAGAATTATTCAAGTAGGTAATGTATTGAGCAAAATGTTCTTCTCTAGATTAACTTTTAGACATGTTTGGCTTATTTAGTTTCAAGGTACTGGGAAGAAAAGAAGATATTTCAGAAAGCAGAACTTGCTTGCAACCAATCAAATATGTCAGACCTCAAAACTTCAGGGAAAACAAGATCATACATCTGAGTGCTAGCAAAAGTAAAGGTTACCAATACCACCAATTTACCTCAAAAGAAAAACCTTTGCTCAGGAAAGTTGGGATGGAGAGGACAGGTGTTCAAGAGAAAATTAAATCAATTTTGCATTAACTCATTAAATAAACTACAGACGTATAATTTGTAGAAGGCTTTTGAAATACCCATTAGAAGGCATTTCAGAGTGTATATTTATATAACCTTTCAAGAAAAAGTTATGGAAACATGGCATGATTCTGTTGTGAATTCTCTTGCCTTGTTGGTGTTGCTTCTTCTTTCAATGCCTGGTTATTATTTCACTGCCAAGAGAGGGAACCGTGACATGGATTGATGTATCTTTTCCATCCATTCAACAACTATTTTGCAGTCTACTATGTGTCAGACACTGTTCTGGAAACTGGAAGACAGTGATAAACAAATGTAATGTCCTCACAAACATACATTCTAAAGAAAGAATCAAGTAAAATCATCTCCATCATAATAATCAATAGAATTTCAGTTGTTATTATTATTCTTGTGGTGGTGGTGTTGATTAACAGTAGTAGAAGTAGTGGAATGCATGGCTAGGGGAGTGGCAGAAAATTACCTCCTCCCTAGCCACACTCATTATTGCTCATTTTGCCTTAGGCACCCTGGCCTGCTTATTGTTCCCTGACCATATCAAGCACAGAGTCCGGCTTTAACGTGTTTGCTTGCATTGGCTGTCCCCTCTCCTTCAAACACTGTTCCCCCAGGGATCTTCTCATCTGTTTATTTCTTTTCTTTTCTTTTCTTTTTTTAAGATTTTATTTATTTATTTGACAGAGAGAGAGAGAGATCACAAGTAGGCAGAGAGGCAGGCAGAGAGAGGAGGAAGCAGACTCCATGCCAAGCAGAGAACCCGATGTGGGACTCGATCCCAGGACCCTGGGATCATGACCTGAGCCGAAGGCAGAGGCCTTAACCCACTGAGCTACCCAGGCGCCCCTTCTCATCTCACCTTTTCAATGAGGATTATCCTGTCTTAAAAAATAACTCTTACACCTTCATCCCCAATGCCAAATCCCCTTACCTTGTTCTACTTCTTTTATCCTATAACACTTACCGCCTCTAATGTATTATAGTTCTTATTTCTTATTTTTATTTTTTATCTGTCTCCTCCTAGGAGAATATAAGCTCTCTAAGGTCAGAGATCTTTGAATTGTTTACCGGATTATTGCAAATCCCTGAAACGGAACCAGATACTGAGTAGGCACTCAATAAATAGTTTTTCAATGAGAAGAGGTCAGGGAGAATTTGAGGAAAAGATGTGGCATGAGATGGTTTAAGTTTTAGCAGAGACATTATCTGTGTGAAGAGTAGGTTGGGGGAGTTTTGAGGGTGCAGCTGAAGGAGGGACTCCAGTGAGGAAGCAACTGTATAGTCATTGACAGATGAAATCATGTGATGTGAGTGGTAGTGACGGAGGGGGGGAGACATGGCAAGATGTATCCCTTATGAAAGTTATAGCTCCTAATAAAATTATTATCAAATTTGTGGGTAAGTAATACTGAGGTTTTATGGTTCCATCAGTAAATGGTGAATGTCAGCAAGCACCTCAGACCCAGTGGAAATAATAGAGACTTTAACAGATAACACTTCCACAGATGTAAGGTTATTTTCATTCTTTAGATTAATAATTTTAAATTAAAATATTTTTGAAAACAAAAATATAGACAATGCATTTGTCTTTTTCATGAATAATCTGTGTGTGAGGAGATAAAAGTGTGTCTTTTAAGAATAAACATAAGGGGGGGCACCTGGATAGCTCAGTGGGTTAAGCCTCTTCCTTCCGCTCAGGTCATGATCTCAGGGTCTTGGGATCGAGCACCGCATTGGGCTCTCTGCTCAGCAGGGAGCCTGCTTCCCCCCTCTCTCTGCCTGCCTCTCTTCCTACTTGTGATCTCTGTCAAATAAATAAATAAAATCTTTAAAAAAAAAAAGAATAAACATAAGGCATGTCAATTTTTCAATGTGGTTTTGATTTTTTTTTATTGCATTTGAAATAGACTGATTTCAGGCGCCTGGGTGGCTCAGTCAGTTAAACATCTGACTCTTGACTTCGGCTCAGGTCATGATCTCAGGGTCCTGGGATTGAGCCTCACATCAGACTCCCCACTCAGTGGGGAGACTTCTTGTCTCCCTCTCTGTCTGCTTGTGCTCTCTGTCTCAAATAAATAAATAAATCTTAAAAAAATAGACTGAATTTTTAAAAAAATATCCCACTGTTAAAATAACCATCATATAATAATGTGCATCTCTTAAAAAATATTAGAAATGTTTAGATTGATTTCATTGATAAAGCATAGCAACACTGCCCCATTGGAAGGTAGCTCCCTGAACCTGAGCCAAAAACCCATCAGTAAGGGGCGCCTGGGTGGCTCAGTGGGTTAAAGCCTCTGCCTTCGGCTCAGGTCATGATCCCAGGGTCCTGGGATCGAGTCCCGCATCGGGCTCTCTGCTCAGCGGGGAGCCTGCTTCCCCCCTCTCTCTGCCTGCCTCTCTGCCTACTTGTGATCTCTCTCTCTGTCAAATAAATAAATAAAATCTTTAAAAAAAAAAAAAACCATCAGTGAGCAGGAACAACTTCTCAACAACAAACATGACATCTCAAAAGTCACCAGAATCCTGTTTATATTCATAGAACAGCTTCCTTAGAATCCAACCCCAGAGCTACTTTAATATGAGAAAAAATTCTAACAAGCTTATTGGTTTTTAGAAAAACAAAAGTAACAAAGGAGATTCCAATGGGTTGGTTATTGGAGGTGGTCTTGGGTCCCAGTGACTGTGGTGAAAAGAGAAAGCCGGGGGTTCCTGGGTGGCTCAGTCAGTTAAGCGTCTGCCTTCAGCTCAACTCATGGTCCTGGGGTCCTGGGATTGAGCCCCGGGTCACACTCCCTACTAACGAGGAGTCTACTTCTCCCTCTCTTTCTGCCTCTCCCCCCTTCTCATGCGTGCACTCTCTCTCTCTCAAATAAATAAATTTTTTAAAAAATCTTTAAAAAACAAAGAAGAGAAAACCATGGTATTTGAGGGAGGGAAAAAGGTATGTGTGTGTATGAAAATGTGTATTCAAAAGCTAAACTATTTAAAGCCCTAGCATTCCAGAATTGTGTTGCCTCGACCACTCTATGGCTTCTCACAGTATTACTGCGTAACTGCACAGGACACTAATCCAGGTTGTTAACTAAGATTGGGACATTTTTAAATGATTCAGTGTTACTCCATATACTCAGTTTTGAAGGGCAATCGAGTGTCAAATACATTTTAGAAAGATTTCTTTGAGAAATAATTGAACTTTAAATGGTCTTAGAATTGGGGAAGTTCAAATTTCAGTTATGTGAAACTTTATGAATTTTACTACCTCATTGCTTAAAGATGTCTGGTAAGTGTATTTTTCAGGGTGAAACTTTTAGAGTTAAAACTACATACTCTAACAAAACGTGAACTCTGAATATGGTTGGCAATTATGTTTACTAACATGCTAATTTAAAAACAGAAAAATATCTGTCTACTGCTTACTGCTTCTTACACGCAAAAAAAAAAAAAATGCATTCTTGAGAGGGTGAACAGTGACAGACTCTGAAAATTTCAGATAAAACCACAAGTACACTCACTGTGGGAAGTATTATAGGGTCAGTGGCCTTGCTACTTTAGGCACTGCAAATATTTTGGCTTCAATTCAGACTCACACTCTGTAATTAGAAAGAACATTGCTACTTCAGTCTCCAGCCAAGCCACATAAGTTTGTGGTCTGTTTTATGAGGTTCTCACTGCAATTTGCCTGTGATCTCTCCCATAAGACACTATGGTAGGGGCGATATACTTCTCTGTTGATCCTACAGTGGCAACAAAGGACAGACTAATAGCACCTTCCAACTAACTAGCTCTATTTCGTCAAGGAAGAAATAGCCTACTACATACAGGACATTTTGGTAAAAATAAAAATATTCTAATAATAGGTATTTTAAAACTACAAAATATGATAGACATTGATTTTCTAGTTAAGGTCGGTGGGTTCCCAGGAAGACCACCGAAGGTCTTCAGAATCCTCATTAGCATGTTGAAATTATCTGCCAAAATGTGTGTATATACATTTTACTAGGGAAGAGTCCAAGCTTTTGTTCCATTTTCAAAGTGTCTGTGACACCCCTTTTCAAAAAAAATTTTTAAGGAGGTTAAGAACCACTGTTTTCAATACATCTATAGGAAAATGTCGAGCATGTGTCCCACTGGTATTTAAGGACCGTGGAGCCCACGCATTATGCCAGTTCTCTTCCTGTCATCAGCTTCCAGTCAAGTATTATCTGGAGGGCCCAGCCGTAAATTAAATTGAGAACAGTGGATAAATCACAGGCTTTGGAAACAGACTGCTTGAGCTCAAATCCTAACTTGGTCACCAACTAGCTAAGTGACTCAGTGAAATTTGTTGAGCAGTCAGAGCCTCAGTTTCCTTACCTGAAAAATGGGAACAATCATAGTATCTGCCTCCTAGGATTGAAATAAGGGTTGAGAGGATCATGCGAGTAAAGTGTCTCACATGGTTCCAGACCCTACCTCTGACTGTACTATTTCATCAGTGTCACCTCTGATGAGCTTTAATGCGTCACTAATGAAATCTGTAAGTTTAAATATCTGTGTTTTTTTTTAAGATTTTATTCCTTTATTTAGAGAGAGACAGAGAGCGTGTGTGCACGCACACGAGTGGGGGAGGGACAGAAGGAGAGAATCTCAATCAGACTCTCCACTAAACGTGGAGCCCCATATGGGGCTCGATCTCACAACCCTGAGATCATGACCTGAGTAGAAATCAAGAGTCAGATGCTTAACTGACTGAGCCTCCCAGGTGCCCCTTAAATATCTGTTTTTCTAATAATACAAATTTCCAGCTAGTTATCTTTCCATTACAGTTAAAAATCATTGGGTTTTCAATTCACTGTTGTTAGTCGTTATCAGTATTCACAAACAATACAGGTGTATTGTGATGCTTTATGTTTAAATTCATTGTTTTGCTAAAAATGTTATGAGTGAGCATTTTCACATTATGATGTCTTTCTTTGCTTGCTTGTTTTAACCCTGTAACTAAAGGAACAAATCAAACCCATTCATTAATGCACCATTAAGACTTTGAGCCAATTTTTAGACCACCATAAGAACTGAAAAAGCTCTTGAACAAACATGAATAAATGCATTGGGTGTTTATATGCCAAGAAATGTAAGGCACTATAGTTGTCTGGGCTACTTCTCTTTCTGTGCAAGGATAAGAACCACAAGAAATTAACAAATTTGTTTGAAATGTTGCTCTTCTTTTTTTTTTTTTCCACAGCTCTTGTAGTGAGATTCCTGACCAAACGGTTCATCTGGGAATATGATCCCACTCTCGGTAGGTCAAATTTTATTTCCTCCTTTCCAGTGAGAATTTATGAGCCAAAAGAGGCAATGACTTTTTCTGTTGCAACATTTTGAAGCACCTACCAGCTGTTTGGGAAGTATCTCATCAAATCAGGCAAAGAAGCCCTTCAAGAAGCGGCACATGTATCTCGGACTGTCTGTGCTTGGAACTGCACAGGATTTTCATACATAGAGGAAGACCAGAGCCAGGAAGGAAGTGGGTACAACACGATGCCCTCACATCAGAAAAAGGAGCATCATTCTAGTGGGAGAAGGAGGACACAGTGGCCAAGGCTAACCTGGTTTGGAAAAAACTGGCACGCTGAGGGGAGTATCACAAGAAAATAAACCTTCCGAAGACTGATTCAGGGAAAATATAAAAATAAACTCTATTTCTGTCCAAAGAATTTGATTAAAGTCTATTTAAAAAAGAAAAAAAGAGGGGTGCCTGGGTGGCTCAGTGGGTTAAGCCTCTGCTTTTGGCTCAGGTCATGATCCCAGGGTCCTGGGATCAAGCCCTGCGTCCGGCTTTCCGCTCAGTAGGGAGCCTGCTTCCTCCTCTCTCTCTGCCTGCCTCTCTGCCTGTTGTGATCTCTGCCTGTCAAATAAATAAATAAAATCTTTTTAAAAAAATTAAAAAAAGAAAAAAGAGGCAACAAAAATTGGTGTCTGTAGAGCTTGAAGCAGCATAACATTGTATGAAGCAATCATCAGGTTTTTTAAATAGTCAAAACAGAGTGCTTATTAGATAGCTGCTTAGTCCTCATCCTCAAAACAATGTTGACAATCCAAGGGTTCTCATTTAAGTTTCAGATTTTATTCCAAATTAATCCTTTGAGTTTTTGTTCTTTATGCTTCAGGGACCCGGGCTGGGTCTGTAAAGGGCAACAACTTTGAATCCAGAGGAGGCTGGAGAAACATGCGTCCTTCGTTTCATTACCAGGCCCAGAGTCCAGGCTGCGCTGGCCTTACTCAGAAGAGTGAAAAGGGCAAAGATTATTCCTTTTTTTTTTTTTAGTTTTATTCTCTTTGGTTTAGTTATAACTCTAAGCTTACATACTTCAGGTTAAAAGGGAGATGTCTTCCCCTTTTTGCCTCCTTTCATTGCTTCTCTTCATTCAGTCAACAAATATTCTTAAATGTCTCCTATGTGTCAGATCATTGCAGGTGCTGGGGATAAACCAACAGACAGAAAGAAAAAGCCTCTGGTTCTTTTGAGCTAACAGTTTAGTAAAGACAGAAGAGTCAATAAACAAAGAGAGGTCAGATAGTGATAAGTACCAAGACAGACGTGAATGCAGAGTGACCTTAGAGTTTATTTAATTTATAACTTTTTAATCTGGGACTTGTTTTTGTGAAAGTGCAGACCAAAGATCCAACAGTGTTTCCAAATAGTTGCCAAATTGTCCTGCTATTATTTACTAAATAGTCCCCACTTTGCCCAGGCTACTGCCAAAGCTGTTTTTGTTTGTTTGTTTCTTTGTTTGTTTTTAATACATTGAATCATTTACCCTGGGATATGGCTCTAGATTTGCCTTTTATACCCCCCCCCCAGTTCCACATTCTTCTGATAACTGAGCTCTGTGGAACATTTTGACACACAGTAGAGAAAGTCCTTTTTCTCTAACTTTCTGCACAGTTATCTTGGCTAGCATTTCTAGTTTATCCTTCCAGGCCAGTTTTTAAAACTCTATCATAACATGACATGATTTTGATTGGAATTGCATTAAAACTATAAATTACTTTGAGAAGACTCACATCTTTGCGCTATTCATTTTTTTTAATCTAATAACATGCCTCTACATTTATTAATCTTTACTTCTCTGTTTTTGCTTTTATTTTTTTAAAGAATTTATTTATTTATTTGACAGAAAGAAAGAGAGAGATTACAAGCAGGGGGAGGGCAGAGGGAGAGGGAGAGGGTGAGGCTTGATCCCAAGACCCTGGGATCATGATCTAACTGAAGGCAGACGCTCAACCGACTGAGCCAACTAGGCACCCCTGTTTTTGCTTTTAAATTGTTTTCAACATTAACAATTTTTAACATAGCCACAATCTAATCTTAAAATGATATATTTGGATGAAAAATGCACCTGGTTTTAAAAAATCATTTGCTATCTATTGTTTGCTTCACATAAATAAATACTCTCCTCTTATATTTTCATTACTTATCTAAGCTTTACAAAGTTCCTGAGAATCTTAACGCTTTATGGGAGTTCAGTAGAAAAATCCTGATTTTTACTTAGCAATCCCAGTATATCTCAACAAAAGAAGAAGCTTATAAAAAATGATCTATTTTTTTTCTTTTATCTTTCTGAATGTGTTCCAGTAACCAGTGTTACTATTTTAAATCAGTTTTAGGTGAACCATTGTCATTGTCCCTTTTGTTTTATTCCTTCTGAAAAACAACTGCTGTTAATAGAAATCTGCCCGCATCAGTTATTTATAATACAGGCTTCCTTCACTAAGAACAATGGAAGTTTATTGAGTGACCTTGTACCGTACTGCTCAAAAAGGATTACTGCTGCTAAGCAACAGGAGCGTTGATCAGGTGTATGACTCACTTCCAGGTGAGGGTTTCATTAACTCACCCTAGAAACCGGGGTGTGTGTGTTTGTGTGTGTGCTGAAAGTCACCAATATTCTAACCTACAGGAGTTCCCCATCTATTTAACTCAAGGTGAATCAAGACTTCCGGGGCTTGACTTCACACTATCATAAAGTTTCAAAACCACCTCTGAAAGGGAAAGCTCCCATTAAAAACCTAAGTGGCATATTTGCAAAAGCCAGTCTTTAATTTTGAATTCAGAGCCTTCCTCAAAAACATAGTATAACACTGTATGTTAATTATACTTCAATAAAAGAAAGGAAGGGAAAACATTTTCTTAATAGTGCAGTGTTGTCAACTTGTGACAGAATTATTGCTCCTTGAGAAGCTGAAGACTCTGAACACCATTTAATGTTTCAAAATTGGAATATCTACTGCTCTGAGGTAAATCTGTGAAGGAAGTTTGCTACTATGATAGTAAATGATTCCCAGACTCTTTGTTTTGGTGGGTTTTGCTCTTTTTTTTTTTTTTCCGTGGAGAAGGATTATTTTAGGAACTGCCATTAGGGATGCAAGCACGGGTAAGAGAGAGTGTGAGAGGGAACAAAACCCATGGTCTATTTGCATTTGGGTTTCATGGAGAAAGCAATATTTTGCACATCCACATGGTTTGAAGGATATAAGCTAAGAAAAAAACATTCAATTCTTTATACTGGGCAATTTTAGTTTTCCTTGCATTTTTCTCATTTCACTAGGGACCAGTGAAATGTTAGTCAGAGACCAGAGGTGGTGTCTGAGTAGCATTTGAAAACCAGAAGTGAAGCCTGTGAGGTTTAGGGCTCACACCATCTGAACAAGAACCCCCTGATGGTGGTGAGGGTAACATTCTCATTGTAGAACAACAGGGTCCATGTTCTGATTAGATCCCCAAGAACTGAATCCTTACTTCTGAGAGTCCTATTCCCCTTAGAGAGTGTTGATCATGGCAGAGAATAGGGTCAAAGGCTTAGACAGTGCTAGTTGTGTGTACGTGTGTGTGTGAGAGAGAGAGAGAGAAAAAGAGAGAGAGAGATGGGTGTTTGGGGAAGAAGAGAGAGACCGCTTGTCAGCACTTACCACTACTACCACTATATTGGAAGCACCACACTCTGTGTTTGAATGGATAATGGAGTCTCGGTCTCATGAATAAAGACTCAGACAGGAATGAGGATAGGAACTGGGAGACAGATTCACTGGCACTTGGGCTTTTTGATTTGCTCTTCCTTCCTGTATAACAGTACCCTCTGTTTGGAAAGAAAGGCTTATACAAGAGAGAGACACACCCAGAATAAATTCTCTGAACTCGAGACTAAAGCCAAAGTGCTTAGCCAACTCACGGAACCAATCAGTATCGGCACAGCAAGGAACACTGAGATCGTCCTTTGACGAATAAGGGAATAAATCCAGCAAAGTAAATTTATTCAAGATTATGTGGCTGGTTTGTGTTTAGACCAGTAGTAGAACTCAAGTCAGTACAATTTTCACTGTAGCATAAATCAGCATTACTAACCGCTGTTGTTACTATACCGGCTAAATGTCCATAGTAATATGTTGAAATTTGCAAAAAAGCTAAATCAGTAAAAGGATTAACTACCTACAACATCCCTTTGAACATCAACTTCTCTTAGCGTATACAATATCTACTACTACTTATAAAAATATTACTGAATACAAGTTTTAAATCACGTATTGCTCATACACAATGAAATTAGGCATGTTTTTATTTTTTTTTAAGATTTTATTGATTTATTTGACAGAGTGATAATGAGAGCAGGAACACAAGCAGGGAGAGTGGGAGAAGGAGAGAAGCAGGCCTCCTACGGAGCAGGGGCTTGATCCCAGAACCCTGGGATCATGACCTGAGCGGAAGGGAGACATTTTAACAACTAAGCCACCTAGGCTCCCCAGTTTGAATTTTAAAATGTATCAAATTCCATCTTGAAACTTATGTTGGTCTTATAGTATATATTACTTTGTTTCATTTAGATATATGCCTTAAACAATCACCCCTCTTCCCTTTAAAAAGAAAAAAAAAAAAAAGACTCCGAATTTTCATTTCAGGTTAGTAGGAACAAACTAAAATGTGTGTCCACTCTCCACACACTTACACATTTTCTCTTATGTTTTGGAATGAATAGTAGGGTTTAATTCCAAAAAGTGCTTAGTACATTTTTTCAAATTAGCTTCATTAAAGTTAGCACACGGAGGCACAACATTTTGCCTGTGTGGACTATATACTTCCACTGTTGACGTGAAGATATGGGTTTCTAATGAGAGAGAAGAGGCTTAAAGAGAAAAGACTCAAAATGGCATAAAACCAGTACTCAGCTTCGATGAAATCACTGCTGCTCCCCGCTGCTATGTCTGTGGCAGACATTCCCTCATTTCCTGCATTCCTTCATTTTTGTTTCAGTTAACAAACAGCCAGAGAATCACACAACTTCATACAATTTTCATTATATTTTATTTCCCCCCTACTGTGGCCTTCTGTGGTTGAAATACATATCCTATTTATCATGGAAGCAACAGAGAAAAATGTCCCTGTCTGTCAGACAACTTTTGGTGTAAAGAGATGGAAGAGAGCCCAGAACTCTGTTTTCCAGGCCCCAGGGCAGATGCCAGCCCCTTTAAAAAGGAAGGTAGTGCAAAGGCCACCACAGAACGGGAGTGAAAGAAACAGAAACGGCATAGATCCTCGCTGGCCTGCTGCTTCTGGGCCTCTCTCCTCCTCAGGCTGGAGGACTGAAGATGCAAAAAGAAATAATTGAGAGAGATGGGGCGCCTGGGTGGCTCAGTGGGTTAAGCCTCTGCCTTCGGCTCAGGTCATGATCTCAGGGTCCTGGGATCAAGCCCCACGTCGGGCTCTCTGCTCTGCAGGGAGCCTGCTTCCTCCTCTCTCTCTGCCTGCTTCTCTGCCTACTTGTGATCTCTGTCTGTCAAATAAATAAATAAATAATCAAAAAAAAAAGAGAAATAATTGAGAGAACATTTAGAGATATTTAGAGATAAGAAGTTGCTATACTTCATACTGTAGAGTGAAATTATACAAAATAATCATCTCCCCTTTAACATAAAGAGTAGGGGGATAGAATGTTCTAGAATTGAGAATCATTGTACATACCACATACGGATTACCTATTCTAACAGAATGACAGTACTGTGAAAATATGTTTATTAAAATATATTGAACATAACTTCATTTTTAAATTTTGCTGTTCAGAAAAGACTTCAACCGTGCGCCATGCCTGTGGCAATGATCGTGACGCAGCTTATAGCGGGTAGAAGGCTAGGTTATGCTAGTTAGTTAAGCCTCCTTTCTGTAGTTTGTATTTTAGGTAGGAGATTATATTTGTAGAAGAGTAACAAAAAACTGTGGTAAAAAAAGAACTGTAAAATAGTTGATGGGATGAAGAAATGAAAGAATAATGAACAAATAAATGAAAGGACTGACTTACTGGTCACCCTGTTGAGACAAACTTGCAAGTTTGTTTGGATGGTTGGTTGGTTGGTTAGGAATTTGGGTAGTTTAGGTGTAAAGAATTAAGTGAATCATGTTAATCTATCTACGGTACCATTCATGTGCTTATAAATCCTTTATATCATTTTTATTACATTTCCATTATTTTACATACTTATTTCTTTTATGTTATATATTTCTATTATTCTTATCTATATTATTTATATGATTTCACTTAATTTTTCCTGCATCCCCCATTGTGACACCATTGACCTCCTCTTTCCCATAGGTATATAATCTAATATGTTTGATTCTTAGCATAGTGGTATAAGCCTCATTCCAAAGTCAATCTTCCTTAGATCCAATGTCAACTCTACCACTTACCACTTACTCTGTCTGAGCTTCGGCAAGTTATTAAATGTTGTTGTGCCTCCCTATCTTTAGGACAATTCTTGTTCAAATAGTAAGCGGTATATACTAGGTATTACACATTTTTTGAAAAGGGTGTTTTTCTGTGTATCCATAAACCTTAAACTTACATAAATTTCGTTATGCTATAGATCTTCCTATAAAGGTAATCATGTGCTTTTTTTTTTCTTTAGCACTTTTTTCTCATTCAGTGCTTTACTGTGTTGAACTTCATTGATAGAAACAATATCCAAATTATAGAAAGAGCCCAAGTGTCCAAAGAATGGATAAAGAGGCGGTGTGTATGTATATGTAACGGAATATTACTCAGCCATAAATAAGAATGAAATATTGCCATTTGCAATGATGTGGGTGGAGCTAGAGAGTATTATGCTAAACAAAATCAGTCAGTCAGAGAAAGACAAATACCATATGATTTCACTCATAGGTGGAATTTAAGAAACAAAACCAATGATCATAAGGGTTAAAATAAAGAGAGGAAAACCAAGGAACAGACTCTTAACTATAGAGAACAAACCGATGGTTACCAGAAAGGAAATGCTGGGGGGATGGGGGGGGACAGGTTATGGGTATTAAGGAGGGCACTTGTGGTGAGCACCAGGTGCATAACTAACTGGAATTTAAATAAAAATTTTTAAAAATGCACTGATAGACTTTAAACACTCTTTATATTTCCAAAAAAACTTTAACTGATCGTGATGTACTTTTCTTTTTACACTAATTGAATTCAATTGGATAATATTTTATTTAGGATTTATGAATCTACATTCAAGAATAAAGTGAGCCTATAATTTTCTTGTCCTTTTCCTCTTACTACTCTTATACTACTTCTTATTCAAGTCACGTAATGCCCCACAAAAGGAATTGGATGATTATCCTTTTTCTATTTTCTAGAACAACTTGTTTAATGTTTATAGAAGCCTCCTTTAAAACCAATTGGATGCAGTTGCTTTTTATGATCAGAAGGGATCAACAATTAACATCTAATTTACTTAACAGTTACTGACCGGGTTAAGTGTTCCAGTTCTCACTGCACCTGTCCATACATGTTTCAATATGAGAATTTATCAGGGTTTGAAATTTGTGGGTATATAGCTCATAATATTATTTTATTTTCATTTCCTCAGAATATGTAGTTATTTCTTCTCTTATGGTAAATTGTGCTTGATTGCTCCTTCTCTTTTAATGTATGAGTCAGTATTGCCAGATTTTTAATCTCTACTCCCATTTATTTTTAAATCCCTTCAAGCCTCATGCTTTGGTTCTATTAACCTTGTGTCATTCTTTCTTTTGTGGTTTTCTCTTTTACTTCTTTGCTCGTATCTTTTTGGATTTATTCTATGTTCCTTTTCTGATTTGTTAAGTTCAATACTTAAGTCACTTCACCTTTTGCTTTCTTATGACATCATCTTCGGGAGTAGGACAACTACATTAACTCACTCAAATCTGCCTCTTGTCTCTCCCCACCCTGCCCACCCCAATGTATTGGTATCATCTAGAATTGTAATTCTCGATTGCTTTTGATGTGGTTTGATTGCTTTGTTTTATACCACTGGGATCTCGAATCCAGTTTTGCTGGTGAGAAGTCTAATGTCAGTCGGAGTCATGTTCTTCTGTAGGTGATGTGCTTTGTTTTGTATATCCATTAACATTTTTCTTTATCATTGATATCCCTAAATTTTGATGTGATTGTTTTATATATGGGATTTTCTTTGTGTGTCCTTTAAGTCCTTATTTTTTTTTAACAATGGTGCATCTTTTTTTAAAAGATTTTATTTATTTATTTGACACAGAGAGAGAGAAAGAGAGCAAGAACAAGCAGGGGGAGTGGCAGACAGGGGAGAGGCAAGCTCCGTGCTGAGCAGGGAGTCCATTGTGGGGCTCAATCCTGGGACCCTGGGATCATGACCTGAGCCAAAGGCAAACGTTTAACTGACTGAGCCACCCAGGCACCCACGTCATTTTGATCTGAACTGTTCCAAGACCTTTCATCCTGGGAAATTCTCGGTTTTTTCACCCTCAAGTATTTTCAGCCCTTACATACTTTATTGTCTTTGAAGCTCATTGTATAAGAGATAATGACATGTCCATTTCTATTATCCATCTCTCCTACATTTTACTTTTTACCGTTTTCTTATCATGTACTGATGCCTTCTGGAAGAGCTCTTCAACCCGACCTTCATCAGCTCTGTCAATCATTTATTGAGCTTGGCATTTCAGCTGTTCTAGAGTTCATACAGAGCAGCACCAGTTCGTATTTATTTTAACATCTGGTTTCCATTTCATGTGGTGAAAGGCACACTCAGACCACCCAAAGTTCTTGCATCTACTGACTTCTCACCCCCATAGAGCTTGGGGACCACCCTGATATTAACCTACCAGCCTACAGCTGGTACTGAGCAGTTGTCATTTTTCTACCCTGAAGAGGGAACATGAGCAGGAGAACTCTGCTTTGTTTCCTCTCCCACCATGTGCCCCAGCCTTCCTCTGCTTCCCACACAGCCCCCAAACATGGGACCCAATGGCCTTCTACCACCACGAGGGTCTCTCATAACTTTACATGGTCATTTTTTACATGGATGGCTATCCACCTCCTCTAATGTCTAATACATTTCCAGGGTTGAGGTCTTGAAGGAAATGAACGGCTCCTGTTTATATGTCATCTTGTCAGGGACAATCATTAGCAGTGATTTCCTGAAACTGGGTTCTAGGAGTATCAAGGTAGCATGCGTTTTGTGGGAAGCACTTTCTCAGTCTAGGATGTAGAGACCCTATTTTATACACCAGGAAGCTGGCCTCCTAGGAGAATAAAATGAGCAAAGAGACATAGGGATTCTCCCATATTATGTCCTGAAAGTCTGTAGCTCCCACATGAGAACCCAGACTTCCAGGAGCTCAGAGAGTACAGAGATGACTCATTCTTGCACGTCCATCCTCTCCTGCCTGGGATGCACATTCCTTTATGCGATACAAACAGACATACTTCTGTGACTACTTTGTCATTTAAAGATCAAATTAAATCATGCACTAATTTACTTTTTTACCTTCCTTCTTTCCTCATTCCCTCAGAATCAACCTACCGACACCAAGCAACCATTGATGATGAAGTTGTCACCATGGAGATATTAGATACTGCTGGTCAGGTGAATAAAGGGTTCCGTTAAAATGTTTTCCGGATCCAATAAAAATGAGATGTGTACATGCATACTATGAACAAAATTAAGACACTTTCCTCCAATTAACTAATGATGCCTAAAGACTTTTCTCTTTAATTATTTAGTTAGTCATATACTAACATATTAGAAAGAGCTTGTAGGTGCATCCTTATATAAATTACTGGGTACTTCAGTGGGGTGGGGGGGATTGATAATACTGTAACATTGACATGACATCATTTAGAATTACCCACATATATTTTGGGGAGATAGCAAGATAATAAGAGTTTCATGCTCTGGTGGAGTTAAGCATTTCTTTTTACTGGGGAAGTTCTCAGAGGCTTACATGCCCATGTATAAGATGAATCTTTAAGAATTTCAGTATATATTATATTCTAAACTTATATAACCCCAGAATCACTTTTTAGAATACTGTATTTTAGGACTCTTTCCTGTAATATTCTTTCCAGACCTCAACACATTCTATTGAAAACTTGAACCACATAATTGTACAACAAACAATCCATTACAAAGGAAGCTAGTATAAGTTTACCCTGATGGCAGTCAGTTCTGAGATTATAGATAGGTTTGTAGAGAGGCTTAGTTCTCAAGAATAAAATGATCACTAGGAATGAAAGTTAGGGAGCTGAAGGGTTTCATGGTGCTCTATCAGTGACCTATGATCTGAAGAGGACTTCAAGCATTTAACCCAAGAAAGACACTTTTATTTCTCATCACCACCTCCTTCTTATATGTGCTTTCCCTGGCACCCAACCCTGATTCTAGAGGGAGGTGGCAGGGACTTACATGCCCACAAAGGTTATTTGAGCCCATGAAAGAGGTGCATTTTCAAATCTCATGTGCAACTTTCCTAGGAAAGAATGATCACCTCCTTTGAAAATCACTTCAGATAAGTTTCTACCATTATTGGGACTTTATAATATTTGGGAGGTGTTTAGCAAAAAAAAAAAAAAAAAAGAAAAAAGAAAAAAGCCCCTGGCTTTGAGACTGACTCTCTCTACAGTTTTTCCCTGTTTTTCTGTCCCTGGTACCCAACTGTCTAGAATCTGAAAGCAAAAGAGATTAAATAAAAAATGAAATCAAAACCATTCACCAAGCTGTGCCTCTTAATCTGATCTCTAAAGGGTGTTGTGAGGTCTAATTGTCTGTTACCTACTCGCCAATTTTTTGTGATGAAATCCTTGGAGGCAGTGTGCCCAACTAAGATGATTTCTTTATACTTCTTATAATTACGGATTTAATGATATGGCAAGAGGAAAATCAGAAGCAGAAAGTTAAAGGTCTATGCAGTTAGAACATTTTTAGTTCCCTGACATATCCTGCTATGAGTAAGTAATACTCCTATTCCAAACTGATTGAGAAAGGAAGCTTCTATAGGCAATCAAGAAATTTTAATGACACTGAATATAAAGAATAGTAATTAAGGACTCATTATTGGCATGAAAAGCATCTATACATTGTGATGACTTCCAACTCCCCAACTGCCATTGTTTCCTTGTCAACAGGAAGATACCATTCAGAGAGAAGGACACATGCGATGGGGGGAAGGCTTTGTGCTGGTCTATGACATTACTGACCGAGGAAGTTTTGAGGAAGTGCTGCCCCTTAAGAACATCCTGGATGAGATCAAAAAGCCCAAGAATGTGACTCTTATCTTGGTTGGAAATAAAGCTGACTTGGACCACTCCAGACAGGTTAGTACTGAAGAAGGGGAGAAGCTGGCCACAGAATTGGCTTGTGCTTTTTATGAGTGTTCTGCCTGCACTGGAGAAGGGAACATCACCGAAATATTCTATGAGCTGTGTCGAGAGGTGCGTCGCAGGAGAATGGTCCAAGGCAAGACGAGGCGACGCAGTTCCACCACGCATGTCAAGCAAGCCATTAATAAGATGCTCACCAAAATCAGTAGTTAAGTGGCTCTGTTCTTGCAAAGGCCCCATGGAGGTAGGCCAGGTAATTGGAAACACTTTCTTGCCCTTTTCCCCCACTCCCCCTGCCCAAAGTAAAAGAAAATACTCCATTCCTTGTACTGGCTCTGGGAAATGTCTGGGCTTCCCATTGTTCCCAGGTCTCCCATATGTTGAGAAGTTATAGAGTGTTTTATGCAATTTTAGTGCAGACGATTTCCCCTTTTCCTGCTTGAATAAGATACACTCTATTGTAGTTTGAACCTGTCATCACCAGAGATTCTGAAATGGCTGGGTTCATATTAAGCTATTTTTAGGCATCCTCACCTTGCTTGAATAGGTTGAAGGCTTTTCTAAGGCATTTTGACATTCCATTCCTTGTCAAAGACTTCAAATGATCGTCTTAAAAGTGGAAAAGTAATAGAAAATACAGTAAAAATCTGGGAAGAGCCGCTGAGATACTGGAGCAGGGAGTAGAGCCCCAGTTCCTTTTTGAAATGAGGATTTTCTTAATTATCTCAAATTGTCTAGTTTTTCTTTAACCCTTATTTTGCTCTTAAATTCGAGCACATTTTCACAAAGTTTTCCACTGTAGTAGAGTTCCATTTCAATTTGAATGGGTTTTCAATGAGCTATTGATCACTGTACTCTGATTCTTCTTCTGCGACTTCAATAAGACCTGCTAGGTTATTTCTCACCAAGCCCAGGGTAATGTAAAGACATTAAGAGACTTTTCACCAATCTCTGACTTCACTGAATGCTAACAGAGGATTTAGAATTGGAGACGTCTGATTCATTTCTCTGTCTCTCTGTTTATCATCTTAGCAGAAAGACCACAGTCCAAAAAATAGGAAAATTAAGAATGAAGCTAAATTTCCATTCCATTGGGGAGCCCAGGCTCTAATGCCGGGCACAGTAAGAAAAATTAGTCTCTGATTCATTAAATTGTCTACATGACTTCTTCTATTATTTTGGTTAAATTAATTCACTTAGAATTCAGAAAAGAATGAGTGAAGTTCAGTATCCCTGAATAAATATGTATAAAATAGATTCCTATATTGTGAAAGTATAGTCTGCAACTGATTAAACTTCATGATTTTTTTCCCTTTTATGCCCCCATATATTAAGATTTGGGCACTTTATTTTAGAAGAAAATATATATCTTTTACATATGTGTGTATTTATAAATGCATAGATATATGTATAAAAATTTGTAAGAGCTGGAAGCTTTAATTCACCAATGCATTTGGACAACTTGATGTAACTATTTTATGTGATAAAATAAAAAGCATAATTTTCACATTCTGTCACATTTGAGCAGTCTTTCTTGTGGTAGCATGAAAAGTTTGTAATTTTAGGAGAAACTTGAGTAGACAATCAAATTGTAGAGTTGACAAAGCAGTGAATATGGTATAAAAAATAAGCTCCTCTTCCTAATAACAGCTATTTCTGTAGCATGCTTAGGTGCTATTTTAGGCACTTCATGTATTATCTCATTGAATCCTCAAATACCCTACACAGGTGATATTGCTATGCTCACAATTGCAGGGATGAAGATATTAAGCTACAAGGAAAAATGACTGCATAGCTATTTAGTGGGTAGAGCCAGGATTTGAACCCAGAGAGGCAGTGAGACTATAGAGCTCATACTATTAGTATATATTAGTAGACTGACGTATAGCTCTTGTTCTGGAACTGTGGGGATGAAGACAGAGGAAGGAGAAAATTTAGGGCATATTTCCTTCATTTATGCTTTCTTTCATTCATTCAGAGATATTTATATGTAAGTTGGGCATATAACTTAAAACAATTTAGTACATTCGATAGTGTCTTAGCTGAACACTGAAGAATACATACAAGTAACCCAGGAAAGAAAGATGGTGAAAATATTCTAGCCAAAAGGAATAGCAAATTCCTTTTGTCTCCAAAATATGGAGACATGAAAGGTGATCGTGAATGCAGTAGCTAAAAACAGTTGAGAGAGTCATTTATATCATTTTTCAGGACAAAAACAAAACAAAACAAAAACAAAACAAAAAAATGGAAGACAGAGCAGAGGGACGGTATTAAAAGAAAGGAAAAAATAAGGCACCGGAAGTAAGAAAAAAATGTCAAAAATTCATAAAACTGCAAATTTAGGTAACTACATATTAGAGGACCAAGTAGGTCACCTGGCTGTGATTCATTTTCAGTAATGTCTAGACAGGGTTTGGAAGGGGAAAGCAGAGTAAAATTATTTTCTGAATGTTGCCACCTTCCAGAATCACAGCCTCTTTCACTGTCTCATACCTCTACTTGCAGACAACTTCAGCCAATTCTTATAAAGAGCAAGCTCCTAAGGAAGCATAGTGAAAAACCTGGGTGCCATTTTGGGTCAAACACTAAGGAAGGGAAATTCACAGTCAACAACACCAGCAACTTCCCTAGACGTATATGTACAAATCCAGACATGTTAAAAATTCAAAGAACCACTGGCATACATGCCAACGGATAATTACAGAAGAACATGAGATTGCACAAATATACATTAGTTATTCCTCTCATGCCTCAGGCTTCTCCACAAATGAAGGTTATAAATAAGTTGGGTTTTTTAATAGAATATTTTAATGATGGAAACCTGTGTGTTCTTGAATAATAATAGGTTGTTATCACTACACTACCACTACCAACATTTGCTGTTTGTAGTTGTTTTTCTTCCAAGATTCAAAAAACTTTATTTCTAAATACTGGGTTTGCATGCCTCACAGTGCTGGGGAGGAACCCATAATTCGGGATCTTTCTTTCAAATAACATGTGTAATACTTACCTGTACATGGATAAACAAAATGATTGATGTTCAAAGGATAGTGCCAAATAAGATTTCTTCTTAAACCAACTTATGTCCACTTTGAGAATTATAAGGAAGTGGACAGTTCATTGGGCCAGATTTAATCAGAGTAATGTTGAATTGAGTTGTCCTGAGCTAAGAAGTTATTGGAGGATTCTGAGGGGAAAAATGACATAAATATATTTTCTCCATAGATTTTAAATGCTATGTTTAGCATACATATATGTCTGCTTTTGAACTGTCCATTTCATTGGTCTATTTGTCTATTCATGCTTCAGAGGCATGATATTTAAAAATTGAGCCTGATAATATGTTAAAATAGCTCCTATTAGGTGATCAACATTAAGAATAAGTTTTTAGGTTTGGGTATTACTATACCTTGATACCATACAACTGTTTGCTCCAAAGTGGAATTTGAAGGAAAATTTATTGGTTATGCTTGGAAACCAGTGCCCATTTTTTTTTTCAGCTTTATTGAGATGCAATTGACATATAACATTGTATAAGTTTAAGGTATACAACACAATGATGTGGTACGTGTATGTATTGTGAAATGATTACCACAATAATGTTCATTAACATATTCATCACCTCACATAATTACCTTTTTTTTGTGGTGAGAGTATTCAAGATTTACTCTCTCAACAACTTTCAAGTATATAATACAGCATTGTTAAGATAGTCATCATACTGAATATTAGATCCCCAGAACTTACTCATCTTGTAATTGGAAGTTTGGAGATTTTCACCAGCATCTCCCCATCTCCCCTAGCCCCCACCTATGATGAACATTATTCTATAATCTGTTTCTATGACTTTTTCTTTAGTTTTCACATATAAGTGAGATCATATAACATATGCCTTCTCTATATGACTCATTTAGCCTAATGCCCTCAAAGTCTACCTATGTTGTCACAAAGGACAGGATTTCTTCCTTTTTTCTAGCTAAATAATATTCAAATGTGTGTATGTATGTATCTATCTCACGTTTTAAAATAATCTATTTATTGATTGATGAACACTTGTTTCCACATCTTGGCTATTGTAAATAATGCTGCAATGAACATGGGGGGACAGCTATCTCTTTGAGATAGTGAATTCATTTCCTTCTGATATATACCCAGAAATAGGATTACTGGATCATATGGTAGGTCTGTTTGAAATTTATTGAGGAAATTCCCTACTGTTTTCCATATTGGTTGTATCAACTTACATTACCACCAACACTGCACTAGGGTTTCTTTCTCCACATCTTCACCGATACTTGCTGTCTCTTGTCTTTTGGACAATACCATTCCAACAGGTATGAGGTGATATCTCATTGTGGCTTTTATTTGCATTTCCTGATGATTAGTAATGTTGAGCATCTTTTCATGTATCTGTTGCCCATCTGTATGTTTTTTGGGAATTTTTCTATTCAGACTCTTTATGTATTTTTTTATTTGGATTATTTTTTTCATTATTATTTTTTGTTTGTTTTTAAAGATTTTATTTATTTATTTGACAGAGAGAAATCACAAGAGAGGTAGGCAGAGAGAGAGGAAGGGAAGCAGGCTCTCCACTGAGCAGAGAGCCCGATGTGGGACTCGATTCCAGGACACTGAGATCATGACCTGAGCTGAAGGCAGCGGCTTAACCCACTGAGCTACCCAGGCGCCCCTGATTATTATTTTTGCTATTGAGTTCTATGAGTTCCTTATATATATATTGGATGTTAACACTTTATTTAATGTATAGATTGCAAATATTTTTTTCCCATTCCATAGGCTGCTTTTTTTTTCTGTTGTTTCTTTGGCTGTATAGAAGCTTTTTAGTTTCATGTAGTTCTACTTGTTTATTTTTGTTTTTGTTGCTTGTGCTTTTGATGTCATATCCAAAAATTCATTGCCAAGAGCAAGTTCAAAGAGTTTTCTCTGTGTTTTCCTCTAGAAGGTTAATGCTTTCAGGCCTTACATTTAAGTTTTTAATCCACTTCAAGTTATTTTTATGAGTGGTATAAAATAAGTGTTCAATTTTATTCTTTTGTGTGTGAATATTTAGTTTCTCCAATATTGTTTATTTTAAAAATTTCTGCATTTAGGGCCCTTTTATGATCTCTAGGGGCCGAGATTAGAATTTATCCTGCCTTTCCTTGTCAGCTCCCTGTGACACAGGTAAGAGGGAGCTTATGCCTAGTATTAGGCCCTTTCAGGACCTCCAGGTATGCAGGTGGGAGTGTCTCCAGCAGGGGCCCATGGACTTGCTGGGATGGGCTGGACCCCAGTTACAGGGCCACTTCAGAGTTTTCAGTCTGACCAGATTCGGTGGGCTTTACCTCCAGGGGTTGCTAGACCATACTTGAGAGGGCCTGGAGCCTGTTCACAGTGCATATCAGGGTCCACAGCGGGCACTGAGGTCTGTGTGTCTTTACCCAACACACAGGTGTCTATGACTCCTCCTGGGTCCCTTAGTCTATGGTGCAGGTGATAGACTTTAAAACCAAAGGGGACTGTAGCTGAGTTCTCACAGGTGTGGAGTCTGTTTCTGTGTCTGTAACTGTAGTTGGCAAATCAGCCATCTGGTTGTGAGCCTGTCTTCTCAAAATGGCTGTCCTCAGTCTTAGACTGAACTATGGTTTCATAGTTCACGCCTACCTGGGTTTCAAAGTTCCCACAAAGGCACTTTTGTGCATGGATAAATGCCAGATTATTGCAGGGAGGATACTTATGAGGGAGGTCTCATTCAGCCATCTTGCTGATGCCACTCCTAAACAATTTAGACTACTAGGTATTTGGAAGCCGAGCTTCATTTTCATGACTGAATGAAGCAAGATTTACTTTGCTTCAGTAGGAATAGATTTTTATTTTCAGTGTTAAATTTATAGCATTCATTTTACCGTGATGGAGTAACAGATACCAAATTTACCCTTACATATTAAACAAGTCAAAACAATCAGACAAAATATATAAAACAATGGTTTTCAGATTTTGAACAACAGGCATTACAGTGATCCCAGAGAGAAGGGGAAAAGATGAGGTAAACTGAAATCATGCCAGCGTACTGCCAAATGGCAAGTTGCAGGAAGTAGTATATACCCAAACAGAGCCGGGCAGTCTTACTGAGTTGAGGAGACAAAAATCAGTTTGAGGAGGCCAAGCATTTCCCAGCAAACTAGGAGTAGGGGAGAACTTCTTCACTCAGAAAAAACATAGCTTCAAACTTTTTGAAGCTGACATCATACTTAATGTTGAAAGAATGAAAGCTTTTCCCCATGAGAGGGGACAAGGCAAGTATGCATATGCTCAACATTATACTATAGGTTCTAGGTAGTGCAATTAGGTAAGGGAATGAAGAAGTAAAAAGTTTTCTTTTGCAGATGACATGACCATTTGCATAGAAAATCCTAAGGCATCTACAAATAAATGCAGAGATACGCCATGTCCATGGGTTGGAAGAGTCAATGTTGTGAAGATGTTAGTTTTCTCTAATTTGATTTACAGATTGAACAAAATGTCAATCACAGTTTTATTTTTTTAAAGATTTTATTTATTTATTTGAAGAAGAGTGAATGAGAAAGAGAGTGTGAGCTGGAGAAGGGGCAGAGGGAGAGGGAGAAGTAGACTCACCCCTGAGCAGGGAGCCAGATGCAGGGCTTGATCCCAGGACCCTGGAATTATGACCTAAACTTAAGGCAGATGCTTAACTGACTAAGCTCCCCAGGCACCTCGCCAGTCACAATTTTAGCAGGCTATTTTGTAAAGTAGACAAGCTGATTCTAAAACTGATATTGAACCAATATCTAAAGACCTAGAATAATCAAAATAATTTTTGAAAAGAAGGAAAATGTTAAAGAACTTATACTACCTGATTTTAAATGCTTATTATAAAGCGATACCCATCAAGATAACATATTATTATTGTAAGGATAGATATATAGATCTATGGAACAGAACAGATTGAGCAGAAGTAAACCACCCTGTAAGACTGATTGATTTTTGGCAAAAATACAAAGATAATTCAATTGAAAAAGAATATTGTTTTCAACAAATGATGCTAGAATAATGGCATATCTGTCTGCAAAATACATAAACAAACATCAACCCATACTTTGTATTATATACAAAATTTAAATTCTAAATGGATCCTTAACCTAAATAAAAGAACTAACACTATAAAACTTTCAGTAGAAAACATAGAAGAGGGGCACCTGGGTGGCTCAGTGGGTTAAGCCTCTGCCTTCAGCTCAGGTCGTGATCTTGGGGTCCTGGGATCAAGCCCCGCATCAGGCTTTCTGCTCAACAGAGACTGCTTCCTCCCTCCGCCCCACCTGCTGCCTCTCTGCCTCCTTGTGAGCTCTCTCTGTGTCAAATAAATAAAGAATAATAATCTTAAAAAGAAAGAAAACATAGAAGAAAATTTTTGTGGCCCTGATTTAGGCAAGGATCTCTTAGAGAACAAAAGCACAAATAAAAACAAAATTAAAAAGTTATTATTTTGAGAAACTTTAAGGAAATGCAACAGCAAGTCAGGTAAGAAGAAAAATATGGGAAATACATATCTCACCAAAGATATATATCCAGAATATATGAGGAACTCTCAGAACTCAGTAATAAGACAGACATTCTGGTTAAAATATTGGTTAAAGCTTTTGAATAGATAATTCACCAAAGAAGATATACAAATGGCAAACAATTATATGAAAAGACGTTCAACATCATCAGACATTAGGGAAATACAAGTTAAGGACACTCCATTACCTGTACACACACACTAGAAAGGCTAAAATTAAAAAAAAAAAGACTGATTATACACATATTGGTGGGAATGTCTACATCCTGGAACTCTCGTACATCATCAGTGGGGATGAAGATGGTCCAGCCAATCTGGAGAACAGGCTGACAGTTATTATAAATTTCAACATATACTTACTCAGCAATCCTTTCCTATGTCCCAAGATAAATAAAAATCTATGTCTACATAAAGACCTGTCTGCTAACATTTACAGCAGCTTTATTCATAATTGCCCCCCTCAAAAAAAACCCACAAGCTGGTCAACAAGTCCACTTTCTATCTGCGAGTGAATGAATACACAAACTGTGATGTATCTACACCGTGAAATGCCATTCAACACTGACCACAGCAAACTACTGTATGACTCTCAAAGCATTATGCTGAGTAGAAGAAGCCAGACACAGGATACTGCAGTATGGTAATAGTCCATCTATACAAAATCCTAGAAAAGGAAAACAATAGTAAAAACAGATCTGTGGTCACCAGATTCTGAAGGTAACAGGAAGAGAGCACTGAGGGACTAAAGGGAACTTTCTGGGGTGATGGAAGTATGTTCTATTATAAATGTAGCAGTAGTTATAGGACTTTATACACTTTCTAAAACTCATCAATTTGTAAATATGGAATTGGTTAATTTATTATATACAAATTATATCTCAAAAATTTAGAAAAAGAAACCTGTCTTTCATTTGGGAATTCAGCAAGTGGATCAAGTCAAAGAACACCTTCCTGAAGTCTATTTAAAGCAAATGTTCAACATCTCAGAATAGGTTTTTAATTTACATCTTTTCCACTCCTAAGAAATGGTCAATATTTTATTTTGAAAATAATAGTTTCATTTATATTTTACATACTCCTATACCATTTCAGCCTCCTTGGCTGAATAACTCCAGTCAACAGAGGCTCATTGCAAGTGAATATTCCATTCTATTCTAGTGAATCAAAACATCATTTCATTTTTCCTTAGGAGCCTGTGAAGGAGTGTTTGGGCTTCCTGAGTTTGAGAGAGTGCATACGTGCATGTGTCTGTCTCTTCCTGACATTTTTCATGAGAGAAGAAAATTATTTAGTTAATTTACGAAGAGGTAGTTTTAAGAATAAAAACCTCACTATTTAGTAACCTAGGGATGTGTTTGACAATACTTCTTGACACCCTTTTATGATTTATGAGATCCAATAAACATTGTCATAAAATACATGTGTTCTGTCATTCTTCCCTTCTCCTCACTGTTTGGGACTTTACTGTGAGAAGCAAGGTATTGAAATAAATAAAGAATACTGATTCCTTTTATTCCCTGGGCTTCTGAGTCAATCTATACCCTGGTAGTGTCCAACTTAAAATTTTTGTTGCGAACATTTGCTTGTAAATTGGCTTTTTGGAATGCTGGATGCAATTTCCCTGGAAAGCCAAGTTATAAACCATACTTAGGTTCCCCAGCTAGTCCATAGCAGCCTGCTTAAACCATAACAGAACTTTTGTTGGTGAGAAATACATTAAACGTAACATTTCAAAAAGTAAAAATACCTTTCAGAATCCCTCACTTCTCCTGCTGCCTTCCCACACATTATGGTTCTCCTCTCCACTCCTCCCCACCATCTTGAACCTTTGACTATATACCTTCTTTGGGGAGTGGGGCAAATTAGGAGTTCTTTAAAAAGGTGATTGATAACACAATCACACCTAACTGGTAATATTTCAAATCACCTAGAAAAGTGAAAAAAAATAATTTATGTAGAAGAGGGGAAGGCTTTTTTAGAAAAGAAGCATGCATGTAAAGAAATAAACACAATTTGTAAGGGATGAGCTTCTATAAACTGCTTGTAAATCCACAACAGACAAAAGGGGTTTGGGGATTATCTAATCCCATAGCATGTCCCAAAGTAACTTTCTTGAGTCTATAGAATGCTACCAGTTATCATTTAAAAATAAGAGGATTGTTTCAGATGAATTTGTGGACTCACATGAGAGAAGTAGCTTTCATTAACCCGGTGACTTAGTTGAGCTTTCATTATGCTAACGAATCAGTAAGTGGGGCACAGCGTTGCTTAAACTCACTTGGCTATGGTGATATGCCTCACAGGACTAATGAATTATACTTTTACAAAATAATGTTTTAATCTTCAAACAACCTCTTCTATATCATTAAGGCTGTCCATCAGTAACGGGGAGAGTTCTACAATCTTCGGGAGGGTTCTTTTAAGGATATGCTATCCCTTTAGGGCCATGTGTCCAATAAAAATATAATGTGAGCCATAAAATTTTCTATTTTAAATATATTCGATCATTATTAATTGCCTAAATTTAAATTATTTAAACTTTTAGGTTCATATTAAAATTTTAAAAAGAAATACATGGAATTTATTTGAATGTGATTTATTCAATGCAATATTCCCAAGATATCTTTGCAACATACAATCAACATAAAAGTTATTCATTCATGAGAGATTTTACAAGATTTTGCAGTAAGTCTTTGAAGTCCAATGTGTACTTTACACTTACAACGTGCATCAATTTGGACCAACCATATTTCAAGAGCTCAATAGCCACATGTGGTTAGTGGCTATGGGAATGGATGTTAGAGTTTTAGAATACTTTAACATCTGTTAAGTCTTAATCCTCCTTTATTTTGAACAAAGCCAGTCACTGAAAACTTGAGATTAGAATCCTGAAATTTTAGATGTGAGTGTGTTCTTAGAAATAATCTAATACAATCTTCTCAGTTCTATAGCCAAGTCATGAAATAGTGATGAGATTGGAATACAGGTCTCTGGATGGCCTGGTGACATTCTCCTGGCCCTTCATATACGATACTGTTTTCAAATGGAAACATTAGGACTGAACTTATGAAAAGAATTTCTAGCTTTCCTTTAAAAAACAATCACTAGAGGGTTCCATTTAAAAATTTTCCACCTCCAGAAAATTTAATATGTGATTTTTAAATAAAAATTCAATTTGCAAACACGTTTTCCCAGACGTCAACTACTGCATCAAGTGATGCCACCTGCTTATTTTTAGTACCGAGCTAAAACAGAGCATGTTTTGTATATTACAGAACAACTCTTCTTGTCTGTTGGTACATTTTCATTGTATGAAGCACTGAAGTCAGTAAAAATGTGTAAGAAAGTCAGCTACCATAACAAAATCAGTAATACGCCAGTCCTCTATTTTTCTGTTGAGAAGGGGTATTCAGTTCTCACTTATCTACTCAGCTTTTGTCTCTAAGCCTAATTATATCACATACAACTTAAATCTTAAAATTCCTTTTGCTTATTTTTCTAGCCAACTCATCCTATTGGACCTAGGGAAAAAAAACAGGAAGATGAAAAAATTGGCAAAGTGAGATTTACTTATCTACACAACATTTACCAAACTATTTTTCTATGGAAAATTGAGACATTGCACATCCACATTGACTTTTCACAAAATGCGGGCTTCCGGTTTGCAAGCTTTGCTTTACTACTCTAATTCTAGTTAATAATAAATATTATGCACTCAAGTCAACCAGAATACTAAGGGAAACATTTTACAGAAGAAAAGGAATATAATCAAAGGACAGGTGAAACCGAAGCAAACTTCCGAGTATTTTTGGAACAATGTACACATCCGTGTATCTTTGGAACAATGACATAAAGCAACAAGACATTGACTGTTGTGGTTCTCTTCCCAGCTGAAGTTAATTAACAGTGAATCAGCATCCTATCTCCAGCTACCACCTTGGCTGGAAACAATCTGTTAAAATCACAGCTCAGAATGGGGAACAGAAATTATGTTGGACAAATGTAAGAGTCTGATAAATGACCTGACCATGATCATAAAGCATCATGAGCAACTAAAGTAGATTGGAACTCTTCTCACCAACTGTAATTCCTGGGCATCTGCCCACAAATGGTACTGAATTCTGCTTGGCCTAACACTAAGTTACACTACGGACTGCCAAGCTGCCAGATGTTACTTCCATGTTGCAAATCATGTCCTTGTTAGAGTCAAGGGTAAAACCATTGGTGGGGATGGGGGGACCTGAACCCATCAGTAAATAGCCCTTTCTCCTCCATCTTCCTCCATCTTCGTCAAAACCCACTGGAGCACTAATAACAAAGCACCTTATTCCCTTTCTGCACAGCTTGGAGGGACTGTAGGAATCCCTGGGGTATCATGAAACAGCTGACCACTCTATCCTTTAGGGCAATGTTTCTCAAAATATAGCCCATGGAACACTTTCAATAGAATGATCTAGGAAGCTTGTTTAAAATTTATATCCCAGACCCACCCTAGGCCTACTGAACTGGAATATATGGGAGTATTGCCCAGAAATCTGCACTTTAGCAAGCTTCCTAAGTGGTGATTGTATACATTAAAACAACCTCTTCTGTTGGGCCAAAGAGCACAGGAAACCAGTATCAAATATATCTATTTTCTGAAGAATCTCTGACTTTTTTGTGGCAGGGAAGTATCTAAATTGTTATTGTTTTTTCCTACCCTATAAAGGGATATGTCAGATCTTATTACTTTGCAGGATCCAGGTCTGTCCAATGTTCTTAGAGTTATAACACCTTTGAGAAAAGCACCTGGTTAATTTGCATAGTTCTTAGAGATGGAATGAAGTTGAGTTTCTAATAAAGCCTCTCACCTCCAACTTTATAATAACATTTGTTTAACTGAAATAGTAAAGAGAGCTCAGGCTAACATCACGAATCTGAATACCAAAGTCCCTATAATCATCTTGTTTTTAATATCCAGAACAGACATTGTCTTAAAATAGCCTTGGCATCAATTTATCAGTTTTCTTTAATGGGCATCCTCACTTAAATTGAGCAGAAATATATCAAAAGAATGGGGATAAGAAGATAAATATATTAATTTCTGAGGCAGCATCCCAAGAGGTCAGCTCCTCTCAGTAGCCCGTGAATGATTAAACTGCTAAACAACCTTAGTGATGTCAGAACCAGGACAAAGACTTCTGTAATATATCCTGTGGGGAGAGAAAGGAAGCACTCCAGAGCTTGTGAAGAGGCGTTGAGGCTGAATCCTGCCTGGACAAGATGGTGATTTGTGCTGCAGCTTAAACTTATCAGAGGAAGAGTGAAAATTATTTAGCCAAGGTGTTGAGAAAAACACACAGAAATTATTACAAAAGTTACACGAAACTTTTCCCATCTCCAGCATTCAGATTATTCTGCATCATTGGAAAGATTAGAGATTTAGGCACAAACGACTCGAAGTCATAAAATCTATAAAGTGTTGACCATTTGGAAGGAGGCTTAGGCTTAATATTTCTTAGTATGCAAGAAAGCAAAGGAAATTTATAACCACTTCACTGGGAATGAGAAAGAGCACTTTCTAGAATAATTTCAAGAGAAATTCTAGCAATCAAAGATAGTACATAGAAAGTGATATCTATATTAAAGTTCATTTTAAAATCAGTAACATTATATGTATTCAATGTTAAATTGCTTGATTCCTGTGAACTTAATAAATACTTGTAACTGTATTTGACCTTCTAGCTTTGTTTTTGTTAAACAAGGTCCATGAACTTTTCCAGGGCAAGTTCTGCTGTTGTGGGTATTTTTGGTAACTTGAGCCTAATGGTTCAAGAAGCAGTGCAATACAGTGCAATATATTTTATTTTCTTCCTTCTCTTCAGAGTTCGCCACATAAACATTGCCTTTTCTTTAACAAACTGTTTCTGTGGCACATAAGAAATACATGACCTGTATTAGTCAGTACATTTTTCATCATAGCTGACAGAAACTATGCAATCTGGCTTAAGGATGAGTGGGAAGGTCAAGGATAAGAGCTTCAGGCATGGATGGATCCAGGGAATTAAAACAAAATTAGGATATGGTCTCTCTTCATTCTCTGTCAAGAAAAATAAAACCAGCTATGGTCACCCCAGGGAAAAGAGGGCTGGAAAAACCCTACAGACCTTGATTGTCCTGATGTGGATATTAAACCTATCCTTAAACAATTCGCTGTGGTCAGTCAGTTGGATATTCTAATTGCTCAAGACCATGTTTGTTTCTGACTCCTCTTGCGGGAGAAAAGACCAGCTCCATGCAGTGGAGCCTGATAACATGCAGTGAGAGTCTAGTTCTAGGAGAATGGGGATCTACAACAGGGTATTTTTTGTTTGTTTGTTTTTCTTTTTGTGTCTAAAACATTAGGGCAAACAAAATGGAGCTCCATGTGAAACTGCTAATGTGTCAGTGGACATATTTCTCTCTGCTGCTCTCACCCAGAAGTAAAAGGGGGATCATTTCTGGCTAAAAAACATAGATTGGCTTGGTGTTTTCCTTTCATTGTGGCTATTACCAGGTGGTAGGTAAGAACTGTCAACTTTCCATTGTTTGTGGATGGGTTGGGGCACACTGATATTTCCTGACCTGGGAATTAATACCCCAGAGATACTCAGATATTAGATCTGAGGTGGTTTCCTGCCACGAAACAGCCAAGGTCACCTCCCTGTCAAAGCACTACAGAAAATGTTCCTAAGGTTCTTCCTCTTATTCCTCTAACCAAAAGAAACTGCCTCAAGGACCCACTCCTGGATTGTTCCAGCTCATATCTCTTCGTCTTTTGCCACTATTTCACCCCTAGAAAAAGAAGATCTTTTTTAGATTCTCTGTACGAATTTTGTCTGGTACCTCATCATTAGCTCTTCCTTTAAGTAATTTTTGAATCAGACCCTCTGGTACTGTGTGTTTAGCTATCTGGATTCTCTGTATTAACAAAGTTATATAATTAGCAGCTTCCCACCATTCTATCTTAAAATCACTTTTGGCTTGTAATTCACAACGTTCTGCCCACCCAGATGAACTATAAATTTCCTCTTTCTCCCATTCAGAAACATCTGACCTCTCTAAAATGTTTAGAATTTAAAACATGCTCACAGACTTCTGCTTTATATTTGTTTTCATATATAGAATACTCCATGTTCACAGATTAATATAGGGCCTATGTGAAAATTCAGCTCTACATCTACAGTCATCCTTCTAGATGAAGTGTATTTTTTTACAGTTATTTTCACAACTGGAGAAATAGCCTGTTGTGATTATGCTGTACCTGAAGCAATATTTCTATATCCATCTCTGTATACCTTTAAGTGTTTATATTAAAGAGGCAATTTCCAGAAAATGATATATATAAAAACTATGCATAAAAAGAAAGACTGTGGGGCACCTGGGTGGCTTAGCAGGTTAAGCATCCAACTCTTGATTTTGGCTCAGGTCATGATCTCAGGGTTGTGAGATCGAGCCCCACATTGGGCTCCGTGCTGGGAATGGAGCCTCTCCCTCTCCCTCTGCCCTTCCCTTCTACTCTCACTCCCTCTCTCTCCTTCTCTCTCTCTCTAAGACTGAAATAAAATGCTAAAGTGCTTGTCTATTACTGGATTATGATGTTTTGGTGTTTGTCAAATAACCTGCCTATGTATAACTTTCAGGATAAGAAAAAGAAGCTACAAACTGTATTAAAAATAGTTATGGCCCGATCTCAAATATTAATCTTAAATATCATCAGCTTAAATATCATCTTTTCAATGACCCTTTCACTGACCTTCTCTTTTTCCTTCTTTGTAATCACAGATAACTTGGCTTATAATGATCATTTTTTAACTTACATTGTGGTGATGTATGTTTTTGTCAGTTTCATGAACCAGATCATCACTCATTTAATTATAGAGTCATGCCTTGTTTTGATTTTGACTTCCACAGCTCTGAGAACAAGATCTTTTAAAACCATGGTGCTCATTTGCAGTATATTATATTAAACCAAAAGCATAAGAACTACAATTAGTTTTCCCTACTTTACTATAGCTTCTATCTCCTATATTAATGAACTTCTAAGGACCCTGCTAGGGACTTAAAAAAAAATAAATTAAACCAGCATCTGGTCCATAAATAAGAGACATCAGCTACCAGCTACCCAGACCCAAGATCAGTCTCTGGATGAAAACTGTCATTGTTTCCAGGAAAAGAGTTGGGGGAAATAAAGGACAATGTACAAGAATTAAAATTATAGCCCAAAGACTAAGCCAAAATTTAAAACTCAGGAGCATATAATCTGTGATCTTTGTCCAAGAAGAAAATGTCACTTTTTATTTGACGTGTCTGCATCCACTCAGTCACAGTCAGGGCTTGGTTCTGGTCCCTGATTCTGGCTGTGATGATGGAGCCAAAACCACCAGCTTAAAAATGTCCCTTGGTAAAGCCAGTTACTGTTTTCCATGAGACCCAAAATAAACCAGTTGTTAAGACTTTTTAGAATTCCAGGTTACCAAATTGATCTGTGGTCTTGCCTTGCCTAAAATATGACCTTACATGTGAACTCCAAGTAGCTGAATATGGACACAACAAACTCATATTGCAGGGTCTGACCGCAGGCAGAATTCTAAATGAGCAGTTTGTCTTGTCTTCTCTTTCCCCACTCACAGCCACTCCTTCCAGTCTCTCTCTCTTCCTCTCTCAGTGTCTGCTGTTTTGTGATCCTAGCTTATAAAAATTTGCTGTATAGCAAACTAATAGGCTCATCACAAAATCCCAATCTCACAATAATAATTTCTTAGTATATTTCTTAACATTTTAAAGTAAATACATAGTCCACAATCATTCAAAAGTGAAACAATAATATGTATTTAAATCCCCTTACTTCTTTTTACTCCTACAATAACCCCTCTGGCACATTTCTGCTCAAATGCTCAAAAGAAAAAAAAAAAAAGCATCCCCATGCTTCCTCATCCCATCTGCCCATTTCTCCAGATTCTGCACTATAAAAACTCAAAGGACAAACCTAAAAGTGAAAGAGCTTTCTTTTTGTGGGCAATCAAGAGAAAAAAACTGATAGAGGAAAGCTGACCATCTTTGGTAGGCAGGAAAAGAGGAGACACCTGGAAAATGCTTCCATTTTAATTTGCTCACCATGTTTGGTTCCCATAAATGTCTATAGGTCTTCACATAGGAAAGAAAAAACTAACTTTTATTAATTATTATCAATCGAAATTATTCTTCTTTCCCATTTTCTTCATAACAGCCATTTGGAAGGCTGAAGACAAAATATAGTAACAAAAGTTAAATATTGAGTGTTTCATTTATGCTAGACATTGTGATAAATGTATTCAATGCATTATTTAATATTGAAATCAAACCTATAAGTTGGATATCGTCATCCCTTAACAGGTGAGGAAGAGAAGGTTTATATAAGGTAAAACTTTCCCAATGTCACTCAACTAGTAAATAATAGCAGACCAAGGGTTAAACCCTGATATCTTTGACCAGAAGGCCCAATTCTGAACTACTGTTTCCTACTGTATGACTATATCAGATCAAGGATAATACGTATTAATTATCCCTTTATTTCCCATGCATCGAGCAGGTCTAGCTGCTACATGCCTATTGGAGAAGAGTAACAACAAAAAAAAATCATTATGTGTACTCCCAAATTATATTATCAGTTTATTTTATGCCAGTATGTTCTGTCTTCAAGAATCTTAGAATATGCTATTAATAATCTCAGTATCAAGTTTAGTATCTAATAGATAAGGACCATGTCTAGGTTTCAATTTTTTTTCCCATTTTTGGCTAGAACAGTCAGAGAAAGTGATGTCTTGTTGAATTAAAAGATGTGGTAGTCATTGTGGTACATATAGTAAGTATACGTAGTAAGTATACTTAGGTAGGAAGCATAGAACTTGAACCTGGAAGTTAAGAAAGAACTATCCCTCAATAAAAGGGAATCACTGAGGGAAAAGAAAAGAAAATATAAGAATTTTACCACAATATAAGGATAATTTTTTTTTTTAGTTTAGAAACACCTTTTTTTTGTTTGTTTTTTTATTTATTTTTTCAGCGTAACAATATTCATTGTTTTTGCACAACACCCAGTGCTCCATGCAAAACGTGCCCTCCCTATTACCCACCACCTGTTCCCCCAACCTCCCACCCCTGACCCTTCAAAACCCTCAGGTTGTTTTTCAGAGTCCATAGTCAGTCATTGTTTCTCATATGGCTATAGAATAAAAATAAGAAATCTTATTGATTGTAGTATTGTTACTCACAAGTAGGAAACCATGTATTAAATTTTTACAACCAACCTCTTAAATTAAGGGGAGTGACAATAATTTATCCATCCAAGAATTGGCTCAGAGAAAATGTGTGCAAGGGTACTGTGGCCAGCAGAATAATGGCCTCCATTATTGTGAACTAGTGAGTATGGCACCTTATGTGGCAAAGGACACGTGGCAGATGTGATTAAGTAGAGGACCTCGAGATGGGGAAATGATCCTGGATTGTACAGGTAGCCCCAATCTAATCACATGGCTCCTTAAAAGCAGAAACTCTTTCCTGGCCAGTATCAGAGCAAGAGATGAGATGATGTTAGAAGCAGGGTCAGAGACATGTTGAGGTAACCCACCATCATTGGCTTTGAGGATGGAGAAAGGGAACCATGAGCTAAGATACTCAGGCAGCCACTAGAAGCTAGAAAGGACAAGAAAATGTATCCTCCCCTTGAGCCTCCAGGAAAGGAACACAACTTCTGGCTTCTTGATTTTAGCCCAGTGACACCCACATCAGATTTGTGACCTCTAGAACTGTAAGATAATAAATTAGTGTTTTTTTAAACCACAAAGTTTACAGTAATTTGTTATAATAGCAATAGAAAATGAATAGAAGTATATAGTTAATAAGTGGCAGAGGGAGGACTCGAATCCTATTTTTGCTAATATTTGAGCACTGCTATCTATCAGTCACTATATTGTCACTTTACGTATTATAGCTATTCTGTAAAATAACATCTCAGATAGCATTCCTATTTTTCAGATAAGAAAGGTAAGACTTAGAATGGTTACCTTAATCACCTGTATAACTACTAGTCAACAGAGCTACCTTTGCCATTGACAAATCCTATATGTTTCCAGCATCCCATCCTACCTTTGCAGCTCAGAGCTCTTGACCTGTAACACAAGCTGACTTCAAGACTCAGCCTGTTATTAGCAAAACTATGAAGTGTATGAAGTGTATTCCAAACATTCCTGGGTGTGCAGTGTCCTTAAGCAGCCCAGAGATCCTCAGAAGTAGGACTTATAACCCACATATGTTGTTATGACCAGAATTGTGTCCCTTCCAAAATGCATGTGTTGAAAGTCTTAACCTCAGTACCTGAGTATGTGACTGAATTTAGAAGTGGAGACTTTTAAAGAGGTAATTAAGGTAAAGTGAGGTCATTAGAGGGGGCCTTGATCAAATCCAACTAGTGTTGTTAGGAGAAGAGGAGATTAAGATAGAGACAATGACACAGAAGGATGATGATGTGAGGACAGAACAAGAAGGACCATCTGCCAATCCAGGAGAGAGAGGCCTCAGAAGAAATTGAACCTGAACACACCTTGATTGCGACTTCAAACCTCCAGAGAATAAATTTCTGTTTTTTGTCTTCCAGTCTGTGGTCTTTTGTTACGGCAGCCCTAACAAACTAATACACATGCCCTCTCCGGAACAAGCCTCCACCCCCATCTCCCAGAGACAAATTTAGTTGGTCTGGGTGGAGCTTAGGCACCAGGTTTTTATTTGCTTATTTGTTTTAATGTAGATAACGTCTGTCTGTGGAGAATATAGAGCTAGTCCTTTATAGAGGAATAAGATTTTAACAGATGGAGTATAATTTTCAATCATTCAGATATATTCACAAAATGTTCATTTGACCATATATAGGGCAACACTAGCTTTTTTTAGAATTTTTTTTTAAAGATTTTATGTATTTGTTTGACAGAGAGAGATCATAAGTAGGCAAAGAGGCAGGCAGAGAGAGTGAGAGGGAAGCAGGCTCCCTGCCGAGCAGAGAGCCTGATGTGGGACTCAATCCCAGGACCCTGAGATCATGACCTGAGCCGAAGGCAGCGGCTTAAACCACCGAGCCACCCAGGCGCCCAACACTAGCTTTTTTAATAGTGGAATACTTGCCTTACCTAGTTTCCATGCAAGTGTTTCTTCTGAGAATTTTTATTATATCTGAACCATGGAAGGTATTTACATAAAGTTTTGTTAGCTTAGATGTGGAGGGAACAATTTGAGTTCTGACTTTGATCCTATCTGGGTAATCTTTCAATCCACCTTACTTTTCTGGCTCCCTATTTCCTTCAGTATTATACCCTTTACCTTTTCTTAAAAGTTCAGACAAAAAGGACTTCAGTGACAGATTTCTATGACTGTCCTAAAGTCATTGAACATAGCCTCAAAATTTACTACCTGGAATTTCACAAGACACACTTTGTTTCCTTCAATAAAGAAACTTGGCATTTCTATTTCTTGCCTAAAATTCTACACATAGGAATCCCTTACACAGTGAGAATCTCCTGAATGCTTTAAGAAAGTAACTTTCAATAACAGTTGCATGCATGAATATTAATACTTTCTACTCTGGCCCAAATAAATGGAAATAGAAAAATTATTCTTTGGAGATGCCTGGATGGCTCAGTCAGTTAAGCATAGAACTCTTGGTTTCGGCTCAGGTCATGATCACAGGAGCATGAGATTGAGCCCCAAGTTGGGCTCTGCACTGAACATCTCAAGCAGAGATTCTCTGTCTCCCTGCCACTCCCCCTGCTTGCACTTGCACGCTCCCTCACTCTCGCCACTGTTATTCAACATAGTACTAGAAGTTCTAGAGAGAGCAATCAGACAACAAAGAGAAATAAAAGGTATTCAAATGGGCAAAGAAGAAGGCAAACTCCCTCTCTTTGCAGATGACATGATACTCTATATGGAAAACCCAAAACACTCCACCCCCAAACTACTAGAACTCATACAGCAATGCAGTAATGTGGCAGGATACAAAATCAATGCACAGAAATCAGTTGCTTTCTTATACACTAACAATGAAAATATAGAAAGGGAAATTAGAGAATCAATTCCATTTACTATAGCACCAAGAACCATAGGATACCTGGGAATAAACGTAACCAAAGAGGTAAAGGATCTGTACTCGAGGAACTACAGAACATTCATGAAAGAAATTGAAGAAGACACAAAAAGTTGGAAGAGCATTCCATGCTCATGGATCAGAAGAATAAACATTGTTAAAATGTCTATATTACCTAGAGCAATCTATACTTTCAATGCTCTCCTGGTCAAATTCCAGCAGCATTTTTCAAGGAGCTGGAATAAACAATCCTAAAATTTGTATGGAACCAGAAGAGACCCCGAATTGCTAAGGAAGTGTTGAAAAAGCAAAACAGAACTGGGGGCATCACTCTTTCTGATTTCAAGCTTTACTACAAAGCTGTAATCACGAAGACAGCATGGTACTGGCACAGAAACAGACACATAGACCAGTGGAACAGAGTAGAGAGACCAGCTATGGACCCGTAACTCTATGGTCAAATAATCTTTGACAAAGCAAGAAAAAATATCCAGTGGGAAAAAGACAGTATCTTCAATAAATGGTGCTGGGAACATTGGACAGCTATGTGTAGAAGAATGAAACTCAACCATTCTCTTACACCATACACAAAGATAAACTTGAAATGGATAAAAGACCTCAATGTGAGGCAGAGGAGACTATAGGCAGTAAATCCTAGAGGAGAATATAGGCAGTAACCTCTTCAACATTGGTCACAGCAAATTCTTTCAAGATATGTCTCCAAAGGCAAAGGAAACAAAAGTGAAAATGAACTTTTGGGACTTCATCAAGATCAAAAGCTTCTGCACAGCAAAGGAAATAGTCAACAAAACAAAGAGGCAACCTATGGAATGAGAGAAGATATTCACAAAGGACACTACAGACAAAGGGCTTATAACCAAGATCTATAAAGAACTTCTCAAACTCAACACACACAAAACAGATAATCATGTGAAGAAATGGGCAGAAGACATGAACAGACACTTCTCCAAAGAAGACATACAAATGGCTAACAGACACTTGAAAAAATATTCATCATCACTAGCCATCAGGGAGATTCAAATCAAAACCACATTGAGATACCACCTGACACCAGTTAGAACGGCCAAAATTAACAAGACAGGAAACAACATGTGTTGGAGGGGATGTGGAGAAAGGGGAACCCTCCCACACTGTTGGTGGGAATGCAAGTTGGTGCAGCCACTTTGGAAAACAGTGTAGAGATTCCTTAAGAAGATACCTTATGACCCTGCAATTGCACTATTGTGTATTTATCCCAAAGATGAAGATGTGGTGAAAAGAAGGGCTACCTGTACCCCAATGTTCATAGCAGCAATGGCCACAGTTGCCAAACCATAGAAAGAGCCAAGATGCCTTTCAATGGATGAATGGATAAAGAAGATGTGGTCCATATATACAATGTAGTATTATGCCTCCATCAGAAAGGATGAATACCCAACTTTTGTATCAACATGGATGGGACTGGAAGAGATTATGCTGAGTGAAATAAGTCAAGCAGAAAGAGTCAGTCATCATATAGTTTGCTTATTTGTGGAGCATAAGGAATAACACAAAGGACATGGGGAGATGGCGAGGAGAAGGGAGCTGGGGGTAATTGGAAGAGGAGACAAACCGTGAGAGACTATGGACTCTGAAAAACAAACTGAAGATTTTGGAGGGGGGGGTGGGAGTGGGGTGAGCCTGGTGGTGGGTATTATGGAGGGCATGTATTGCATGGAGCACTGGGTACAGTGCATAAACAATGAATTTTGGAACACTGAAAAAAAATTAAATTTAATTTAAAAATAAAAAATATCTTAAATGAAAAAAAGAAAGAAAGAAAGAATACTCCACCTAGGAAGAGAAGATAAGAAAACTAGAAGCCGCCCCTCTGCTGATGCCAAGTTACTTGCAAGGTCAAGGCTAACTAGCTATCTTCAGCCTGCCGGGAACATGGAGAGAAAAATTCAAACAGTTCCATGCCTCTCTCTGTTTTCAAATCTTCCTGAGGGGAAAGGGGTTTTTAAGACTTCCCCGCACGTGTTTACTTACTCTTCAATGGGATAGGTAACCTGAAGGAAGACAATTCTAAAACCGATAGCTATTTGTAGTTTTCAGAATGGCCTTACTTAAAGCCAGTCCTATCAATCACAATTCCTTCTCAATGTTCTCAGAGCATTAGTTACTTCGACCTCTTCCTCCCTTCGTCCCCATGGCCAGAATTTCTAGAGAGCAACTTCATTTCATGTGGAGTGAAAAGGCCCCTAAGTCTGCCTAACAGACTGGTAAATAAAAAGGAGATTCTGGACTGTGCCTGCCATTTGTTCAATTGCCCTGCCAACTGGGCAGCCGTTTGTTCTAGCAATTGGCATAAGTGCTGCTAAAGGGTTGACATTTGGCACTGAAGCACAGAGCACGGGCATTTTGTACACCATTTGAGGGCCCAAAGAGCAGGCAAATCCTGGTTTCTACCTCTTAAATGCCTCTAAAATTTTATAAGTCTTACGTTCCGCAGCACAACCATATATCCCGTTGATTGTAAACCTACATTTATATAATTGCCTTGCATTTCTTTACTGAACTTTAAATTATTTTTGTTATATACTCTAAGGCCTAAGGCTGTACTAAGAACAAAGTTTGTGCTGAATATTTCATTTACTTGAAAGCAGAAATGTGCTTGTCAGAATATAATTTTATGACAAATTTATGATGTCTGTTGGTACTGGGAGGTAGTATCTGTGACTTGAATAGACCATGAGCATAAGTAGATAATAATAAATATAAATAGATAATGAACAGCAGAGAGAAGACCGCTTTTATGAGGAAATTTTTTGCTCTTCCATACATAATGGACCCTCTTAGCTGTAAATATCACCCATTACAATTCTTCCTTTTCCTGAATAATTTAAAAATATTTGCTAGAATTTATTTGAGCTATACACAGCAATAATAATAATTCAAAATATATTTAGTATGGATATTAAGTCATTTTTTCCAGGTATATAAACAATATAATTTCCAATCATCACTGACAAAAGGACGGTGTCACCAAGTTGTCCCATCTTGTGTTTCATGTCCATTACGCCTTCAGTGTTTCTACTAAGGACTCTGTACAAATCAGAGGCTAATTATTTGCTGAAGTCAATGCCAATTGTTGTCCCAATGTTATAGAAATTATAAGCATACAAGGAATCAGAAAATGTTTACAACTTACTTCTTTAATAAACATACAAGAACGTAGTTTTGTGAGTAGGATTTATACTTGATAGTAATTTAGATGGTAAAATGTTTACCATCCAAACTGAAGCACTTGGGATCAAAAAGGAGCATTAATAATGTTTGCCAAGGAAACAGGCATAAACCAAGACTCTCCAAGGCAAAGTGTCCTCTACAATCATCCTACTCACAAATACACTTTTGCCATAATATCAAGGAAATGTACTTTGTATCTGAAAGTACATTATGGCTCTAAGAGTACCACGATTTTCACAAAAATTTTGCAGTCTGTTGCTGTCTGCATCATTTTCTTCTGCCTGCTGGAATCCAAACTTCACTTCAATATATAGAACTTACAAGAATGCAAAGCAGAAAACTCAAAATTAGAGCTAACATCAGATGTGATTCCTAGATGCTGCACGAGTCCCTTCTGCAAAGCATGTGGTAGTTCACAGATAAACAGTGCCAAACTTGCAATTCAATTCCTTTCAAAGCTCAGTCTATTCTATACAAACAACAGAGTGAGAAATATAATCAATTTTGTCTAGACAGTATCAATCAATGTCAACCATTGGAAAATGAATAGGCTTGGAGATTAATGGCAAGAAAATAAGCTTGAAGTGTTCAAACTGACTAAATTACATACGTATCATCATATGGAGAAGCTCAAAATTAATGGTTTAGGCCTTGTTTACACCTTCAAATTATGTGACTATTAAACGTCTTCAAACCAATTTCTGCATATGAAGAGCTGCAGAAAGGCATTCTGAGTCTAGAGAATTTGAATCTTTTTGGAAAGGGAATGGAAAAAAAATATTTTTATCCCACATAGTTGATTTTCAAACATGAAACTTGTTTTATAGCAGAAGAAAAGATGCTTAATTTGAAATGCTTTTGCTTAGAGAACTTAAGGAGGGAGGTAGTTATTTCATTCATTGTGGATGACTGTTCTAACCAAATCAAGGTGTATAGGCACCGAGAGCTAAGGTACTCCTTGGGCACAGACAAAGAAGATCACTGATCCATTCTCCTGAGTAGCCTGTCCCCATATGATATGGAAGGGGAAGAGACTACATCCCAGTCAAAATCAAACACATTCAATATCTTTGTGCTATAAAAGGTATAAAAGATTGATGAAGGTCAAGTTCTGGTTTTCACTATTATTTTTAGTGTGTCACTTCTACAGAGTCTGGCTGATGGTAGAATATTGTAACAAAAGCTTCTGGGGTGAAAAAGTAACTGAATCACTAGGGCTTAGTTAATGCTCTTCATATAAGGCTTATATACTTTCAATTCTGTAGCGAGTTTTCATTCTAGTAAAACTGGAAAGAGCTTGCAAAATATGAAAGTTATCATGCACCCTTCATAAAAGTACAAATAGACATGGTTTACCACCCCTAAGTGCGTGGCAGAGCTGAGGAGGTACAGTGTGGGAACTGCTGCTTTGTTATGCTACAGGGCAGTGAAGGATATTTTAGGCATTTCAAGAACAAAGTGTTCTTGCAATGTTAGGTGTGAAGAGCACTCAATATGTTTAAATCACCTCGATCAGTGGTTCAAAGTATGATCTCCAGATCAGCATCATCAGCATCTCCTGGGAACTTGTTAGAATTGCAAATGTCTTGGGCCCCACTCCACATCAACCGAATCAGAAACTATGTGGAGCTCCCAAAATGTTTTAACAAATCCTCCAGCTCATTCTGAAGCATGATCAAATCTGAGAACTACTGATCTGGTTGTTTCCCAGAGTCTGTATGTTTAGCAACACATTTAGAATATTTCCTCCCTGTCCCTAATTTTTTAAAAACACTACAAAATCAAAGTATATCTGATCATTTATGGCCCCAAACAGGTGAGAAAATAGTTTAAATTGATTAATTTATTCTTTTCATTCATTCAAACTGACCAACTGTAAACTTCATCCTGTAAATCACTTGTCTGTTTCAGAGATAAGAGAAGAAGAAACAAAGAATGTATAAGGTATGATTCTATCCTTCAGGAGCTCAAATATACCAAGAAAATAAGGAACTGCGTTCAGCATTACTTAGAAAGTGGCACTTGGTAAACGTTTCTATTGTCTAGTAATTAACTGAGACCCTTCCCGCCATCAGATCCAGGTAAAATACTTCAAAATTCCTATAGCCTTTGGAAGTCTACAGCCTTTCCCCCAAGATTAACGCAAATTGTTCTTGCGGGCACATCCATCTTCTGTTACTTGATCTTTCTCATCCTTACTCTTTTGTTCTCAATGTGAAACACAGTCTTCTTCAAATTCCAAAGTTCAAAGTAAAACAAAATACAAAACAGTCACCCAAATTACTAAGGAATACAGCCAGGTTCAACTGGAACTCCAAGGGTGATGAATAATGGTTCTATACTGAAGGAAGGCAAACAAATTCCAGTCAGAGACAGGATTTTTTTGTGTCCCTATAAAGTCCTTATGGTTTCCCTCTGACTTTATCCCTCACACCCAGCCCTCCAATCTCCTGATTCCTTACCTCACTCTTATACCCCCTTTCTTTTTTCCAAAAGAAAAGGTCTCTGTTCCTTATTTTCCTGCTTGCCACCATGCTCAGGAGTTCCATTTCCTGACCCTATGCAATATTTTCTTTTTCTGTAAACAAATAAAACTCCTCTAAGAGATATATTTGTGTTAGATATTTGTAACAAAATATTCACCCCTTAAAACCACAGAAATAACTCAAAATCTCATTGGTGACTAACAGAATAATTTGTACTTGAGATAGAATTAGAACTTTCAGTAGCACATGAATGATAAACCCTTACTCAAGAAAACAAATTTTTTTTAAAGATTTTACGTATTTATTTGACAGACACAAGTAGGCAGAGAGGCAGGCAGAGAGAGAGGAGGAAGCAGACTCCCTGCGGAGCAGACAACCCGATAAGGGGCTTGATCCCAAACATCTGGGATCATGACCTGAGCCAAAGGCAGAGGCTTAACCCACTGAGCCACCCAGGCGCCCCTCAAGAAAATTTTTAAACTATGTCCAGAACACACTGTGTTCAGAACAGAACTGTGTCCAGAACTGTAAAATCTATGTAGCTGAGTGGACCTGTCTTTGTCTTTATAGAGCTTGTGAACTAGTAAGTTCTTGAGAGGGAAGGATGTGGGAGGAAGAGGGATTCCCAAATGTTGAGTAAATTGCTCTCAATTTCCTATGAAATGACATCAGAAATGTTCATCCCAATACTATTTCAGTAATTCCGTAACTCCAAAGAAATCAAATTTAAGGCACGACCCTGAAAGTTGCAACTCTAGACCAGAAAGATCATTTGCTTAGTGGTTGAAGCCACAGGATTTGATTAGAACAACCAGGGAGAATAGAGAAAGAATATGTTCTGAGAACAGAAACTGTAAATATCTACAAGGTACATGAAATAAAGGAGTTAATAAATATTATCAGAAAAATAAATACAAACTAATACAAGGAGGAAAATATTAAGAATAGTGTGGTTGTTACTAATAAAAAGTGCTGCAGAGCTTAAGGAGGTTGGAAGTTGAGATAAACCTATTGTTTCAAATGAACTTAATCATTGAACTTGTACAGAAGATACTGTAGAGTGAAGAGGTTGAAAATCAGATTGGCAGGGTCAATGGGCTTAAAAACTCAAAGATCAAGTTTATACTATTTTGCCCATTCTTCATTTCAACATTCTTGGGAGAGAAGGTGATAATCTAATTAACAAAAACACAAAGATAATGAACTTCACATGAAAAGGACTTTCTTGATAAAAAAATTTTGAAAGAATTCATATTATCAAAAGGCAAGAGGGATTAGCTGGCATTGGGCTTATCATCTTGCTATGAATAGTTAAGACTTAGAACATAAAAACAACTCTTTGCAGGCACTGAACAGCAGCTAGAACAGAGCTCCAACCTTGAGAGAAGGAGAGAACACAAGGTGAACCCTGTGTTCTCCCTGGCTCTCATTGAGGGTATCTCCAAAGCTCAGTGCAGAGAAATAGAGTCCAAGCAAAGAGAAGTGGTTCTTGCTAGCAAGAAGATACATGTCATTGTTTGGGGTTGCCAAGGCAGGTAAAATTTGAGGGTAAGGTCCTGGAGATGAGAACAATAAAGTAAAAAACTCTAAAAATCTGTGTTTGAAATTCCCTTCTGGTCATTGGCTGACCCCTAAAGTATGTACCCACAAAATTAAAGCAAAATTCTAAGAAGCACAGCAGAGAACACTACATGGCTCTGAAGAGACAGGAGTTTGGGCTAACCCGGTGTGCAGAAATGTTGGGAAACCATCTAGTCTTTGGGTTCCAAACCCAGAAAATGTCACACCCTAGAAGTAGGTGCAAAACAAAACAGACCTGCTGTAACAAAGCTTAATATCAAGTTTCCCTATGATCAGAGTTAACTGCCAATAATTTAACTGTCAGAACAAAACTCATGACTCTTTACAGAAAACATCATAGTGTAGAGCCTGACAATGTATCATTCAAATGTGATTAAGCAGGAAAAAGCTAATAAAAGAGATTTAAAACTTAATGAAACCCAGAGATGATTCACATGCAGAAGTTAGTATGTAACATAATTAAGGTGTAAAGAAAATAGAGGAAATGGACAAATTAGATTTAAGAAATGGAATGTTTAAATGCAGAATTAGAATTTAAAAAAAAAAAAACTTACTGGGCATTCTAGAACTGCAACTTTTAATACGTGAACTATAACTGACATGAAGAACTTAGATAGGTTTAACAGTAGACCAGCTCAGAAAACAAGATTAGTGAATGCAAAGGCCATTCAATAAGATATATCCACACTGAAGTACAGAAAAAGGATAGAAACAACATGCAGACCTTCTCTAAAAGTCTAATACCTTTAATTAGAGTTCCAAAAGGAGATACAAGAGAATGAGACAGAAGGAATATTTGAGAAATATTGGCAGAGAATTTCTCAAATCTAATGAGGGATATCAATGTACAAACTCTAGCTCACTGAACTCTTATACAGAACAAATACAAACAAAATCACACCTACACACTCTATAATCAATTGCTAAAAAATCAAATACAAAAAGAAAACCTTAAAAGCAGAAATAGAGGGGCACCTGGGTGGCTCAGTGGTTTAAACCTCTGCCTTCGGCTCAGGTCATGATCTCAGGGTTGTGGGATCGAGCCCCACATTGGGCTCTCTGCTCATCAGGAAGCCTGCTTCCTCCTCTGTCTCTCTGCTGCCTCTCTGCCTGCTTGTGATCTCTGTCTGTCAAATAAATAAATAAAATATTTAAAAAAATAAAAATAAAAAAGCAGAAATAGAGGCATAGCACTCTCAGAGGCCCTGGAAGAAGACTGACTTTCCCCAACTTCTATTTCCTTCCTGCCTCTTCATGTGCTGGACAGACCAGCACTTACCATTCTTTCATGAGCAAATAGTTCTCTGATTTTATTTGTCCTACTAGGCTCCCAATTTGAAAGATGTTGTCAAAGACAGATGGACAGAAAATGAATATTTCTGGACCAAAAAGTTTCAGTACAGATAACTGCAAGTTCCACAAGAGCAAATATCATATCTACTGTGCTCATGGAAATTTGCCTAGGACCTGGGACAGTGTGTGCCACAGGGAAGTAATTCACTCAAACTTTGAAAGAAGAATCAATGATAAAATATTGAAATCTAGGAATGCCCATGTGGCTCAGTCAGTTAAGCATCTGCCTTCAGCTCAGGTCCTGATCCCAGGGTCCTGGGATGGAGCCCCGTGTCAGGCCTCCCTGCTTCTCTCTCTCCCTCTGCCATTCCCTTTGCTTGTGCTCTCTCTCTGTCAAGTAAGTCAATAAAATCTCTGAAAAATCTTTTTAAAAATATTGAAATCTAAATTTATAGACCATGGACCAAAAAATATGAAAGAAAACTATACTATAAACCAGGAATATATTATTAAATTTTACTTAATATTAAAAACATTACTTAAACATTATATAAACACTATCAAGCAATATTTATAAATATTATAAATCCATTCAGAAAGACTTATTTGATAAAAAAATCAAGAGTCCTAATAAGATTGCACCTAATATGGAAATTATTACTTTATTTTTGGTACTTGCACATACTACAAAAATCGGTTTCTTAAAAATCAGGTTTTTATAATTTATCCATTTAGACAATCAAATTTCAAGTGAGGTGAATTGTTTTCTAGATATCTTTCATACACTCAAAATTTCTTTAAAATGTCTTTTCATCTTAAGCCAAATCACTTGGCAAGGCACATTCTTTAAAGTTAAAATGAAAAATGGGGAGGGGAGAGGTAGAATGGCAAAATAATTTTAAATTGAAGTTCTACTCATGGTATTATAATGGTCTTTAATCTTGCCCTCAAGCAATAAGGTTTGAGAAAACATCGCTAGAAAACATAATTTGGAAGCTTACTCTTAAAAGAATAGAGTTGAACACAAACGATATGAATATCAGAGACAAGAAGATATTTTATCATCTCATGCTAGTAGTCGTTAGCAGCCATAGTGTCACTAGCAATCAGAGGGGCTCAGAGTAATCCCCATTATAGGCACTGAATTTGGAACTACTACAGAGAACACATTGGTCTAAATTTCTGAGGGTAAAGCTATAGTGTCTTCTTTCTTTTATTTATTTTAAAGATTTTTTTTTTAATTTTAGAGAGAAAGAGGACATGCAAACAGGTGGAGAGGCAGAGGGAGAGAGAGAGAGAAACCTCAAGCAGACTTCCTGATGAGCATGAAGCCCCACATGGGGCTTAATCCCAGGACCCTGAGATCATGACCTGAGCCAAAATCAACAGTTGTCCAGTTAACCTACCAAACCACCTAGGAGCCCCAAATGTAGTCTTTCAGAATCAGTCCAAGATTCCTCTTTATTTAAAGCTAAGTGGGCATTCCTCCCCCAACAAACTCTACAGTCAGTTTTTTTTTTTAAGTTGAAAAGTTATGTTACAATATCTCATTGTTAGCTTTTGTGAGATTTCTTTTCTGATAATCTCAATTTATTTTAAGCCAGATATTTCTGTTTGTCTTCTGTGAAGACAAACTTAAGATACCTTTGTGTACCTTAAGATACCTCTGTGTACCTTAAGTACCACAGCTATATACATAAGAAAATGAGTGGTGTAAAAGTTCAGCTTTCTCACAATTTCATCATTTTGAGTTCCCTCTGGACAAAAGTGTTATTTCTTTTATAAATCTCTTACCATGTGTTATGTTGACCACAATGCCATATATGGTACAAAGATAAATGAGACAAATTTCTGCCCTCAGAGGTCAGAGCCTACTTGAAAGGAAAGATAAATTATAACATTTTCTTGGTATTGATGTAATGTCATGCTCTGATAGAAGCAATTTATACATAAAGGACCGGATCCACATGGCAGGATGGGTGTGAGAGTGACTCAGAGCTTTGTGGCAGAGAATGCACACTGGGAGTACATCTTGAAAGCCAAGCAAAAGTCAGATCAGTGTGGGTGTTTGGAGCATGAGAAGAGAGCAACTAGTTCAAGAAAGATCATACCAAAAAAATGTGCATAATGAGAATGCAGACCATCCATCACATTGTATGTGTTGGGAGCAAATTATGGGACATACAGGTAAAGCTGGTTTGGCATAGAATTTTATCATTGTTAAGTATAAATAGTTATTCTGAAATGATACATAGCCCTAAGTACATTGGCCAACCAAAGTGTAAGTCTAGTAAAATATGATTATAGCATGGTAACTTCCAATTAATAAAACTTTCAGATTCATTGGAAGTTTTTTCTCATCTATCTTCTTTAAAAAACCTGTGACAGAGTTTTTGTCCTCAAATTATGATAAATATCCCTTTATCTAGTAAATACCTTGTAACTACACCCCTTCCCAAAGGAAGAGAAGTGCAAGTACCCTGTTCATTACAGTATATTGTGATACAGATATTAATGATCATAAATGTATAGAAGGAAGTATTTGGTATTACTATTTCTCTACAGTCATTAGGACTGTATCTCTTGAGAACCTATCAAGGAGACATCAATTTCCTCTGTAGTTTTCCTGAGTGATAAGATATAGCTCCATTTGGGTCCGGCTAACAACAGAAGACTACACAACTTCCACAGACTCTCCCTGTGTCCCAAACCACTTTGTTCTAGGGTCATGTATGCATATTTGAATTTGACAGAAAGCTGTTTTATTACTAAACAGTGTGGAGACGATAAACACTGCTTTCTTGCAATAGAAAGAAAGAGTACAACCTCTATCAGCCATTTAATTTTTTTTTTTTAAGTAGGCTCCACGCCCAGCATAGAGGCCAACATGGATCTTGAACTCACCATCCTGAGATCAAGTCCTGAGCTGAGACCAATAGTTGGACATTCAACAAACTGAGCTACCCAGGTGCCCCAACTATCAGCCATTTTTGCTCATAATCTCCCTTCCATTCCTATTTCAATCTCTATTTACTCATTAGTCAGGTTAAAAAAAAAAAAGTGCTGGAATAAATTAGTAATAGAAGGGCGTTGGATAAGGTCAGGAGTAAGAGACATTTTATAACCTAAGATGATCAGTGGGGCACCTGGGTGGCCAGTCAGTTAAGAATCTGCCTTCCACTCAGGTCATGATTCTGGGTTCCTGCAATCAGTCCCACATCAGGCTCCCTACTCAATGAGAGATCTGCTTCTCCCTCTCCCTCTGCACCACTCACCTCTCCCCATGCTTGTACTCTCTCTCTCTGGCTCTATCTCAAATAAATAAATAAAATCTTTTTTTAAAAATCCAACTTTTTTTTTTTAAAGATTATTTATTTATTTATTTGGCAGAGAGAGACCACAAGTCGGCAGAGAGGCAGGCAGAGAGAGAGAGGGAAGCAGGCTCCCTGCCGAGCAGAGAGCCCGATGTGGGGCTCGATCCCAGGACCCCGAGACCATGACCCGAGCCGAAGGCAGCGGCTCAACCCACTGAGCCACCCAGGTGCCCTAAAAATCCAACTTTTAATTTTAACTCAGATCATGACCTCAGGGTCTCAGGGTCCTGGGGTTGAGCCCCAAGTTAGGCTCTCCCTTAGCAGGGAGTCTGCTTGAGGATTCTCTTTCTCTCTCTCTCTCTCTCTCCTCTTCCTCCCATTCCCTCTCACTCTCAAATAAATAAATTAAATTAAAAAAAAAGGTCTAGCACTATTTAATACTAGTCACCCCTGCTGGGGTTTAGGATACTTTATTTCCTTTCTCTGTAAGTTCCTCTACCATAATCACGAGCTCCAAATGGAACCAGCTCTTGGTTACAGAATTAAGTATATCTAACAGAGAAATGATAGTTACATTTTCAGAATTGGTAATTCTGAAAATTACCAGAGAAAGAAATCAAGAGTCCTAATTACCAAGAAGGTAATTCCTTCTGGTTTGAAGGTTGTTGTTGTTTTAACAAAATTAAGAAAGGAAGAGGATACATTTGAAGTCTAACATATTTAGCATTTTTATTCAAATGGTCTTATAATTTCTGAAGTTAGTTTTCATGAAGACCTAGGTACATTCAAATGATCACAGCTGTGCCAGAAGCATAATAGCATATCAGTGAAAATGAAAATACAAGATTAAATATCAGAAAGTACTTAATCAACTTCCTTAGTTTATAAGTGAGGACACTAAGACCAGAAAGGATATGTGACATTCCTAAAGATGTCAGAATGCTAGATGATTCCATAATCTAATCTTTGAGCTAGTTAGATGCACTAGTTTACTAATAGTGGTTGTTAGAAATAATATTTAGCACTGAATTTACTCTTTCATCATTTCCTTTTTAATTCTTCTGAAAGATTCAATGACATACACAGGCATTTTATAAAGGAGGAAATTAACAGACACAAAAAATAAATTTAAATTATATAAAGGCAATTATACCAAATGCTCCTCACTTCTTTTATAACGAATATCATCTAAATCAATTCTATTCCAATCATTCTTTCAGTGTTTACAAGAGTTATATTGCATTGTAGTATGTTTTGTTTTACTGAATTAATTTTACATCTTTCCCCAGAGGCTGAAAAATTCCAATAGCTTTCTTTAAGTATCTCACAGGACTCCATACAGGAGAGTAGAGGTATTAAGTAATCAAAATAATGTGGAAAATATTACATGTATTTCTTTTTTAAAAAATAATTATTTTTTCATATAAATACTTTTTACCATCAGAGCAAAAATGAATAGCTACTATAATCCTATCTCAAACTTAATTTGGGAGGGGAGTTCTTTTAGCAATAAGTACAATATACCTGGCTGTTGCTAGCTGATTTGACAGAGTTCATTTCAAGAAATATACAAAATCCTGTATCTGAGTGGTAGTAATGTCAGTATCAGGTACTCATCATCATGTTATAATTTTCATAGAAAAGAAACTTCAGTTTCCATTGTAGCAGTCAATTATATTTTATGAATCCTTGTGATACCAATAAAACCTATGATTCCATCCCTGAGAGTTCATTTAACAAAACTGAGTTTAATCAATCCAAAAAAAAAAAATTAACTTCGATAACCAAGGAAACATAAAAACCAGTCTTTTCAAATAGGAAAATGAATACATGAATTTATAATTTTACTTAGCAATTCAAAATGAAAGGTCAAACCATGTCCCTGGACCAGCAAGTAGGAATGACTATTGTTAGACAGTAATTTAATAAGTGAATGAATGGGTAACTAATCTTGCAGTCATGGTAACTGATTTCTCTGTGACTGTACTGAAAACACATCTAAGAAAGGAAAAGCTCTCATTTTATTCATACAGCCTGGTTCCCATACCAGAAAAAACTGAGGCATAAACAAGTTTTGCTATTAATATTTTCAATATTCACTGTTAAGAAAACAATACCTAGGGTGTCTAGAATAGCAAACATTTGGTTATATATAATATACTCTGGTTATTTTCATCAAAGTGGAAAATATGCATATATTCTATTGCAAAGTATAATATTTTTAAAGAAAGATCCCAAGCTATGTTCCTCAATCTGCTGATAGGAGAAGCAAATTTGTATGATAATGTGTCTATCTATAAACAAAGCCTTCTTATTAGATTTAGAAAAGACAAAAGATGAAAGGTAGATTTGGACAGGAAGACAGGCCACTAGAAAGAGCAGTAATCTTCCCAAGTTTTAATGACATCTAAACATATATATTTTTAAATATTTTATTATATATTAAGATATATAATAGTTAAAAATATATCTTCTTAAATTAAATATATAAAGTATAAATATAATTTTTATATAATTATATAAAATTTTATAAATATAATTTAATTATAAGTTAATTTTTATAATATATAAAATTATACAAATAAATTTATATGAACAAATATTTACATGAACACACACTCATATAGGTATGTGTGTGTACATATGTATATTTGCCAGTAATAAAGGTAGGAACAGATAAATGATACAGCAAAGGATGAAATTCTGAGGCTATAAAGTTAGTAAAAGGACACTAAATATATAACTTGGAAAAAATATATAATCAATTAGGGTTCATAATGGAGATTCATGACAAAGGTCATGCTATGGATTCAAAGATTTGCATCCTTTCCTCTTTTAAGTAAGTTTTAATGGAATGCTTGGTAGAAAAAATATTTTTTTGACCGAAAAATGACCTACTTCTTGGAGTAGTGGGGAAATATGAAGTTAAAAAAGAAGAAAAAAATTGAAGATATTGAAAAATCTGGAAGGTCATAGGAATATTCCAGGCAAGAAGAAGAAACTTAGAATGCAGAAGTGGGAATGAAGATGCAAGAAAATTGAAAGTAAACAGTTTTCACATAGGAAGGACCCAAATCATCAAGCTTATTTTTCAGATAATGAAACTGAGGTTAAAAAGGTTTCATAAATTCCCCACAGTAATTTAGTTTAGTTCCAGAAACACTCACCATACAATCCTTGTTTGAATATGCTTTCAATAACACTGAGCAAAAGTTTCTTACCTTCTCAGTCCCCCTGACACTATGCTGTTATGACCCTACTTCTGGGGCAGGAAAGCAACTATATCCAGAAGCATTCTTTTCTACACAAGGCCTTGGTCTAATTACAAAACTCAACTAAAAGCAGGTGTCTCATTGAAATGGAACTCTCCCCTCTGCCTACTTCAACCTAACAGGAGTAATAAAATTTAAAACTACAGAGATAATGCTTCTTTAAACAGGTTTACTCTAGGAGGAAAGTATCAGAGTTTTTTAGTCAATTTTTTTCCTACTTGAAAGAAAAAGTGATATAATTCTATGAAATGAAATAAATTAGAATCCTTTAAAAACACAAGTTTTCCATACTCAAAGACACCTTGAGGCAAGATATGTAGGTCCTTCAGAATATAAGGAAAAAGAATTGTGCTAAGAAAATGGAGACAAACATGGGATCCAACTCTAACACATGTACTCAAAGTTTTTATCAACATCAGTTTGTAAATGGAGTAAATATGAGGCACATTTCTTGTTTTCATGGAACTTAAGGAAAAACCAACAATCTGTGAAGTATCTAGAACAAAAGATGTTACTATGGAGATATATAGGAGGATACCTGACAGGGTAGTGGCTAAACTTCGTGGCACATCAGAATAATCAGGGACTTGTTTAAGAAAAACACAGACAGATGGTCCCCAAACCCATAGTTTTTGATCCAGTAGGTCTTGGATGAGGCTACTAAATTTTATTTCTAATAATTGCACCAAAGATCCTGATGCTACTTGTCTAACACCTATACTTTGAGCACCATTGTTCTAGGGAAGCAAGAAAATTCTCCTAGATGTTTAAGCTTATTTATTAAAGAAGGAGGAGGAGAAGTTAGAGGAAGAGGAGGAAGAGGAGAAGGATGAAAAGAAGTTTAAGTTTATTTAAGTTATGTGATGTGGGAAAGATAATTAGAAAGTATGATTAAACATCGATTTTAACCTATTAATAGTTAATAGGAACAAAGTTCCTCCAAAAACAATCAATGATTAAAACTGCTCTTCTGCCCATGAAAGATATCCACTTCTGCTCATGGGGAAGTAACTGGTACCTAACTGATGTTTCCAAGGTAAGCAATTGTAAGATAGGACCAAATATATGAGGAATCTATTTTCAGATGATGTACAACAGGATGCATAGGAATGTGATCCCTTAGAGAGGAAAATCAATGAGATGAGCCCAGCAATGACCATGACTTTTTGACTGAGGGTACTTTCCTGACTGAGGTACATGCGAGGAAGACTTCAAGAAGGCCCCAATGGTCTCAATAAGCTGGTAAGGCAGAAATCAGACTTTGATGTTGCCACATAGGCTGAAATTTGTAAGGCAGGCTACCAGAAAGAGCAGAACTGAAAGAAAGAAAGAAAGAAAGAAAGAAAGAAAGAAAGAAAGAAAGAAAGAAAAGAAATCTTCATATGACTCCTCTTAAGATTTTAGCCAAATACTAATATGCACATGCATACAACAATGATAAGTGAGATCTTCCAGGAAAGAGATATTAGGAATTTAGAGATGAATGGAAATCCTAGAGCTATATACAGTGAGACATAGTAATTCTGACCACCAGAATGGAGAAACCTCACCAAATACAAATACAAATAGCCTTTATAGGGCTAAAGTGATGGCTACTCAAGAAGCACCCTTAAACAACTTAAAAGCAAACCTCAGAAAGATCAAGCTTATCTACCAGCAAATTAATTGCCTGCCAAAACAATATGAAGGGTGATAAATCCAGATACAACTACACAGCATCCAGAAAGTACAATAAAAAATTACTAGACATGTAAATGAGCAAAACGATGTGACCAAACATCAGGAGTAATAAAGGCATATGTAACAAATGAGATAGGATACAGCAAACAGCAGACAGTGACTTTCAAAAATCTATTGTAAAAATGGTCTAGGACTTAAAGTTTAAAAAAAAATGTTAATCCAGAGAAAACCAGATTATTGAATCTGAGGAAAAAACAATAGAAATCTGAAAAAATTAGATACAGAAAGGATCAAATAATAGAGTCTCAGTGACCTGGGGGGTAAATAGTAAATAGTATAATATACAGGTAACTCAAATCCTAGGAAAAAAAAAAAAAAAGGAGGGTATGGAGGAGGAAAATATATTTGAAAACACAAAGGCTGCAACTTTCCCAGTTTGATAAGAACAGTAACATGGGGATCCAAGAAACTCAATAAACTCTGAACAGAATAAAAACAAAGAAAACCCCAGTTAGGCACATGATTGACAACTTGTTGAGAGTAAAGAATAATCAGAAGATATTGAAAACAACCAGGGAAAAATATACATACAGAAAAACAATTACATGAATTATAGAAGACTTCTTATCAAAAAAATCGAAGACCAAAAGACAATGGAGTGACATTTTTTAAAGTGTTAAAAGATGAGAAAAATGGTAGGATGAGGAAACCCTGTATTGTAAATCCAGTAAAAACATTTCATCTTCTAAGTAAGGTAGTAATAATGGAAAAAGAATTAAGAGAATTTGCTGACAGTAGAACAATAAATTCTAAAGGAAATTCTTCTCAATGCATGGAATTAACATTAAATGCAAACTTGAATCTAGAGGAAAAATGTTAAGTACCGAAAGTGATAAATATGAGTATAAATATAAAAGACCATATTTTTCTTCTTTTAATTTTTTTTTATAAAGACAAACAACTATTTAAAGCAAAGATAAATTTCTATTGTGGGGCTTAAAATGTGTCTATAAAAATACAATAGTAAAGTAGGGGTGGTAAATAGAATCTCATTGTTAAAAAGTTCTTACATCTTATGTAAAGGGTTTAATACCATTTCAAAGGGATGCATTCTGAAGACCTTAAATCAAACACTAAAATATAATGTTACAAATATAAAAATATGTAGATATAAACGAAGAGATATAGCTAAATAGCCAATGGGGGAGTTAAGATGGGATAAAAAATGATTAATCTAAAACCAGACAAGGAAGGAAGAACTGAGGGGAAAAAAACACACATACAAATGACAAAAATTTCTTAAATGCAAAATGGTATTAAATCCCACCACACTGGGGGCACCTGAGTGGCTCAACTGGTTAAACTGCCTTAGGCTCAGGTCATGATCCTAGGGTCCTGGGATGGAGCTGCATTGGGCTCCGTGCTCAGCAGGAAGCCTGCTTCTCCCTCTCCCACTCCCCCTGCTTGTGTTCCCTCTCCTGCTGTATCTCTCTCTGTCAAATAAATAAATAAAATCTTTTTTAAAAAAAATCCCACCACATTAATAATTGTGTCATATGTAGTGGTCTAAACTCTCCTAAAAAAGGGGAGATTGTCAGACTGAATCAAAAAGCAGGACTCAACAAAGTGCTATCTCTAAGAAACACACTTAACATATAAAGACACTGACAGATTGAAAACAAATAGATGGAACAATGCACACTGAAAAGAGTCAGCATGCTAATTCCGGAGAAGCTATATTAATAGCAGATGAAACAGATTGGCTTCAAGACAAAGAAATTTATTTAGTATTGATTAAAAAGGTCAATTCAATAAAAGTCATAATAAATCATAAATTATAAATATTATGTGTGCCCAGTATAACAGAGCTTCAAAATACATGAAATAATACATTGATATAATTAAAGGAAGAGAAATCTACAAAAATAGTTTGATACCAACACCTCACTCTCAGCAATTGATAGAACAAGTAATTATATAAAACCAAGTGGTAACAAGAAAAATGATTTAAACACCATAACCAACTTGAACTAATTCATACTTATCACTATTACAACTGAATTTTACACATGCATATACTCTCTTTTTAAGATTTTATTCATTTATCTATTTTAGAGAGAGAAAAATAGAGACAGAGAGAGAGAGAGAGAGCGCGCTAGTGAGCATGTGAGGGGGGAGGAGCAGAGGGAGAGAGAAAAGCAGACTCCATGTTGAGCATGGAGCCTAATGCAGCACTCAATCCTGCAACCCTGAGATCACGACCTGATCAAAACCAAGAGTTGGGTGCTTAACTGACTGAGCCACCCAGCCACCACTATATGTATATATTCTCTAAGTTCATATGAAATATTGACCAAGATGAACCATATGTTGTACTAGAACAAACTTCAATCAAATTTAAAGACTGATATCTCATGGAATATATTCTTTAAGCACAACAGAATTAAATTAGTTTCAATAAAGATAAGATCTCTCAATATCCTTTGGGCTTAATTTACTCACGTAGGAGGTAGAAGAAAAGAAATAAAAAGCTGAAATCAGTAAAATAAAAACTAGACATATAATACAAAAATAAAAGCCAAATTGTTTCTTTGGAAAAACAATAAAATTGGAAAACCCCTACCAAGGGATTATCAAGGGAGGGAGAGGGGAATAAGGGGGAGGGGGAAAGTATGGAAGAGGGTGGGAGGAAGGAAAGGAAAAGCAGGAGGGGAAGGAAAGATGAGAGGAGAAGAAAAGGAGAACAGGGGAGAAGAAATGAAGGGAAAAGGAGAGGGAGAAGAGAGGAATGGGAGAGAAGAGGAAGGGAGATAGAGAGAGTGAGAGAAAGAGAGGAAAGAGGAGGAGGAAGAGACACAGCAGGAGCAGAACAGAAGAAGGGATGGATGGAGAGACCACAATTTACCAAAACCATTAATGAAAGACACAATAGCTGCAGATGCCATAGATAATAAAAGGAGAATAAGGACACACCATGGATAACTTTATGCTGATAAATTTAACAACTTAGACAAAATGGTTAGATTTCTTGAAAGACAAAACAATCAAAATTGAGAAAATATGAAATAGAAAATCTGAATAGACTTATTCCTACTAAGGTAACCATAATAACAAACAAACAAACAAATTCTATGAAGAAAACACCACACCTAGATGATTTCCCTAGTGAATTATATTAAATATTTAGGAAAGAAGCAAAATGTCCTTCAGCAGAAGGGAGGAGGATGGAATACTGCCCAGATTGTTGGGGTCAGCATAATTCTGATACAAAAAGCCAGACAAAGATATAACAAAGAGGAGGAAACTGCAGACCAATGTGCATCATGAACATACAGGCAAAAGCCTTAACAAATTTAGCATATTGAATTTGACAACATGTAGAAAGAATAAAACATAATGGCCAAATGGTGTTTATCCTAAAAAGGCAAGTTGGCTTAACATTTGAAAATCACTGTAAGTCTGCCCAATGACAAGTTAAAGGAAAAGCCATAGGATTATCTCATCTGATAAGAAAACATTTGACAAAATTATGTGCCAGTCATGATAAAAGTTCACAACAAATAAGAATAGAATGGAATTTCCTTTCTCTGATAAGGCTATTTATTACAAAAGAAAAAGAAAAAGAAAACCTTGCAGTTTACTTAATGATGTAACACTGAACACTTTTTCCTTAACATCAGGAAAAAGGCAAGGATATCAGTTTTCAACATTTCTATTTAACAGTATAAAGAAGATCTTACACAGTGCCACAAAGCAAAAAAAAATACAAACTACATAAAAATTAGGAAAGCAAAGTCTGTATTTGCAGATAACATGACTGTTTATGTAAGAATATTTGAGGTCATTCATGAAACAACTACTAAGAGAAATTATTAAATTCTCCATACAAAGTCAATATGCAAAATCGATTTCTATCTGTATACTTGCACTATACAATTAAAAAATTTAAAAAATTAAAATTTAAAATTCTCTTCACAATAACATCAACACAAAATGCTTACCTATAAATTTAGTAAAATAGCTAAAGACCTGTATACTGAAAACTACAAAGCACTGCACAGAGAAATTAAAGATCTTGGTAAATGAAGGATATATTAAATTCGTAGATGAAGCACTCAATATTGGTAAACTATTAATGCTCACCAAATTGACATATATATTAGAAAACAATCTAATTATAATTGTAGCAAGATTCACTAAAATTAATAAGATATTTCTAAAATTTATTTTTTTTAATTTTTAAAAGATTTTATTTATTTATTTGACAGAGAGAGAGAGAGAGAGAGATCACAAGTAGGCAGAGAGGCAGGCAGAGCGAGAGGGGGAAGCAGGCTCCTGCTGAGCAGAGAGCCCCATGTGGGGCTCGATCCCAGGACCCTGACATCATGACCTGAACTGAAGGCAGAGGCTTGACCCACTGAGCCACCGAGGCACCCCAGCTATTTCTAAAATTTAAATGGAAATGCAAAGAACCTACATTCATCAAAATGATTTTGACAAAATCATTAGAAGACACCACCATATTTCAAAATTTCCTATTAACCTACGGTAAATAAGATGCGTGATACTGACATATGGATTGACAAATAGATTGATCAAACAGAAGACAGGGTCCAGAAATAAACATACTTACATAACTGACTTGAAAGATGATAAAACTATTCAGTAAGCCCAATAAACATCTTTTCAAGGAAAGATTCTGAAACAACTGGCTATCTGCATGGAAAATAGTTCATCTCAATATTTATCTGAAAAATTAACACAAAATGGACATATGAAACTGCTAAACTTACATACTAAAACATAAAATCTAAATGTATAAAAAATTTAGGCTAAAATATATCTTTGCAATGCAGGATAAGGCAAACACTTCTTAGACAATACAGAAAGCAAGAACCACGAAAGAAAAAGAGTTGCATTTCTGTTCATTAAGACAACCTTAGAAAAATAAATTGGCAAGCTGCCAACTCAGCATATTCACAAGACATATCTCTGACAAAGGTGTATATCTAGAATCTATAAAGAATGCCTACAACTCAATGACAAGACAATACTACTTTCAATTGGGGGGGAAGGGAATTGGGACACTTAACTAAGATTCAAGAATGGCATATAAACACAAGAAATAAAGCTGAACACATTAACTAAAGGAATGGAAAATAAACCTCAATGAGATTCACTACATGCCCACTACAGTAGCCATAATTTAGAAGACTGACAGACAATAGTAAGGATATGAAACAAATGGAATAGTCATAAGTATTGTTGGGAATACAAAATAGTACAAAATGATACCCATTGGGGAAAACCTTGGCAGTTTCTTTGATTCCCCATCATCTATCTTGTAACCTACCAATTCTCACAAGAAAGAAAAAGGAAAAGGAAAAGAAAAAGAAAGAGAGAAAATGGCTATCCACAAATTTATACACAAATGCTTATATCAGTTTAACTTATAATAGCTAAATTTCAGAAATAACCCAGATGCTCATCAATAAGAGAACGGATGAACAAATTGTGCTGTACTCAAGTAATGGAATAGTACTCAGCAATTTAAAGGAATAAAATACTTATGTATGCAACAAAGTGGATAAATTTCAGACAGTGCATTTGGTGTTAGAATTAGGACACAAGAAAATATCAATTATGTGATTCTATTTATAGTTAGTATGTGTCAGGCAGGACAATATGTACTGTGTAAGACCAATGAATCACAAACCTATACCCCTGAAACAAATAATACATTACATATTAATAACTTAAGAAGGTAATTAAAAAAAAGAAAGTCGAGGCAAAAACTAACCTATGGAAAGAAAAAAAAATCGCAACAGTGATTGCCTAAGTTGGTGGTTACGTGGGAAAGTCAGGGAATGTTGGGGAAATGAAAAGACTCAGTATCTTCTTTGGTGTGTTGGTCATACAGGTGAATGCATTTTTCAAAATTCAAATTGTACACTTAATATCTGAACATTTCACTTAATATAAAATTTACCTTAACAGCAACTAAAGTCATAGGTATAATCTGTGTGGTATCATATGTTGAAAGAACCTTGTCCCGTGATCTAGAAAAGCTGAGAGTGAGTCCAAACTCTACCTAGTGACATTAGAAAATCATTTTAACTTCTCAGTGCTTCAAGTGCCTATTTTAAAAAATAATACATCAATATCTACACTTTATTCAGTCAATCTTTAAGACCCTTCTACATGCCAGGGGCTTAATAAATGATTCTACTACTGCATAGCCTTATTATAAAGTTCAAACGAGAATATGAAAGTGATTTACAAATGGTAAGACAGTATACAAATGTTATAATTTGTTACTGGGTTAAGTAAGAGAAACCACCTCATAGGAAAGAAAAAAAAGATTATTTAGGGTTTCAAGTTGGAGACACATCTTGTATATAGCAGACACTAATTTCTGCCTTTTTAACATGAAAGAACACGAGAGATCTTAGATGAGAGAGAATATTTTAAAAAGCAAACTACACACAGCCTTTTTGGTTTATGATCACAGAAAGGACTCATTTGTGCAATTAAAGCCAGTTCCCAAGGGAAATAGCAAACTTAAAATCAAAAGCTTAAAGATCAAGAATTTAAATCCCTGAAGTAGAACAGTTGACCCAGAATGAACCAGAAGGAAAAGTTCTAAACAAAAAATAGAGGTAAACCTAGGATTACAATATATCAGTTTTATTCTCATTTTAAGTTCATTCCATATGTACAGTAAATTAAAATATGAAATTCTTTAAACAGGAATAATCATAGATTTTTAAAAAATTGTTTAAAGTTAGAAAATAAATGGTTTGGACCTACAGGTCATAGAAGATAAATAGTCCATTACTTTGAAGTGTAAGTAGCTACTTCTGTTCAGCTCTGAACCTTAATTGGAATATCAACAAAGTATCTAAAATGCAAGAAACAAGCCCCACAGGTGCTAAAATGTCTTAACAAATTCTCCCAAATTTGGCTCTGTGGGATCTAAACTAAGTTTGTAAAATACTTTCCTCATTCAAGTTAATTTAATAAACTTTATTTTAATGAAGACTCCTTTCCTTTTTCATCCTAATACTGACAAACATCTTGAATAATTTCAATTAGACATAAGGCAGTGGTGGAGACAGAATTTATTTCAAAATGGAGAGTGGAATTATGGAGGTAGGAGCTCCCCTCCCTGGACTTTGTTTGCTTTCTTCTTATAGTAAATATTTCTAATGTAAATGCAGGTGATAAACCCAACAAGAAGTTACATTATTTGTATTTCTATACATTTAACTGATGTTTAAATCTTGTTTTCCAAAAGGGTGGCAATGCCAGTCATGAGATAGCCTATGAATTTAGGAAACCAAGAACCATTGAATAAATATCCAACAGAAATGTCAGCCAACTTATTAAGTTAAAATAAGATAAACTATTAGAATGTACCCAACGTCAATGGGACAATACCTCCAATGAGTGTCTTACAGAGAAAGGGGTTCTGGAGAATTCCATTTGAATATTAAATATCCTTATATTGGCAATGTAACACAGCTTACAAGCAAAATGACTGACAAATAGTTTGAGTCTTTTTACACATTTTCAGAATGATGATAAGGCATAGCTGTGTGTTCAGTCAATAAGGAAATACAGGTATAGGTTCTTCCTCCAAGACAAAACAAAACAAAGTTGCAACCATCCTAATGGCAAGAAGAGGTTCATAACACCCATGGAAATTCTTAAAAGGTATTGCCTTGCCTTTGGGGCTAATTAAGACCCATTCATAGGGAATCAACCATTATTACATTTGTCACAAATTTTTGAAATCTATTTCATTGGATGCATGGATAAAAGTAGGGGGTATATAGAATCATCATGATGGTGATAGTAAGTAGATTAAAGAAAATTTAGGACTCTATAACTTTAATATTAATATCGATTTTTTACTGATGGCCTACAACATGCCTACATTTCACATGCTTTATTTTCTTCCCTCCTTACACTAGTTCTCAAGGAATATTTTTATATCTCGTTTTAAACAAAAGAAATAGACATTCAAACTTTAAGTAACTTGCCTAGAATGAGATAACTTCTAAGGGCAGAGGGTAGATTTGAACCTAAGTCAGCCAAACTTCAAGACTCATGGTTTGTTATGTTTTTTACCATATCCACAACTGAATTCAATTTTTTCACCTATCATGTTTATAGTCTACCCTTTTCCACCTCATAAACAATTCATTATCACAAAGTGAAGGTACCCCAAGACACCTTAAGCAGCTCTAATGGATTTGGTCATCTATGCATGGCAGTATTTTTCCAAGTGACTGATGGATCACATGTAGCCAGGTGACTGAAAAATTCTTCTACCTGCATTTCAACATAATGATTCAAAATGTATATTGTCTTATCTTTCTAATCAAGGCAGCCTCAACTTAAGGTTGAAAAAGAGTCCTGAAATCCAAAAAAAGCTGTTTACTTATTGAGATAAGACTAGTGAATCGTTGTAGACTATCAGGTATACCAAAACACAGATGCTTTCCAAACGTTAAGTTGAAATAAGAAAAATTTTAGTCTTTGGCCATTCTTAGTGATTGGCACAAGTGAGAATAAATGAAAATTAAATGTTTTGAATAATGATACTTAGTTGGGTCAATCTCCCATAGCCAGACATGAGATGGGACCCCAAGGGGTTTGCTGATACTTTGCTAATTTCCTTCTATATGGTTTTTATTTGGCAACAACAAGACATGGAAACAAACACATCACTTTTAAAGAAACAAAGAGATTGTTTAAACTTAAACAGTGAGTAGTTAGTTACTCCACCCTTGTTTTCCATTAAGTGGATTTTTTTTTTTCATTTCAACATCATGGACATTAAGAGTTAGATTATTTCTCAGAGGGACATATCTTGCCCTTGCTTATATTAAAATAGTTTTTGGTTCCAGCTAATATTCATTCATCTCCGCAAACTTTGTGGTTCCATTTTCTAAAAGACAACCAACTATTACTTGCCCAATAACATAGGGAGGTCTATACTCCTTCAAAGAATTTTACAAATAAGTGAAAACAGGAAATCTTTAAGTAAAAGAATCATATGGGCAAAAATTAATTCAGGGCTCTGTCCCTTCTTTTCCCATCTTTCCTCTTACTCAACTGAAAGGTTCAAATATACTGGCTGTTTACATGTTTCCTAATCCTGCCTGCACAGGAAGCAATCTAACTTGCTTTTGTTTGCAAGTTGTCATTTTCCCCAAAAATAATTAGTAAAGGAAGAGGCATTTAGAACAGAAGACCAAAGGGGGATACTTTTTGGACAGAGGGAAAAGGTTGCTGGTGCCCTTCAAATCATACAGCATAAAAACATAACAGTGTGAGACCAGCCCTGAACAAAAAGGAAAATTTCTACCATAATCCTAAACTTTGCAGCTTATGTTTGAATATTAGACATCTAACTACTTGGCTGACATTTAAACATATGGCTAACATATGCCAAATTTGTTTAAAGTTGTGTATAAAAGTTCAAATGTGGAAGATTAAAAGTCCTTATTCATGTTTTCTTATTATATTCTCCTGAAGATAAATCAGTGCCAGCATGTCCCTGTGTACAGTGGGGTGGGGGTGGGGCAGGGAGAAATGAAGGAAATTTTTGGGGGGGGGGGGGGAGAATCCTTCTTTGTTTTTCCTCCTTCCTCAGCAATTGGGAAAATAAGGCAGAACACTGAAAGTCTTGCAGTAAAAAAGGTCTCTGTGACCAGTAGAATATGTGTTTTCCATGATAGCTGAAGATAAGAGCACAGTTTATCCAGAAGAATGTAAAACTACCCAAGTTCCATGAATGGGAGAATAGAAAGGGGTGGAGTTTAAAAATATATAAACAAATATATAAAAGCCTGTCAGGTTCATTTAAAGTATTACAGTTATATTTAGCCTGTGTAGGAGCACGTTTTTGGTAGTAGAAAAAATGTTAGAAAACCAAAAATGTCACCTGAACCATAATTACATAATAGTTTGTTCCAAGTTGTGCCTCATACTTTTTAAGAAGGCATGTATTAATTATTTAAATCTCTCAGAATAACCAAGAAAGTGGCTATTTATTATCATCTTCATTTCAGAGGAAAAGATACTGATGCACTGAGAAACTAAATATTTTGACCAAGTCAATATTGCAGAAAATGGTGGAGCTAGGATTCAAAATAAGGCAATGTGGCTCCAGAATTCATAGCTTAGCCATATCATATTGATGTTTTGGGCTGAAGAGGGCTGAACTGATCAATCCTGCTACTATTTTTTGAGAGAGCAGGAAACAAGTTTCATCCTTAGATATCTAAGGATTATTTTCAATTCTTCCTATATCCTTTTATCCATCTACCTCCATGCAGTTATTAGGGGTAAAAAGATCTAAAGAACAAGGTGCCACATGTAATGTATTACAAAAGAACTATATTTTATCAGCAAAGGGAAGTAGGCAGCCCCATGTGAAATACAGAGTGAGCTCTCCAGCATCATTAGAAAAACACACAAAAGTAGGTTGATGGAAGCAAATAGTGACTAGTGAAAATATGGTCCTCAGCCTTCTACCATTACCAGAAAAGGACAATTCCAGAAAACAGTATTAACTCGTACTATAAACATTTAGCAACAAAAATTAGAGGAGATATGCTGTTAAAGTATACTAAAGAAGCATCTTCAAAATGACTTCTGTGTTAATGAGTAAGATTACATCGAAAGGGCAAGTACATTTATCAATGGATTTTTCTTAAAAGGGATCTGAAATTGAGCACAAATCTTTCCTCTAACTGACATATCGACTTATTATTTGTGATGATATCTAACATTCCTGTGGCAATACCATTGATCCTGTCATTCCCATATGACAATAATCTTGCCAAAACATCTTCTTCAAGGCTTTTCCTTCAAGCCATTCCTCTCTCCTGAAGACTTATCAGACTATATGTTTTATCTTTGAAAATTGTGACATCGAATATTTATACTGCTATGTATATTGTGTGTATTTTATGTGTTACCTTGTTACCTAAAGAGTAAATTTATAATGGCCCGATATTCTTACTGACTCAAACTGATATCATAAGCTTATGAAAAAAAGATACTTGCATCTGTGATTTTATATCTTTATAATTGCTATGAAATATTTTAAAAGGTGACCGAAGTTAGAAAGATTGATTATAAGTTAATAGCTAGAGCCCCAGGTAATGACCTTTGGTGCCACAAAGTAGATTCAAATAATTTTACAAATCACAGGGACACATTGGTACTCTTGCCAAAATACATTTAAAATATTCTCAAGGGGAATTCACTTCACTCCGTGTTACAGTTCTTGACCTCACATTTACTTTTTAAACCAGCACAAGGAAGCTATAGTACTTGCAATTAATACAACCTATCAGCCACTTCTCACTGATTTTGCAGGCAGCAATTGGAGTCATGAAGCTGGCCAACAGAGGCTCTGTGGAGACTTTCAAAGACTCTACCTCAAAGCACTGGCATGTGGCCATTTACAGGTTTTGAGTTTCTTAAGGCACAATCCTCCCTCAGGGACAGAGTCACAAATATTCGGCTCATTCCACAAGCAGCAAGAATTTGTTACTTCTGCCAAGGCCCATGAGTTTTCACACCTGTAGTCAAATTGGTTTTGGTTTGTGTTCTACTATAAAGTAAAAATATTTGGGTAGCTTTCAATACCTTTAGCCAAGAAAACATTATTTGGGCTACTAAACTTCAACAGCAATGGCCTGAAGGGATTAAAAATGAGAAATGAGGGTAAGGCCAAAGACGGGAGCATAGGTAGATCAGTGGAAAACCTTAGTACACAACATCTAAAATCAGTACCTAAAACCAATAACCCAGTGACACTTAATAGCATTAACACTTAAACATCATGTGAAAAACACTTGAAGATCATAAATGACCTTTCTCTAAATATTTTAAGCATTATATTGTGGGGGAAAAATTTTCCTTCACTTTAGAGTTGGGAAATAATACATCTAGAGCTACAGAAATAAACAAAATGATATTAGTGCCTGGATTCAAGCAAATGCTCAAAAAAAGTTAAAACCCCTTTTAAGTCTTTCAGTGAGCAAATCCTTTTAATAGGGGCTAGAATTGACCTATCTTATTGGGTCTTCTACTCTGATGAAGGTCATCAATGTATCAACATGGAACTTTCAGGTATTACTAGTTCAGATATTACTCAACAAATATTCATCAGCACCAAGATAATAGCTGACATTTTGTCAATTAGGACTATGTTCTCAACATTTAATTTATATGAATATGTTTAATTTTCAGAACAAAGCAGAAAGTATCCCCACTCTCAGGATGAAGAAATTGAGGCGTGGATGCATTAAGTAAACTTCTCAAGGTTACACATATATAAGGGCTAAGGCTTGACGCAGTGCAGTCTGACTCCAAAACGTTTGCTTTTTTAATTACCAGCCTATCCCTCCTCTGGCACTTGGAGGGCTGCAGGTAATAATCACGGTAAAATTTCATCCTTGACTTATAACTAAAGATAGTAGCAAAGCCATCTTTAGACATTCCCCTTTCTTAGAACAGCTGCAAGTAACAATAATTTCAATAAAGGTACCACACTGACATATAAACTTTAAAAACTATGTAACAAATAAGTCCGAGAATAAAATACTGCTGTAATTCAAACTGACCAGTGTTCTAATCCTGTTTTTCTTATCAGTCTTACCAGTGTGGGCTTGGGAAATGATTTTATCTTTAGCTTTTGATTCTTCAATAAGATGAAATTATGGCTATTATGGTAAGAATTAAACACCTGAGTCCATGCCCTTTACAGCTCCTGGAACATGTAGAGTCTAAAAATTAGTAATGCCAGTTCTTCCATGGGGACACTAGGGTGAAGGACTGGGAGAAGAAAAAAGAAGCTTTAGTTCAAATGGCATTCTTATTACTGAGAAGCCATGTTCCTTGCCTGCTTCAGGTGGAGTAAGAGCACTTGTTGTTCAGCTCTTAATGGTATTTAGGTCTCAGCCCTGCTGCATTTTAGAAATTCCAAGAACTTTGTAGAAACACTGATGCTAGGACCCCCAAGTCAGTCCAATTAAATCAAATCTCTGGCGAGCAGGGCTGAGCATCAAAATTTTTTTAAATGCCCCAGGAGATCGTAATTGAGGATCAAGCCCTACTTTACCACAGACCCTTCAGGTATGCCCAGGGAAGTTCCTGTAGATGTGCAGGGCAGTCACAGGTGCAGGGGCTCAAGTTACTTTTCTAGCTTTGCCAAGAAAGGAGTGGTAAGACTCACCCTCCCCATAAGAAAGAATAGGAGCAATGATATTATAGCGAGTGGAACTCAACATGTCAGCTTTATTTATGGTTAGTCAGGTGATCATTTCTCTACTAAAGTGCAGTGTCCTTTGGTAAGACTGACTTTAACAACATGAAAGGCCATTTTCCCCTAATCTCAAAGTGAAGACATCAAAAATGTATAGGGCTGGCTTGACTTACTGATCCAGGCTAAGAAGCTGGAATATAGAAAACAGAGACTTCATTGGCTCTTCCAGGTAAAGCCTCTATCTTTTTTTTTTTTTTTTTTCCTCAAGGGCCCTAGAAGAACAAGATAAGTCAACTGCCTTTTTGGTCCAGCGGTGTCATTTTCCTAGTTGTAAAGCAAAGTATTCTATAAACTACTAAAAAGCCATGACCCAATAAATGCACAGACTCTCATTACTCATCCTCCATCTGAAGAGGAGAACAAGGATGTGAGGTAGAGGTTAACACTCTCCTATTACCCAAGTGTGATGGAAAATTGAAATATCCTCCCTTCTGGGCCAAAATAGCAATGTAGTGTCATGCAGTGTCATTAAGATGCCACAAATTTTTGTTCTATCATAGCCAGCAGACTGTACAGCCAAGCATCTGGTCAACCAAGAGTGTGTATGGCCCTCTTGGCTGTCCTTCACAGGGCCATGCCATACTACATTCAAGGACCTGATACATTCTCCTGAAATTCATGAAATTGTCACTCAGTGGTTCCCCCCAGAAAGATCTGATATGGGTCAGAACATTAACTAATTCGACGTTATGCTGTCTGTACAAAAAGTCAACTTTTTTCTATGTCTCATTTCCAAATTATGCTTAGTATTTTTATCCATTATAACTCATGCAAGATTATAGGTGATACCCAATGACAGCATAAATATTATCTCTAAATGATAAAATGTGCTGAAAATTAATAACATATAGATCTTCCATGTATGAAGTTGCCAGAGAGAATTAAATTTTTAGATAGAATATCCTTCTTATGCACTAAAAAGTCAAAGTTCAAAATCTGTTTTCTCTTTAGCTCAACACAGAGGACACTCATTTAATCTGGGTTTCTTCAACAGCTGTTGCGTCCTGTGCTGTCCCCTACTGGTGCCTCCCAGATTGTTATTTCTACTCTAAAATTGTTGTGTACCTCTTTTTCCAGTCCTACTGAAAATGATATAGGCTATTATATCACTGGCCTCATCTCCATTAAATTTATAACACACAATTTTGGCCCCCATGGCCAAATTCCTAGGAATAAAATTATTCCAGAACTCAAGACTCCCCAATATGAAAGTGTACCAAGGCAAAAGCTTGATCTTATCTTGGAAAGAAGGGGAGACAGGAAGTATAAGAGAAAAAAGGAAAAGTATATCTTGCCTTCAGTGAATCAGGATGCCATTCATTCTCTGAACAGTAGTCTGAAGCTTGCAATCTGTGAGATGAAACTCATTTCCAAGAAATCTCCCAGTGAGAGGTAAATCGTCATAATACACTTCCCCTATCTGAGGGGAAAAAAAAAATATATATATATATATATATATATTTATCATATGCACTGCTTTATCACTCACTCAGAGCACTTAAGACATTAAGTCTCCATGAGCCTTCTTTTTCCCTTTTGATCCTACATATTTAAAAAGTCTTAATTTCCATTTTCCCTTTGAGCTCTATGTACTTAGCACTCTAGGCATGGAATTTGTATAAATTATTTCTCATGCAACCACTGGTGCTTCTTATAAGTACAGCTCCTCTCATTTTTAGCCTGCAGCTTCTCAAACACTGACTGCCCTTCTTTCTTTGCAGGCTTTTAATCTATTTCTGCCTCCCTGTAAGATCCCAAGGCATCTCAACCCTCTGCTGTATGTTGCCTATGAATCCTGTCTTCTAGGAGCAGTTTCTCCATTGACCCTGCATACATGCTAACTGGAGAACTACTCTCAGCCAATTCTAGAAATGAAGTTGCTGGTGATGCTTCCAAAGCCCATGACCTCAGAAGTGCACTGAGGTTCAGTGCTTTCCCTCACTTTCTGAAGTTTCTAGAAACATTAAAAAACTAAACAAATAAAAAAAGAGTCAATTGTTGACTCCAGGAGAAATTAAGAGTTATACAAAAAAAAAATGTAATCAAATTACACCTAGTACTTCAGTGAACGATACGTGCATAGTTCTAATAATCTAAATGTGTCCAATAAATACTTGGAATTTAATCAAAATGTGTCCAATAAATACATTGGAATGATGGCAAAGTAGAGGTGCATGAGAGCAGGGTATAATACAGAAGGAGTAAATCACCTCCCCAAGCAGGAAGCCATCACAAAATTCCTAACTTGAAATAAATCAAGAAATAGCCAATAAGCATACTACTCAGAAATATGATAAATACTAGGAGCAGTAGCTAAGAATGCTGAAAAACAGTTTTCCCTGGGAAGTAGGACTCCAGACAAGAGGGTGGATCATCATGGGACTGCTCTGTACCTGTATGTGTGTATGATCTGAGCCCTTGGATCTACTTGAATTTCTAAACCACCTACAGGGACTAAAATGAACATTGAAAGTTAATGTACAATATTATACATACCAAATTGAGGGGCCCCATTTTTCTAATTTTTTAAAAGATTGTATTCATTTATTTATTTGAAAGAGAGAGAGAATGAGTGGAGGGGAAGGATAGAGGGAGAGGGAGAAGCAGACTCCCTGCTGAGCATGGAGCCCTACGTGGGACTCAATTCTAGGATTCTAGGATCCCAGGATCCCATGACCCCAGGATCATGACCTGAGCCAAAGGCAGACACTTAACTGACTGAGCCACCCAGGCACCTCTGACTTTTGTTTTTGTCAAGCCACATCACATCGTCACCTAAATACACAAGAAGTGGAGCAGGGAGGGTCTGATAGTTAAGACCACACCCCCAAATATGTACATCTTAATTCTAAACAAAATAAGGATAATTCTAAACAAAATAAATTAATTCTTAATTCTGTACATCTTAATTCTAAACAAAATAAGGACAGGCTGATTCTTCTCTGTTGTGTGTAATTCTTCTGATTCTTAAGCATAAGAAGCTACATACACTTTTCCACTTCCATGAAGCAAAGAAATAAAAGCTATCCTGAAAACCCTATACACTTTGAGGAAACTTTACTCGCTTGGGCTTCATAGTACTTTGAAGTTGAAAAGTGTTGGAGCAGGGGCAAGAAAAGAGATGAAGATGGGTGGTTGAATGTTCTGTGGTGGAAGATGTTTCTGGATTTGAGCAAATCGAAACCTAACATGCCATGTTTGGAGTAGAGACAGAGGCTCCACCTTTGTAGGAGCCAAAATGCCATATGCCAACCCAACTGATAAATCCTGCTGAGCCTGACAAGGACTTTTCACAAGCAAAAAATGTCTTCTTCAAATGTCTGTGTTCCACTTTAAACAAGGGAGGGGAATAAAGGACCATTTCCACCTCTGGATACGGGACATAATGTTGCACCTGTTTCGCAAACAACTTGCTTTGTTGAAAATGCCTGTTTTACCCGAGCCACTGCCTTTAGCTGCAGGCTGATTCCACGCCCCATCCGTCCATTTGATACCTCTGACTTCCATTTAATGAGCACAATTCTTACCCTTCATTGAATTCTTGTATCTATCCTTGAAGCTTTACTGATATTTATATGGTATTTTCCTGTGCCCTCTAACTGAAATTTAGATCAGGAGACTTGAAAAGAAGAAAAAGAAAGGATTGGAAAAATAAAACAGAAGAAAAGTCTAACAGAATCCTAATTTTTGAATCTGAGTGCAGGGTTGAAAAGTAAATTCATCATGTATTTCAGCATATAAGAAATTACTAGAAGGTGATAGCATGAAGCACCTGGGTGACTCAGTCATTAAGTGTCTGCCTTTGGCTCGGGTCATTATTCCAGGGTCCTGGGATCAAGCCCTGCATTGGGCTCCCTGCTCAGCGCGAAGCCTGGTTCTTCCTCTCCCACTTCCCTTGCCTGTGTTCCCTCTTGCTCTGTCAAATAAATAAAAATCTTAAAAAAAAAAGAAGGGTATAGCCATCATAAATGTTTTTGTTTCATTGAATGCATACTAGAAACAACTAACTTGCTTCGATCTGTAGATTGAATACATAACTGTTTGTTGATTTCATTTTATCTTGAAACACTCAAACAAGGACCAAGCCTCATGGTAAGCTTGCCAGCATTGTCTTTCTGCCTCCAATTATCCGGTCTGTTGAGACCAGGTTTGGCCTCGTTTCCCGTGATAACTTCTGCCTGGAACATTGGCATTCCCCTGTGTTCTGCTGGCTCTTGGCAGCTGGTCCCCTTCAAGCTCTCCCTGCATATATAAAATGCTAGTTATCTGAATATCTCCTAAGGATATTAGTACAATTCTGTGCTTTATTCTACAATAAACATATAATACTTTCCAAAGAATAATGTAGTTTTTGAAATTAACAATAAAGTATTCAATAAAGTTAAAGATTTCTTTCAGTTTTTAGTCCTTAAGTTATACATAGCTGAGGATTTATAATCACAGTACTAGGTTCTAAGATCAAGCAGAAAAAAATCTCTTCTTTGTAAGGTTTTCCCACCAAATTAATATATGGTTATAATCATTTGTTTCTGTTGTTTTCAATTCTCAACAATACTAAAGAATTATTTTTCTTCATTTTTTAACTCTATTACTATGTAAGCTATTTACATAGTTCTGAGTTCAGAACTCAGTGAGGGATCTCAAAGAATTCTTGTCTCAACTCTACATTTCCCTTCATTGTGTCCTTTTGCAAATATGTATGTTTTGCAAATTATATATATCTTTTCCCTCTGTTTCTCTTTCTTATACAAAAAGCTAACATTCTATACATATTTTTCTGTACTTTGGTGTTTTTTTCATTTAACAATATATTTTGGAGATGATTATAATGTATAGCAATCCCTCTAATACCTTTATTCCTTTTTACCACTGCATAGTCGTCCATGGAGTGATTGTGTGATGGTTATCCAACCAGTTGCCTATTAATAACCATGCAAGTTGTTTTGGTCTCTCCTTATTACAAATCATGCCACAATGAATAATTTTGTATACACGTCACTTTTTATTTTTGAAATTTACATTTGTAATAGATTTCCAAAAGTGAGAATCCTATGTCAAAGGAGAAAGTTTAGTGGGAATTCCACTAACTGTGGTCAAATTCTCCTCTATAAGAGCTGCCCCATTTTGCATTTTCACTAACAAAGTGTGAGAGTGTCTGTCTTCCTGGATCCACACCAACAGAATATTCTGTGAAACCGATGGTAAGAAACAGTATGTCACTGTGGTTTTAATTTGCATTTCTCTTATAATGAGAAAGATGGAGCAACACCTTTTCATATTCATCATTCATCAGGGTCATTGTCATTCTTTTTTGAAAATTGTCTGCATTTTTGTCCATCTTTAAAATGAAGTTTTTTTTTCTTATTGATATTTAAGATGTTGTTACATATTAGGGTTTTTAGTCAACAGTTTCTCCCCAGTGTGTCATTTGTCCTTTTTTGTTTGTTTGTTTTGCTATGAAGAAGTTTGTTTTTGTTTTAATATGACCAAATGTATCAACATTTATTGCTTCCAAATTTTAAGTCATAATTAGGAATTTTTTCCCGGTACCTTGTCAAAAAAAGGAATTCACATGTGATTTCTTCTAGACATTGTACAATTCCATTTGTATGGTGCTACATTTTTGGAATTTTTCTTAGTTTTTAACCTGTAATCTGGTTAGGATTTTGTCTTTTTCCAAATGGCTAGCAAGTTATTCAAAACATTTTATTAAAAAGCCTGTCTTTCTGGGGCACCTGGGTGGCTCAGTTGGTTAAGCATCTGCCTTGGGCTCAGGTCATGATCTCAGGGTCCTGGGATTGAGCCCTGCCATCGGGCTCCCTGCTGAGCAAGGAGTCTGCTTTTACCTCTCCTTTTCCTTTTGCCCCTCCCCCCTGTTCCTTGTCAGTGCTCATTTTCTCCCTCACTCTCAAATAAATAAATAAAATCTTTTTTAAAAAGTCTGTCTTTCCATCCATGAATTTGAGTTCCCAAATTTATCATATACAGAATTACTATATTCATGGTCTATTTTTTTTTAATTTCATTATCCTATTCTGTTAGCTTTCTATGTATTCAATAATATCATACCCCCTTAAATATAGAGGCTTTATATTATGTTTTAGCATATAACAGAACTAGTCTCCCTCAAAGTATTTTTTAGGTATTCTTATTTATTTACTCTTCCAAATGAGTTTTTTAATCAATTCATGTGATTTGAGAAAATGAAAACTCATTGGCATGTTATTAGAACTACATTAAAGAGCTCGCTTCGGCAGCACATATACTAGAACTACATTAAATACATAAGTTAGAAAGAGCTGGCAACTAAGTGATACTAAATTTTAAACAGGAACTTGATATATTTGTTTAAGTCAACTTTTATGTTTTTCAATAATGTTTTAAAACTTTCTTCACGAAGAGATGGTTTACTTTCTTTGTTATGAGTAGATGGATTCTTCTCCTTGATTATATTGTCTAACTGGTTATTGTCTGTATATACAAAGGACAGGTAAATAGGTGTTATTTTTATATTCTACTTTAGTAAATAGTAGTAGTTTTATAGTAGTTTTTCTATTGATGTGGGATTTTCAGATATATATCATCTATAGATACAGTTAGTTTTACCTTTCCTTTTACAAATCTTATGTCTTCAATAATTTGTAATTCTGTAAGTAATACTTCTGGTGCAATTTTAAATAGTATCAAGGATATAGAAAATTCTGTTTTGTTTCTGACTTTAGGAGGAACATGTTGGGTATTAAAGCTCTCCTGTCAAATAAAATGCTGGCATCAGAGTGTGAATATTATATTGTTTTATTCTTTCATCGTTGATTTTATTTTAATCAGGAAAGGCATTGATTTTTGTCAAATGCATTTTCAGAATCTATGGAGATTACCATATAATTCTTCTCCTAGAAATATCAATGTACAGTTTAGATTAGTGGAACTCATAATATTAAACCATACTTGCATTGCTGAAATAAATCTCTCTGAATCCAAAGGTAGTATATATTTAATTCTGTGTGCTTTGTGATTTTATAAGTGATTATTTTGCATCAACATTTATAAGCAAAATTAATTATTCTTTTTTTTTGAGATTTAAAAAAATTTTTTATTTATTTCTTATTTTTTATAAACATATAATGTATTTTTATCCCCAGGGATACAGGTCTGTGAATCGCCAGGTTTACACACTTCACAGCACTCACCATAGCACATACCCTCCCCAATGTCCATAACCCCCCTCCCCCTCTCCCAACCCCACCTCCCCCCAACAACCCTCAGTTTGTTTTGTGAGATTAAGAGTAACTTATGGTTTGTTTCCCTCCCAATCCCATCTTGTTTCATTTATTCTTCTCCTATCCTCCTAAACCCCCATGTTGCATCTCCATATCCTCATATCAGGGAGATCATATGATAGTTGTCTTTCTCCAATTGACTTATTTCACTAAGCGTGAGACCCTCTAGTTCCATCCACGTTGTCGCAAATGGCAAGATTTCATTTCTTTTGATGGCTGCATAGTATTCCATTGTGTATATATACCACCTCTTCTTTATCCATTCATCTGTTGATGGACATCTAGGTTCTTTCCATAGGTTGGCTATTGTAGACATTGCTGCTATAAACATTCGGGTGCACGTGCCCCTTCGGATCATTACGTTTGTATCTTTAGGGTAAATACCCAGTAGTGCAATTGCTGGGTCATAGGGTAGTTCTATTTTCAACGTTTTGAGGAACCGCCATGGTGTTTTCCAGAGTGGTTGCACCAGTTTGCATTCCCACCAACAGTGTAGGAGGGTTCCCCTTTCTCTGTATCCTCGCCAGCATCTGTCATTTCCTGACTTGTTAATTTTAGCCACTCTGACTGGTGTGAGGTGATAGCTCATTATGGTTTTGATTTGTATTTCCCTGATGCCGAGTGATGTGGAGCACTTTTTCAAGTGTCTGTTGGCCATCTGAATGTCTTCTTTGCAGAAATGTCTGTTCATGTCCTCTGCCTAATTCTTGATTGGATTGTTTGTTCTTTGGGTGTTGAGTTTGCTAAGTTCCTTATGGATTTTGGACACTAGCCCATTGTCTGATATGTCGTTTGCAAATATCTTCTCCCATTCTGTCAGTTGTCTTTTGGTTTTGTTAACTGTTTCCTTTGTTGTGCAAAAGCTTTTGATCTTGATGAAATCCCAACAGTTCATTTTTGCCCTTGCTTCCCTTGCCTTTGGCGATGTACCTAGGAAGAAGTTGCTCTGGCTGAGGTCGAAGAGGTTGCTGCCTGTGTTCTCCTCAAGGATTTTGATGGATTCCTTTCTCACATTGAGGTCGTTCATCCATTTTGAGTCTATTTTCATGTGTGGTGTAAGGAAGTGGTCCAATTTCATTTTTCTGCATGTGGCTGTCCAATTTTCCCAGCACCATTTATTGAAGAGGCTGTCTTTATTCCATTGGACATTCTTTCCTGCTTTGTCAAAGATTAGTTGACCATAGAGTTGAGGGTCTATTTCTGGGCTCTCTATTCTGTTCCATTGATCTATGTGTCTGTTTTTGTGCCAGTACCATGCTGTCTTGATGATGACAGCTTTGTAATAGAGCTTGAAGTCCGGAACTGTGATGCCACCAACTTTGGCTTTCTTTTTCAATATTCCTTTGACTATTCGAGCTCTTTTCTGGTTCCATATAAATTTTAGGATTATTTGTTCCATTTCTTTGAAAAAAAATGGATGGTATTTTAATAGGGATTGCATTGAATGTGTAGATTGCTTTAGATAGCATAGACATTTTCACAATATTTATTCTTCCAATCCAGGAGCATGGAACATTTTTCCATTTCTTTGTGTCTTCCTCAATTTTCTTCATGAGTACTTTATAGTTTTCTGCATATAGATTCTTAGCCTCTTTGGTTAGGTTTATTCCTAGGTATCTTATAGTTTTGGGTACAATTGTAAATGGGATTGACTCCTTAATTTCTCTTTCTTCAGTCGTGTTGTTGGTGTACAGAAATGCAACTGATTTCCGTGCATTGATTTTATATCCTGACACTTTACTGAATTCCTGTACAAGTTCTAGCAGTTTTGGAGTTGAGTCTTTTGGGTTTTCCACATATAGTATCATATCATCTGTGAAGAGTGATAGTTTGACTTCTTCTTTGCTGATTTGGATGCTTTTAATTTCCTTTTGTTGTCTGATTGCTGAGGCTAGGACTTCTAGTACTATGTTGAATAGCAGTGGTGATAACGGACATCCCTGCCGTGTTCCTGACCTTAATGGAAAAGCTTTCAGTTTTTCTCCACTGAGAATGATATTTGTGGTGGGTTTTTCATAGATGGCTTTGATAATATTGAGGTATGTGCACTCTATCCCAACACTTTGAAGAGTTTTGATCAGGAAGGGATGCTGTACTTTGTCAAATGCTTTTTCAGCTTCTATTGAGAGTATCATATGGTTCTTGTTCTTTCTTTTATTAATGTGTTGCATCACATTGATTGATTTGCGGATGTTGAACCAACCTTGCAGCCCTGGAATAAATCCCACTTGATCGTGGTGAATAATCCTTTTAATGGACTGTTGAATCCTATTGGCTAGTATTTTGGTGAGAATTTTTGCATCTGTGTTCATCAAGGATATTGGTCTGTAGTTCTCTTTTTTGGTGGGATCCTTGTCTGGTTTTGGGATCAAGGTGATGCTGGCCTCATAAAATGAGTTTGGAAGTTTTCCTTCCATTTCTATTTTTTGGAACAGTTTCAGGAGAATAGGAATTAGTTCTTCCTTAAATGTTAGGTAGAATTCCCCTGGGAAGCCGTCTGACCCTGGGCTTTTGCTTGTTTGGAGATTTTTGATGCCTGTTTCAATCTCCTTACTGGTTATGGGCCTGTTCAGGTTTTCTATTTCTTCCTGGTTCAGTTGTGGTAGTTTATATGTCTCTAGGAATGCATCCATTTCTTCCAGATTGTCAAATTTGTTGGTGTAGAGTTGTTCATAGTATGTTCTTATAATTGTCTGTATTTCTTTGGTGTTAGTTGTGATCTCTCCTCTTTCATTCATGATTTTATTGATTTGGGTCCTTTCTCTTTTCTTTTTGATAAGTCTGACCAGAGGTTTATCAATCTTATTACTTCTTTCAAAGAATCAGCTCCTAGTTTCGTTGATTTGTTTTATTGTTTTTTTGGTTTCTATTTCATTGATTTCTGCTCTGGTCTTTATGATTTCTATTCTCCTGCTGGATTTAGGGTTTCTTTCTTGTTCTTTCTCCAGCTCCTTTAGGTGTAGGGTTAAGTTGTGTACTTGAGACCTTTCTTGTTTCTTGAGAAAAACTTGTACCGCTATATATTTTCCTCTCAGGACTGCCTTTGCTGTGTCCCACAAATTTTGAATCATTGTGTTTTCATTATCATTTGTTTCCATGAATTTTTTCAATTCTTCTTTAATTTCCTGGTTGATCCATTCATTCTTTAGAAGGACGCTGTTTAGTCTCCATGTATTTGGGTTCTTTCCAAATTTCCTCTTGTGATTGAGTTCTAGCTTCAGAGCATTGTGGTCTGAAAATATGCAGGGAATGATCTCAATCTTTTGATACTGGTTGACACCTGATTTAGGACCCAGGATGTGATCTATTCTGGAGAATGTTCCATGTGCACTAGAGAAGAACGTGTATTCTGTTGCTTTGGGATGAAAGGTTCTAAATATATCTGTGATGTCCATCTGGTCCAGTGTGTCATTTAAGGCCTTTATTTCCTTGTTGATCTTTTGCTTGGTTGATCTGTCCATTTCAGTGAGGGGAGTGTTAAAGTCCCCTACTATTATTGTATTATTGTTGATGTGTTTCTTTGATTTTGTTATTAATTGGTTTATATAGTTGGCTGCTCCCATGTTAGGGGCATAGATATTTAAAATTGTTAGATCATCTTGTTGGACAGACACTTTGAGTATGATACAGTGTCCTTCCTCATCTCTTATTATAGTCTTTGGCTTAAAATCTAATTGATCTGATCTAAGGATTGCCACCCCAGCTTTCTTCTGATGCCTATTAGCATGGTAAATTGTTTTCCACCCCCTCACTTTAAATCTGGAGGTGTCTTCACATCTAAAATGAGTTTCTTGTAGGCAACATATAGATGGGTTTTGTTTTTTTATCCATTCTGATACCCTGTGTCTTTTGATTGGGACATTTAGCCCATTAACATTCAGGGTAACTATTGAGAGATATGAATTTAGTGCCATTATATTGCCTGTAAGGTGACTGTTACTGTATATTGTCTCTGTTCCTTTCTGATCTACTACTTTTAGGCTCTCTCTTTGCTTAGAGGACCCCTTTCAATATTTCCTGTAGAGCTTGTGTGGTGTTTGCAAATTCTTTCAATTTTTGTTTGTCCTGGAAGATTTTTATCTCTCCCATTTTCAGTGATAGCCTAGCTGGATATAGTATTCTTGGCTGCATGTTTTTCCTCATTTAGTGCTCTGAATATATCATGCCAGCTCTTTCTGGCCTGCCAGGTCTCTGTGGATAAGTCTGCTGCCAATCTAATATTTTTACCATTGTATGTTACAGACTTCTTTTCCTGGGCTGCTTTTAGGATTTTCTCTTTGTCACTAAGACTTGTAAATTTTACTATTAGGTGACAGGGTGTGGACCTATGCTTGTTGATTTTGAGGGGGGTTCTCTGCACCTCCTGGATTTTGATCCTTGTTCCCTTTGCCATATTAGGGAAATTCTCTCCAATAATTCTCTCCAATAGACCTTCTGCTCCCCTCTCTCTTTCTTCTTCTTCTGGAATCTCAATTATTCTAATGTTGTTACGTCTGATGGTGTCACTTATCTTTTGAATTCTCCCCTCATGGTCCAGTAGTTGTTTGTCCCTCTTTTGCTTAGTTTCTTTATTCTCTGTCATTTGGTCTTCTATATCACTAATTCTTTCTTCTGCCTCATTTATCTTAGCAGTGAGAGCCTCCATTTTTGATTGCACCTCATTAATAGCTTTTTTTATTTCAACTTGGTTAGATTTTAGTTCTTTTATTTCTCCAGAAAGGGCTTTTATATCTCCAGAGAAGTTTTCTCTAATATCTTCCATGCCTTTTTTGAGCCCAGCTAGAACCTTCAGAATCATCATTCTGAACTCTAGATCTGACATATTACTAATGTCTGTATTGATTAGGTCCCTAGCCTTCGGTACTGCCTCTTGTTCTTTTTTTTTTTTTTTTTTTTTTTTTGGTGGTGAATTTTTCTGCCTTGTCATTTTGTCCAGATAAGAGTATATGAAAGAGGAAGTAAAATACTAAAAGGGTGGCAAAGACCCCAGAAAAATGCACTGTAACCAAATCAGAAGAGACCCCAAATCGTGGGGGGGGGGGGGAAGGGGATAAAAAGAGGTTCAGGGGAAAAAAAGAAAAAAATTTAAAAAAGAAAACAAATAAAGAAAAAATATAAAAAAGAAAGAAATATATATATATATATATATATATATATATATGATAAACTAGTTAAAAAACGTTAAAAAAGAAAAGGGTAAAAGTTTAAAAAAATTTAGCAGAAGAAGAAAAAAAATTGAAAAAAAAAATTAAATTAACCGCAAGACTAAAGAATCATGGGGAGAAAGCCATGAGTTCTGTGCTTTGCTTTCTCTTCCTCTGGAATTCCGCTGCTGTCCTTGGTATTGAACCTGCTTTCCTTGGTAGATGAACTTCGTCCTGGCTGGATTTTTTGTTGATCTCCTAGGGGAGGGGCCTGTTGTAGTGACTCTCAAGTGTCTTTGCCCCAGGCAGAATTGCACCACCCTTACCGGGGGCCAGACTAAGTAGTCTGCTCAGGTTCTTTCGGGAGCTTTTGTTCCCTGAATGCTTTCCGTAGAGTTCCGGAGGACGGGAATGAAAATGGCGGCCTCCTAGTCTCTGGCCCGGAGGAGCCAAGAGCCCGGGGCCCCACTCCTCAGTGCACCCCCAGAGAACAGCACCCAATCACTCCCATATCCCCGGCCTCTGGCTGCACTCCAAGCTCACCCAGCCTGAGACCAGTTCAAGGTAACCCTGAGCTGAGAGCTCAGTCCTCGGCTCTGTCTCTGTAGCCGGCTTCCCCATTCTAATACCTGTGAGCTCTGTGACACTCCGACACCCCCAATCCTTCTGTGACCCTGCGGGACCTGGGGCCACGCTGACCCCACGTAGGCTTCACCCCGGTTTAGCCTCTGGAGCAATGTCCCTCAGTGGAACATACTTTTAAAAGTCCTGATTTTGTGCTCCTTTGCTCTGCCGCTTGCTGGGAGCCAGCCCCTCCCCCCGCGGTCTATCTTCCCATCGTTTTGGATTCACTTCTCCGCCAGTCCTACCTTTCAGAAAGTGGTTGATTTTCTGTTTCTAGAATTGCTGATCTTCTTCTCTTCGATCTCTCATTGGATTTGTAGGTGTTTGCAATGTTTAGATAAGCTATCTAGCTGATCTCCTGCTACCTAATGTAGTCTCAGCCTGCTACTTCTCCACCATCTTGACTCCTCCTAAGCAAAATTAATTATTCTTTTGTGAAGTTTTCATCTGATATTGGTCTTAGTGCTATATTTACATTACAAAAGAACTTGGAATTTTTTTCTCATGTACTGGAATAACTTAAACAACACTGGGGCTGTCTAGATTTTCATAGGTTGAGTAGATTTTCCCTATGAAGTCATCTGGGTCATTGATTTTATGTAGGGGAAGCTATTACACAACTTTCTGTATTATTTCAATAGAAATTTGTCTGCTTGGATCTGCTATATCAACTGCATTTTTAGTAAAGTCTATTTTCCTAGAGACTTATTCATTTCATTAAGTTAACACATTTATTTGTAAAAAATACATAGAGTCCGTTATACGGTAACTTAAAATTATTTAGCTTTGCTATTTGTTCCCTTTCATCAACTTATTATTGTATTTGTGTATCTGTGCCTACTTTTTTAACTGGACTAAAAAAATACTTTCCATTTTGTTGATAATTTCATAAATATGATATTTTCTTTATTCTGTCATTTTTGTTTTCTAACTCATTTTTTTTTTGTTTTTTCAACCACTCCCTTCTGTTTGTGCAAAGTTAATGTTGATGTTTTTCCTCTAAGCTTATGAATTAGAGGTCTGGTTCACATATTTTTAATGAGCTATGGGTGTCTTCCACCCCAAGTCTTGCAAGAAATGTGCTCAGGAAATTGCTGTAAATTTGCAAATCTTACCTGTTGTATTTTCTATCTTTGAAGAGTTGATTCCCTTCAACCTACATTTGGTCACTTTCCAGGTCCTTCAAATAGTTGTGTTTTATTTAATCTACAGATTTTACAAATGTCATCTTAGAAGAGCTCATTTGACCAAACTATTGTGCCAATGCCAGAAGCTAGAATATCTGCCTAGTTTATGGAAAAGAGATTGGGAAGACTAAATCAAAATAAAACTATTCTGTTTTCTTTATCATATCTTCCTAAATCTCAGACTCTGAGTTAAGCAGAAGCAAAAAGAAGTAGGTATTCTTCATGTAGTGTGATTTTCATAGGATTTTGAGAGCACATGTGAAATGATAATGGCTTGCTCTCAGGGAAATAAGATTGCCCTCTGAGCCTTAAAAAATAAAGTAAATTTACAATATATTAGAAAGTAAATAAACAAAGTTACCTTTCCGAGAAGGAAGTGCCCTGCCATGAAAAAGAAATAACTAATGATAGTAACATATTTAAGAAAAATCACATAGATGTAAAAGTCTTTAAAAAATAGTAAGTTCCTATAATTGAACAGGTTTATTATTTAAATTTTTAAAGTTTAAATCTTAAATTTTTATTGTGAACATTTTCAATCTTCTAGAAAAATAGAAGTAATACTAGGATCAGTCTCCTTCTACCTCAGTGTTTATCTTTTAATGCATGATGGTAATGTAGGGTTATGACTCAGAAATATGAGGAGGTAAACATAAACTCTCAAAGTAATTCATCACATTATAGACTTAAAAAAGAAAAATATCAAAAGATTTTCTTTAAAAAGCCTGCTGTAATGTTCAAGATCTATTAATAATAAAAATTATTAGAAAATTATGATAGAAGAGAACTTCCTTAATCTTATTACTTTCTCCCAATCATTTTTAAATATATATTTTAAATATATTTATATATTTTTTATTTAAGTATGTATTTAAATATATGTAAAAATTTTTGACAAACTTTATATAAATTTAGAAGCCGGACAAGAATCTTTGCCTTTACAAGTGATTCCTCAAAAAAGTAATGTAGGTCTTCCTAGTGAAAAAAGGCAAAAAAGAAAAACTTAATAACAAGAAGATATTATTTATTAATGATTTCGTTTACAGTGAACCCCAAGAAAATTACTGTATAAACTATAAGAACTATAAGAAGTTCACAGTGTGAATTTCCTAAATAGAACTTATTAATAGAACTTACTTAATAGAAGAACCATATAGAAGAATTAATACTAATCCTCTAGTCCAGTAATAAGCAAATATATAAAATATTTTACAAAATTTGCAACATTCCTAGTAATTAACAAAGAAAGCATAAGATGTTTATAGAGAAAATTTTTAATACTCTGTTAGAGGATATAAAAGATTATGGATGTCTGTGTGTGTATGGTTAAGAGCAGTTCACCTCTAAAATTATTGATAAATTATACACTCCATGAAATTCTAATCAAAATCTCAGAAACTTCTGAAAGGGGGGAACTTCATTAATTAATTCAAAAGTTAATACTAGTTAATAAAAGATCCCTGCATAGCTAATACATTTAAAAAAAAAGAAGAGCAAAGGTGTTTGTGCTTATGCAACATTACAAAGACAAATATTCAAAATTGTGGGGTGCTAGAACAAGAACAGATAAATAGACCAGTAAAACAAGTGGAGAATTCATAAATGGATTTTGTATACATGTAACTTTTATATGTATCTGAGAGATAAGTGATAATGGTGTGGTCAAATGTACATACTTATTCTTTCTCTATGGTTTGTACTTTTAGGATGTTAAGAAATAAATATATACTATGGCAAAACCAAAAGATCTCTTCAGTTAAGTATATCTTAAACAAAGCAAATGGTTAGAAGACAAACTGGGGAAAGTATTTGTAATTTTTAAAACTGACAAGCGTTAATACTGAGAAGATATAAGAAACTCCTAAAATGACCAAGAAAAAAAATACCAAAATCCCAATAGAAAAACTTAGATACATATATTTTTAATGAGCTAAAAAGCCAATCAAAAGATTGAGGACACCAGAATGTTCACATAGAATTGCTTGTGGTAACGCAGTTGGATATAATCTAGCATGATCATCACTAGTGGAATGGCCAAGTCACATCTGATATATAGGATGGAACTGTTATTGTAGCAGTCAGAAGCCATAACTGGACTTCCTAACTTGTTGGTCATCAAGAACATAATGTTGTATGAAAAACATACAACCGTATGAATGCAACCGTAACTTTTATTTTACATCATTAAATTTATATGTATATTAAACTGACAAAAATCACACCTCTTCTTTTTCAAAGGTTAAAACATGTACGGAAGGTGGATTGGAAGAACAAATACTAAATTGGGTGCCTACTGAGGGGATAAGAAAATGGAATTGAGCTTGGGGAGTGGCAAATGAAAAAATAATAAACATCACAAAATAAACTTGAAGTCTTGGAATGCTGACCATAATTAGCCTGAAACTGAGGAATTTTCTGAAACTTAGGAGAATTCTATTCTCCTAAAGGAAGAGAAAAATACTATTCAGTGGGTTTTTAGGAAGAGAGGCTGTGGTGGTCAGCGATAACAGCATAAAGTAAGAAACACTGACTTTATTATTCACTTTCCAGGGATGAGAACATCCTGAAAGACTGATTCAAATGTCCCACCCACCTTGCAGACTAGACTGGTACTCAGCAGGAATGCACCATTTTGACAAGACTGCATTGGTCTTGAGTGTAAATTAAGAATGTTGGTATTAAGGGTGCCTGGGTGGCTCAGTCATTAAGCATCTGCCTTTGGCTCAGGGCATGATCCCAGGGTCCTGGGATCGAGCCTTATGTGGGGCTCCCTGCTGGGCGGGCATGGGGTGGGGTCGGGGGGAGCCTGCTTCTCCCTCTCCCTCTCCCCTGCTTTGTTCCCTCTCTCCCTGTGTCTCTCTCTGTCAAATAAATAAATAAAATCTTTTAAAAAGAAGAATGTTGATTTTAGTTAATTTTTTATAATACAATGTCTAAAGACACAAAGTTCAGGATGAGAACCTAGATCATGATAAATTCATCAAAATGAGATTGCTTTTATGTTCCCTTATTTCAAAAATTTAGATGTTTGTTTGGATATTTAAGAATGTTTCCTAATCCCATTTCAATATTTATGAAGAATCTGAATTTGAATAATTAAAAATGGAATTTCCCAGTTAGTTTTCATTGTTGAGGGAATCCTCCAATTAATTAAAAAAAACAACAAAAAAAATTGTATTACCGGGATCATTGTCTGAAGTAATTCTAAATTGTTATAATAATCAAGTTGCCCTAGGAATGGATATGTAAAACAAAACATGGCTCCCACCCTTACCTTCCAAAATATCTCATAAAAACAAGGCATGGTATTTAAAAATCAAGTGCCTTCTTCCTTTTAATACCTTCTCAGAATTGATATTTTAATTGCACATTCGACCATTTATTTTTCAGTCCTGCCAAGAATAATTTATGTGGTTCTTTGTCATTTGAAATACTCACAAACTAAGGAGTAGCTGAGTTTGAAATCATCTTTCCTTTTTCCTAGAGAGAACCCCCTTGACCACGTGTTATTTGCCCTCTCAAAGAGAGGTGGAACCAAAGAATGTTCAACCCTTGTTATCTAAAGAGTATCTCCTGGGAAATACAGCACCTCAGTTCCCACCCCAGTTCTGTTGAATTAGAATATCCATTTTAGCTAAAGCCTGAGTGAATCACATGTACTTTAAAGTTTGAAAAACCCTGGTTTCCCCAAATCTGGGCAATCATCAAAATCACAGTAGAACACTTTGAAAACATTTAGTCTTGGATCTCGCCCATGGAAATTCTGATTCACTTAGTTTGGGGTGGGTCTAAATCTGTTTTTAAAACTTCCAAAGCTTGGTCAAATTCAGGAACCACTCTTGAAAATGTTTTCATCAGTAGTGCCCAAAGATTAATTCCGCCAAGTGTACATAGATGTTTGGTTGCACACAGGAAATTGCTGTCCTCTAACATGAGAGATGCCAGGGAAACTCTGAGGCACCTAACAATGTATCCTTTGGAGGTAAATATTTTGTTCGACAGAAAACAAAATTGTAGCTAGAGATATGAAGTGATTTATTCAAAATCACATTGTTAGTTATTCTCAGACCAGGGATTAAACATAAACATCCTGCCTCAAAATAGAGGAATCTTTCCACTATACAAGAACTCTTCTTCCCTACATCTTTTACAATCATGGAGCCTAGATTAAATTTTTTTTCTTTTACATTAAGTGGAGCCTTAATTGTGACTGCCCTCCAGCGGGGCAGGAGTGTGAGGAGGTGGGCAGAAGACCCCACAATGAGTCTTCTCTGTTTCCTACTAAAGCTATAAAGTATATAATTTACTAAGTTCCACACTCTAAATTTGAATATTAATTTTCAAAATTCATGGGGAAATAAAATCCCATAACCTCACCATCCTACCTAAACTTCTATTGTTGGATTGTCCCTTCTAGGTTTTGTATTATATACATTATACATGATATATAATGTGTATATATATATATACTTATAATACATTATATTATATACATATAATATATATATATTACATTATATGTATTTACCTAATGAAAAGTACTAAAGCTTGAGCTCCAAGAACGCCTCAAAATCTCCCCCACTCCAAAGCAGACTGTGGTGACCCCAAAATCACTGGATTCACACTGGTGCAGGAGGAGAGCAGCAAAGGTGAGGAAAGGGGGTCTGGAGATCACAGAAAGAACTTCCGGTCTTCAGGCAAAACTCAGATGTGGGGCGTGTCTTTCATCATAGTGACGTCAACATAATGTCTGCATAGATATTCTCCTTCTTCAGTCCTGCACAATATTCTGTTTTTATTTTGGTTTTAAAGGTCATTCGAAAGAGGTGAGATTAGCATTGATTTTGATTAGTCTTCCATGTCCAGATTTTGAAAACTATGTAATTTTAACAAGAACTTATCTTACTTGAATATTTCCTTGCCCCTTCAACAACCATCCTAATATTTTTCAGGAGAAAAGGGGTTCAGAAAGTGGTTTTTAAACTGTTGGCAGAGAAAAATGAGTTGGTCTTGAGTATCCCCCGCCCAGTCATCCCACTTTTTCCAGAACAATTCAGATCTATATGTTTTATTTACGTTACACATCCACATTAAAATTTAATAAACAGGTTTCTATGGTTTTTAAACATTTGGAGGATTGGTTCGACAATGAGGGCTTGATGTAGTGTGTGTTAGTAAAGAGTAAGAGATAAGAAATACAGGGAAGGGAGGTGTCTGGGTAGCTCAATGGATTAAACCTCTGCCTTTGGCTCAGGCCATGATCTCAAGGTCATGGGATGGAGCCCCGCATTGGGCTCTCTGCTCAGCAGGGAGCCTGCTTCTCCCCCCTCTCTGCCTGCCTACTTGTGATCTCTCTGTGTGTCAAATAAATAAATAAAATCTTAAAAAAAAAAAGAAGAAGAAATACAGGGATAATGGGTGACTAAGAGAAGTGTCAAATGCCAGATATTTCTACGTGTTGCCATTCACAGTAACCAAAATTAGAGGTTATCTGTATCACTACTTTTCCCAAGTTTAAGTCTGCAGGTGTATTTTTTTCCCATGGGTGTTTGGCATTTTAAGCTGTTTATTTCTTTTATTTTTTTAAGATTTTTATTTATTAGAGAGAGAGAGATCACAAGTAGGCAGAGAGGCAGGTAGAGAGAGAGGGGGAAGCAGGCTCCCTGCTGAGCAGAGAGCCTGATGTGGGGCTTGATCCCAGAACCTGAGATCATGACCTGAGCCGAAGGCAGAGGCTTAACCACTGAGCCACCCAGGTGCCCCTTAAGCTGTTTATTCTAATTGTAGAATTAAATAATTTGTTTCCTCATGAAATTTTTTAATTATCACCAAGCAAGAGAAAATGTATGGTAAGACTCTTTCCGGTATCCCAAATACCACATTTCCTCACAGAAGAAGTAAGACACTGGCTGGGCCTGAGAGAAAATCATAAAATCTGTTTGTGATTGATTCCAAATATCTGAAACTCTCTGATCCTAGTGAGAAGCAGAATTCTGGGAACTCAACAAAATTTTAGCAATCAATTCAAACATTATATAAAAGAAATATACATCAACACCAAATAACATTTATTCCACATATATATGCTGGTTCAATATTCAAAATTTAACCAACCTAGTTCACACAACAACCGCTAAAGAAAAGAAAATCGTAAGATATCAATTAACACAGAAAAAATATTCAACATAATTCAACTTTCATTCGTAATAAAAAAAAAAAGAAAACTCTCAGTATACCAGGAATAGAGGAGGACTTCTCTAATCTCATAAAGATCATCTACAGATAAGTTACAGCTAACATCATATTTAATAGTGAAAGAATGCTTCCCCATATGATCAGAAAGAAGGCCGGGGATATCCTTTCTCACAACTTTTATTTAACACAGACCTGGAAATTTTAGCCGCTATCATAATTAGGCATGAAAAAGAAACAGAAGACATATAAATTGGAAGGAAAGAAAATGACATCTATTTGCAAATGAAAATTCCAAGGAATCTACAAAACAAACCTCCTAAGATAGTCTAGAGAGCACAAGCAGGGGGAGTGGCAGAGGGAGAGGGAGAAGCAGGATCCCTGCTGAGCAAGGAGCTGGGATGTGGCCCTTGGTCCCTGAGCTGAAGGCAACTGCTTAACTAACTGAGCCACCCAGGCGTCCCAACTGTTTTTTCTGTATATTGACAATGAACAAGCAGAAACTGGAAGAAAGCATGTAGTACCATTTGTAATTGCTCAAAAGAAAGTGAAATAGATATAAATGTAACAAATATAGTCAATCTGTAAAGATTATAAAACACTATTTTTAAAAATCAGGCTTAAACACTTGGAGAGACTATACCATGATTATGGATTGGAATATGCCCCATAGCAAATATATCAGTTCTCCCCAAATTTATCTGTTTATCAAAATGCTACTAAAAATTTTAATTTCATAGAGACATAGACAAATTTATTCTAAAATTTATATGGGAAGGGAAAAGTCTAGGCCTTTATTTTTCAAAATAATTTTGAAAATTAAAAATAAAGTAGAGGAATCATTTTTCCTAATGTTCAGGCTTTCTACATAGCTGAAATAATTAAGAGAGTATAGTACTAACAGAAGGATACAAAGTTCACTAGAATAGAATAGAGAGCCCAGAAACTGACCTACACAAATATGTCCAATTAAATTTTGACAAATGAACAAAAACAATTCAATGGAGGAAAGACTGCTTTTTCAATAAACAGTGCTGGAACAATTGAGTATTCATTGGCAAATAAACAAACAAACAAACAAACAAAAAACCTTGGCCTCTATCTCACACATTATACAAAAATTAACTTATATAAAATTTAACTTATACATGGATGGGTTATGGACTTAATGTAAAATTATAAAACTTTTAGAAAAAACATAGGATAAAACATTTGGGACTTAGGACTACTCAAAGTGTTCTTAGACTGGACACCAAAACACAATTCATAAGAGGAAAAAAATTGTTAAATTGGATCTAGTCAAAAGAAAGAAATATGACCTGCAAAATATCCTATTAGAAGACAAAAAGAAAAATTATAGACTGGAAATATATTTGTTAAATCCCATACTTGACAGAAGCCCTATATTCAGAAGCATATGAAAATATGATCTACATCACTAGCAAGCAGTGAAATAAAGCCACCACAATGAGCTATCACCAGACATCTATCGTAATGGCTACAATGAAAAATGGTGACAACACCAAATGCTGGTGAAGATGCGAAGAAACTGGATCCCTTAAATTTTGATGATGTGGCTAGGCAGTGATAAAGTCACTCCGGAAAACCATCTGGCAATTGGGGGTGGAGGAGGGGAATTGAACATGAAACTGCCAAAGGGCTCAACAGTTGTCTCCAGGGCATTTATTTCAGAGAAGTTAAAACTTATGTTCACATATAAACTTATGCACAAATGGTCATAGCAGCTTTATGCATAATAGGAGGAACTAGCAAAATTCTAGGTTCTTCCAACAGCTGAATGGTTAAACAAACTGCATTGCATTCATACCAAACTACTTAGAAATGAAAAGGAATGAACTATAGATACATGCAATTTGAATAAATTTCCAGAGAATTATGCTGATTAAAAAAGATCCAATTCCAAAAGGTTCATACTATATGATTACATTTGTATAACATTCTTAAAATGTCCAAACTGTAGAGATAGAGAACAGATTGGCGGTTGCCAGGGGTTAAGAAAGAGGGAGGAGGGAGGTAAATTTCAACAAACCTTTCAACAAAGGTTAATTAAAAATTTAAAAAAGAGGTCTTCTGGTATGACCTCTGATGCTGAGAAAACGCAACCAATTACCACACTAGGCTTCTCCATCCAAGAATAAGAATTTTTTAAGCCTACTCTTTGAGTACTTCTCTCCCACTCTTGACCTTTGCTGGAGATACTGCGATGCAGACTGTCAGCACTCACCCACGCCCTGTATGATTGTATCACTGGAGTGAAAACCAACTAATTTCCAACTGGCTGTGGGTTTTCTCTACGGGCCGGAACTTGCATGAACCTGGCCTGAAGTGCTGAGGAATCAGTTTCCCCTTTACACAATCTCTGCAGCCTCCCCAACCCTCACCCCTTGGAGGAGCTAACTATGAAGGACATTTTCTTCATCAACTCCCAGGGAGTTCCCCACTAGAATTAAGATCCAGTAGCAAACAGTGGTAACTGGCTTTGATCATGCATCCTTTATTGGCTGGCTTCCCTTCCCTTTCTCAGTTTCCCACCCTCTATTTTTTTCTTGAAAACACCACCTCCCAATCAAGCTTCTTGTACTTAAAGCCTTCTGTTTGGGTCTGTTTCAGAAAACCCCCCAAACCAGGCACTTAACTTCACAATTCTAGGAGTGAATGTTGGTGGGCTTGAGATGGTCTCCTTTCTCCTCCGGTTTCTGCACTTCTCACTTCTGCACTTACCTGGAACCTGGACGTGTGTGAGATCTGAGGTCCCACTCTTTTCTTCTATTTGCTTTGGATTATGAGCCATGAGTACAATAGCTGTTCAAGCATTCCCGGTTCCAGTACCGTTCTCACTCCTGGATTATTAGCTCCCTGAATTTAGCCAAGACAAAGAATTTCACTGGGTCTTTTTTTTTTTTCTTTTTTTCTTGGATAAATAAGGATAACAATACTTGCCTTAATGCTGTCACAAATTCGTCATGAGGCTAAAATGTGAAAGTGGCTGAGAAAGAATAGAGCACAATGAAATGTGAAGTCAGAACATTTGCACCTTTGTTTTCACAGGGAGACTACTCTTTGAAATCCCACTGCCCTGGTGTGACTGCTACAGGAAGGAGAGAGGCTCTGAGTCATCCATTTAACCTTCTCCTTCAAGGCTTTCTCTGCCTGCCACCAGCACCAAATGGCTTTTGTTAGCATTGTCAGTCTGGTTGAGTTCTATCTTGTTAGGAACATCAAGATATCCAATTCCCTTTTCACAAATCCTGGTCCAACGTCCTTTCAGGTTCGCCTGAGCCGGCAAAGGAGCTTCGGTTCTGTAAAAAGAAGTTGTCTGTTCGGTTCATTGTTTTGTGTGAATCTCTAACAAAGCCATCTGAGTTTTATGCTTTTTTCCCCTCCCCACAGTCAAAACAGGGATATGTTATTTTCCCTCTTTTTTAAATGCAGAGAGATGGTGTTGCCCAAGGCAGAGAATACTTATCAGATATCCATTTTTTTCATGTAGCATTCCTCCTGCTGTGGCTTTAATGTAGACATGAGGAAGCTAAAGCTCTCATATAATCTGGGTTTTAAATAACTGTGCCAGAAGTCTCTCTCACACTCCTTGGCTAATGTGCAGCTGAGCTCCTGAAATGAAGGAAAGCTTAAGGGTCAAGAAATGAGATATGTTTGGTGCGTCCGGTTCTAAGAAGTGAGGACTCCAAAGCTTTCTCCCAATTCCAAATCCTCTGTTTCTACATTCTCTTAGAATCAGTAGTACCTATAATACCAAATAAGCTTTTACATTATACTCTTGTTTTATAGCTGCGAGCCTTCAACAAGAGTTTAAGCTTGCCTGCCTTCCTCGGAAAAATGGGGCCAGTAATGATGGTACCTACCTCTTTGGCCAAATGTTTAGTTCCTAGCTCATAGTGGGCTTCCGGCAAACGTTCACTGCTGTTATCATTATCAGCATCATCAGTAATATTAATACTATTTTTTCAAAAGTAGCTCTATGATCATTTAGGATTTTTTTCTTAGAAGATGTGTAGCTGGTAACTCATACTTGTTCTTTCTTTAAATGGCAGATTACCCATTTGCTTCCAATGACATAGAAGTACTTGTTTGCTTGAGACTCTATCCCACTCCATAGAAAGAAAAAATTTTCACTAGTATCCTGAGAATCACCAGTTCTTCCTCTGTAATGCTTGGCACGAACAGTCAATGACCTGGGAAGGTGTCTGCCTGGGTTGCATTAATACCATGTTTACTTTAGTTTCTTAAGGGTTTCATGCCCAGTACCATCAGGTGTGTGAAAAAGCAGATACAGATGGTAAATAAGATCATTACTTGTCTGTTTTCAAGCAACTACTTTTTAAATCTATAACTGACTTTATTTCTTTCATTAGAGGTAGTTTTAGGTTAATGGAAAAATTGAGCAGAAAGTAGAGAGTTCCCACATACTTGTGTACCTTTAAAATCAATGAAATAATAAAACAATAGTTATGAGCTACCTACAACTAAGACTCCATATGGCTAAGAAAAGTACACTCTTGGGCACCTGGGTGGCTCAGGTTGGTTAAGCAGCTGCCTTCAGCTCGGGTCATGATCCCAGGGTTTTTGGATGGAGTCCCACATCAGGCTCCCAGCTCCATGGGGAATCTGCTTCTCCCTCTGACCTTCTCCCCTCTCATGTTCTCTCTCTCTCTCTCTCAAATAAATAAATAAAGTCTTTAAAAGAAAAGAGAAAAGTACATTCTCATTAAAAAGTCATTGGGCAAGTTTTTAAAGGCTTATTCCAGCCAAAGGAAATAGTAAGCAATGGCACAGAAGTGAAAGCAAGGATGATAGAGTCTCGAATTAAAGAACACGTTTGCTAAAGGATAGGAAACAAAGATACTATAAATAAGAGAAGGTGCTTGAGAAGAGGACCAGGAGAGAACCCAAAAGACACTGAGAAAGTCCTAAGAATCTAACAACACACGTAAGTCATACAATTTCCAGTGAAGTAGGAATCATGGAAGTTTGCCCATCCATTTTGCAGATATCCTTAACACAGAAGAGAGCATTCTTCTTATCAGGAATCATTCAGTGATAGGAAACCCACTAATTCTGAGGGTGCCCACAGCACTTTTCTATAAACCTCTCCATCGAAAGTTACAATATTCTACTCTCTGTACTAATCTGGGGATACATTTATTGTAATCCTAGAATTTGACAGACATCTAGGAAATATCTAATGCCAGTTTAGAGCACTTTTTTCCCCCCCTTAAAACCTTGTAACATTCTCCAACATTCACCTTTGCCTTTCTGGTAACTAGCCATTCTATTCCTTGTATCATTAAACCGTGGTTTCTTATTAACCACCCTCAGGGAGATGGCTACAGTAACAATGCTCACATAGGTTAAGCTTCCTGGTTTGGGAAAATGAAAAGAGGGAGAAGTATAAAAGAGGAGGGTTAGAATCCATCCCCACAGACCAAAAACAAAGGAAAAGCAGTCTGGCATCTCAGCTGCTACCTCCTACACTACTAGATTTTACTATAATTAAGCTCTCAGCTTCCAACTCAGTATGACTGTAGTTTCCAGTGGCATTTCAGATATAGAAAGCCCAAAACACATTTCCACATATTTTTATTTATAGCTTGGTTGACAGAAATTTTGAAAATGAAAATGAAAATTTGAAATGGTGTCTAACTTTCTACATAAAGAGAAGGTGGGGATAATCCCATCACTGTGCTTGTATCTACACTTCTCAATTTGGCCACACAGGGTATATTCCAGTAAGAACTGGGTTAATCTCAGCTGATGTTGTTTTTCCTTTTGGCCTGGTACAAAAGTCTAGACTGCCAAGGGCAAACATGTTTAGTTATTTTTACTAGAGTTGAGCAAATAAACACTAAGTCTTGCTTAAAACTTGAGTGGATCCTTAATAGAACCTTTTAGGAAGTTCCAAAAGGTGTTGTTTTTCGACCTGGTGTTTTCACTTGTTCTCCTGTATACTAGCCAATCCTAGTCTTAAAAAAAAAAAAAATAATAATAATAATATTATATATATATACACACACACATACATACACACACCCATATACACATAAATATGTATATATACATAAATACATTGTATATATAAATATACGTATGTATATATAAATTTTTTATATAAACTTTTTTAAGAAAGATTTTATCTGCTCCCTGTATAAATGGGATATAAGTGAGGAAAAAAAAAATCCATGCTTGTTTTGTGTACAGAGTTACTGAAAATATCTGTCTAAATTTTTGCCAGCAAGTTCCTTCTACCATGGAATACAAACAGTATGGATGTAGCATGATCTTATTACTAAGATTTAAGATTTCCTTTTCGGGAAGACCTATACATGTACATCGAGATTTATATGGAGGATGCTAACAGTTGAATTTTACTCTCCAATCTACTCAGATTTAATTGTTCACTCTTGGATGCCCTCTGTAACTTCTCCCGAACCAGGAATCTGGGGCTGGGTTATGAAGCATGAAGTTGGTTTTTTCGAACCTACATGATTCTCCCATAGGATGGATTTGACTCCCTCTACCCCCAGGTCCTCCACAGTTTTGAGTTACATGCTCTCAGTCTCCCAACTTATAGGTGAAGCGCAGCTATGCAAAAATAATTCTTGACATGTTTGTAGGAAGCACAGTTACAAGATATGTTCTCATGTATTTATCTCATGTATTATCTCATGTGAGATAATCAGATCCAGAAACAGACATATTTCAAAGATGAGGAAACTAAGCATAAAGCCGTGATCTAAAGACTAACAGGTGAACAGAGTGGAGGCCAGGTTCTAGGTTTTCTGACTGTCCATTGTGGTTTTTGCCTTCTGGTTATCTGCGTAAGCCCCACAAGAGAAGGCACATTGCTTTCAATATTCCGTCTTCCTTTCAGTTGTCTTTCTTTCTGCCCCTCATCCTTGTCTTCCCCTCCTCCAGTCTGCTGTGTTTCTCTGGAAGTTTCCTCTGCCTCATAATAGCCAGTTCACTTTTACTCTGTGTAGCCACTTCCTACAGCTGCCTGAGCTGCTGGTTTCCTGAGCTCAGAACATCTCATTCTCTCAGTTCTCTGCTAGGCTCTTGGAGTCAAGTCCCATGGAATGAATGAGAGATGAGACTCCAGTGCAGTTGTTCTCAATCAGGATGATTTTGTCCCACAGGGGAACTTTAGCGGTGTCTGGAGATATTTTTATGCCACTGGCTTCTAACTGGTAGAGACCAAGTGCTGCTAAACACCCTGCAATACACAGGCCAGCCCCCAAGACAAGGAATTACCTAGCCAAATGTTAATGGGGCCCCAAACACCAAGTTTGCAAAGCCTTGACTTAGAGCGATAACACATCCCATCCCACCATGTCTATTACAAGCATTTACCCAGAAGAACTAGCCAATGTCAAGTCTTTTTATCACCATGGTGGTGGGAGAAGATAACAGGCTTCAGCAGAGGAGGTGAGGGTGGTGGAAGGGGACAGTGGTGTTTTCAGTCAGGTCACAGAACTAATAACCTACTTGGACTATGTTTACCGATAACTCTTGACACCATAAGGACACATTAAGTTTGCAGGTTTGCTCCGTCACAACATAACAGAAACTTGCTGTGAAGGGAAAGAAGAAAAGCCAATGACCCCGGAGGTCTCTGTCTCAGAGACAATAAAGGTTTGTTATGAGTATGCCCCACACTGGGCCTCCTGCTTCTGAAGGTGGGCTCTTGGCAAATGAGTCCCCAGGAACCATGTGAGATGAGTATGTGATGGACAACGCCTTGAGCCTTGAGGATTAAAAGACAAAAAATATCTTTAATGTAGGATCCCATGGTGAGGAACACATTACAGACCAATTAGAGAATTTGAGTGTGAGATCCGTTCTGTCCTAACTGGATCTATCAGAGCCGTTGGTCATCTAATTCCATTCCATCTGTAGATAAGACACTAAAAAAATATATTCATTCTGGTCCCCGTGCCATGCACATTTCTAACCAACAGTGCAAAATTCCATTTCATCTCAAGGACAAAGAACAATTCGCTCTCAGCTACAGCTTCCTTTTGTCCTTCTCTGACATCAACTGTATTCTTGGTTCCTCCTCTCTAGTCTCACGTGGAACTAGCTTAAAGGACAGAGATGTCCTTTGACCCCATTGTCCCTCCACTTTCATGTTCATGACATACATTTACAATATTTGAGTGGGTGATCATCATTTAATTCTAACACATATTTTGAAAGAACATTTTACTTAAACGTTTTACTTTCCAAGTCCGACTCTCTCAATCCCAAGAATTTCTCCCTTCCCATTGAGCCCCTCTTTGTTTTCTACTTTCAGGACCCCAGTCTGAAATTTGACACTTTTCTATACTCTCTGCTTGACCACTTTCCAGCCTCAGCTGCGGAAGTCCTTGATTTGTATCTAATTGCTTCTTTCTCTTTCTTATTGTTTCTTTCTGTATGTAACATTACAGATACCTCACTTCCTTTCCTTCCATGTGTGCTATAGGATTGGAGCTAGATGAGAAAGTAAGTGCAAGTTGCCACTACATGTGGATAACTGCATTTATTTTGAACCTTTCCTCCTAATTAATGGTAACCCGCTAGTTACAGGCTGATTCGTCTACTGAGATAAATGGGCTTGAGCTCTATTAACGTTTTCCACAATCAGTTTTGAGAAAAACTACATGTGTGCTTGTATGTGTGTCACTATAAGAGAAAGTAGAAATTATTTTTAGATGTTCAAAGTTGATAGAATTCTTTTTCTTAAATAAGATTCTGTCTGTGGGGCACCTGGGTGGCTCAGCTGGGTAAGGGTCCGACTCTTAATTTCGGCTCATGTCATGACCTCAGGGTCATGAGATCAGTCCCCACGTCCAGCTCCATGCTCAGTGCAAAGTCTGCTTGAGATTCTTTCTCCCTCTGTCCCCCCATCTTAAAAATTAATAAAATAAAAATAAATAAGATTCTGTCTGTGACATTGGCTAGTACATAGTAGTACATAGAACATAACACAATTTCCCCTGATTCTTCCATTCAAGATTCAAAGTACAAGGAGCATGCAAAGAAAAGAGGGATTTAGGATGGCATTAGCTTTAATTCTCTATAGGAGTCTCTTCTAGTGGTTGACCCTTATTTTTCCTCTGGCAAGGACAGATTTTTGTTTTGCTTAGAAAATCCTTTGCTATCGGTAGTGGTACGTATTTCAAAGAAAGAAGAAATGAAGGAAATGGAAAGAGCTATGGGATAGAATATTTTCCTTGAGTTTTTCCCCTCCAAGTAGAAGAATGGGGGGGATGATTTAGGATGAGAAAAATATGTGTTTTTACCTCTTTGAAGTAAACACCATATTATTTTGTCTTCCCACAGAGCCTTATTAAATTTCTATAACCAGTGACTGTCAGGAAAGTATTATTATCTAGCTGTTTTTATCCTAGAAGTCTAATAAAAATACTCTGGGGGTGCCTGGTGGCTCAGTGGGTTAAAGCCTCTGCCTTCGGCTCAGGTCATGATCTCAGGGTCCTGGGATCAAGCCCCACGTCAGGCTCTCTGGTCAGCAGGGAGCCTGCTTCCCTTCCTCTCTCTCTGCCTGCCTCTCTGCCTACTTGTGATCTCTGTCAAATAAATAAATAAAATCTTTTTAAAAATACTCTGATAAGAATTTCATGTCAGCATACATATTTTTTTCCCTTTATAATAAATAACTGTTCAGAGAGTTAAGTGAATCCACTCCGTGAGAGGGTACATGTGGCTTTAAACCTTTCAATGTGCTGCCCCCTAGTGAGCATTTGTTTAAAAGACAGGTCTGCCTGAACCCTATCATGGGCACAAGCAGGGAGACCTCCTGTCAGGGGCCAGACAGGGGGTGGCAGTGACCGAGGTAGTGGCCATGTGCAGCGGAGATCAGGAGACACCAGAAATCCACCAAGGAGCCTGAGACAGAAGATCAGAGACATGAAATCCAAGGAGCAAAACTGGGTGTTCAATAACTACTCATCAGAGGCATCTCTGCACTGACAGATTTTGCAGACTAAGCCAGGTCCAGGCCTCAGCCAGAGAGAGTCCAGTGATGATGTAGGCACTCTCTTGTGCAAACCAGGGACTGATGGGAGAAACTGAGAGGCAAAGAGCAAGAAGTTGGGTTCTAGTTGGCGGTAAAATAAACAAACAACCCCCCTGAGATTCACATACGTAGTCAGAATCCTGTTTGAAAGAGCTACCTGGATACTCAGAAATACTCCAACAGCCCCCCATTACCATCTCCTTGTGAGTGGAATCTTCTCACCTACTTCTAGTCTTCAGACTTGCCTACTCGAAAGAATTATTTTGCAGTAAGGATGGAATTTGTGCCATGTTGAGGGAAGGGTTGGATTTGGGCCCTGGCAGTTAGCAGACCCAACACTGGCATTCTGCCAAACATGAGTGTGGGTAAACTGAACCACAGCTTACAAAGGATGAGGAGTATGGAGGTTTGACCACCCCAATAAATACGAAATCTTTTGTTTCAACATTCTATGGTAGCCTACTGTCCCTTTCTTGAGTGTGAAATATAGGATTAACTTCTTTAAAAATATACACAGGTAAAGTACGTTTTAGAAGGCATCTTCTTATATAGCAGCGCCATTCCCTTTGACATTATTGTTATTGTTATTCAAAACATATGAGCTATTATTTTTGAATACCTACTATGCCTTTTTAAAAAGTTTGTTTATTTTTTTAGTAATCTCTAGCACCCAACATGTGGCTCACACTCACTACTCCATCATCAAGAGTCTCCTGTTCTTCCAACTGAGCCAACCAGGTGCCCCTCCTGTGTCTTTCTTTGATCTTAATAATAACTAACCCTGGATGCACATTTGATTGTCCAAGAGATTGCTGCTAAGAGAGTTGCCCATGATTAGGAAACTGGTACATGGCAATACTGAGAATTAAATGTTTTGTCAGACACTAAAGACACTATGCTCTAGTTGCTTGCTTGCTTACTTTCTAACAATCATTTCCTTCTGAGACATACTTAATTCTGTTGCTCTTTGGAAGATAATTAGTAAAGTGGATGAATTAATCTGACCAAAACTAACCCTCCTCTTCTCCTGAGTAACATGGGCACTTGTTACAATGGCTTTGGAGATGACATATGGACCCAACGAGGTCATTGGACATTTCCAATCTGCCATAAAGGGAAACCAAAACTATGACAAAATAGTAGAAGCAGTAATTCTGGGCAGATAAAAACTTAACAATTCCTCTGAAAATAAACCAGTATTTTTATGGGCGAGTAGACCTTACCTCCTTCCTTCTTTTATTGAACCCATTGTACTGGTTTGAATAGTGTCCCCCACAATTCACGTCCATCGGGGGCCTCAGAATGTGCCCTTATTTGAAAATAGGGCAATAAAGAGGCATAATTAGTTAAAAGGAGATCATCCTGGATTAGAGTGACCCTTAGATCCAGTGACTGGCATCTCTGTAAGAGAAGGAGAAGGACAGGCACTTGGGTGGTTCAGTTGGTTAAGCATCCCACTCTTGATTCCAGCAGGCCAAGGTCTCAGGGTCATGAGCTTGAGCCCCCGGGAGCCCTGCACTGGCTCCACTCTGAATGTGAAGCCTGCTTAAGATTCTCTCTCTCCCTCTCCCTCTGCCCTTCCCCACCAGCTCACACATGCTTGTGCATGCATGCTCTCCGAGTCTCTCTCCCCCTCAAAAAAAAAAAAATGGGGCACCTGGGTGGCTCAGTGGGTTAAAGCCTCTGCCTTCGGCTCAGGTCATGATCCCAGGGTCCTGGGATGGAGCCCTGAACCCAGCTCTCTGCTCAGCAGGGAGCCTGCTTCCTCCTCTCTCTCTGCCTGCCTCTCTGCCTAGTTGCGATTTCTCTCTATCAAATAAATAAAATATTAAAAAAGAGAGAGAGAGAGAGAGAGAGCGAGAAGGGAGAAGGAGAGGGAGATTCAGACACGGAGATGTAGAGGAGACATAAGGAACAGAGACTGGAGAGAGGCAGCTACCCACCAGGGCTCAGAAGAAAAAAGAACGTTTTCCTCCCTCGCATCCTTCAGAGGGAGGGCAACCCTGCCAACACCTTGACTTTGGACTTCTGGCTTCCAGGATGAGAGAGAATAAATTTCCCATTTTGTGGCACTTTGCTACGACAGCCTTAGGAAACAAATCCGCCCATGGTCACAAATTGATTTATCCAGGCAGTTATTTCCTTGAACACTTGAAAAAAAGCAGAAAATCTGAAAGAATGAAATAGAAAATAAGGACGTTTCAGTGGCTGTCAAAAACACAGGAGTGAGACATCCCAAGTCCTCAAGCACCAATATGGCGATCTAGGAGCTGAAGAGACAGCAGACAAGATGGAGATGACGGGTCAAAAGTATGATATGGAGGGGGGACCACCTGCGGTTCGCTTTCGCCTAAGAGCCCAGGTTGATGACAGTCAGCCCTGCCCATGTCCTAAAAATCATTTAGGAAAATTAGCTTGCTTATTTTATGTAAATAAAGCCAAGTTTCCCAACAAAAACACTGAATGAACTTTGATTGTGATATGCTCAGCCAAAACATACATTTTTAGATAAATGAGTGATTTTTCAAAATAAATGAACTTCAAAAACTGATATTCACATGAAGGCCTTCCTTAAGTCAACAGTCAATGTAACGTTTATATTAGTTCTAGCCAGAAAACGCTTTCAAAACTGTATTTGTACAAACAGTTCTTTGCTTAAGCTTTCATAAAACCCTTAGTGAATACTTTTCAAGGCTCTTTAGAAAAACAAAGTTAGAGTTAAAGTTGATTGCTTTCTCAGAATAAGCAAGCGGGAGTCTTGGATGGAGTGTGGAAATCCCTTCTAGTCCCATTCATTACTAAGGAAAAAAACAAAAAGACTTCATAGTTTATTAAAAGGAGCCTTGTGCCTAGAGTCAGGAGACTCCATTTGAATTACAGCCCAGGCTCTGACATTCATTTACAAGTATGACTTGAAGGCAAACATGCCATCTCCTGATATCCCACGTTCCAACGTAACTTTTTTGCTGTGTTAAGTTGGACAAGTTATAACAATGGTCCACCTCGGTTTTCTCATCTATTAAATAAGGCTGACATATTCTTGTGGAGTTACGGTGAGGATAAAATGAGTTCATATGTGTAAAGCACTAAGAACAATGCCTAGCATTGAGTACCTAATATTAGTAACCACAGTATTACATGGCTTCTCGCCCTTCTAAGCCCTAAGCTTCTTGAGGCTGGGAATCCTATCTTATTCATCTTGGTACCTCTCAAAACACCTAGGAATATATCTCGCACACAGTAGCTGCTCAATAAATATTTGCTATTTAAACTTCAAGGACAAAGACTGTATATTATCTAGCTCTTTGGGGTTGAATTCATTAATTCTTTTTTTAACCAAGTTGTCTGGGAAAAGAAAAGAGAGCATCTTTTGGGAAAACATCTGCGAGCAAAGCATTCCCATGAGAAAATTTCTATCAGGTTGGAAAAATACTTGAACAAATCTTCTCCTGGTGACGGCAGAAGACTTTAGCTCTTCTAGGCACCAGTCTCTGCTCTCTTAGAACAGCCTGGAACATACTCACTGTCTGGAAGAGCCTAGTTTTTCTCTAGATCTCCTTCTCTTCTTTCTACTTTCCTCCTCCCAGCCCATGCCTCAACCCAGCCTCTGTCCCATTCTGCTGGTGGCCTCCTACTCCCAGGAGAACTAATAGTAAATTCTTTATTGCTTTGGCTTGTTGCTTTTAGCTCTGGAAATTGTGTGCGTTCGGGCAGTAATTATATTTCATGTGTAAATATTATCTCTAAGAGAAGAGCTAATAGCTTTTTTGTAATGCTATCTATAATTCTGTAGCTGTTAAATTTATGTGTCAACCAGAATCTTGAAGTAAACAGAGTTTATTAATTGATTCCTACAGAATGATGTAAGATCTTGCTAGACTCCACTACGGCTCAGATAAGAACAACTGAATTCGTCAGCTAAGCCAGCAGTGAAATTAAAGTGCAATTGAACATTCTCAGCAGTCTGAGAACTGTTAACAAACTACAATAAAACCAAACAAGTGAATGTCAGTTGCTTTGTAAAGAAGTCAGGTTACAAGTAAGTTATGCAGCCTGGGATACAGCCTTTAACCTTCACAGCAAAGAGTTCAAGAAGAGTATCAATTACAGGGAGTACTACTGGCCTCTATATAGGGTCAGTAGATGGAAATGCTTCTCGAGAAGAGGTTAATGTCCACTCCGGTGTCTTGGCTATTAGGACAGTGTCATGGTGAGGACAGGATGGTAGCAGGATCCCGTCCTCACACAGTGGGGCTCCTAAGGAAAACTGTGTGCAGTGGCCTTCTCGACACTAAAGAGTATTAAATGTTAGCAGACATCTACATACTTTGATAAAATTCACTTTCTCTGGAGAGGTAGCATTATGTAATGATAAATTTGCATAAGATCTGAGAACAGAACTTGATGGGTTTATATAAAAAACTGAGTTGGGGGACCCTTGGGTGTCTCAGTCAGTTGAACATCTGCCTTGGGCTCAGGTCATAATCTCAGGGTCCTGAGATAGAGTCCTTGTAAGCCCCGGACCCCAAGAGCACCACCCTCCACCCCCACAGGCCTCCTCACACACCAAGGAGTCAGCTTGCCCCTCTGCCCCTGCCCCCACTCAGGCACACAGGTACCCGCTCTCTCTCTCCGTCTCTCTCAAATAAATAACTTCTTAAAAAAAAAAAAAACTGAGTTGGACAAGCTGTATCAGGTTTTTTGTTTTGTTTTTTTGTTTTGTTTTTTGTTTTCCATTTGTAAAATGGATAGTCGCTGGGAACATTAACTGAGTTAATACAACTAAAGGACCTGGCAGGCCGTAAAAGATCAAAAAGTATTTGCCATCACATATTACTATTGTTATTATTTAGAACTATTTTATTTACACTAATGATTAGGATTATTCAATTTTGAATTAGTACATTATTTAGAATTATTATTTAGCTCTCTCTTCACTCTCGCTATCTTAATTTGAGCTCAGGAACTGCTGAGCGGCTGCTACCGATTTTACTGACCCGAAGAGGCATTCTGACAACCTTCTTTCTACGACAGCCCCAGCCAGGATGATTCTAAGTAGCCCTATCAGGAGGGAAAATCTCTTTAAAAAAAAGTAAAGGACCAAAGGAGAATAAAAACAATTATAGTCCAAACAGAAAGATCATACAGTTGTTCCTTATCCATGATTTTGCTTTCCAGGATTTCAGTTAACTGTGGTCAGTCATGGTGCGGGAAGCAGATGAGCCTCCTTCTGAAGGTCAAGAGTAGCCTAAGGCTGCTCCCACTGCCCTCAGTCACTCACCTCACTTCATCTCATCACAGCAGCCCTGGGGTCAGCTCACAGCATCACAGGAATGGTGAGTACAGTAAGACATTTCGAGAGAGGCAGCACCCACATTCACATAATTTTTATCAGTATATTGTTATACTTGTTCTATTTATTTGTTCTTGTTGTTAATCTCTTACTGTGCCTCAGTTATACATGAAGCTCTATCATAGTTGTGTATGTCTAGGAAAAAACGTCACGTATATAAGGTTCTGTACTCTCCACGGTTTTAGGCACCCAGTGGGGGTCTTGGCATGAATCCCCTGCAGATAAGGGGGGCCAAGAGCACAGAACACAGCATTTCAAAGTGGCCTCTTACAACTTCTAAAGGCACTGAAGTCCCTGGGAACCCTCTGTAGTCCTTGGGGGCCCTCTATTGTTGGAAGCAGAATGAATTTAGGTAGTTTTCCTCTCCTCCTCTGAGCTGGGGCTTCTGTTTTCATCTAGATGGATTCTTTTTCCTCAAGACTGGTTTCAGAGGGAATCATAATTCTCCCTGACCTTTTCCTCTTTGTGCTATCTCCCCAAATTAACAAACAACAATTTTTAGCCAATGATTTTATTACTAATTACCGTACAGTTAAAGAACAGTGCTAAAAAAATTTTTTTAACAAAAAATAGAATCAGAAGCTACAGAGTTCCCAAAGTTCCTATGGATGTCTGGGATTTTGACTCTGAATGCCTTTCTTGGGTGGAGCACAGACCCCACTGTCCTCCAGTTCTTTCGTAAGTCTTTAAGATGGAATTTACCGAAATATCATCCATTAATAAGCTTTCACCAAATCCTTCTCTTTTTGAAAATAAGGTGGGTTAATTAAGCTCTTCTCAAGTGAGTGACTTGTACTGCAGATGAATCCCATGCATACATCTCTCCTTTGAGGCTATCTCCATGTTCCTCCACTTCTGTACATGGAAAGGTCACTGCGTGGAGCTGATTTATTTCATGAGTCAAGTTTCCATCCTTTACTTCAGTGGTTCTCAAATTGTAATGTGTATCACAATGGCTTGGAGGGCTTGTTAAAGCCCAGATTACTGATCCCTGTTCTCAGAGTTTCGTCGTCAACGAGACCTGGGATATGGCCCAAGACGTTGCATTTCCAACCAGCTTCCGGGTGATGCTGATTCTTCTGGAAGAACTCTAAGAACTTCCGACTTACGGTCCTCCTCTCCTGGTTTTCCTCTTCAGTCGAATGTGGAGTGCTTTTTCGTAGAATGAAGTCAGAATCAGAGACCTGCCCTGATTATAAAAAAAATTATTATATATGTAAACTTATTAAATAATATTATATATAAAATTTATTAAATAAATAAATCATGGTTATAAATAAATAAAGAGAAAGGAAGAGTGGTCGGGAGAAATCTAAACAAGACTGTATAGCTCTGTGGTCCATCGGGGGGGTCTGAAGCCACCTTTGACACTTCATTTCCCAGCAATACATTAAAAGTTATAAATATACTCTTTGCTAAGCTATTGTCACTTGGGTTTATGCCACTTGCCACAAAAAAAAAGACACAGCCAATATAATCTCAGTAAAATGCATTGTCATAGAAATGTCCACTCGAAAACATTTCTCATTGTTCCTATAGTTAATCAGAGAAGTAATTTCTCCCCATCCCTTAATCAGCTTTGTCAACAACAAATATCCATTAGCAACTTGACAAAGACTCCGTGTTTATTTATGGAGATCTGATGGTGGCTGAAGCAGATGGGAATTCTCCCAGGTGGATACAGGCGCGGAAGGCGAAGTCGAGCATATGTTTGGCAAGCCTAGGATCATCCATCCATTTATTTAATAAATATTTGTTAAACCCCAGCTCCGTGCTCCTCGCTATGCCAAGTGCTGGAATGAAAACAGTGAAAAAGACGTCTTCAGGCCCGTCACTCCTCAAGTTGGGCTGACAGAAACAGTCAGCCACAACAGAGCTGGATCATTGTTCTATGGGCATCCCACAGTACCATCGGCTCCGGAGTGAACCAACAGGACCACCGGGCATCACGCATGCGCTCTGTCAGCCACTGCTCTGACTCAAGTTTTGGGCAGTGGTATGATGCCATGGACACGGAGGCTCATAGATTTTAGTGCTTCAGGGAACAGGCTTTGGGCTTTGAGTAGATTTGCACTTGAGGAACTGCCCCACCATCTAGTAGTCTAGTTGGTGACATTGAACAATTATCTTCTAAGCTTCAGTGTCTCTTATTTATAAACTGGGCTATTCAGTATTGCCTATTTTAGGTCATTTTGCGGTAAGAATTGCACTCTAGCATCAAACATATACTAAGTTTTCTTTCAATGTTTGCTAAAGAAAATACCCCCAAATTACATCACTTTAGAAGAACAGTGAAGGAGGCTGCCATCTTCCGCTGGAAAACTACTCACAGAGCAAATGTGAAACCTCAAGTTCTAAGGACCAACATGATGTTAAAATTAAAGAAGGACGTTTTGAGTGATCAATAGCTTCAGATCTGAAACTCTGAGGGACATCCTTAGATCAATACAGATGCCATACAATTTATTGAAAAATGTAAGAAATAGCGTAATATCTGCCTTTGAAATGGAAAAATAATGCAACTAAAAAAAGAAGTCGTGAGAGACGTAAGTCCTCTGTGGTCTTCATTACTAGAACGTAGGGAAAAAGCCCCCTCGAGATGACGTGCAAAGGCACACTATCTGTGATAGTGAAAGGAGGGAAAATAAAGAGGCACAACGGCAGATTTTAGACTTAGACTTGACCGAGGACTAGCTCCACCACTTTCTAGTTGTGGGGAATTAAATTCTGGGCTCAAGAATCGTGATAAATTCTGCCATCATAACATTTACAAGACAGGTTTGTGGAGAACCAAGAGAGAAAATGTATGAAAAGTGCCTACAGTTATGCTTTGTATCTAAGAGGCACTCAGCAGAGGGAAGCCATAGAAATTGGTAAGCATTGGTAAACATTTTTCAGAATACAAGGAAATGCTGTTATTAGTCAAGTCAAGGCACTGCTGGACCTTAGGTGACAATTATGAGGCACAAAGCCTACTGTGGGTGTAACTGTGAGATGACACAGAATTTCAGCCACTGTAGAGGGCATTTTCTGTCCCTATGCTTGCCCCCGTCCAGGGGTCCTATTAAACTGTTTGGGAGCTGCTGTGATTCTGACCCAGCAGGAAAGGATGGTTTCCTAAAACTGGCTTCTCAGATTCTATGTACCTGCATCCTTCTGGCCATGAATTCACTCTAGCAGGAATGAGCAAGTGGTCTGTGGTGATTAGGCCCTCCTGAAAATCACTCCAATTATTCAATGTGAAAAAAAAAAAAGAAAAAAAAAAAGAAATTTTTTTTTCACTGGTCTGGGGTTAGGATAATGAACCCACAGGAAGTTCTTCTCCCCTCCAATATCATGGAAAGAGATGATGATGTCAGAATTTATTCATAATTCATAATTTTTTTAATGATGTACTTTTTTAAAAAAGTTGCTCTTAAGAGTAAAATATATGTTGATCCAACTGGAATATGTTAAAATGGATAAATAGAATGATGGCATTTATATTCTGTACACACTTCCATGTTTTTTATGTAGTTAAATAACCCTCCTCAGAAAAATATTTTTGAATTAAAACAAACCTTGCAATTATAATTAAATTAAATTTTTAAAGGTTCTGCAAGTTTATGGTTAATTGTTAAAGCTTTAAAATATAGAATTTGTCAGGGCACCTGGGTGGCTTGTTTGCTTAAGTGGTCGACTCTTGGTTTGGGCTCAGGTCGTGATCTCAGGGTCCTGGGACGGGTGGTGTCAGGCTCTGCACTCAGTGAGGAGTCTGCTTGTCACTCTCCCCTCTCTGTGCCTCAACCACCCTCCCTGCTTCCTGTCCCCATGTGAGTGCTCTCTCTCTCTTTCTCTCTATCAAGTAAAGACTTAAAAAAAAAATAAATAAATAAAATACCGAATTTGTAGAAACACATGTAGCTTTAGAATAAAGAACATAATCAGCCTCTTTGTCCATTAAAGTCCAGTGTAGGAAATTGGAAAACATACTAATTATTTAACAGACAGAAATAGTATAAATTAATTATAATCAATTAAGGAATTTCCTAAATAAATGTTAGAGGGTGGAAAGTGCAGAAAAGAGATTTTGAGTTGGGGATTTAGAGAAAACGTCCAGAAGTTAGAACCACCGTAGGGAAAGTACAGTAGAGGGAAGAACACAGGGATAGAGAAGGGGCCCTTGGAGCTCACCAGGCCTCTGCGGAGAAGGCACTGCTTGGCCGGTACTCACAGCTTTGCAGAGGTAGGGCAAGTGTAGAGAGAACTGGAGAAGAGAATGCAACAGTCACTGCTGCCGAGAGAGCAGCCGCGGCTGGGTGTCCTGTCCACAGGAACAGGAACTTCTTTCTTTCTATCTCCTTCCATCTCCTTCTATCTGCCCCAGGGCTTCCTTCTCCAGGCAGTCCAAACTGTGTTTCCTGCCTCAGCCCGGCATCACAAAGCTGAGAATAGAAAGCTGGGTTTGGAATAGAGCCTAGTTTCATCAATCAACACAGTATCTTCTTAGCAACCTTTTCACGTAAACCGAGGCAGTCACAAATCACACCAAGGTCTTCAATGGCCACCTGAAGTTTGCAAACAAAGAACAGCATTGAGGGATGCCTGGTGGCTCAGGCGGTTAAGCGTCTGCCTTCAACTCACGTCATGATCCCGGGGTCCTGGGATCGGGTACCGCACTGGGCTCCCTGCTCAGTGGGGATCCTGCTTCTCCTTTGGCTGCTGTCCCCCATGCTTGTGCTCTCTCTCCCTCTCTAACAAATAAATAAATAAAATCTGTAAAAAACAAAGAACAACAGTGCTGTGTCTAGAGTAGGGAAGCCCTTGCTCACGCCGTGTTGATCTTTCTGGCCATCCATGCACACAAATAATCATCCCATTCACTTCTTCATGTATTTATTCAACAAGAAGTATTTATTTGATGTCCATTTCTAGGCACTTTTCAAGGTTCTGGGATGGTTGTAACAGAGAGTAAGACAGATTACCTGTCCCGGGGGAGCTCAAGTTCTAATGGGGTAGACAGACAGCAAACAAACACATAACCAATGGCCATAGTGCTAGGATCACGGGAGGAAAGGGGTCGTCAATCCACTTCCTTTTTGTTATGTGCTGAACACATGGAATATTTTATAAAAATAACTCATCGCTCCAGTGCACCGGGATTGGCATGTTACATTAACTTTCTCTCTCTCATAAGACGTCATTCTTGCTCTTAGTAGCTCGTATGAAGCATTCTGGCTGACCACACGTCTCTGATGAAACAACAAGACCTAAGCTTTGCTGCTTCCTGGAAAAAGCCAAAGACGAACACGCCAGCTCAAGCCCGCCCACTGCAGTGGGTGGACGGAGGGACACTCTCTTGGAGGATGTTTTAGTGCCCCACAAATACCCCCCAGTGCCTGACATGATCCTCTCCAAGAGATTTAGTGAAGAGTTCTGGGCACAGCTTATGCAGGAGAATTAACACCCAGAGATGTTTCAGGAACTTTCTTTAAAGCTTCGGTGGCAAATCACCTGTTGGTAGCTTAGTGTACAGTGAGTTGCCTACCTAAAAGTACTGTGAGATGGTTATTCTAGCTCAGTTATATTTTTACCCTGGGCAAAATAAATATTACAGATGTTTTGTCTTGCTTCCTCTAGACTATGAAAATATGGAGAATATTAATCAAATCTGTGTGTACGTGTGTGTGTGTGTGTGTGTGTGTGTGTGTGTATGTTATGGTAACTTATGTTAGGAAAAGTAACTAAGATTCCAGTACACAGTTTCTGGTCCTTAATTAATTTAAACTCTATAAAACATCTGTTCATTATATATTCTGTTTATTTTTAAGAATTTTTAAGTTGATTTTTGCGAGAGAGAAAGAGAGAGAGAGCACAAACAAGAGGGAGAGGGAGAGGGAGAAGCAGGCTCCCCATGGAGCAGGGAGCCCAATGCATGGCTCGATCCCAGGGACCTGGGATCATGACCTGAACTGAAGGCAGACATTTAACTGATTGAGCCACCTAGATACCCCATATACTAACCATTTAAAATGTTATAAACAAAAATTTTCTTTCCAGAGGGATTAAAAAAACCCTTCTCACCATATTCCTTCTCATAGCTGACACTAACACCCATATTCTGACTCCTCTTCTGAGAATCTGGTAACACCAGCGCTCGATTTCCTGTGGCCGTCCTTGAAGACGACCTCCAATGGGAGCACGCTGTCCTGGGGCACAACCTCACAAACTCTAGTCCCACTCAACCTGCTGCACCCAGTTCCATCACCTACTGGCCTCTGAAGACATAGAGTTTTACAGACTCTATACTCTCCTGAATACCTCAGAAGAGAATTAAACATCTTTAAGAACCAAAAATGTATGGGTAATAGAATGAGTTCCTACAGGCCTCAAGCAGTATTAGGTATTAACCCATTGCTTTCTGACTGTGTAGAGAAGAGGCTAAGGTGGAAGGGTGGAGGGCTCATGTGAGGAGCTCAGGACAGTTACGTACCTGCATTATGTACCTGCGTTATGGAAATATCAATGTCTGTAGAAGCCATCTGGTCATATTGACCAAATATCCGATCGAGGTGTGCATTCTTTGGCTGAAAATTCATGAAACTCCTTCATGAGTTTAAGGTAACTATTGAGAGAAGGAAGATACAAAAGGGAAAGAAGACATGGAGTGAAGAAAGAGGTTAAGAGGTCTTCAGGTCATAGAACAGGAAGAAAGGTAGAGAAAAGTATGTGTGTGCGTGCATGTGTATGTTTACCAGAAAAACCTACGGAAAGCCCATAGAGCTTAGAAAGAATATTGTTTCTAAGGGCCTAAGCATTGGGTGTACAAGATGTTAGATCTACAGAATGTCTGAGATTCCTATTTTAAAATGGATAAGAAGGAGCATCTGGGTAACTTGGTCATTTAAGCGTCAACTCTTGATTTTGCTTAGGTCATGATCTCAGGGTTGTGGGATCAGGCCCTGTGTCACCCTCCATGCTGGGCATGCAGCCTGCTTGAGATTCTCTCTCTCTCCCTGTCCCTCTGCCCCTCCCCCACCCAACTCGTTTTCTCCCTCTCTAACAAGTAAAAATAAAGGAATAAAATAAAATAAACAAAATAAAATAAAATGGATAAGAAAGCCAATGATTCCTTTGTCCCATAGGCCTGAATAACAGAAGAAGTAAGGTGAGAGGCGCCTCTATCTGATCCCTTTTCCCACTTACCTGTTTCCTTCCAGTGGACTGAGAGGGGGTTTTTTTGTCTTTGTATTTCCCAGACTTAAGGCAGTGGCTGGTACACAACGCCTCCTCCCAGTGCCTTCCAACTTCAGGCTGATTTAGGTGTTCTCCCTTCGTTCTAGTTTATCTGTCTCATCTGGAAGATTCCCGAGGGAAGATGCTGTGTCTTATTTACTGAACATTGTGCCTAGCGCCTGACTCAGAGTAATACATTTGTCAAATAGAGAAACAGACGAATATCAATCAATAGGTGATCTTGGCAAACAACTGTGGGGAAAATCTGTAATAGGAGGAATTTATTTGTTCAGAGTATGATGCTGATTTTATAAAATAATCGGGCAGACCTTGATGACTGGCTCCCCAAAAGCCATTCCCCATCCCCTTCATCCTTATCGTCTCTTTGTACAGCAGCTGGGACTCTTTAAGGCCTCCTTTGCTTAGAGGTAACCATGTCCTACAGTTCTAATCTCAAAGCAGGGTTGTGCTGGGGTGGGGACCAGAATAGGTGTTGTACTCTCTGGCTATTTTAGCCTCTTCTCTATCTCCTTCATCTTCTCTTGAACAGGGTTGTGATGACTGGTGCTAAAACATCTTGTAGTTATGAAAAGAAAAAAAAAAAAAAAAAGGACCTGGAAACCCAGAGTTACCTCCTATGACGTTTTAGCAACCCTGACATCTTCGAGCAATTGAACTGTCTCTAGCACCTACACACTTTCGATCTCCTTTTTCATGATTAAAAAAAAGTGAAGGTTTAAAAAAAAAAAAAAAAGGTTTAAGCCCACAGATTTCCTGTTATTTGCAGCTAATCAATAAATCTCACGTGTTAAAGTTACCGGATTCCAGAATATAGTTTCTCTGATCAGCATGTTGTGGGGATGGGGACTGTAAATGTATTCAGAGTAACTTGGATCTTAAAGAGTGAAGTGTTAGAAACCAACATATATTTTTCCAGTGCTCTCTACAGTCTTCAGACGATTTCCCTCCCAGGCACACCCTAAGAATTAACCTATCCTTCTGGAAAAAAAAATAGACTTAGACATGTACTTCTCTGTTTTTCTGGAATAGATGCTGAAATTCCTTATTAAGCTCCTTCCCACTGTAGCGAATGGTCATTAAACTGGGTGTGATTTCCCTCCCTTTCCTGTTTCCCAGTGGCCTTTGCATCTGTTTGATCAGGAAACAGTAAGTTTCACCCTGTCCAAAATCCACAGTCCCTCAGTATTTTCACGGTAAGACTGCCTTAATAGGAAGTGCTTTAATACCTTGTTACAATGCTACAAAACCAATTACAGTGGTGAAAATGTCAATCATTATATTTCTATCCACTAATATCTGTCTTTCAAAAACTAATGAATACTGATGATCTGTTCTTGTCACGTAGCCACAGCAATCTGAGAGCTCCTAGATCTGAAATAGAATAAGTCAACCACTCTAAGCACTTCTCACTGTGATTCTTGAATAACAAGTTATAGTCATTGAAAGGAGGCTTAGAGAGTCTAAGGTCTTTGTTTTACAAATGAGGAGACTGGAAGACCTAAGGGAGCTGTCTTTACTTCTGGGGTCATGCTTCTATCAACTGCTTCTATTTATATAAACAGAAAGGGGAAAGGATTGCTTTCCCTGCTGTACCTATCCAGTGCCCAACACAATACCTCACTTGCACACAGGAGATGCTTAATTAGTGTTTACTGACTAAAGAAGTGATTCCACACACTCGATTGCGTTTTGCCTCATTCATTAGACCAGAATAGGGTGACCTTCGCTGGGTCCTCCTACTGTGGCTTGATCATTCCCATCTGCCCACCTTCCCTCTAACTGTGGTCCCACTCAAGCCACTCATCTCCTAGCTCCTCTAGAGAGACGTCCATGCTGTCTCCAGTCTTCACAGCTCTCACTCTGGCTGAAAGAGCTTAAAAGACAATCAGCTTATTTCATACAATTTGGGATTTAATTATATAATCTATTTTTTTGATTCTTGTTTTCCTGGATAGCTTAGTCCCTGCCATTACCATTTATATTCCTAGAAGGCAGCAACAATCTGCTATATTTTTATGTACCAAAGTGCATATCGTGTTTCAGAACACACAGAGGCCCTCAGCCTGTCCTTGGTTTATTAATTGGAAAGAACAGAAACTATTTCCCAAGTTTCTTTGGAAATCCTTACTCAACAAAATACCGGTGAAATAATTCCTCTGTCATGGAACCAATATCATAAACAAATGCAGGGAAGAGCATTTTATTTTATTGATTTTACTAAAAATCAGAAAAGCACACACTAGCACTAGTGAAATAGAACATTTTAACATCAGAGGGAATCAGGGACACCTGTGTGGCTCAGTCAGTTAAGCATCTGCCTTCAGCTCAGGTCCTGATCCCAGGGTCCTGGGATCGAGTCCTCCATCAAGCTCCTTGCTCAACGGGAGCCTACTTCTCCCTTTGTCTGTGCTCCCCCTGCTTATTCTCTTTCTCTCTGAGAGATAGATAGATAGATGATAGATAGATAGATAAATAATAATAAAAATCAAAGTGAATCAAACTGTTCGAGAACACATGCCTTTATCTCCCATATCTCCAGAACAGAGTGAAATATTTCAGAAAGACACGCACACACAAAGTCAAGAAAGCAGCAGGGATAGAAGCAAGAATGACCAATAGATGAGAGCTTTCAAGAAATCCCTAGAAAACAGAACATGGGTGGGAGTTTGCTGAGGGACTAGAGCAAAAAGAGTCATACCCTGGAATGAACCTGGGTTGGGGGATAGCCTCTGCCACCCTTGGCCAACCAGAATCTCAGTGGGGCTCAGGTTGAGGGATTGGTTAGGAACCTGGAAACAGGCAGGGTTACTGAAAATATGAACAGAGAAGAGGTTTGCCGGTTAAATTCTTTTCTCTCCATCTCCCTCACTGCTGACGTCTGCAAGCTGTCTGGGAAGCTAAGACTTCTAGTGTGAAGTCAGTACCCATTGTAAAGTCTCCTTGCTCTGACTGTGGGAGAAAGTGCACCTGAGAGCCCCCTCCACAGCTTCTGGAAAACCCAGGGTCCGCCTTTGTAAACAGAACTTCCTCTCAGGATTTCCACTCAGTGGATGTAAAGACCATTTTATATTTTTATTTTAGTCAGAGGCTTCCATTGAAGTTAAACAATAATTTTGTTGTTTAACCCTTAAACAGTCCCTGCTCCCCTTCACCCATGGGACTTAAAAACAAGTTCCGGAAACCAGCCTCAGGTAACAAAGCTCAAATTCAAGGGTGGGTCAGGCCAGGTGGAGACATCCGATCTGTGGGGGCCCATACTGTCTCCTAGCTACCAAGGTGATGGGCTAGTTTCCATGGCTACTGTGGGGTGAATTGTAATTCAATTAGTCACCTGTGTGTGGCCAGGCCCAACCACTCGGCCTTTGCTCTCTAAAAGTTAGTCTGGAAAGCAGGGAGAGGTCGTCCTCTGTAAGGGGTGGCCCCTACTGGTCTGTTTGACGGTAGGTCTGATTCTTGATGCTTGGCGCAAAATAAAGCTTTGCTTGACCTTTGCTTTGTATCAGTCTCACTCCTTTAATCATGGACCCATTATTGGGGGACCCATTTTGGGGGGGACCTAACAGTGGTGCCACTGTCTGAGAGCCGATATTGGAAACCAATATAACGGTAGATGCTTTTACCAATTCCCGTCCTTCATTCTTATATATGAAGAAACAAACCTTAGGTGACCCGATATGTGAGGGGAAAAAAAGCCCAGCAGCATAAAGAAAAAAAAGATCGACAACAACAACAGCAAAATCACGAAGGGGATAAAACAGAACTCTGGTGTACAAAAAGATTTGACATCCATGAACAGGATGGGAAGAAAAAGGAAGCAGAGACCGGTAAAGAGGTTGAAAATAGAAGAGAAAAACAAAGAAACAAAAAACAAAACAACAACAAAACACAATAAAATGATAGGAAAAATAAAGGACAAAAATATCAAAAAATGTAAGCAAAGGAATAAGCAGAAATACAATATGAGAGAAAACAGAAGAGGAATAGAGAAACCATCTTTTGACTTTGAATCTCAGAAAGAGAGCAGAGAAAATGGGGGGAAGAAGATTATCAAAGGAACAGCAGGGGGCAGAAAATCCCCAAATTGAGAAAAAACGTTTTCAACAGGGAAAGAGTTTGTTCCTGATTGTTGAGTAGACTAAATGAAAAATCCTTGTAAATTTTAGAGCACCAATGATTAAAAAAAAAAAAAATCCCAAATATTTCCAGGAAGGAAAACACAAGTCTGATCTGGAATTTGCTCTGTTATCTGGGACAACACAGCTATGCTACAAGCTTGGAAAACAGCCAGTCCAGATGAGCCCAGTAGGTCAGACATCCGGTAAGGAAGTAGTCAGAGGACTTGATCCATTATACAAAATAATCATTAAGCTAGTTAAACTGTGAGAGTATGACAAAGACATACAGTTTTGGGTCTTTTTTTGCCAAAAAAACAAGCAAACAAAAAAGATAATTGGAAAAACAAGAGAGAAATAAAGACTTTACAAGACTTTGAGTAATGCATGACATTTAAGGGAGAGAGTCCTCTTTCTTTTCCTTTTTCTTTCTTCCCTTTTTTTCCCCTGTGGGCTCGGCACCTAGGGCTGAGCCCAGGGTGGGGCTTGAACTCAGGACTCTGAGATCAAGAGATACCTAACCAGCCAAGCCACTCAGGTGCCCCAAGACTTCTTTTTTGTTGTTGGAAAGATGTTCCACTGAGCAGTCCAGAAATGTAGATACTGAATGAATAGAGAAGAAATGTTTACTAAGCATACTACTTGGCTTTACTTTGGAGGAGAAAAAACTATATAGTCATAATAATGCGACTGCTGTTGATTAGTCTTGTTTTTAGAGTCAATTAACAAGAAAATATAGAAGGTTTGCATAGGGTTAGTGAACAGAATGTTCATACTAAAAGTCCTGAGAATGTTAAAGAAAAGTTGTAGCTGACAGAATGCGGAAAAGAGGAAAGAAAGTTGGAGAAAGGGATGAAGGCACTCATCGTCTCATCTTAAGTAAAGATTCAAGATAATGATGAAAGCTGATAGAAGAAATGTCACTCGAACTGTATCGATGAAAGTATAGTGATAATGAATTGAAGATCTAAAAATGTAAGTATTGAATTGAGGAAATGAGACTGCATAGGGAAGTAACCAATGATATAAGTTAGTGTCTCATCTTTTATAGCAAGGACTCTGCAAATATTGTTTAAATAAAGGTATAAGCTTATAATTTAAAGTTTTACTGTTAACCATGAGAAGATAAAAATAATAGAAGCAGGTGAAGAATTACACTTAGACAATGGAGAACAGGGGCGTGTGGGTGGCTCAGTGCCTTCTGCTCAGGTCATGATCTCAGGGTCCTGGGATTGAGCCCCACATTGGGCTCTCTGCTCAGCAGGGAGCCTGCTTTCCCTCCCCCTCTGCCTGCCTCTGTGCCTACTTGTGATCTCTCTCTCTCTCAAATGTCAAATAAATGGATAGTCTTTTTTAAAAGGCAGGGAGAACAGAAAGGGTATCATGGCATTTTGCTATTGATAACAAGTTATTTAGTTTTATTGAGTATGTATTTTTACACTGATTTTATAACTAATTTTGTAATAAAATAATGTGCAAAGAACCATCCCTCAGCCTTGTCCATTTCTGAACCTCATCCTATCTTTACACCCCAGATCTCATGTCTGTCCAACCTGTGCCTTTAACCCGGTCTTACCTCCTCCTGAGCTTGGGCGGAGCACGCCGCTGATGTATCGAAATGGCTCACCAAAAAATAAGGGTGACCCGTCATTTCATGCTCTGTGCCTCAAGTTGTCCTTTTGTAAGATGAGGACATGCAGTGAATAATGTAAAGTCTGTTGCTCTTTTAACATTTCCTAAGAGTATTTGTGCCCATTTGTGCATTTGCTGACACTAGACTATGAAGCTAAATATCCACTAGATGGCAGTCTAAGTCCAGTTCTAGAAAGAGTGGGCTTGCTTTTTTAATTCTCTTGCTGGTAGAAATTACAAAGCACAAAGAACTAAGAGCAAGATTTTGAGGAAAAGCTCAGTCAGGCCATAAATACCATTCAGAGACAGGCACACTCCCCGCATCACTTCCAGCATCACTAAACCTCTCCCATAGTGTGGAGCTACATTAGGGCAGGTCTTTGACAGCCTGAACGTTAACATAGTTTCCAAAACAACAGTCCCCAAACTGTGTATCTCTGGTTTGGACTTGCACTCCCACTGTGGGAAATTCAATCTGCTGCTCACTACCCTAACCTCTCCAGTTACTTCTGAGATCTCTGGCAGGTGTTTCATCAGCCAAACCTCTTAGCACCTTCCCTTCTGCACCGGTGGGTCAGCCTTTTCTGCCAGAGAAACAGAATGAGGAGGTTAGAAACATAAGGCATTTTTATTAAGAAATTGTTGTATATGGTTGTGGGGGCTGGCTAGGCAAGCCTGAAATCTTAAGGCGGGCTGGGAACTCTGAAGCAGAAATTGGTGCTGTCGCCCACAGGCCGAATTCTCCTATAGGGAAACATCAGTTCTTCTCTCAAGGCTTGCAACTGATTGGATCAGACTCACCCAGGTCCTGGTGGATAATCTCCTTTGTTTTAATCGATCAAATGTAGACCTTAATCACACTACAGAGTTATCTGCCTAGCCTATGAGCTCATGTTTGATCGAATAACTAGGCACTATAGCCTTGCTCAGTTGATACATAAAATCGGCCATCGTGATTTCTTCGCTATTTTCTCTTTTTCTTGCTCAGGCTTTTTGGGGGCAATGCTGGCTCCCAAAGATGCAGATGCTGCTAGTGTTGCTCTTGCATAGTGTTTCTAGAACATTCTGAACAACTGAAGGGACAGCCACCAAGGCTTTGAATATCCTCCTGCTCCGTTGTGTTCTCAGTGCTTCTCCCAGATTTCAGGGACACAGTCTCTGACTACAGCCTCTCTTGCCTGGATTCCAGGACACTGGGTAATCTGGGTGGGAAGAACCCAGGACATAATCTGGTACAAGTACACCATCAGTCACTAGCTCTTTTCTTTGGAGTAAACTTGAACCCGTTGGCTTTCTCTAATGTTCTCTTAGGATGGGTGAGAAAAGGTCTAATTCTTGGTGTACAAGGCACATGGTCTGACTCCTGCTGTCTCTCCAGTCTTGTCCTGTAATGTGTTTCTCCTGCATCCTCCCTATACTCCTCTTTTCATGGTCTTTGCTCAATTCCTTGAACTTCCAGGCTCACTCCTCCCTGGACCTTGGAATGTGCTCTACCCTCTGCCTGGTGTCTTTCACCACATCTTTATACCCCATCATCTAGATGATGAGATTTTTCCTTCAGATCTTACTTCAGTTGTCATTTCTTCGAGAATGTCTACCCTGGCTGCCTTATCTGTCTATTTCTCCATGAAATACACTTACAGTTTTATGCAGCACAGAAGATCATAAACCTAGCCACAGTTGAAATTGTGTTTTTCTGTATGGCATCTTGTTTTTATATTTCTCCCCAATTAGAGTGTAAGTGTCACAAAGGCAAGGATCATGTCTGGTTTTGTTCTTTATTATGTCTGCAGCACAGATTATGCCTGTGCAAGAGTACTTGGCACAAATTGGTGCTCAAAATATTTGAGAAATGATGGGATGCCTGGATGGCACAGTTGGTTAGGCGTCTGACTCTTGATTTTGGCTTAGGTCAGGATCACGGGGTCTTGGGACCAAGTCATGCATCAGGCTCTGTGATCAATGTGGAGTCTGCTTGAGATTCCCTCTCTCCCTCTCTCTCTGTCCCTCCCCTCACTCAGGCACACAGTCTCTCTCTAAAATAAATAAATAAATCTTTAAAATAATGGTTAATGAATAAATCATTAGCTTTTGTATCCCTTTCAAGACCTAACAGAGTGTATTAATTTCCTGTAAAACTATAACAAGGCAATTAGGGCGGCCATAGCAAAGTACCACAAACTGGATAACTTAATGGGAATCTTTTCTTTCACAATTCTGATGTCTCTTATCTGAAATGAAGGTGATGGCTAGGCTGTTCTCCCTGCAAAGCCTCCAGGGAAGGATCTTTCCTTGCCTAATCCAGCTTCTGATAGTACCAGGTGTCTCTTGGTTTATGGCAGCTTACCTTCAATCTCCATCTTCGACTCCACATGGCCATCCTCCCTGTGTGTCGGTGTCTGTGACCAAAATTCCCTTTTCTTATAAGGACAGTGGTCATGTAGGGCTACGGTCCCACCTTACTTCAATATTATTTCATCTTATTTTGATTACATCTACAAAGACTCTATTTCCGAGTAAGGTCACATTCAGAGGTACTGGGAATTAGGACTCTCACCTATCTTTTGGGGGGAATAAAATTCAATCCATAACACACAGTTTTTAAAAATAGTTGATAATGAAAATGTTCGTTAAACTTATGTAAATTTCTCCAAATTTCAAGCAGAAATGTCATCACATAAGTGAATGTTCTTTCTTTTTTTAAAAGATTTATTTATTTATTTATTTTAGAGAGAGTAAGAGCACAAAAGTAGGAGAGGCGGAGGGAAAGAACCTCAAGCCAACTCCCCGCTGAGCCCAGAGCCCTATGTGGGCCTCAATCCCACAACTCTGAGATCAACACCTGAACTGAAATCAATAGTCAGTCACTCAACCACTTGACCACCCAGGTTCCCCACATAACTGAGTATGTTCTAACTGAGGCCATATATATCTTATTCCCAGAATACTTCCAAACTACCAGAGAACTGGTCATTTATACTGAATGTTCAATGTAATTTAAGTCCCTTTTCATCCTGTGCAAATAGTAGGTGTAATGAAAAGAACTTTTCAATTTGTGTTCTAACTCCAGCATCTTCATCCCAGTTCTGCTATTTTAACCGTGCTAGATTTACTCTCCGATGGCGTCATATGCTATTAACAACTTGTGTGTGGTTATTCTCAGGGCTAAAAGGAGGTAATCGAAATCATCAGATACATAGGAAATGTTATATAAATATCCATTTCTTCTTTCACGTGTATGACAATTTTCTATTGCCTCATCTGAACACACACACACACACACACACACACACACAGGTATTATAGGTACAGTATATGTACATGTGCTTATACAGTGTGTATATAAATACGTTCATTTGCTCTGTCCATGTTTGCTATGAAGAACACGGGAAAATCCATAATAGGAGCTAAAGCATCAAGCCAGGAGTTTGTCAGTTCCCAGGCCTTCACTCAAAACCCACCCTTAGCTTTTCTGTGATTCTAGTGGATGTTATTCACTGTCTCTGGACATCATGTGTAAGATGAGACATCCCACCTCAAAGGGCAGATCTGTAGGACTACATAATTTAAAATAACAATAATTGAGCATCAAGGCAATTGGCTGTATCAGGCACTTAAATGGGAGACAAAATTGGCCACCACAATATTTTCCTAAGAATGTTTGAGAGTATTAGTAAAAATGTTGAGCAATAGATACATAAAGGCCAAAACCAGAAATTTGGTGAATTAACTCCACAATTAATTATACCCAATGCCCTTCTCTCTACCTCAGATGGAATATTAAATAGAGTTAAAAATAGAGCTAATAATAGAGCCGAAAACAAAAGCTGATGTGCTCTAAAACCTTGTGGTCTCTAATAGAAAACAAAACATTCATTTACTCTACGGAGATGTTTAAAAGCGTAGATCAATAGAATTCTGCTAAGCCAGTGAAGGATATGCAAGCAAGGTGCTAGTAGATATGCCTTTAATTGAAATTTCTCAAAAAGTTTCTTGATTTTTAGGAAGAGAGAGAGTATATGTAGAAGGTTCTGCTGAATTTACAACACTGATCTATAGACATCTAGGTCAGCATAGTATTTTGCCACTTTTGCCAAGTGACCTCTCATGAATACAAGGTGAACGTGAAAGAGGCTGCCTTTAGGCTAAGATAGGAATGTTAGGGCCAGAGTATTTTAGTTCATTATCTATTCATTAATTCAACAAATATCTATCGAATGCTTACTGTCTGTCTGACTTCATGCCAGTCACCGAGAACACCGCTGAGAACAGTACTTCAACGTCACTGTTCTCACAGAGTTTACGTGCTAAATTCTGGGGGAAAAGACACTATAGCTGCCGTCTAAAGGATGACCTGGGGGCAGGGGTGAGAACCGAAGGATCATTTGAAGGTTGTTGTAATAATTCATCCAGAAGATGATGGAAATGAAGAGCAATGGCATATTCACCCAAATTACTACTCTTCCTAGCTTCACCACTCACTCCCTCCATGCACAGAACATCTCCCAGTACTCGTACAGCTGATGACTCCCTTCGGTGTGATCTCCTATGAACTTTGTCCCTGTGCTAAGTGATAAGCACCTTAAGAGCAAGAGATTGGTGGTAATAATAACAAAGACAATAACAATCATACTGTGATCGCTGAGCATTTACTATGAGCTCGACACTACACTCTTATCTCATATGACCCTCAAAAAACACTCCCATCAAATAGGTGCAATTTTCTCTGCTTTATAGATGAGAAAATGCATTTGGAGAAGCAACCCATTTATCTCTGTGGCTCCAGAGCTTTGGGTCTTACCCATAATAAGTCTCCAAAATTGTCAACAAACGGGTTTATTGAATTGATAGAACCAAAGCATACTATTTGCTTCTGTTTCCGGTTCTGATTCCTACCATCCTTGCTTGCATTTTGCAACCTTCCACCATGAGATCATTGAGGTCAAAAACATTATCTCAAGTTGAGACGATTGGAAAATAAAAAGATATATACATATATATAGATATAGATATATAGATATAGATATATTCTTTTGGCAAACATCTCATTTTCAAAAAATAACTTAGTCTACTCAAGTTCAGCACTTTTTTTGGTCCAAAATTTTGTAAACAGACATAATACCTTTCAAGAAATAATAAAGGAAGTCCTTCACGTGAGAACAAAAAGACACTAAACAGCCACACAAAAGCGTAAGAAAATATAAAGCTTATTGGTAACAGTAAATATATAGACAAAGAATATTGTAATATTGTAATGGTGGTGTGTTAATCACTTTTTTAAAAAGACTTTATTTATTTGAGGAGAGAGAGATCACAAGCAGCGGGGGAAGGGTAGAGGGAAAAGCAGACTCCTCACTGAGCAGGGAGCTCCATGTGGACTTGATCCCGGGACCCTGGCATCATGAGGATCATGACCTGAGCCAAAGACAGATGCTTATGTAACTGAGCCACCCAGGTGCCCTATGTTAACCACCTTTATTCTAATTTAGAAGTTAAAAGACAAAAGCAGAAAGAAACTATAACTATAAAAATATATTCAAGGATCAATAATATAAAAAGATGTAATTTGTGACATCAATAACATAGAAAAGAAGAGCAAAAGTATAGAGTATTTGTACACCACTGAAATTGTTGTCAGCTTAAAATACATTGTTATCATGATAAGATGCTTTATGAAAATAACATACTAACTAAAAAAAAATTACCTATAGATGATGCGCAGAAGAAAATGAGAAAGGAATCAAAGCACATGACTATGTAAGATCAATGAAATACAAAAGAAAACAGCAAGAGAGGAAGATAGGAGCAAAAAAGATACAAGACAGACAAAAAACATTTAATAAAAAAGCAATAGTAAGTCCTTTCTTATCAATAATGAAAGTAGATTGAATTCTCCAGTCTAAAGACATAGAGTGACTGAATAGGGAAAAAAAAATTAAAATATCCTATGTTCATGAATTAGAAAACTTAATATTGTTAAAATGTATGTAGTATGCAAAGCAACCTATAAATTCAATGCAATCTTTATGAAAATCTCAATAGTCTTCTTGACAGAAATATAAAAAATAACCCCAAATTCATAAAGAATCACAAAAGTCCCCAAGTAGCCAAAATAATCTTGAAAAAGGGCAAAGCTGGAGACCCCAGACTTCCTGATTTGAAAGCATATTTCAAAGCCACAATTATCAAAACAGTGTGGTATTGGCATAACCACAGACATATAGATCAATGGAACAGACTAGAATGTAAAAAAGTAAACCCGTACATATACAGTCAAATGATCAATAAGGGTGCCATGCTTCACAATGGGGAAAAGACCGTCACTTCAAAAAACACAAAGGAGATTACTTCATACCTGTTAGGATAACCATTAAAAAGACCGTCACTTCAAAAAACACAAAGGAGATTACTTCATACCTGTTAGGATAACCATTAAAAAAATAAACAACCAAGAAAAAAAACAACAGCAGAAAATCAGTGTTGGCAAGGAAGTTGGGAAATTGGAAGCCTCGTGAACTCTTGTTGGAATGTAAAATGGTCCATCTCCTGTGGAAAACCCTATGTCAGATCCTCAAAATATAAAAAAAGAAAATGAGCTATCACAGGATCCAGCAATTCCACTTCTGCGTATATATCCCAAATATTTGAATTAGGATCTCAAAGAGATATTTGCACCCCCATCTTTATTTGCAGCATTATTCACAATAGCTAGAAGGTAGAAACAAGCTAAATGTCCATTGATAGATGAATGAAGAAAACAGAGCAGATACAGCCAATGAAATATTATTCAGCCATGAAAAAGAAGACAATATTGTCATATGCTACAACATGGATGAAATTTGAAGATATTATACTAATTCAAATATGTCGGTCACAGAAAGACAAATACTGCATGATTCCATTTGTATTAAATAGAATGGAGGTTACCAGGGGCTGGGGAGAATGGTATGTTATTAGTTAATAAGTATAGTTTCAGTCATACAAGATGAGATGCTTCTAGGGATCTGGTATACAACATTGTGCTTACAGTTAACAATATTGTACACAAAAATTTAAGAGGGTAAATTTCACATATATATATATATATATATATATATTTTTTTTTTTTTAACCACAATAAAAATAATTCCGAGATAATTTTTAGGAGGGTTCATGTGCAGGATGAGAGTGGAAGGAGCTAGACAAGCTGACTTTTAAATTATAAATGAAAAAATAAATGTACAATAATATCCAGCAAATGTATGACAGAGAATCATAATGAGACAATGAAAGTTTTGTCAGATCTTACGACATAGTCTGAAGCTGGTAGCTCTTTAAAAATGGACTGATCAGTGTAAAATGACAGAAATAGAGCCACTGTGATGAACACAGAGATTCCATAAAGTAGTGGGAACACGGATTGTGAAATAAATAAATTCCCTTGGGATATATGGCTCTTTATCTGGGAAAAATATTCTCTGCAACAATAACTTTCAAATGAATCCGAGATTTAAAGGAAAAAAATGAAAGAAAAATTGGGAGAAAATGTAAAACCTTTTTTTCTTTTTTTAAATTTGGAATGGGAAAAACCTAAGTAAAACAAAAATACACAGAAGTCATTAAAATTTATAAATATGACTACATAAAATCTAAAACATCTACATGATAAAAAATAATATAAATGAACATAAAAAACTAAGAAACCAAATAGGAAAAGAAAATTACTACACATAAAAAACAAATATTTCCTTTCAGACAGATAGATTGACAGTTAGATAGACAGTGTCTATCTAACTGTATCTTACAGTTCAGTACAAAGATCAAACATTTTATCAGATAATAGGCAAAGCATATAAGAAGACAATTCATAAAGATGTAAAATTGATTTTTTCATAAATGTGATTTTTAAACATGAAAACCTGCTCAGTCTCAGGCAAAATAAAAATTTAGTAATATTATATGTAGACAAGAGTGTTGGGAAAAGTGTGTGTATATAGATAAGTAGATGGATAGATAGATATCTATCCAGATAGATAGATTACATATATATATATATATATATATATATATATATATATATATATGGTTTTTTTTTTTTACGTGAAAATGTACAGACATCCCCAGCATAAAAAGGTGACCAAGCCGGGTGCCTGGGTGGCTCAGTGTGTTAAAGCCTCTGCCTTTGGCTCTTGATCTCAGGGTTCTGGGATCGAGCCCCGCATCAGGCTCTCTCCTCAGTGGGGAGCCTGCTTCCCCCTCTCTTCCTGCCTGCCTCTCTGCCTACTTGTGATCTCTGTCTATCAGATAAATAAAAAACTCTTTAAAAAAAAAAGAAGGTGACCAAGTAGGTATGGAACAGTGACTACAGTATGTGATCATCATGCAAAGGAAAAGATGCATGCACATAAGATCTCTGGCCATATTCACACCAGAGTAGTAACAGGGATTGCCTGAGAATGGGTGGGAGACAGAGGGCAGTGGGTGAAAATGAGATTTACCTTGTTCCCGTGTATATTCTTTTAATGTTTATCTTCGGCACGAATAAGCATGCATTTAATACACGTAAATACCTAAGGAGTGCAACAACTGAAATGGAGCAGTGAATGGGAACAAATTCAGAACCAGCTCCATGGATTTACAAATTTTCCCATAGAAACGATCTTCCAAGTGTCCATGAGGTGCTCGTTCATTACAGCAGGTGGTAGTATTATACGTGAAAAGAGCTGGGGACTCAGTGCCTTAGGTCTTCTGGCCAGAAAGAGAATGGTTTGTTCATGGTTGAAATGTGCTCAAGTGTATTACTTGGTTTCTAGAATTTTATACTGCAAAGGACCTTGCTTCCTTCGGTATTTAGTCCGGTATCTTTCTTTTATGTTCGAACACTGAGCCCAAGATGTCCAGTGGATCATAGGCCACAGAGCCGGGCAGAACTCACCCCTCCTGATTGTTTGGCTGTAAGGGCATGGTGAGACTGATGTGGATTTATGTTTTAAGTTTACGATTCTTGTTTTAAACTCCAGTTTCCATCAGTCTGACTCTGCCCTTAAAAAGTAAGAGGAGAGTCAAATAACTCATTTGGAGTTGCAGAAAGCATTATGCTAGTTTATTCAAGTACGCAATTTTGGTGGCCTATGCCTTTCCCTCTAGCCTCTTCTAAAATAAAAGTCCTTTTCTGTTTCCTTCTTTAAAACAATTCAGGGTTGTATTTGCTCAGTTGTCATAATATTAGTTGTTGTGTTGATCAGTCTCGAGTGACTGGTTTTCCTCTTGTGCAGAATCTTAGTCTAACTGATTATCTTTCTCTGTGTGTGTTTTCCCCTCACTTCTTTAATTGTTGAGAAAATACTTTCCTTCCTTTCCTCAGTTTATGGTGATTCTTGTTTTTCTCATTGTGCAAAGGAAAAAAATAGAGGCAAACCACACAGTTCCAATTGTTTAATAATAGCTGCATTTGTTTATCTGCGGTGGGGCACTCCGGAGGAGAATTTTCTCCTTACACATGATTTTCTGCTCCGATGGTAATGCTCCCAAGCTCTAGAATGAGGGTTGGTGCCTATGTCACCAGCACCACCAACCCCAACTTCTATCCAATAATGTGAACAAATAGAAAAGGGGTGGAGAATGAAGGAAGGACACTGTCTCCCCTGTTGGGACAAAGCTCTCTCCCTCCCCTCGTCCCCCCTACTTCAGTCAAAGGAAGAAGATGAAGACAGGGACAGACATAAGAGACAGAGGAAGGGTGACCACCACTCAAGACAATGGCAAGAGGTTCACCTGGGAGCCACGGTGTTTGGTCCTACATTTCTCAGAACTGCTTCAGTCTAACACTTACATTCCAAACTCTCTGACATTCTGTGCAATTTGAGAAGCATTTAAACTGGGTTAGGTCTGAAGTCGTGGGGCATGTCTATTCTATCAATCCAAGAGTCAGAACACCAAATGTTAGTTCTTGTTCTCACATCTATTAGATACGTTATGAGGGGCACATGGACCCTATGTCAGCACCCAGACCCACCCATCGGTCTGGGTGGCAACGGGAATTCTCTAATTCCTAATGTTCCCAATGTAGCCTGGGACCACATCTGTGTTTTCAAACCGACACAACTTTAAAAGAATACCCTGGAGCCCCTCTTGAAAATAAAAGATTTGAGATCTCACCCCTGTAGATCTTTATTCAGAAAATCTGGAATGGAACCAAATTCTGTGTTTTTCCCAAGAAATCCTCAGTGGTTATTATCATCAAGAAAGTGTCAGAACATTTCTGCAAATTCTCCAAACCCTTAAATACTATAACTTCCTCTTGTGATTGTTCTCTTTTGTCTATTGTGTTCTCCTATATGACATTGCCCTTCCTCTACCTTCACAGGTTTCACACATACCCAGGCTTATTTCCCAACTCCAACTAACAATTGCCGGTGGACAAATGACATCTGCTCTTGCTTACTGTGCCCCACTGGATAGTCCCCATTTGTCCCTTCGCATCCACTCTCCACCCTTCTCCACCTGATCCCTGCTGTTGGAAGTGAACTGTAGACCACATCAATGGGCTCCTTTGTCTTCTGACTTCCAATTGAGTTTATCCAATGGGAGGCATCAACAGGAGAGTAGAGAATGGGAGGAGAATAATACTGAGTTGCTGATGAGCCTCTTCCCCACCCCCTCCTGATGACTCACAGGATCACTGCGGATTGATCACTGTGACCACTGTGGCCCTTCTGGGGCCTTTCTTATAGAGAAGACCTACTGGGATTCCAGTCATGTGTAAGGTTGGAAACGTTGTAGCCCCAACAGTGTGGCTAGCCCCAAGTTACTGTCCTACCTTTTATAGATACACCTTAACCTTTCCCAAGATTTTTTTAGCTGCTTCTTTTTTTTTTTTTTAAGTAAACTCTACACCCAATGTGGGGCTTGAACTTAAGACCCCAATGTCAAGGGTCACATGTTCTACTGACTGAGCCAGCCAGGCACCCCCACCCCAAGCCTTTTTAAATAGTCCCTTTGTTTAAACTTTTTCAGTTACTCTGAGTGCGGCATCTCTGCTGCCAGGACTTTGATGGGGACCATGATTTACATTTATCTCTTTCCTAGTTGCTATTTATATAAGAAGGGCTTTCTTGTTTCTTATTAGAAATAATAGAAATGATAGATGTAGAATTAGAAATGGAAAGAATAGGATTCTGGGATTTGAGTGACTTTCAATATACCTGTTCCAGTGTACCGCCAAATGCCAGAATACTTCATAAAATATATCTACTTTATTCTGATCATTACAACTTCCCAAATATTTGCTGGCAATGATCATTTTCCCCTCTAGGCTAAATATTATCCATTCCTTCAACAGTTCTTCATGTAGCAGGGTTTCTAGATCTTTCTCCAGGCTGGTCATTGAGTATGTTTCTCTGGGTGCATCTTAAAATGTTTAGAGAAACATTTGCAAAGTAAGCCGAATGGGAACCAGAGTCCCACCTAGCTGGACAAGAACCAGGACCTCCATCACCAAGAGGCATATGGGAATGAACGACGGCAGCCAGGGGCCCTGGCTATCAAATGGAACCACCTCTGGAGAGAAAACAGGGATATGGCCGGAGGCAGGAGTCCCTCCCGGAGGGGCACATCCGGGCTATATTTCCTGCGTGTCATGTTTCTACTCTTAAATTTATGCTTTATTTTTTCTTCTGTACTTTTTCTTTTCTACTAAGGTGGGGGGGGGGGGCAGAAATGGAACTCTAGTGAGGCTGGGAATTAAAATTAAAAAAAAAAAATAGGAGTGCTTTAAATTCCCATGGTCTGGAAGTCCACAGTCTCCTTTCCCCCACACCAATCCAGATGCCTTCCTTCGGCTTCTAGGCTTCTGGCTAGAGGTCAGTAGGTCATTTGTGCAAAACGGTGAGAGCCTGTAGCACAAGACATTTTCTTGAGTGTGAGCTCCTTGAATTCTCTTACTTAGAGTCTGCAGGCCTCAAATACCATGGAATTATCACCACCTCGAACCTTATATTATCTGATTCAGGCAACCTAGAGGATCCAAAGGGAGAAAACTTTGTCCCAAATTACTGAGTAACTTACTGGTCAAGTCAGGATTGGAACCCAGATCTTTCCTCTCTATAATCCCGCCTCTCCTTTCAGTTAATTTACTCCATTCTTTCACCACAGATTACAAAACTGAAATGAAGAAATTAATACAGCCGGTACCCAAAGCATCCAAGTCAGACAGAGGCAGCCTTTGAATTGCACAATTGCCTTGAAAGTACTGGGGAAAGATAGCTATGTGCACATTACATTTGACACAACCTCAACGGTGAAGAAACCCGTCATTTTATCTAGAGGGTTCAACCACCTGTCCTTTGCATCTAAGTCTAAACTTTCTAGCATCTAAATCTTTTCAATCAGCTGAGCTAAGGCAGGGAGAGGAAGGCTCACATTATCAGATTCCTGAGTTTGAATCTCCAGTCTTCCATCAAACATAAGGCTGTCCAATTTGTACAAGCTGCTTAGGACCTCAGGGATGACCGAGTTCCATAAAATTAAGACCAGAACGTGCACGATTTACAAAAGTTACAAAGCAGAATCATGGCTTGACTCTTCCTCCCATGCTCTTTCGTATGCACTGTGCTTGTTTCCTGGAGGACGCCCCCCTTCTTTGTTTAATTGGCTCTCAGAACAGGGTATCAGATATTTGCATATAGCATTTATTACAACTGCGACATCAGATTCAAGGTCAGTATGTCCTTTATTAAATGAGAAGGGGAAGGGAGTGACATAAATGTTATCTTTAAAAGCTGCTACTAACTACAGGGAATGCCTTCAAATAGATTTGAAGGACTTCACAAATAAACAACATTTAGAGAACTATCAATGAATTCTAAACAGCTGATAAGAAAAGGTGGTCAAGTTTGAAATGACCAAACAAGTCAATCTGTATCCACTATTCTGAGCTGAACTATACGGCAGGAGAGAGTCTGACGCTAAGAGAGCTCTTCGCAGCAATTTTGGGGAAATGACTGTGTCAGCTGAAAAAACCACTTCCTAACAGCTGAATTTCAAGACTCTGGCGGATCAATAGGGCAAAAGGAATCAAAACTATAGCAGATGCTGTTGAGAATGGCAGAATCTCTGGTGCCTCAGATGATCCCAAACTGAGCAAGCTCATGCAGTTCCAGGTGGCTGAATGCCTCCCAGGGACAAATCACCGTGATGTCTGCAAGAGAGGGAAGAAGAGCTTGTAAGCCAACCTCACTGCCCCCGCCCCCCCAGAGCCTCAAGAAGCCTTCTTGTGCTCCAGAAGACATCCTTTGGCCGGAAACACCTCACTCCTCTCTCCCATTCGTTGTCTCAGTAACCAGGAAGTTACCTATAATGGCCCTTAGCCCAGGAAGGATTAGACTGACTGCCCAATTAATCCCTTGCATGGTTCTGATGCCCCCCACCCCGGGTAGGTATCTTCATTGGTTTCATTCTGTAGCTCTTTGGAGAGGTAACCCAAGGCTTTTGACTGGAGCTAGTCTGAGGGGGTGCAGGTCACCGATCAAACAGGGTCTCCTCAAAGCACAACCACTATGGAAAGAACACAAGTGGAATTCTAGTCAGGCCAAGAGTTAAAATGACAAATAGAAGCATTTTAAATTCCCATGATCTGGAAATCCACTGCCTTCTTACTCCCTGCCCATTCAGATGCATTCCTTGGGCTTCTCTGACTCACTCTTTAGTTCCTTTAGATTTTGAAATGCCTAATATATCCAGTTGCATACTGAGAAGTAATCTCAAGGCATCTACTAATTCAATTTTTTGCTTCAGGCAATAAAATATTATTATCCCTGAATTACAGAGAAGCTGACTGGAACCCAAAGAGATTAAATACCTACAAAAGAAAAAAAAAATCAGAGTTATAGAGATAGGATTAAAGCCAAGCGGAAGGTCTCTGATGTCCCCTCAGTATAAAGCTCTTTCTAGTGTTCCAAATACGTTGGCAGAGTTAAGCATATCCTCCAGAGCCCAAAGGAAATCTGCTGGTCTTACATACGTCTGGCCAAAACACAGAAGCAGTTGATTTAGGAGAATAGCAAATGAGCTTTAGAAAATAGCTGGAAAATGTATTTGAGCACCCAGGAGTGACATTTGACTGTAAAAAGCAAATACACTGAGGATTGCCTGGTAAAGACACTGATTACTAATCACACCACTTATCAAAAGTGTATTGGATGAGTTGAAAATACGTTCACTCAAAAACCTGCACAATGGGGCAGCTGGGTGGCTCCGTCGGTTAAGCATCTGCCTTCAGCTCAGGTCTTGGGATTGAGTCCCACATCAGGCTCTCCGCTCATTGGGAAGTCTACTTCTCCCTCTCCTCACCACCCTCTCTCATGCTCTCTCACTTGCTATCTCTCTCAAAATAAATAAATAAATAAAAACCTTTTTTAAAAAACCCTCACAGTGGTGTTTATAGCAGAATTATTCATAACTGTGAATATTTAGAAGCAAAAAAATGTCTATTTTTTTTAAGATTTTATTTATTTATTGGACAGAGATCACAAGTAGGCAGAGAGGCAGGCAGAGAGATAGGGAGAAGCAGGCTCCCTGCTGAGCAGAGAGCCTGATGCGAGGCTCAATCCCAGGACACCGAGATCATGACCTGAGCGGAAGGCAGAGGCTTTAACCTCCTGAGCCACCCAGGGGCCCCAACAATATGTCTTTTAATAGGATAAGCAAATTGTGATACAGCCATTGAATGAAATATTATTCTGTGGTTAAAAAAAAAAAAAGAACTATCCAGCCATATAGGACATGGAGGAACCTTAAATGAATAAATATTGCTAAGTGAAAAAAGCCAGGCTACAAAATCTATATACTGTATACTTCTAACCATATGACAATTTGGAAAAGGCAAAACTTTTGAGAGTAAAATGATTTGTGGTTGTCAAGAGTTTGTGGAGGGTGGGAGAAGGGATGAGCAGGTAGAATACGGGGGATTTTTAGGGCCTCTACTCTGTATGGACCTGTAGTTATGGATGCACACCACTGTGCATTTGTCAAAACTGGACAACACAAAGAATGGATCCTAATATAAGCTATGAATGCTCACTAATAATAATGTTCCCAATACCGGCTCATCATTTACAACAAATGCACCACCCCAATGCAAGATGCTGATAATAGGGGAAGCTACGTACAGACATATGCAGGAGCTCTACATTTCCTCCTTAAGGTCTCTGCAAACTCAAAATGGCTCTAAAAAATAAAGTTTAGTATTTTTAAAGGGAAGATCCAGTCATTTTCATTCATTATCCAACAAATCCAATTATTCTAGCCAACTGAAAACTTGGATTGGGTACATTCAGTATATAGGCCCTGTTCTGGGTGCCAGATCATATGTAAAAAGAGGAAGGGGGTTAGGGAGTGCTTTGTCTGGTAGAGTGAGAAAGTTCTCCAGACCCCTCCTTTGCTTCTAATACCTCACTCTGTGGCCTCCGACTGTCACTTCATTCCTCTTTGTCTCAGATTTCTCTTCTGAAGAAATGATGAAGTTGGGATAGACAAACCCCGAGAATCTTTCTACTATGAAAGTCTACAACTTGATGTCCTCAAGCATTGTTTAACAGAACAAGAGGATTTAGTATCTTTGGACCTTAGCTTGATTTCTATTAGAGTTTTTGCCTCAGGGCACATGTGTATTTACTGAGGAGATTAAACTAACCCCCACACCTCTATGTCTTCAAGGATCTGCTTGCTGCCTTAGCTATTTCTTGTAGTTTTTCACTGCCCTTTGAGGCCTAAAGAATGGATAGTGGTGAAATTCCAAGTGAAAGTCCACAGTCTTGGGAGGCTCACCTGTTCCTAGCCCCTCCATGCCTGGAATGTCATCTCCAAACCTATGGAGAAAAAAAAGAAAAATTAGCTGACGTCAGAGTGAAAGGATCCTGAAATGTCTCCTACTAACAGCTTCCTGACTAAGGGGGCAGGAAGAGGCTTAGGTTTTTGTCTTTGAGAAATATTGTATTTGCATTGACCTGGGGAAAAGAGAAAGTGACTCAGGCTGGTTTCAGACAGTGTGTCTCTGTGGAGAGATTTGCCCCTCATAAAAATTTAGCCTAAGACAACTGAGAGCCAACTAGAACTATCCCTGGGGAAATTTAGTCAAGCTCCACTTTTAAAAATAGAAAATAGAATGGGGGCTCCTGGGTGGCTCAGTAGGTTGGGTGTCTGCCTTCAGTTCAGGTCAGGATCCCAAGGTTCTGGGACTGAGCCTCATGAGCATCACGCTGCCTGCTCAGCGGGGAGCCTGCTTCTCCTTCTCCCTCTGCTGCTTTCCCTGCTTGTGCTCTCTTGAGCTCTCTGTCAAATAAATACATAAATAAAATCTTAAAAGGAAGAAAGGAAGGAAGGAAGGAAAAAAGAAAGGAAGGAAGGAAGAAATTGGAATGAAAACACAGTATGAAAGACATTAAAATGATTAATTCATCTATTTGGTTAGCTGTACAAAAGCATTTATCAAGCATTTATTATGTGCCAGGCATTGTATTGAGTATAGAGAATTAAGAAAAAAACGAATTTTCTCTGAGGAACTTCAATCTCAGAGAACAGATGTAAATAAATAAATATAATGTAAAAAAATACAGGTTATCAAAGCTGAATGTATGAAATGCAAACATGGAAGTCATGATCACATTTGTCTAAGAGAGTCAGTAATGGCTTCAAAAGAGAAATTAACATATGAATAAATTGGATTTTGCCAAGAAGAGAAAGAGAAAAATAAAGAATTGAAGACTTAACATTTGAAGCCATAAAAATAAACTCTGTGTTCTGGAAATTGCCTGTGTTTTAGTACTCCAAATTAAACCACAGGGTGTACTGGTGAAGAGGAGTGGACAAGAAAAGTCTGGAAGGTCAGTCAAAGGTTGCTATGACTGGCTCCATTTGTTGTTTTAAATGTCACCACAGACCTGATGGGTGAGAGAGAAAGCATTCCAGGGCTAAAAACTAACTGATTCAGTAAAGACTGTGGTAGAGAAGAAAATAGAGAATGGGGTAGAAATCTTTCTAAGTCTATTTAGTATTGGGAGCATTAATTTCTCAAAACCAAAGCAGGGTTGTGGGAGAAAAAAATAGAAAGTCTTCTTTTTCATTTTGATCTTACCCTTTAACACCTTTCTTAGGAGGCTTGCTCTTGAATTGGCGAGTCTGTCTCTGCTTAAACTTGGGGGGCCCCTTGCGTGGGGTAGTGGGACCCTGGTTTGAAGCTGGAGGAGCCAAAGTAGTGTTGTCGCTCATTCTGATGTCGTTGGGTGCCTGATGGTTCTCTTTCAGGTTCCTTGGATGGTGAGAGGGGAAAAAAATAAAAGATTCTTCAGGGTTCAGGTACCATTGCTTCTTAGACCCTCACTGGAAAAGTCAGAAAAGCTCAGGACTTTGTCTTGACACAAAAGGGAAGAATCAACTTTCTTTTAAAGAGATTTTCAAGAAAATATGGTATAAATCAATCACTCAATGTAGTGGAATGCAGACTGGCAACAGATAGATTACAAACGAAAAATCTAGATAGATGTGTTGTTTCAATAAATTATCACGAGCTTTCCTTGTGAATCTATTATGATAAGTACTTCCCACTCTGTGATCATCGTCTGTGAAGACAGGGGAATGGACTGAATGCTATCTATAGTCTTTATAGCACTGATATGTTCTTTAAGTTTTATATATTTTTCCACCCTACTACACAATAACCTGACTACTAATGTTTATTGACTCACATTTTATGGGCTTTTTACTTTACAGTCCTTACTCTGTTTAAGCCTCGTGTAATCAAGATACTCCTCTCCTAGTTCTGGGAAATAACAGGGAGAGTTCTGAACCAGCGACACTAACACTCATGTAGTATGAGATACATCCCAGTAAACACACACACGAGAAAATGAATGGAGGATGATTCAGTAGTAGGTTTATGCTTTAACTCCATATTCAGACATGAGGTTCTTTAGTCACCCATTTCTCTGTAATGTTCAACATTTTCTCCTATCCAGATCATGAACTTATCCAATACGATCTTCACAGACTTTGATTTTAGCCATAGAAATGTACATTGTCATTCTTCAAGTACAAATAGGGATGTATTGACAAGATAAATTTTAAAAGTAAATATGCTAAGCTAAAGGATGACTTTTCTTCTTTCTCCTATCTATCACAAAAGTTGATAATACTTCTCCTGGAAAGGAAGAGTCTAAAAAACTCCAAAGAACTTCTAAGTACCCCTAATCTCTTACCCTGAGCCAAACACTTTCATGCTCTGCTACCTAGAAGATTTATTTATTTATATAATCTATATATTATAGACTTATGTTAATATTCTTAGCTTCAACTCTCCCTGACCATCTTTGGCCCATGCTAATCATCTTCCTCTTTCTCCACCAAACTGAACATGCCTCAAATTTTATATTGTATGACTTCAAGTTCATCAACTTTTTCTTATTACTTTCAAAATCAGTTTAAATTATTATCCTGGCCTAAGAGATATTTTTTTCCTTATCTTCTTTTCCCCAATTAATATTTTCATTTTCTCCTGCTAGTTCTCAACTTTTCCCATAGAAACACATTGACTAATTGTGAGTGGGTACCAGGGATGGCGAACCTGGCCAAGTTTACTTGCTTATGCCACGGATCTTATCTTATTTCCCTACTGGAATGTGCTCCAGTGGCTTCTTTTCCATTTTTTTTCATTTCTGTCAAAACCTAGAACAGTGCCTGGCACATAGCAAGTGTGCTGTATATATTTGTCTGATCATTGAATAAATAAATGGAAACATTGAACTACTACCTTGAACTTTGGGTGATGAGAGCCTGATCCTGTGATTTCTCCACCAAACCATACAGAAGGCATCGGTTGGTCTTCACTTCACAAAGCTCTCAGTGGCTTTAGGAAATGGACTGCCTGTTCATCTGTTCACTGAATTCAGTTCTTGTGCTGTGGACCCTCTCTTGCCCTGGTAAACAGGCAAAGTTTGTGTCTCTTCCAAGTGTGGTTGGGACCATGGAAATGTTACTGGGCAGCCAAGAGGAGCATTGTTCTCAGACTTCACACCAGTAGCTGGCACATCCCAGCTCTGACAAAGCCACAGAGGAAAACTAGAAAATTTCTCTCCAATCAAGATTTTTGGACTTCTCAATTCTTTCAAAATAGTAAGAAAGCCCAAATTTTCCTTCTCTCATCTGGGGAGTTTACTAGGATTAGGATTACCATATTTAACAAATAAGAATGCAGGACACCCAGTAAAATTTGAATTTCAGACAAATAACAAATGGGGTTTTTATTATAAGTATATCCTATATAGTTTGTGGTACATACTTAAACAAGAAAAATTATTTGTGACTTATCTGAAATTCTAATTTTACTGGGTATCTTCTACTTTGATCTAGCAGTTCTATCTAGGATTCTACTGTGTCAGATCCAGAGTCTATAATATGAGGGTTTAAGGTAAACTAATCCATCATATTACCCTTTGGGGGCAATGCAATGTAAAGACTATGTGTTTTAGATTCAAATAGACATAGTTTCAAATCCCTGCTCCACAAAATCTGTCTATGTGACCTTGGATAAATTGCATAACTTGTCTGGACCTCATTCCATCTACAAAATTAATCAAATATACCTTCTTTTTAGAGCTATGGAGAAAAGTAAAAGGCATATTGTAAATAAGTGTTTGGTGCAAAGTGCTCAAAAAAATAATAACTATGTAATAGACCTTCTAGGAAGCCAGGCAAACAAATCTGTGATTGGGACACGGTTCACCTGCCCTCCCTATACACTTTCTTCTGGGCGAATGGTTGAAGAGCCCTTGTCACATACCAGAGAGATGACTGTCATCAGCACTTGCTGGGTCATCTTCTGCATCCCTCCAACACCCTATTAATTTATGACTGGTCTTGAAATTCTGCCATAAGCTTGGATTCCCTTGACATCCCCAAAAGCAGCCCCAAAGAACTTAAAAATCACACCTGACTTCCATCTTTCCTTGATTATACTTCCCCTTTTCTCTTGTAAATTTCTTTTGCATATTTATATATGTAATTTTGAAGTTGCAGGCTCAGATGGTGTTCCTGTTCCTCCTAGGTATGATGCATTATATAAAGGTATTCTCTTCCGAAAGCATTATAGAATAGTTGCCTCGTTTGTCCCTGGATCCTCCTGATCCTCAGCGTTTGCACCATGGATAAAAACTTTGTATTTATTATGCATCTCATGTATAATATTTCATTTTTGGACAATCAACTAACTCATAGAGTGTTTCTGTCATGGATGGCCCTCCAGTTCTTCCTGTAAAACTATTTGGGAGGAACAGAGCAAATATGACCCTTCCCTGCCTTGGAAGTTAGTCTTGTCCATGCTGCTTATCACCAGAGGCTAAACTTATCCTGGCCATGCTTTCCTAGGAATTAAAAGGACATCCCCAGGCTAAGTAATCCTCCATCCAGTGTCAGACTTGCTTTTAGCTGGAGGAAGAAGATGTTGCACATTTTTGTCTTCCAAAAGTGTCAAGAAATACATCCATTCCATTGTGAGATGGAATGACTTTCTATTTTTAAAGCAGTGTCAGCCCTCCCCCTTTGGAAGAGTATGAACTGTTGTTTTGCAGAAGGAAGTGGATTCAGCAAAACAGTACGTCAAAGCACAGTTTTGTAGGGAATCAGGATTCATGTCACCTTGGATGCAAGGCAGCAGAGTTCAGCTGTAAGAAGCTATGGAGGATGATCATCCATAAACCCCAGCTAAGGAAGAGCGGTATCAGAAGGTCCTGAGTCAGGATCTCTGATGCTGCTATCATCACGCCCAGACTTCCAGGTCTCCCCTTCTTGGCAAAGATATAGGCAAATAGACAATTCTATTGTTGGGGGGCTAAGAGAAGGGGTGAGAAGGAGATAGGTGCACGAGTGGTCTCCCTGCACTGATGGGGTTGGGCCAATAAATATCACCAGGGTCCTGCTGAGGCAGAGAGAATCAAATAATCTGGAGAGCCAAGGAAGACCCAAACCAAAGTCATGAAAAGACAAAAAAAAAAAAAAAAAAAAAAAAAAAAAAAGTCCGCAAATACCTTCATTCGGATCGGAACAAACAAACACTTTGGCCTCAGAGGGAGAAGGCTAAGCCACCCACACAGCACTAGGGTCATTCTGGCTGCCTCTTGACTCTCTTTCTCCTTATCCTCATACTCTCATGTCCCCCCTCTTGTATTTTGGTCTCTTTCAAGGACACCCTGAGAGTAAAGAACTGTTTGCTCTGTGGTCACTTAGTGCCCCAGATCCCTCCTTTCCCAGAAAACTGGGAGCCACAAAAAAGAAGGAGTCAGTTTGGGGTTCTTTCAAAATGAGTTGAGTAATCAAGTTTTGCAGCAACCTCTCAATAATCAAGTTTCATTTATTAGCTGGCTGCATGACTTTATAAGGCAATTTGGATGTATTTCCTTCATGTTTTCTCCCAGTTTCATTCCCGGCCCCAGCCCAGACCCACTGGTTCAGTGTGTTTTCTTCCATTTCTTTATTTTAGAGCCAGATCAACCCTCTACCACCCACAAAGCCTTTCAATTAAAACCTACTTAAACACCAGAAGTTGAGAAATACTCACAGAGTTGAATGGTGCTCCCATAAACTGCCCAGCTGCCCTCTTTAAAGCAGATGAATAAAGGATCTATGCCTCCTGGTTTATCGCCCTGTAATACCCACATGCTTCGTAATCCCACTGTTAGGAGCTTAAAGTACCAATCCAGGTACAAAGAAGTTCGAAGAATAAAGGGTGACACTGGGACAGGCTTAGGAGGTTTCTGACAAGTGAAATACTCTCACAAAACTGACGTGGGCGCTCTCCTGTCAATCAGTAGGTGTTGAAGCTACAAATGCACACAACGTGCTGATATCCAGGGGTATATTCGTAGTTCGTGATTCGCTATCTCTTGTCTTCCTCCATTCCCACCACTGTCCTTGTTGTCTCCCATTCCATCCCGTTCCCTGACACACACATCCCCAATCACAAGTCAATCCCACCACACAAGCATCATGTCATAATTCTTATGGGAATCTAGATAACTGGAAAGAGGAAACAAAATCACAGTGTCTCCTGCTGCAGTGGGGACACTGGGATGCTGATTGTGTGAGCAATGACATTGAGAAGTATACAATATCTCTCCCTAATAAGTTCTGGATATATTTCCTCAGTAAGATAGAACCACAAATTGAAAATGACACAAAATTCAGTGGTATTTGACAGAGAAAGAGCCCAACTTAAAGCTGCTAACTATTAACTGATAGCATTTGTTTGAAAATTGATTGCTGGATCTTCCATATCAAAGGCTTCAGAGTACAGGGCTCAGCCTACAATTCAATTCATTGGTACCCTTGGCTGCAGCCTTTCAATTACATTGAGCCACTAGTATTAATTTGTACATCACTTTATACAGACCTTAGTCCATAGGCTAGCATCATTAAGTTCTTTTGAGAAATTTGTCATAGAGAAGTAAAGTGATTTATTCAAGACTGTGTATAAAGTTAGTAGTGGAGCCAGGATCAAGGTCTAAATCTGGAAACACCTTGCATATTCTGCTTCCTTCTATTATATTACAGCAAAGCAGAATAGACCAAGATGCACGTGTTGCTGCTCTCTCTCGTGCCTTGCCAGTGAATTGTAATGTGCCCTCCCTAAATTGTTACTTGTTAGAGAATATAACTTGTTAGAGAATATAACCATAAGGTTATAGCGGAAGAAGTTCAATTTATTCTTCCCAAGCAGGGTTAGATTCTTAAAAGCAGATCACATGGGCAGCTGAAAAGCTGTCTTCACCAAAATTAGAGGAATTTTGAAACAGCAAATGCACTGCAGAGCCAGTAGAATATTTAGTATCTGGATGAGTCTTTCCATTCCCACTTCTGGTCTCCATCACCATTCAGACCTCCTCTACTCTTAGAAGGCACATAGATAGTGAGATTATTGTCTGTGAAACTCTCACCCATTCTCTATTTCTTTGCCAAAGGACTATCATTCATACAGGCAGTGAAAAGAGCAATAAGCCTAATGTTCTAGAGTGTTGCTACTCAAAGTGTACCAGCATCCACACCACCCAAGTGTTTGTTAGAAATGTAGGACCTCGGGGCCTGCTCCAGACTTACTGAACCAGAAGCTGCATTTTAACAAGGTATCGAGGTGATTTGTTTGCATAGTACTATTGTAGACCCATGTGCAGGCTTGATCTCACCGCATCTCTGCTATGTGACAAGATTGCCACCTCCTCAAGTCTCAGTTTCTTCATGTCATATACCATAATATGCCAAGGCTCTCAATTTTTTCCATCCCAACACACTTGAGAAAGATAAACCACATTGACTGGTAACAGGATTTGTAACCAGTGATTCTCACTGTTAGAGGAAGGAGGAGGGTGTTGTACCATGACACTTCTCTCTCCCAGGGAAAGCCAGAAGAATGGAATGTGAGGAATGAGATGTACTACCAAGTATAATAGTTGGAAAAACTCTTCTAAAGTGATTTTAGGGGCACCTGGGTGGCTCAGAGGGTTAAGCCTCTGCCTTTGGCTCAGGTCATGATCTCAGGGTCCTGGGATCAAGCCCTACATCTGGCTCTCCGCCAAACAGGGAGCCTGCTTCCACCTCTCTCTGTGCCTGCCCTCTGCATCTTGTGATCTCTGTCTGTCAAATAAATAAATAAAATCTTTAATAAAAAAAATAAAGTGATTCTAATTTAGCTCTCAAGGATTTATGATTAGAAAATTTTTTAATTGCTTTAAAGACTTACAAATTTATTTTCCATCCAGTTTTGGATCAAGATGGAGTAGATATGCTTCTCCCCATTCCTGTGGTAAGTACAGCTAAAATTCTTAAATATTATATATAGAACAAACACAAGAGTATTTTAAAAGGTCAAGAGAAGAAGAGAGACCAAATAGGGAATTTAGTGCCGTAGGAACAATGTGGCAGTAAATTCCTTGAGCTCTCTTTTAGTTTTGTATATCCTGAACTAGAGGGAAGAGAGGCAGCAACCCAGAAACACAAACAGGAGCAGATAAAAAATTCTCTCGGGCCCCTGGGTGCCTCAGTGGGTTAAGCCGCTGCCTTCTGCTTGGTCATGATCTCAGGGTCCTGGGATCGAGTCCCGCATTGGGCTCTCAGCTTGGCGGGGAGCCTGCTTCCCTCTCTCTCTTTGCCTATTTGTGATCTCTGTCTGACAAATAAATAAATAAAATCCTAAAAAAAAAAAAACTCTCAAAAATCCTACTCCTTCTAGACAAATGACCAGAAAAGATGTAATCTAGTAAGAAAAAAATTAGACATAAGTCACCCTATGCCATGGGAAAAAAAATCCAACATCCTGTTGGGGTAAAAAAGGCCAATTTCAACCCCATCAGCACAGGTTGAGTATTGAGACTTCCATCCAGGCCCAGCTATAATTAGGTAACCCTCCCCCACCCCCACCTAAGTAGTATCAGAGAAGGGCGCATAGGGATCTTAGACTTTCATCCCCAACCAGTGATAACGAGGCACCCTCTTCCTTCTTACCAGAATGGTGTCAGAGGAGGCCAAGTGGGGAATTTGCACCACTATTCATCAATAACAAGGTACCTAAAGAAGAACAGAATGAACATTTTAGACTGACTAATACAACAACGAACACAAAAAATTCAATGAATGAGTTTGACAATAGGAAGAAGATAAAAGAAAGAATCAGTGAACCTGAAACTAGAACAGTAGAAATTACCCCATCTGATCAAAAGAAAGAAAATAAATAGAAAAGAAGGAGGAGGAGGCAGAAAAGGAGAAGAAGAAGAGGAGGAAGAAGAAGAAGAAGAAGAAGAAGAAGAAGAAGAAGAAGAAGAAGAAGAAGAAGAAGAAGAAGAAGAAGAAGAAGAAGAAGAAGAAGAAGGAGAAGAAGAAGAAGAAGAAGAAGAAGAAGAAGAAGAAGAAGAAGAAGAAGAAGGAGAAGAAGAAGGAGAAGAAGGCAATGACAATGACAACAGAACAACAACAAACAACAACAGTCACCCAAGACCTTGGAAATGCAAAGATCTAACATTCATGTCATCAGAGTTCCAGGAGAGGAGAAAAGGATGAGGCTAAAAACGTACTTGAAAAACAGACTGAAAATTTCCTAAATTTGGTGAAAGACATAAGCCTATGGAATCAAGAAGCTATCAAACCCCAATGGGACAAACCCAAAGAAATCTATGCCAAAGCACATCATAATCAAGTGATGAAACTAAAGACAAAATAAATTTTGAAAGCAATTTAAAAATATATATATATACCACCTTACCTAGAGGTGAAAAAATGGAATGATGGAGGATTTTTCATTAGAAACCATGGGGCCAGAAGAAAGTAGCACAACATTTTTTAAGTCCTGGTAAAAATAGAACTGTCACCTCTGTGAATTTATCCTTCAAGAGCGAAGGGAAATAAAGACATCCTAATAAAGAAAGACTAAGACAATCTATCACCAGAAAACCTACACTAAAAGAATGACAAAGTAAGTTCTTAAAACAGAAAGGAAATGATAATTTAAAAAAAAGAAATTTTTGAACATCTAGAAAGAAAAAAACAATGAAAAAGAGGAAGTGTGGGATACAAGGGGATGTGTGGAAGACAGGAAACTCAACCACATTCGGCCGGGCTTGTGGAGACCTAAACATTGTTCAAGATACTGTGGAGTTCTAGAGATCTGGTCAGTTTGCATCTTCAGAGACTGTACCCATTGTTCTCTGTTCCAAGTGGTTGTTCTTTCTGTTTCTTTACTACTCCTGCTGCCACTGATTCTTAAGAGGATTGGAGTAGCCAGGCTAACCACCAGGAAGTACACACTGCCTCTGGGAGAGAGAACAGTTCTACCAGGTTACTTAATTGGACGCTGGCTAGCCTCATCAGGACTGACTTTGATCAGTTATCTATCTCTGATCGTACAAGCAGGTAATGGAGTCACATGACTCTGAACAAGGTGATTGATGATCAAGAAATTCCTGTGGATGAACCTTGGCTGCCCTGGACACTCCAAGATTTCAGAGGCATAAGAAATAAAGCCAGCAGAAACATTGTTGGGAAAAAAAAAAAGAATTATTGGTATATGTGATGACATCAATGAATATGAAGCACATTTTACCAAGTGAAAGAATCCAGAGTTGAAAGGCTCTAATGGTATCTGATTTCATTAATGACATTCCAAAAAGGAAAAACTATGAGGTTGGAGAACTAATCAGTGGTGGCCAGGGAATGAGAGAAGTCAACTGCTTGTAAAGGGACAAGGCAAGGGATTTTAAAGGGTGGTGGAATTGTTTGGTATCATGATTATAGTGAGGGATCTGTAACTCCAAGAATTTTTACTGTATGCAAATTTAAGAACGAAACATCATAAAAATACTTCTAAAAATTAGGTTTCATAGTTCTATAATCCTTGGTTCTTGATACTTTCTGACAGATGGGAAAGTATTATTAATCACATACAGAAAGAGAGTTAAAGGGCAGGCACTAAGTAATTAGAAAGTAATCAAAATTTTAGCTGTCCTATAAGCTCCTTACGCAAGCACTAATCTCTAATCCTTCTTTAGTGTTTCTTAAAATACCTTTGAGTAGGAAGACACACATCAGAGACACATTTCCTCTACATTCGGATTCTCCTAGACCGGGATTCCCACTCTGATGAATACACAGTGGACCCCAGAGAGGAACTCCCTAAATGTGAAGAAGGAAGGTACAAGGCTCTCCCCCATCTTCTCCTAATATCCAATAATATTTATGCCTTTTCCAGAACATTGTTAATCTTGAAAAAAATAACTTATTAACTAAAAATACAATACTTCCTTTCAGAAAATAAGGAAGTGAGAACAGTACTAAACTCATTTCATTAAGCCAGTTTTACCCTCATAAAAATTTTTAACACTAAAACCAAAGACAATAAAAAGGAAAAATACTGACCAATCTCTCATAAATTTAGATGTAAAAATCATTTTTTTTAAAGATTTTCTTTATTTATTTGACAGAAAGAGACAGCAAGAGAGGGAACACAGGCAGGCGGGAACAGGAGAGGGAGAAACAGGCTTCCCACTGAACAGGGAGCCTGATGCAGGGACCCTGAGATCATGACTTGAGCCAAAGGCAGAAGCTTAACAACTGAGCCACTCAGGTGTCTCTAGATGTAAAAATCCTTATCCTTAACGAAATAATAGCAACTCAAATGCAGGAATGTACAAAAATAATAATACACCGTGATCAAGCTTAATTCCATGTATGGAATCAAGATTAATTCCATGTATGCAAGACTATTTAAAGCCTAATCAACTAACATAATGCACTATATCAATAGCCTAAAGAAGAAAAATCATATAATCATATCAATTGATATAGAAATGCACAGAAAATGCATTTGGCAAAACCCAGTGCCCATTTATGATAACTCTCAGCAAACTAGAAATAAAACTCAATTCAAAAAAAAATCTTCAAAATAAACCAGTCAACCAAATAATAATAATAATAATAATAATAAAAACACTGCAGTTTACGTCATATTTAATTGTAAAAGACTGAATGCTTTTTCTCTAAGGTGAGGGACAAGTCAAGGATGTGTGCTCTCATCACTCTTATTCAACATGGTACTGAAAGTTCTGGCCAATGCAATCAGGCATGAATTAAATAGAAAGCATATAATTTGGAAATGAGAAATGAAGCCACTTCTATTTACAGATGACATGATTATCTACATAGAAAAACCTTAAGGAATCTTCATTTTAAAACTATGCTGTAACTAATAAGTGAGTTCAGCAAGGTTGAAGTATACTAGACTAATACAGAAAAATCAATTGCATTTATACATAACAATGAATAAATGAAAACTAAAACTTAAAAAGTAACATCATTCACAATTGCTCTAAAGAAAATGAAATACTTAGGTGTAAATCTAACAAAGCATGCATAAGACTTGTATGATTAAAAACTACAAATTCTAATTTTCTAAAAACATTTTATGATTTTATTTATTTATCTGACAGAGAGACATCACAAGTAGGCAGAGAGGCAGGCAGGGAAAGAGGGGGAAGCAGGCTCCCTGCTGAGCAGAGAGCCCAAAGCGGGCCTTGATCCCAAGACCCTGGAATCATGACCTGAGCTGAAGGCAGAGGCTTAACCCACTGAGCCACCCAGGTGCCCCTAAAAACATTTTAAAAGAGAGAGTGAGTAAGCACAAGCAGGAGGAGCAGCAGGCAAAGTAAGAAGCAGGCTCCCCATTGAGCAAGGAGCCTGATGTGGGACTCAATCCCAGAACCCTGGGATCATGACCTGAGCTGAAGGCAGACACTTAGCTGACAGCCACCCAGGCGCCCTACAAAATCTAATTTAAAAGAAATCAAAGCAGACCTAAATAGTTGAAAAAACACACCATGCTTATGGATTAGAACACTCAACATAGTAAAGGTATCAATTCTCACTAAATTGATCCATGTTTATTACAATTCCTATCAAAATTCCATCAAGGTTTTCTGTAGACATAGAAAAGTTTATTCTAAAATGCATAGCCAAAACAAATATTGAAAAAGAAAAAAGTAGGGTGGGAGGGAATCACTCTTCCTAATGTAAAACTTACTACGTAGCTACAGTAGTCAAAACAGTGTGGTATGGACTGAGCAACAGACACACAGATCAATGAAACAAAGTAAAGAACCCAAGTGTAGATCCACAAAATATGCCCAATTAACTTGTGGCAAAGGTGCAAAAGCAATTAACTGGAAGGGGGACAGCCTGTTCGACAAATGGTGCTGGAGAATGAACATCTAAATCCCGGACAAATGAGGCTGAGCATTGACATTTTGTCCGTGGACATCAGAAACAAAACAAAACAAGTGAATCTTACACCTCACACTTTATGTGCCTAAAATTCCACACTTAACTGCCATACATTGTATGAAAACTAGCTTAATGTGTACCACAGACTTAAAGGTGCAAAGTAAATCTATAAAGATTTAGGGGAAAAAACTAGGAGAAAATCTTCAGGGCCTGCGTCCTTCAGGACTAAGCAAAGATGTCTTAGACTTGCCAGCGAAATTACTTAACAGGGAAATCTGATATATTTGACCTCGTCAAAATTAAAACTTTCACTCTGAAAAACCCTGTTGAGAGAATAGAGAGAACAACAATATGCTGGGAGCAAATATTTGCAAATTACACACCCAACAAGGGATTTGCCTCTAGAATATACAAAGAACTCTCAAAACTCAATATTCAAAAGGCGAACATGCCAGTTAGAAAATGGGCCCAAAATACAAATAAACATTTCACTGTAAGAGAATACACAGATGGCAATTAGGACGTAAATAGATGTTGTCCATAATCCTCCATTAGGGAAACACAAATTAAAGCCACAATGAGGAAATGAATCAAGTATGGCTCTCTGCGAGGAGAGCATGCCTGTAGAGACAACACCTGCTGCAATGGGAACCTACTTCTCCTGTAAGGATTAGCAGGGGACAGAGAACAAAAGAGTAGGGAGAAGAGTCTGGAGTGGTGCAAGGGTCACCAGTTATCGGATAACATAAAAGTTACCTCAAAATTTGGCAGCTCATAAAAGTAAACATCTGTTATATCCCATGGTTTTTGAGGGTCTGTTGGGGAGTAGTGAAGCTGGGTGGTTCCTGGTCCGGGTCTTTCATGAGGCGACAGTCAGGCTGCTGGGACTGGTGGGAGGATTCACTTCCTACATAGCTCACTCGCACAGCTGTTAGCAGAAATCCTCATTTCTCACCATGTAGACCACTCTGCATTGTCGCTCATACGTCACTTCGCTGTCCCTATGACATGACACCTAGCTTTCCTCAGAACCGCTGATCCAAGAGATCAAGAGAGAAGGCACGATGTCTTTTATAACATAACCTCGGAACTGACACAGCATCACTTCTGCCATGCTCTATTGGTCCCACAGACCAAGCCTGATACAAGATGATCAGGGTCGATAGCAGGATCATTGGGGCCATCTTGGACGTTGATTACCACAAGGAGCACACCTGCAGCACATGGCAAATGCTTCCATTTTATTGTAGATGGGTAAAAGGTCCCTAGAAGTTTCAGATGGAAGGAATGATCTGGTCATGCGTATGCTTCTTACTCTGACTACTCTAAGGAGAATAAAGCATGAAGCTATTACGAAAGTAGAAAACATTCAGAGACTGTTCTAGAAGTATCTGAAGGCATGGTGATGGTAGAGCTAGGCTGCTAGCAGAGGAGGAGATGAGAAGTAATCAGCAGGTTATATATTGAAAGTAGAGCTTGCATAAGATGGGATTTTCCTAGATGTCAGCAACTTCTCTTTTTATACTCTCTTGGGGTGGTCTCATCCGTTTATGTGGTTTAAGACAGTGTTTCTCAAACATCACAACTTACCTGCAGAGTGTTTTAAAGCAGATTCCTAACTCCAGCCCTAGAGATTCTGATAGCTGGAGCTGTCCTGATAATTTGCATTTCTAACAAATTCCTGTGTGATTTCCATCTGCGGATCCACAGACCACACTTTGGGGAACCTGGTTGAAACTACTACCCATAACCCGACGAATCAGTAGTTTAGAGTTGAAATCCAGGATTATATATCTTTCTGTCTGTCAAAAATCACCTCCTAGAAATGGCATGATTGTTTTCAAACTCAACATGTCCAAACTCGAGTCATAACCTCCCCTGAGACATTTGTCTTTTCTTTCGTATTTTCCAAATCAGTTGGTGATACCACCAAGGATTCTGTCATTCTTACAGAAATCTGTTAAGTCCTCACTCCTCCCCATCCTCATCCTTCACATCCCTCCAATCACCTAGTCATGCCAACTTCACCTGAGTATTTCTTAGAGCTGACCCCCTCTGTCCATCCCTACTCTGAATGCTGCTCTAGTTCAGGCCTGAACAGTCTCCAAACTGGTTTTGTCAAACCCATGAACACCACTACCAGAGTAAACTATCGAGTAAAACACAAAACTCGTCATGTGTCTCCTTTACTTTCAATGGCTCTCCATCGCTGACAGGATCAAGATCAAGTGCCTTATTTGCAGAGCATGAGAGGTCCGCTGTAAGGAAGACCCTGTGCCTGTCCTGCTCAGGCACATTTATTATCCTTATCTAATGTTCACTTTGAAGTCCAGCAACCTCGAGCTGCTCCTTTATAATTCCCTGCAAATACCACACCATTTTAGGACGCCATGCCTTTGCTCATGGTTTCCCTTTCCTCAAATGCCTTCTCCTCCACCTCCAACCCTTCCCATGTCAAGTAGCCAACATCTCCTCTCCTTTGTGGACTTAGCGTTGGAATCGCTTCCTCCAAGAAGCCTTTCTTGATGTCCTTACTAACTTCTCTTGAAACCTCCTGTACAGTTCTTTTCCTAAGCACACACAAAAAATCTAATTTGTTTATTTCTGTCTTCCTCATTACATTGGTAGCAACATGAGGTCTAGGACTGTGCCTTAGAAGTGGATTTATCTCTGACCTTGTGCACAGGTCCTGGAATATAGTTGGGTGGGAATTCTTAAGGGCTTGTTGAATTTGTTGAATTTGGAAATGAACCTTTATGCCAAGGCCATGAACCCCTTCAGAATGTAGTTCAATATGTCATATATATATATGCATATATTTACATATATATTTATATAAATACATATATTTACATATATTTATATATTATATAAATATATAATATAATATTATATATACATTATATATAATATTATATAAATATATTATATTTTTATATTTATTAAATTAAATGTTATATAAATATTTACATATATTTATATACTATAAATACATATATATTTACATATATACATATATATGACATTGAACTACATATATCATATATATATGATATAGATTCCTTTCTTATATATGACAGAGAAAATTTGGTCTCAGTGACCTCTATGGATACATGACTATACTCACATTCCATTTGTTCTTCCCCAAGGCAACATACTAACCAGAGGAAAGAGATGGAATGGGGGTGCAGAATGTAGTCATTTCTATCTTATTTAGACAGATACATATCTACTCGAGAACTTTCCTCAGTTTCTTGCATTATTCAGCCAAGTATCATGCTAGCTGCTCCAAGGAATACAAGACAAATAAGACACAGCCCTTTCCTCACACCTTTTATATTTGGATGGAGAAATAACTCTACTATTCAGAAAATAATCACATAACACAAAGCAGTGCCTACTAAAGTCCTAAATTATATTGTACAAATAGTGCATGCTCTAGATCAGAAAAAATATAACACACTTGTCCTGGATCAATGCTGGAAAGAAGAAGAAGGTAGGTGCCTGGGTGGCTCATTTGGCTAAGCGTCTCTTTTTGGCTCAGGACATGATCCCAGGGTCCTGGGATGGAGCCCCGCATCAGGCTCCCTGCTCTGCAAGGATGCTCTGATGGCGAGCACTTAGATGAAAATGACTCGCTGTTAGTCAATTTCATATGTGGTTTGCAGTAATAAGCATCAGAATGTCCTGTGGAATTGATGATGCTGATGATTTTCTTAGCTTCGATCATTTATTGAGTATTGAACACCCTGCTGGATGCTTTCTCACACATCATTTCTAACCCTTCCAGCGATGCTGAAGGTTGATGTGCCTCTTTTACAGATGCGCAAACTGAGGCTCCAAGAAAAAAAAAAAATATGGCCCAGGGATACACTGATGGGAAGACACAGAGCCAGGACATCTGTCTAACTGTAGCTCCCCACTCCCCAGCCCCAGCCTGCTTTTGGTGCCCGGTGGACACATTTCACAATGGACAGCTTTCAGGGTGGAAAGTCTTCTCTGAGAGTTGGTTGTCTCAACTTGGAGCCTCAAAGAAATACGTCTGTGCAAAAAGGGGAAGTGTTAACAGTCTGCCTCAGTCTTTTGTCACTTTTTGAGGTTCACGGCAAAGGCACCGCCCCATGGAAGAGTTGTCCAGAATTTACCTTTCAGTCGTGTGCTTGTAACAACAAAGAAAAACTGGGAAATATTTCAGAGGTTTGATGATTGTTCTGGAGACTTTCATGCAGGTTTCCAAGTTCTGTTGATTTCATTTGGCAGCACAGGACTAAGGTCCTTGGTGTAAGAGCTTCCTTGCGGCCGTGACAGGCACAGTCCTGCATCTGAAGAAGCTTAAATATGGGGAACGGAGTCTGGGTGCATAACACATCTTTGTCAGCATGGGCTGGAAGCAGAGTGTCTCCCCTCATGGGCCTCTTCAAAGAGTCTCTTCGTCTGTTTCCCCCGCTGATAAATACAGGTGCACAGTGGATAGTGATGGAGGAAAAATGAGAAATGGGAATTGCGGGGCATCCCGGCCCCGACTGTGATGTCAGGAAGTACTTTAGGAAAACATGGTAGTTGTCCTCCAACTAATGGAAAGCCCATGGCTGTATCATCAAGAAGGGACTTTCAATGAGCAATTCTTAATCCTTTCGAGGTCATGGACTCCTTTGAGAATTTGCTGGAAATTATGAATGCTCTCTCCTCCCCTAGTAAATACACACAAACTGCACACATACCTAATGATGTTACAGACATTTTCCTTCCAATGTCCATGCCCAATGCAGTGCATTGAGAAAAATTGTGGAGACACGTTGGGCTTGACAGGGGAAGAAGGAAAAAAAAAAAGCCTTGTTTGACTAATGACATCTCCCTAATAGCATGGGAAATGGGGAATGGAATGTGGACTATGAATCTACCATTCCCAATTTTTAAATCCTCTTTGTTCTAAATAATTTATTTTTACCTATGTTATTTTTTCATTGTCCCTCCTAGAACATAACTGCCACAAGAGAGCAGAGAGTTTTGTAGTCTACTGCTGTTATGCTGGCGCCTAGAACAGTAGCTGAAAAAATAAAGGTGCTCCGCGAATGTTATTGAGAGAAGAAATGCATCCCCTCTTGGGAGCACCAGGTTACAAAATTTACTCTCTCCCATGTGAATTAGTGTTTGCTTTGATTTAGAATGCATCCCCTCTTGGGAGCACCAGGTTACAAAATTTACTCTCTCCCATGTGAATTAGTGTTTGCTTCTATCTTAGCATTTTAGGAAATTTACAGACGAAGTCTGTATTGGGTTTTCAGGACTTTTGCTATATTTAATTATATACTGTTTTCTTTTTTCTTATTTGCCTAGATTCATCTCTTTTCTCCCACCAAATAACCATACTCTCGGCTGTTTCAGTTCCCGTGACTAAAGATGTATTTGGTGGCATCAATTTACAAAATAAAGGGAACAAGACGCAGCACGTTCAAATGACAGCAAAATAAATGTCAGTTTCTCCAACTGTATTTGCTTAATTAGTCAGCTCTACGCATATCGAAACAGTGTAAATACGGAATATGGAAGTGTTCATATAAATAAGCTTTTTTTTTTTATTGACAGCAGCTATGGAGTGTATGAAATCAATGTGGCTGGACTACTTAAGAACTGCTTGTTCCTTTAGAGGGTTTAAATATGGCCCCTGCAACTTGTTCCCATTTAAATGACTTCACAAACCATTTCTCTAAATAGGGTACGAAGTCGGTTTTCGTACTTGTTAAATTACCACAAATTCTGTGTTACAAGACTGTGAATTAATGAAGTCTTAAGCTATTTTGTAATCCTCATTCCTAGGTTTAATCGAAAACAGTGCTTTACTTCTTTTTTAATTAAAAAAGTAGTGAAAACTACAAGTAACATTTGATTGTGCTGCAGTGCAAAGCTACGTTTTGAAATGATAACCAACAAAACTCCAAAAAACCTGTTTGAGGGCCAAGTACACACAGTTAACATTTATAATTCCTTAGCGCTCTGCATCGGCTGCCAGCAAACTTTCAAGATATCTGGCCGATAAGAAAGCTGGCAGAGACCACATAGGAACAGAAGTCAGTGATACGAAGTAAAGCTCATGCGAATTTACTGCGGCTGGTTTTCGGCTACTTGCCTCAGTTAAGTTTATGCACTGCAATGACTTCATTTTTTTCAGCATATCTGCACAATGATCCTCAGTGCTCAGAGGCTATGGCCTCGATGCCCTTGCACGAGAACTCACGCATATCCACGTTCACACTCACACGGGTGGTCATGCTCACACCTGTGCCATTACTTGACAAGAACACTGTTCCGTTGACTGATCAAGAGATACGCAGTGCAAAGGAACAGGATTTGAGACAGCCCAGGGTTTCCTCTTCGAGTAGGTTTAAAACATTTTTTTCCTCACTAACTTCCTTCCTGTTCTAACTGCCAGAACTCAGAAGTCAGAGTGAGAGACAGAGGCACCCCAGAGAGCCGTGAGCCACTGAATGTAAGTTGAAAATACCTCGGGGTGAGGGAGGCTACCGGTGGGCACAGGCAAACGCAGGCGATCTCTCAACCAGGCGACCACCCTCTCCAGTTTATTTTTTTTAGATTATCTTTGAAACCGATAAGAAAGTACTAACGAGGCGGTTTGCAGAGAAGGGGAAGTCAGAGCAGAGAATCTTCGCAATGACTCAGGGGAGAGAGCTCGGGGAAGGAGGGGAGGGTGCGCCCCGCAGCAGCCGGGGGATGAAATCCTGAGAGTGTGGGAAAACGGCCAGGAGTGTAACTCCTGAGGAGTGCCCAGAGGGGTTTCCTACAAGGTAGGGGTGGGCATCCAGCCAAGTTCCAAAGCGAAAAGACTGTGGACCCAAACTCGTGTGGAACGAGCTAGTAGATGAAGGGTTGCTGCTGGGGTGGAGATATGTGGTTTCCTGTTTTTAAGTAGATGTAAAGAGACTGATTGAAAGGAAAAAAGATAAAGACTCAAAGCTGTCAAACATTAAACTGTTTTCCCCTAAAGAATTTTTCTGGTGATATAAGAGAAATGCATAATGAAAGCCTTCCTTTGAGTACTATGGGATTTAACAATCAAAGGGGAGGTAATGGTAGAACACGTTGTTATTTACTCATTTGTCACAGTGGAATCGATTTCTACCATTAAAAAAACCACTTATTAAATTCCTACAGTCAGGGCACCAGAGTGGCTCAGTCGGTTAAGCATCTGCCTTTGGCTCAAGTCATGATCCCCGGATCCTGGGATTGAGTCCTGAGCCTGCTTCTCCCGCTGCCTGCTGCTGCCCCTGCTTGTGCTCCTTTCTCTCACTCTGTCTCTGTCTCTCCCTCTCTGGCAAGTAAATAAATATCTTAAATATAAATATGATCTATCTATATAAATTCCTGCAGTCAGATGGGCAGAAAGTTCATTCCTGTTATTGCTAAGAAAAAAAAAACAACTTTACATCCCAGAGGACTAAAAGCAGAGAAGGCACCAAATAATTTATTAAGAGATAGGTTCTACAAAAATCCAATTAGCCTCCTAGGATATCTGAACCGTGAGCCTTCAAATTATTAAGGACTGAATTTGGCGACCATTAGAAGTGCCTTAGGGATGATCTGAAATTCTTCCCTTTAGAGGCGGCCCCAGTCAGCATGTTTTATGAACCTAGTCTGTTATTCCACTCTAGACTTAGGGTCACTTGTGGCCTGGGTCTGATCAGCCCCTGGCTGTTCTTCCAAGCACGGTCCAGGAAGGCAGACTGCTCTCTCAGAGAGATCCACTCCACAGTCACCCTTTCACATGGAGACCAAGAGTCACCGAAATCAGGGTTGGCGTGTTGGAGCCTCCCTGCAGGAATGATCAAGCAGGGGAAATCCAGAGTTCGGTGCCCAGGCAGACATCGCGGATCCTTGCCATCGCTTTGTTTTGTTAAATGTACAAGAAAACGTCCCTCCCAAATCCAAATGTGACACAAGCGTAGTAATAAGATCATCTTACTCTTCTGTGAGATGGGCAGAGAGTTCTGAGAGAAGAGTTCCTTTTCCATTCAGGATGCTCAGACCTGTCACGTGTGGAATCACCATGCTCCAGCTGAACCAAAGCTGATGGACACATTCGGGCACCTTCCAGGGATGGGGGTTTAGTCCTTGCTTGTTTGGGAGAGCACGACTTTGTCCCTGGGGAAGTAGGCTGGGAGCAACATTGAGGTTCTGTTGTCAGTGGAAGGTCACCACAGCGAAGTCATTCTGACGGGAAGATCAGCCCAGGCCAATTTATGGGAGCACAATATAGTACAAATTTCAGCTAGCGGCCCCAGGGACTAGAAACAAAGCAGATAAAGAAAAAGAACCAACATCCGTTGAGTGCCTTCTCTATGTCAAGCCTGGTGGTAGAAACTTTCCAATTTGAATCCTGAGAGGACAGTAAGGCTCAGAAGTGTTCAATTATTTGACTAAAGTCACCAAAAAAATAAAAAATAAATAAAAAATAAAAAATAAAAAAAAGAACCAACAGCTACAATGCCTTAGAAGGACATTTTAAGAAATGTCCCGGGGGGTGTATTTTCTGTAATGCCACATTCTGGGCGTCCTTATTCATAGGCAGTGTTATGCTGTCTGGGGCCCTGGATGAGAGGCCATGCCCAGGGGTGGCTCTCATGTTGAGCCTGTGACTTCAACGTTTATCCTTTAGTAAGCACTTCCCCAATCGCTCTGGGCCATGTCACATTCTGGTGTCCACAGCCAGAGAGAGCTGGTACAAATTCACCTGAGTTTTTCTCAGCACCCGTGGTTACAGGTCATGTCTTTACCCCTTTTCATGCTGAATTTAAAACGTCTGTGACTGTCTCACGTTATGGCAGTCTAGTCTTTTTGCTTAATAATGGCTCCCTTGCTGCAGTTTTGTCAAGGATTATTTAAAACAAATATTTGTGAAAATGCCCAGCGTAGTTAACTTCACAGGGCAGACACCCAGCAAGGTTGAATGGGGCCACGGAGTTCTTTCTCCTTTTGCATAGAAATCTGGATTAGAAGAGTATACTGTGAGTGTGCCAGGAAGCAAGAGTGTTTCGTTGCTCCCACCCAGGGAAATGTTAAAGAATTCTGCTTCTAGTCATGTGTATTGTTCTCTGGATTGATTTTGATGTTTATTTTATCTAACAAGACACCATCCTCTCAGGCACAGAGTTGGTTCTCCTCATTCAGCTTTGCTCTTTCAGATGGTCTTCACAGAGCTAACAGGGTAGAGAGCAGCCCTGAGGAGCTCAGGAGGCACCAACCCTCCATGTTGCTAAGGAACACTGAGAAACCACAGAGGACTCCAGAACCAAGACAGCTTCTGGTGTCCCAAGGGATCAACTTGGAGTCCCCAAATAAGCCCAGTCACCAGGCTGGCAGCAAAGCAGACCCAAATCCTTGACCGGCTCTGACATGCCAGCCATCCTTCAGGGATGGCCCAACTCTCCACGGCCCACTCCAGAGCAGCAGCCCCAGGTTTAGTGAAAGTGGGACGTATCCTTGTCAGCAGGGAGAGGACATGACAGGGTGACAGAGAATACTAATGCTTGCATCAGCACTTCTCTGATGGAAATCCCCCTACTTCTGGTACTTCCATATTTTGCTGTCCCTTTGTTATCTCCACCTCTTCTCTCTCATATTCATGACCTGTGCATCTAGAAGCATCATCTAGCAACTTTGGAACACGAGATTGTTCTCATAATTTTGCTCCAGAGCCAAAGGAAATTCTCTCCATTGGCTGCGCCTGTTGTCTTTTGTCATTTCTCGTCATTCATGGATCAACTCTGGCTTCAATTAGGAAAGGGAGCAATAAATAGAATCTAAAATTAAGTTGTTCATGAGGAAGCTTTTTAAAGAAACATAATAGTGATATTCCCATTTTAAGCTTGATTCAGTTAATAAACAGTTCTTGCAATTCCCAGAACAACTTGTGTCTTCCGTACTCCTCAAAGAAACAAAATCTATTTTTAAGATGGAAGGAGTGGACATTGTCAACACTGCAGCGCCAAGGGAAAGCATTCGGTGCTGAGGGAGCCAGATACCTCACTTCACAGAAGCTGTGCGACAGGGCAGACCACCCCACAGAGCAGGGAGCAGAGGAAGAGAACGGGTAGTTCAGTGAACATCTACTATTGGCCAGGATCGTCTGAGAACTTTTCATGTGTTTCCTCCAACTCTTCAACCCCATGAATAGAGATCATTATTTCCACACTACTGGTGGAAAATCTGGGGCTCAGTGAGGCTGATCATTTGCTTCGTTAGGTCCTGTAATAAGGCAACGCAGAACCACATTGTGAATCTCTGGCCCACCAGACTCCAAGTCCAGATCCTAGTAGGCCTTGAAAATCACCTTTCTTTGAAGTAGCCAGGTGATCTGTTTCATCTAAACTCAAGAGTTTCACCTTTTCTTTCCCTCTGCTTCTTTGGAACTGCATCACTGAGCCAGACAAGGGTGCTCTATCCTGAGATTGGTGCAAATTCTTAAGTTCGGTATCTTGAACATTTCACTGGATTTGCAAGCAAAACCACCATTGTGTGCTATGGCGTAGTCATGCCACGAGTAACTTGTCCTAATTTAATGTGGCACTTTAATTGAGCCTGAGAGGATTAAGTTCCTATCTCAGCACACCTCGTGCTTACACTGCCTGCCTGCCTAGCAAACAGGAGGGTGTGAAGGGTTCACTGTGAAAATTCATCTGTGGAGGCATCTGTGAAGCAGGAGATGAAGATAATGAGTAGGAAGCGCACACACACACACACACACACACGCAACCAATATGTAGTTTGGGTCTTGATGGAGTGCACACTAGCCTTATTCAACACATAATTCTTCAGTCTCCATTTCACTTTTACTGTGTCAAAAAACCAATGTCAAAATGCCCTCCAAGCAAACAAAACACTTCTGCTCTTTGAACAGTGGGTGAGCTGCAGAGGAAGGTGAGAAAAGGCCAGCCAGAATGTTCTACACAGATGAACTGGGTTCTCCCCAACCCCACCTCCACTTCCTCTTTTCTTTTCTCATTTCAGAGGCTTCTTTAAATAAAGGAGCATTCAAGTCATTGAATTAGGAAGAGGCCTCAGAGGTCCTTCTAAGGCAATGATTTCATTTTGCAGAGGACAAAACTGGAGCGCAGAGAGGTTCAGGGACTTGTGCAGGGGTTCACGGGACAGAGTGGCCCTGAAACCCTCTCTATGTGATGCCTCCCTGCCTTGCTAAAGCCTGCAGAGTCTTGCAAAGAAGCACATTTCCCACTGCCTGTGCACCCTCAGGATAGATTCCCAAGATGACTAATGGGTTCTATAATTTCATTTTTACTTCTTACTTAAGACAGCTGGAGCAACAGAGCATAGCACCTGCAAGCCAGACAAGATGGCAGAGATGGCAATTCTGCCCCTTATGCAATAGGTCTTCTTCTGCAAGTTTCTCATCTGAGCTTCAGTTTCCTAACCTGTAGAAAAGCATGATGACCATGCCCGCCCTCGAGGCTGTAGTGAGAACTGATGAGCTAGTCCTCAGGACAGCATTTAGCATTATGTATGATAACTATTATAATTATCATCATCAATAACAAAGCCAGTTGTTCTTTGGATGATACTCGAAGGTAGTTGTAGAATTTCCATAAAACGCCTATTCTCCCTTTCCTGGGCATATTCCACTGCAAAATGAGGGGATAAAGAGAGAAGACTCATATGTGTGGTCAATATATACATAGTTTACATGTATATTTATATGTTTACATGTATAGCACACACATAGTTTGGGAAATCTGTAAGCCATGATGGCTGAGGCTTTGGCAGAATCCAGGGTTCCTCAGAGATGAACTGTGAAATTAAAAATGCTGGTTCTTTTGGGACTTCAGACAAATGTGAGATAATGAAACAGTGATTGGATAAGTCTCTTCTGTACACAAGTGAAATAAGGTAATTGGATGTGTGCAACTCAGCTGATGCATGTCCTCAGGGCAGAACAAATCTACAGATGGAGAACTTAGAAAGGGAAAGCACCTAGAGGTGGTCTGCTCCAACCCCCAAACCTCAAGAGAAGGAGAATAAGCACCACAGTGGGTAAACCAGTTGCTCAGGGTGTGACAGCTGATTATAGCCAAGCCAGAACCAACACCTGTGCATGGTGGGAACTAGTTCAATGAAGAGATAATTATCCAAAATCAGGTAGATTGACCTCAGAACCCTTCCCCTCAAGAGCTGTGCCCTATGCACCCTTGCTCCTCTGCCAGGCTGGGTGTTCATATTCTCTCAGATACAGATGTTACCTGATACCTCCTGCTTTTACATATCCAGTGTTTGGGGTCTGATAGACATGATCCTTGGCTGGAAGCTAGTTTGGGTCACTGATGCCGCCAGGCCTCCAAAACAAGAAAGCTTCCACTGTAACACTCAACTCTCTGCTTCATGTTTCCAAGAAGTCACAGTTTCAAGGTCATGTTTCTAATCTTGGACTCTAGTAAAGTCTATGAGCCTCTGGATTGCATGTAGCATCTCATGGGCATATTCTTTTTTTCCTTTTGTGAGGATTGTGACTTTCACCAGATCTTTAAAAAGACCTGTAATTTCCAGAAAGATTAAGAACCATCAATCAAACCTTGGTGGTTGTCCATCCCACAGCTCCTTCTCCACTTTGGAGAGTAACTTAAATACCACTAAGTGGTAAAGCACTGAGCCTTATAAAGAGTAGGTTCTCACCAAATATTATGCTTTAAAGAAGCTTTGCTTGAGAATTGCTTTTCCACTTCTTTACTTGTTGTATTAGTATCTTCTCATCTTTTTCTAATCTGCTTTCCAGATTGAGCTGGTTTGGGGTCATTTGGCTTCGTATCATTTTTTCATATGCTATATATTTAAATCAAATGATTTTAATGTGGTCCTGAATTTCCTCCTCTTTACTGCAACAATTTTATATAGAATCTCATATTATCTTCTGCTCTTACCTGTCTTTTAAATAAACTTACATTTCATTTGTATGAACCAATTATTGAATATCTGTTTCCAATGAGTCAAGGAAATTTATAATTGACACAAGTCTCAGATTTACTAATAAGAATATCTAGATCTAGATGACTGAGAAATTGACTTGCCAATGATCCCACAAATGTTGTTGAATCCTGTCTTAGATCATGTCTTTGTCTTTTTCTCTCCCTTTCTCCCCCCCCCCTTTCTCTCTCATTCACCTTTCAAAATTGAGATTTCAAGATGCAGAATAACAATTTCCTGCAGATTATAGAAATCACCTGCACTAGGTAATGGGTGGGTGTGATGTTATGTTCTGATGGTCAGACTTCAAGCAGATGACTTGTCAGAACCAAGCGATATATTCCAGAGAGTCCTAAGAGGGTCAAGACATCCTCATGTGTAGATAGGTTTCCTGATGATCTGTTCACACATATTTTTCTTAAGATTTTATTTATTTATTTGAGAGAGAGAGTGGGAGGAGGAAGAGAGCAGGAGGAAGAGAGACAAGATTCTGCACTGAGCGTGCAGCCAGACGTAAGGCTCGATCCCAGGATCCTGAGATCATAAGCTGAGCCAAAACCAAGAGTCAGACACTTAACTGACTGAGTCACTCAGGCATCCCTGTCCACATGTATGTTGTGTGATGTCCATTCTGGGTATCTGGGCAGATTCCTGGGTGTCACCAAAAGAGAACCTCTCTCTTCTAACTAATCTCATTTGGGCTGCTCTTCATCTTCCCCTTAATGATTGTCCTCAAGCTACCACAACCCACTGCATTCTTCATTATTTTTCCAACCAGTTCATTCACTTTCCCTGAGTGTTGTTTGGAATATGAGTTGAGCTGGTCATGATGTTTTTTATGCTGTTCTTGAGAGGCTCAGTTATGAATGGTGCTGAGTTTTCCACTGAGACAAGGGTTGCCATAGGAACAAACCTGCATGCTTCCTTCCTGCACAGGAAGTGGACCTGGGCATTGCAGTGCTGTTTGCAGACTTGATCAAGTTCATGGTGTTTGGCTTCTTATTTTGTTAGAAGAGGATTGATGAGCCAAGAGATATCATTTCTTTTTATTCTCTGTTTTTTCCTTCTTTTTCTGTTAAAATTGTTTTTGTTTGACTTTACTTCCAAATTATTCTCCTTTCTGATGCCAGTGATGGAGACTTTGAAACTCAAAACCACAGCTGATTTTGGCCGGAGATAGCTTCACCCCCTGGGGGACTTGACAGAGGTTTGCAGAGTCACTCAAGATGAGATGTGCTAGATATTGTCTAGAGTTGTGCCACTTAGGAACAATGTAGTCTTTAACCACAGGCAGGGAGGACACTCTTGAGGGAGGACTACAGGAAATCAGGAAATTATCTCCTTGCCCAAATACCTCCCGTGTTTCCCCAAATATCTCCATTGCTGCAAACCACAGGCCTGAAATTCTTTCAGTAAAGACTTCTTCCTCTTTATTAAGACACTGCAATTCATCCAGCTATGAAAATTTGGGCATTTCTCTTAACCTCTGAGTTTCAGTTTTCTCGATGATTCCATAATGGGTTGGAATATCTCACCTCTAAGGTTCCTTTCTTAACTTCAGAAACTCTAAGGTTTCTGAAAATCTCTGACTATACATGGCCTAAAATGAGTAATTTTAAACCTATTATTCAGTCACTAACAATTAAGTGTGAATCATTTTATTAGAATCTCCCCTCAATATTTTAACACATAGCAAGTAAATGTAGATGATGAGAGAAGAAGACAGACTCCAGGGTATGCCCAGGTGAGGACTTAGAGCATAAAATCACTAGTCGTCTGGCAAGGGGGGGGGAGATACCAAAAGGGAAGGGGACCGGGAAAGGGAGATCAGTGAAAGATAAAAGTAAAATAAAAACAGGCTAACCCTTCCCATTTTGTCTGAAGGAATTTAGAGAGTCTTTTGTTATTTTTATGTCATTTCAAAGGAATAGAAGATCTTTAGATATAGAGACAAATAATTCAAACCATGAGGGTTTATAAAATGCCTAAACTATTCAGTTATGGGAGATTCAAGAGAAACAGAGAACCTGGTGCCTGCTGCCGTCAGGGAGTTATTAGCAGTGTTGGATGGGAACCATTCAGACACCTCAGGCCGGTATCATGGTAGTCTACAGCATTGCATGACTTACCTCTGAAGTATCTCAGGAGTTTAGGGAAAGATTCAATTAATGGGAAGAAGCCAACCATTTCTTTGGTTCCATGTGTTTTGAAACCGTCACAACAGGGATGGTACCATGTTAAGAACTTGGACACTAGAGGAGTGGCTGGATTTAGAGGACTGTGGTTATTCCTATAATTGTTTGAACTGGGGCTATCTGTTCATTATTTGGGGCTGTTTGTGTTATGTTGTTTCATTTGTACATTATTCACAAATGAGCTATTTCTTTCTGGTCAGTTTATTCGGTGAATAAGAGATAACTGGCCACAGTACAGAGAAATTCAGGAAGGTCAGAGAAAAGACTAACGGCATTATATGCTTATTGCATGAAAAATAAAGAGATTTAACTAGGAAAAAATATCCTGGAAAATCACTGACGGTTACAGACGCCCATTATGGCCAGGATGGTGCTACCAGCAGCCCCACAAAACTTTTTCATATCCACTGACTTTTGGCTAATGGACTATCATTCTCTCTCTCTCTCTCTCTTTCTCTCTCTGAAATAGATCAAAATGACTGAAAAGGATGCAGAAACACACCTGGAGGAGGATGTCGATGAGCTGGACAGCAAGCTCAATTACAAGCCTCCACCTCAGAAGTCCCTGAAAGAACTACAGGAGATGGACAAAGATGACGAAAGTCTGATCAAGTATAAGAAAACACTCCTGGGGGACGGCCCTGTGGTGGCAGGTGTGTGGAGGGGCATGGGGGGGGGGAGGCAGGTGGAAGGCATACATTTCAGCAACTCAGGAGCAGGTGCAGAAGAAAGACTACCCAGTGGTTGCCAGGGCTAAGCAAATGGGGCACAAAAAGTTACTGTAGGATGAAGTCTTTTTTGGAGATACAGCACAAGTCAGCATGGAAATAGGCAAAAATTACACATGGGGATGATTTAGAAAGAACCCCAGACTCCCAGTTAGAATTATATTCTCTCCATGCTCTCACATTTTCTCTCCTTCCTCTTTCTCTTCCTCACTCCTCCCTTGCCTACCCATTCACCTCTTCCACAGACACAAAAACAGAATAAGATAGAGAGGGGCAGTGCTCATCGAGCAGAGGAACTTGACCATAGCCACCCAGGAAATGTTTGCTGCTGATAACAAGATGGACCTCCAAGTCCCAGAAGCAGAATTAGCACCACTCTAATTTATAATGCTGTCGAGACCAACATGGGGAACCTGCCACTTCCCTTTCTATTTCCACTCCAGACAGAGATACCACTTTTCTTCTTATATTCCACTCTCCCACTTAAAATGTCCACATACGCTGTATACACATGTCTCTTCCCTAGGCTTACATTCTTTTTTGAATCCTGCAGACCCAACAGCCCCCAATGTCACGGTCACCCGGCTTACCCTCGTTTGTGAGAGCGCCCCAGGACCCATCACCATGGACCTCACTGGTAAGTGGACACAACTGTTCTGTTCCAAGGGGCCTAGTGATATCACGGGGAAAACTTAGTCTCTGCCCCTCTCCTGGCAAAAGGAAGCACTAGTAAGGGGAATCCCAGATACAAAAATGTTGGGACCAGTTCACAAGTCATTGCTGTCAGGGTACACAGTATTTACCACACTTGATGAAAAGCCCACTCTCTGCCTTTATTTAACTGAAGACGGTGCAGTCATAAGTAGTGGATTTATTTACTTGCATCATCATATTTACCTCTGATTTTTATCTCCATGCAGCAGCAGGGGAGTTATTACTCATGTAAAATGACTGTGTTGGAAATATTACAAAGCAAGTTGTATACTTGTGAAATGTAATATTTATACATTTTAAACTTCAGAGAATATTGATCTTATATCAACTACAGAAATTCCATGAAGGCAAGAAGCCATCTAAAAATCTTTTAATTAGTGCTGGGAATTCCACTATTAAATATATACTAGTTTAGCTTAAAGCTCTGATTCTTGTATAAGGGACTTCCCCCACTAAAAATGTACAAATTAAGACATTATTTCCTGGGGTGCCTGGGTGGCTCAGTCGGTTAAGCGTCTGCCTTCGGCTCAAGTCATGATCCCGGAGTCCTGGGATTGAGCCCTGCGTGGGGCTCCCTGCTCACCGGGAGTCTGCTTCTCCCTCCCTTCCTCTCCCCGTCTTTCCTTTCCCCTTATTGTGACACTTGAATCTTGAGGAGATAGAGCTGAGAAGGTGGGTATTATAGGGGAAATCTGCATCTGAGAGAAATGGGGACAAGGGTCACAGAGTCAAGAGGTTGGAGGCATCCAAGGCAACTCTTCAGGGAAAGAGGTGGATTCAAAAGGTGAACTCATGAGACAGAGCAAATGTGACTCCAGAAGGGTAGGCTCAGCAGCGAGGTGATTCCCCTCTCACAGGGCACATCCACTCTTTACCTTATATGGCTTTATTTGTCTGAAGGAGGAAATCAGAGGCTGAGAAGACACACTTCCCCTTCAACTGAAATCATTACAGCTGACACAAATTCACCTACCCCCACATTCTAGCTTCTCTCTAGGAGAATACCTCTCTCTCTCTCTCTCTCTCTCTTTCTCTCACCAGGACTCAGGCCTCTTCCTGTGTGAAATTGTGTAACGCTAGCAGGTACAACCGTTAATTTGTGAGATGAGGTTTGAATTAGCACTAAGGAAATCTAAGGGCCTGACCACATTGCAGGGACAACTCAGTCTCCTTCACTTTCCTACCATCAGGATGCCCACATTTGGTTTTCTGTCACCAAGAAGTTCCTGAGGTGAATCCTAGCATAAACACACACGCACACACACACATAATACACATATAGTTTGTACAGAAAATATATAGTATATATTATAAGTATAATATACACACATACTGTATGTATATAGTGTGTGTCTATACATAAATGTACATTATATACACATATAATAAACATAATTATATACAAAATATATATTATATACATATAATTTACATACATACTATATACATAGTGTGTGCGTATATATATACACACAGAGAATATATGTGTATATAATACACATAATATATAGTGTGTATATAAAAATATATATATAGTATATTATATACATACTATATACACATAATGTATGTGTAGATATGTAGATATAGATATACTTCACACACATATATATGGCATGAGGCACATGCACAGAGCTATACAAAACACACACACATACACAGACACACACATATACATTCACCACAGAATGTCAGATGATGCAGGATCACACTGGGAGAAGAACAGAGAGTGATTACCTCTCTAACCAGAATACAAGAATTAGAGTCAGATCCTGGTTTTAGGGGGCCTAAAGCTTGCATCACTTAAGAGACTTTCCTTTAGAAAAATAATATGAGATTACATATGCAAATGTAAAGTACAAAAGTGAATATATATTTAGAATGGTAAAAGGGAGCCAAAACAGGTCAATTTTTTAAAGCTAGGAAATGCCACAAACATCACCAAATCTACAAGAACAAATAGCTGGTGCTCTTACATAATATTTTTCTTATTTATTGATGGGTAGGGACACATTCTTTAATCATCTTTTTGTTTGGCCATATATGTCGTATCATTTTCAACAGAGAAAATAGAAAGGTAATTCAGATTTTCCTCTAGGATGGCTGATTAAAACTTGTTTTTATAATTGACAATTTGAAAAGACATTGTCAGGGAGGCTAGTTGAGCACGCACCCCTCAGTCATGATTTCAGTCGTGGTTTCAAGCCCATGCTGGGCATGGAAACTACTCCAAAACCTGGCCTGGGATGGTTCTTCTGGTTTGCTCACCTTTTCCTTCTTCTGCCTCCCAAGAAAAGACATTGTCATGCATAACTCGTTGTTGATAATACCTTGTATATTCTAGGGTTGTCATCAAATTTGGGGGAGAAAGTGCTATACCAGTTTTTTTCATATATACCTGTAAGATTTCAGGCATTGCAAGTGCATGCGTGTG